>NC_090921.1:1373865800-1374490800 GCF_040938575.1 Ambystoma mexicanum | reverse complement strand
CCTAACCTTCCCAGCTGACTCCAAGTACTGGGTACTGTTCCTTCTTCAATTCCAGTGTTCTATTGTGGATTTCAACTCCATCCCGAGGTTTTGGATTTGCTCCCTCAAGTGCATGCAAGGACGCTTTGCTGATTATACACAAAAACTCATTTTCTGAAAGTGCACACAGGGACGCCTTGCTGAGAAGTGTGCACCTACCCGTATCTAGTGTGCCCCTCGTGCCGCCCGGGTATAGCATCCCTACTAACCTTCCTGTTTATTGTTTTTTACCTCCGTTGTTCTAATCTGGATTGTTTCGGTTATTTCAATTCCTGTTCTGGTAAGACTTCCTTCACTTTATTTATTGATTCCTATCTGAATCTATTAATTCTTATCCGCATCCTCAAAATAGAAGTTAATCTCTTTTCTGTACTTACAGGGGAAATTCCATTTCTGTTCCTTTTCGATGATAAGGGGAGTGGGTGACCCACGTACTTTCTGCTTTTGAGAGGCTTTTCTCTTGTGATGATCTTTGCTCTTTCCAAATATCTACCAATTGTCTTTTTCTTCTAGCTGGGTCCGTGACGGTGTGTTCTCCCCACTCTTTTGGTGATCAGTCTCTCAGTCTGTAATTTAGTGCAGCTGAGAGTCATATCATCAAAAAGAGCTTATTCCCTCAACAGAGAGGAGGCTCAGGTGGAGGCTCCATCTCGAGCTCTTCAATCAACATCCAGTACTACCTTCCTGGTCGCTTGCCCGAACCACTCGCCGGCCGGTGAGTAACAAAATCAGAAGCCATGGATGAGACAGACCCTCTGAACGCTTTGGTTCGCTTGGTGTCCAAACTCCGTACGGATATGACGGCAGCGCATGATGCATTGCATCACAGGATTGACAGTCTGCAGAGATTTCCAACTCCTCAGACTCTGGGCATAGATTCCTTCGGTGCTACGGCGTCAGGCTCTGGCGCCTCTACGGCTGCCGCCTCCGGGTTTTCCGCAAACTCTGTGCTCATGGCTACACAGTTCCCGTTGGCCCCCCCGGAGCATTTCACAATGATCCAAAACAATACCATACTTTCATTAATCAGTGTAAACTACACTTTGTTTGCCGCCCAACTGCTTTCCCCAATTCCACGACTAAGGCGGCTTTCATTCTTTCTCATCTGGGAGGGACGGCAGCTGCTCGGGCTAATCCTCTACTTGAATCTAACAGTTACGTTCTATACGACTGTGACGCTCTTATCACAGCCATGAACAGGGTCTTTGATACCTGCTACAAATCACAGGCCACAGACCTGGAATTTTTGAATCTACGCCAGGGCACTTCCTCTCTGTTTACCTACCTTACTCGTTTCAACCAATTGCCGGCTGAAACAGATTGGCCTGAGGAGAAGAAGTCGGCAGTATTCTATAAAGGGCTGTCTGAGGAATTAAAAGACATCCTAGCCACTGTCCCTGTGGTTCCTACTGTTTTTGGGGAACTTTTGGATTTAGTTTTGCAGATAGACGCCAGAAGGTCCGAAAGGAAGGGGGAGCGTAAGCCACAAGCAAACTTAACTCCCACCTTCGACCCTGTCCCAACACAATCTTCCGCTCCAGAGCCAATGCAAGGGGGGCAGTGCGGGGCCCTCTAACCCCTGCACAACGTGAGTATCGACGTTCTCACAATCTATGTATGTACTGCGGCTCGGCCGATCACCCGCTGAAAGACTGTCCAAAGAAACCCAACAAGAAGGCGGGAAAAGCCAAATCCCAGCGATAGACAGAGTCCCTACGCCGGGAATCTTATCATTGGACTCTCATGGTACTGCCTCCGCCCCTGTCACTTTGCCGGTAGTATTTACTGCAACTGCTGACACTTCTTTTTCTTCTCTGGCTATCATCGATTCTGGGGCAACGGGGAATTATATGGACTATGATTACGCCATCAATCACAAGGTTGCTGTATTGGATAAGGCCCAACCAGAGACGGTCCACGCAGTGGACGGCACTTCTCTGGTTTCTGGGTTGGTAACCCAAAACAAGTCTCTTGTCTGTATGCAAACAAAAGACAGACATGTGGAGACTATCTCCTTTGATTTGATAAAAGCACCCCAATTTCGGGTCATCCTGGGAGTTCTATGGTTACGCTATCACAACCCGGCCATTGATTGGGCTGAAAAAAACGTCCAATTTCCTTCCTCGGTCTGCAATGAAAAATGTTTTTAGGACTCAAACGTGTGTCCGGTGTCTTCTTGTCAGGCATTGGCAGCCTCCAATGCATTTATCGGTGCTATTACCACTACCAAGGAAGTTCATGTTCCCTCACAATACAGTGATTTCCGGGATGTCTTTGACAAAGGGGGTGCAGATGTTCTGCCCCCTCACAGACCCTACGACTGCCCTATTGATTTAGTGCCATGAGCTAAAATACCAGCAGGAAGGGTGTATTCGCTTACACTGCCCGAAGACAAAGTACTTAAGGAATACATCGACAAGGCCTTGATCACCGGGTTCATCAGACCATCTAAGTCTCCTGCGGCATCTCCCCTCTTTTTCGTCCCTAAGAAAGAAGGCGATCTTCACCCTTGCATTGATTACAGGACCTTGAATGCTATAACTGTAAAGAATCAATACCCTCTTCCGCTGATATCTGTTCTTTTAGATCAGCTTGGTTCTTCGGCAGTTTTCACTAAACTAGACCTTCGAGGTGCATATAACCTTGTTCGAATACAAGAGGGAGATGACTGGAAAACAGCCTTCAAGTCCCGGTATGGACTGTTTGAGTACCTGGTGATGCCCTTTGGGCTGTGTAATGCGCCTGCTACCTTCCAGGCATTCATGAATGATATTTTTATGACTATCTGGATCAATTTGTCATTGTCTACTTAGACGACATTTTGATATACTCTTCTTCAATGGAGGAACACATTGACCATGTTCGTCTCGTGCTTCAGAGACTATGAGACAATCATTTATTTGTTAAAGCTGAAAAATGCGTATTCAATTCTACTGAAGTAGAGTTCTTAGGGTACGATCTTACTAATCATGGCATTAGAATGAGCCGTTCTAAAGTCAGAGCTGTTCTCGAATTGCCTGTGCCTACTACTACCAAGGCATTACAATCCGTTTTGGGTTTTTCAAACTTTTACAGACGATTCATTCACTCGTTTTCATCCATCTCAGCTCCTTTGACAGCATTAACCAGTTCTAAACGGGCATTTCAATGGAGTCCAGAGGCGCAACAGTCCTTTGAAGCTCTGAAAGCCGCCATCTCGACTGCTCGAGTACTGCAACATCCAAATCCGCTCTTACCATATCTAGTGGAGGCCGATGCCTCAGGTTCTGCCATTGGAGCGGTACTATCCCAGCGTTGTCCCGATTCAGGTGAAATTCATCCTGTTGCTTTTCATTCACGGAAGTTGACTCAATATGAACAGAACTACCCTATCTCGGAAAGAGAGTTGTTGGCCATTAAGGACGCTTTTTCTGAATGTCTGAATGGAGACATCATTTGCTGGGTGCGCGTCATCCTGTCAGTCTTTTCAGATCATCAGAGTCTTCTTGCGTTCAAGTCCATGAAATGTCTTACTGCTAGACAGGCTCGCTGGCATCTCTTCTTTTCACAATTTAACTTCACCATTACTTATCGGCCAGCCCGATTCAATACCTGTGCTGACACTTTGTCACATTTGTCTTCTAATTCTGGTGGTAAAACTAACGACCACTCTCTCTTGCTACCCTGTAGAGTGGTCTGTGGGTGCACTCCTCAACCTCCACTACGCTCTCTGATCTCTGAGTGGGTTTCCTCACATGCAAGGGAGTGTGAGACTCTCAACCTCGATATAGTGCAGGGTTTGCCCTACATGCAGGGCAGATTGTTTCTACCTCCTGGTGATGCGCGTTTACGTGCACTTGCTTGGTCTCATGATTCGCTTATGGCGGCTCATCCGGGACAACGAAAGACTCTTGACTCTTTGCGCCGTTGGGCTTGGTGGCCTTCTATGTCCAGCGACGTAATCGATTACTTGACCTCCTGTTCATTATGTTCTCAGTCTAAAATCTCTAGATCTAAACCTGTGGGTTTATTGCAGCCTCTTCCAGTGCCACATAAACCATGGTATATGGTCTCTATGGATTTTATAGTTGATCTACCTTCTGTGGATGGCTTTGATACTATTTGGGTTGTCATCGATTATTTCACTAAAATGGCACTGTTCATTCCGTGTTCCGGGCTGCCTTCTGCACCTATATTGGCCTCCATGTTTCTAAACAGGTTTTCTGATTCTTTGGGCTCCCTTCCATTGTGGTTTCGGACCGCGGCCTCAGTTTACGTCCCGCTTCTGGAGGGCGTTGACATCGTCTCTTGGTGTTGAGGACAGGTTCAGTTCTGCTTATCACCCGCAGACGGATGGGCAAACCGAAAGGCTCAATGCAACTCTTGAACAATACCTGCATTGTCTCTGTCTTCATTTCCAGTCATCCTGGTTGGCGATGTTGCCACCCGCCGAATTCGCCTATAACAACTCGCGACATTCGGCTTCTGGTGTTTCTCCTTTCTTTGCTTTGTATGGTTACTATCCTCGGTCTTTGCCCCTGGATCCTACACTTCCTATTGACAACCTGGCTGCACAAGCTTGTATTCGGGATCTCAAATCTGTTCGTAAATCTGTTCTGGAACATCTCCTCCATGCTCAGGTTAAGGCTAAAAAATATGCGGATCAGCATAGGTTTCCTGCTCCCAGTTATAAAGTGGGTACGAATGTTTGTTTGTCCACTCATAACTTGAAGATCCCTGGAAAACGCTTGCTCCTTCCCAAGTTCGTGGGTCCGTATGCCATCACTGAGGTGATTAGTCCAGCTGCGGTCCGGCTTTCATTGCCTTCTCCTTGGAAAGTGCATCCGGTTTTTCATGTTTCCCTGGTCAAGCCTTGCCCGCCTTCTACTCGTTTGCCTGCTCGTCCTCCCCCGATCAGGGTGGATGGCGATGTCGAATAAGAGGTGGCGGATATCCTGGATTTCCAGCTGCGCAGGGGTCGTCCGTACTACCTTGTTGATTGCAAGGGATATGGCCCGGAGGATAGATCCTTGGAACCTTTGGTGAACATCCGAGCGCCGGTGCTTCTGCGCCGCTTTCATGCCCGCAAGGGGTTGGCGCTGCCTTCGGGGTGGATGCTGTCACACATCAGGGTCTGAATGACCCGCGCACCTCTTCATCACGCGAGGTGAAACAGACCACCAAAGTACCTACCAAAGTTGTGACGCTTCGCCACAATATCCAACGTTTCTCAGCCCCTTACTTCTCTCGGTGGTGGTTACCCTGCAGATTGGGCTCAACAACATCAAAGGTATCGACAACCTAGCCTTTGCCTACAACTCCCAGGAAACCTACTTTTTGCATGTAGTTACGACTATTCGGAACGTGAGCTCTGACGGGCTTACAGCGCTCCGCCTCCTGAGTATATTAGGCACTGCAGCGGTAAGGATGCTGCTTCTGATTAAAGTTGCAACCGGCTTCCGAAGTTTCGTCTTCTGTGCCTTCCAAATCATTGCCTTCCTGTCTACCAATTCCTGTTTCTCCAATTACAGACTGCCTTGAGACTTCTCAAACTCTTTTGACTTCCTGTGTATCGGACCCTTGCCTGCTCTACGGTTTGCTTGATCCTGATTCTGTACTGTTGTCTGCCTACCTGTGTACCGGACTTTTGCCTGTCCTATGGATTGCTTACTTCCTGATTCTGTACCGTCCTTAGCCCGCCTGTGTATCGGATCTCGCTGCCTGTTTACTGGATTGCCTTCCTTCTGTCCTGATTTACCTACCACCGCCTTCAACTGGTTTTCCTCACCTTCCCAGCTGTCTCCAAGTACTGGGTACTGTTCCTTCTTCAATTCCAGTGTTCTATTGTGGATTTCAACTCCATCCCGAGGTTTTGGATTTGCTCCCTCAAGTGCATGCAAGGACGCTTTGCTGATTATACACAAAAACTCATTTTCTGAAACTGCACACAGGGACGCCTTGCTGAGAAGTGTGCACCTACCCGTATCTAGTGTGCCCCTCGTGCCGCCCGGGTATAGCATCCCTACTAACCTTCCTGTTTATTGTTTTTTACCTCCGTTGTTCTAATCTGGATTGTTTCGGTTATTTCAATTCCTGTTCTGGTAAGACTTCCTTCACTTTATTTATTGATTCCTATCTGAATCTATTAATTCTTATCCGCATCCTCAAAATAGAAGTTAATCTCTTTTCTGTACTTACAGGGGAAATTCCATTTCTGTTCCTTTTCGATGATAAGGGGAGTGGGTGACCCAGGTACTTTCTGCTTTTGAGAGGCTTTTCTCTTATGATGATCTTTGCTCTTTCCAAATATTTACCAATTGTCTTTTTCTTTTAGCTGGGTCCGTGGCGGTGTGTTCTCTTCGCTCTTTTGGGTGATCAGTCTCTCAGTCTGTAATTTAGTGCAGCTGAGAGTCATATCATTAAAAAGAGCTTATTCCCTCAACAGAGAGGAGGCTCAGGTGGAGGCTCCATCTCGAGCTCTTCAATCAACATCCAGTACTACCTTCCTGGTCACTTGCCCGAACCACTCGCCGGCCGGTGAGTCACAAGTTCATTCGAAATCTGACCACACCGAAGAAACCAAGCCTATTTGCACGGGTGAAAAAGAGCGAGACGGTGAACCCAAGGATGGCTGATGACCTAAAATCCGGTGAAGCATCAAAGACCACAAGATGCACACCGAATCCAAAAAATCGACAGAGAATAGACTCAGAGGCATACTCAATTCATTCTGTAACGTCCTCCGAAGACCTATGTAATCTTTCCACCTATTCTAATGATTACAAGGTTGAAGAACTTGCTGAAGGCCCTGAGGAAAGTCTAATCAGCAATAATGAGTCAGTCAGGCACGACAGCCTGGCGGAAAGTATTACTCGTAACCCCTGGACTCTGAAAACCAAACAGAAATAAATACCTGTGGGTGAGTGCGCCTGTACAGTTAAACTAAGGAAAATCGGAATCAGACAAGGGAAGCCCCCATCAGAAGCCACTCACAGGGACATAGAAGTAAGCAAGCATTCAGAGTCTCAAGACATGATCAAGAAGCCGACAGTTAAATTGAATCCCAAATTAACGACTGCACAGAGACAGAAAGAAGAAGGAAAATTTGACCAACAAAGTGCGGCGGATCTCAAGCAATCAAGTGTGAAAATCCTTGTTGCTAATGTATTTGAAGATGAAAATGATGTGAACTTAAATAGAGGGCATGTGATCCGATTACAACACTCGGTACCAGCGCTCCGTACTGTGTCCTTACACAACATTGCCATTATCGAGTATACTTCAGAAGACCAAGCTGACCGAGTGTACCTGCACATAAACTCGCAAGCTGTGCGCAAGATAATACTGTCTGCAAAAGAAGAGCTGCTGTTGCTTGGTTTTGAGGTTTCAGAAGAAATAACTGAATTACAACGAAACTATCCTAAAGCTAGTCAGAGCCAATACAAGGGAACTTCCCAAGAGCAACGTAGAGATGAAATAAGGCAAAATTTGTCTACCGTTTCAAAGACACAACAACAGTCTGGAAAAGGGAACTAAGGTGGGAACAAGCATTAGCTAGACCAATTCCCTGAGGACACATCGCTGTCTTTAATGTGTTGGAATACACAAGGTTTCCAACATTTGTACGATCAATTTCCCGTGGATCTGAGCAATAATCTTGCAATATGCCTTCAAGAAACCTGGTTGAGGAATCCGGCAGTAAAAGACGGATATGTGACCATGTTAAATCCTGCATGCAAAAATGATAAGGGTCGACCTTTTTCAGGCTTGCTAACAATGATAAAAGAAGGGACAAACTGGGAAGTGCTGGAATCGGAAAATCCGAACATCTTTGTACAAAGCACGTTGTTGCAACATCGATCTGAAATAACTTCTAACACGTGCTATCTGTTATTGATTAACGTATACTGGAATCCGGCCCAGATAACCTCAGGAAAATTTGTGTCATCAGTAACAGAGATTATAGATAAACATCAACAAACCTATCACAACCTCATTATCATAACATGTGGCGACATGAACATAACATGGTTTAATGCAAATGGAGATCGCATTAAAGAAGTTAAGAAACAAGGACCATCACACCTATCCAGAAGAAATACATGGGAAAGTGAAATGGAGGCACGTGATTGTGATATGGCTAATGGTCAAGTGGTGGGCGACATACCGCCCAAAAAGACTTGGCACAATATGGGTTTTGAGAAGACCTTGGACTCTATTTGGGTATCAAACCATTTCTGGCACAAAATCATGGGGCTGAGAATAATCTCTACAAAAAATAGCGACCACGATGCAGTGGTTATGACGATGAAACTACCGAGGAAATCACACATCGTAAGAATAGAGCAAAACCTGGAAATAAATAATGGGCTAAATAGGCTCAGAATATCCAATACTCAGATAGTCACGCTGACCAATGAATTCCAAAAACTACCCATGGCACAGGGAAGGTCTGTAAACTACCTTCAATTGCTCCCACAACGTAAAGTAAGACCATTATGGTAAAAACAAACAACTAAAGAACACACACACGATTGGAGCAAGAAAGTAAAGGAAGTAAAAAAGAAGGTCAACAGAGATATACGAAATTGAAAATCTCAAGGAGGTACGGGGACCCGAGATAAAATCAAAAAACGGAGGCAAAAATATCAAAACTGGATAAAAGCGTTTGCCTTTTTGCGAAATCAAGACCTAGGAGAGACAATGTTGGGCCTAATTAAATCAAACAATTGCAGAGAAATCTGGCGAATTTTGAACAAATGTACCATCAATCAGGCAGGTACGATGGCCAGTGGAGTTTTTGAAAGTGCGTGGAAAAAACACTACAACAAAGTATTTACCTAAAACAATGTAACAACAATCCAAGTTGATGAAGTAGTGGAGACAAAATGGGACTGTATAGTGCTAGATGAAGACATCAGTGCAATAATTACAAAACTGAACAATTCACGTGCAGCAGAGCTGAATATAGAGAAATACCACAATCCTGGACATCTGCCATAATAGTTCCAATTTTTATAAAGGCCAATCGGGCTGATCCTGTCAACTATCGCCCGATTGCCCTACTTGACACAATCGGCAAGATTTTTCCAAATACTCTTCAGCAGAAACTAACAAGATGGGCAATCATGAAGGGAATAACTGATCTGCGTCAAACAGGTTTTACTAAAGGTGTTGGGACCGAAATCAATCTAACCTTGGTAAACTTGTTAAAATTGAACGCCTTGGATAAAAGGTCAAATCTGTTCCTAGCTTTCATTGACATGCATCAAGCTTTCGACACGAAAAATCGAGAACTGTTGTGGCTAAAATGAAAAAACTGGGATTGTCTGGAGTGCCTTTTGCAGCCAATAAAAGCTCTACATACAAAAACAACAATTCGGATAAGAATAAATGAACAAGGCCAGTTATCAGAACCAATGAACGCGCAAAAAGGAGTGAAACAGGGCTGTCCGATAGCCGCTTCGCTCTTCAAACTCTTCATTGCTGACGTGCTTGAGTATCTGAGTGATGTGAGATGTTTTCCACCGAAGATAAATGGCCATCATATTAATTGCATGACTTACGCAGACGATTTAGTTGTGGTTGACACCATACAAATAGGGCTGCAACGGCTGCTAACAAAGTTACAACATTACATGAATGATAATGAGCGAAGGATAAATGTCAGCAAAACAAAAATCATGCAAGTTGGATCACGGAAAGGACATAAGAACAAAAGTTTGTGTTGGTACATTGAAAACACCATCATAGAAGAGATTACTGAAATCAGTTATCTGGGTGTCCAGGTTAGTAAATCTATAAGAGAATGGAGTTGGATACAAGACATTGTGCAGCGAACCAAAACATTGGCCATACAAGGAGCCCTAATCCATAACCTACATGGAAAACTCACACTAATACCTATACATACATTCTATCTACAAAAGTTAATACCCGCCTTAACATTTGGCTCTGAAGCAGGGTGGAATCTGGATTACAGAATATGGGCAAAATTGGAAGGATTATTTTGGAAGCGAGTGCTGAAATTACCAAAATACATTTCAATCATTGTCATCAGGCATGAACTCGCTCTTGAAGAATTGTATGTAAATGTCATCTGGAAGTCGATGTCGCTCTATAGAAAGATGATAACTCCAAATCCGGAACCTGCGTATGATATATGATATGGCATTTGTAACGCGCCTATACACAAGTGTTTGCAGATGTATGCAATATTTGCTGAACATAACATGCGACCATATGAGAACATCTTAATGCAATGGGTACAAAGACTAAAGATGCTTTTACAAGCCGCTGAGATAAACTGCAACATGTTATTGGACCAACCACAAATGGCAAAAAGAAACCTGAAAGAATGGGCATGGATTCAAAATTTGGACAGGCTTGAAGGCCTATCAACAGCTCCTAATTTAGGAGCAACTACAAATAAAATAAACACAATGCTGAATTACCTGCTACAATTTCCTTCACGCCATCATCGTGACAGCTTTTTGCGCCTACTTGTGAATGCAATTAAAACAAAGGAAATGTTGCTGATGAGACACGATCATGACACCAAAGAAAATGTATGCAGATATTGTCAGGAGGAAACTGAAACAATAAGACACTTAATAATTGACTGCACTAATCTGAGAGATTTGAGAACCCTGTACCTCGGCAAATTTGTTCCGCTAAACAGAAATCTCGACGACTGGTGGTGGCGCATGTTAAGTGTGAGTTCTGTGCACTTAACATGCTCTGTGATCAATTATATAGACAATATTCTGGGCTAAATGAAAGTGAGACTGGATATGAAAATGCGTAGTCATGCGTACGAAAGACTAAGGGCTGAAGTTTAACTGGAACAAATTAAATGACTAATGAGGATTTGGTTTTTGTAATAAAAGTTTGTAATAAACTATATGTTACAATAAAAAAAAAGATGAATTATTCGACAAGTCTTAGGAAAAGAACACCACTTATTATCAACACAGAGGTGAGCGCTTAACCAAGATGGCAGTCCAATAATTATTTAAAAAGGGAGAGAAAAGGCAGAAATAGTAAAGCACACAATACCAACACTTTTAAAAGAACCACAGCAAGTCAAGAAAGGCAGGGTCTACTGTAGAGCAAAAAGTTCATAGGCAAGAGAGAGCAAGGAGAGAGCAAGGCGGAATGTGCCCAAGATCACACAGTTGCAGTACACTTTAAAAGTCTTTGCAGATAGTTCAAAAAGGAGTTGGATCAGTTCAGAAAAGTTAGTTAACAGGTCCCAGGTCACCCCAGGATAGAGAGTCAAGGATTTACGGGACACCTTGAACAGTCTGTTGCAAGGGAGACCAGGCAGGACACAGTACCTGAAATGGTGAGAAAGCTCCAGCGGGGGCAGTTGTTCTTGGCAGCGGGTGCAAGTCGGTGCTTCGTCCAGAGGAAGAGAAGATCTCGACGTGAAGGAAAGCTGGAGGTCCTTGCACTGCCAGAGAAGAAACCAGCCGCAGAGTTTCCTGATTAAAAGGTACTACCCTTTTATTCGCGGTAGTGGCTATCCGGCTGCCGGGCTGCGTGGCACGGGCGATTCGACCACGAGACGATCCAGGAAGGCGAAAAGAGGGCGAACTGGTTAACCCCACCAGCTCAAAGGAAGAAGACTCTCCTGGAAGAAGATCTTCTCTGTCGTTGGGAAGTGGTGAGTCGGTTCAGCAGGGCTCCACCGGTGGTGTCGTCGTTGCAGGTCGGCTCAGCTTCTCCCTCTTCGGATTCTTTAGGTCCTGTGGCGACTTCTGAAGTTCCTGTCCCCAAAGCCCTTCTTTTATGTAGAAAACCCCCATTCACCAGTCCTAGCTGTCACTCAAACATGCTAAGTGGTGAGCCGGGCGGCTCACCACTGGGCCAATCACACAAGAGTGCGACTTGAGTTGCCGAGGCAACTCAGTCCAGGGTGCCTATTCCCCCTCCCACACATCCTGTAGACCCAGACAGAGTGGCACCACTTTTGGAGGCTTCTGTGCAGAAGCCCACCAAAAGTGGAACAAAGGGCTCGATTTGGGTTGGAGGTACAGAGGCGAACACAAATGCCATTTTAAAACCGAGTCCTGGCAAAAAGACCCAACCGGGGAATAAATATTAAATAAATAACCCAGCGATATCTTTAACATTGCACCAAAAAAGTAGTGCATTTAAAATGAATGGGAAAATCCCAAAGGAAATATTCCGGTGGAATATTTTGCGTGGTAACCACTGCCACCAGCCAGAAACTCGACAAAGGGGGACTGGACAGTGCCCCCTTGGGAAACAGACCCAGGGGCAATCTAATTACCCCTACCAGTACTTCTACAATATGATGGTTTGTACTAGTTCTGTTCACAATTTCAGACTAGTAAAGTCAATGGTGACTTTACATGCCCTGGGAGACAGTAGTCAGTCCCAGGGTATGGAGTCTATGTTTGGGGGTCACTATGACACCCCTGTGTTACTGCACTGAGGGTGCTGTGTGACGCACTTACCAAAAACACATGAAGAACTATGGAGTAAAAGACCCCATAGCCCATAAAACACATTACAAAGTCAAAGGACATTCTCAAATCATGCCTAAGAGCGGGAGAAAAAGAGTCTCACTCTTAGCAGGAGAAAAAAATAAACCCTGAAAATCCAGCAAAGCTGCTGGGGGACTCACTAGGTTTGGGAAATTAGCCTATACAGAGAATTCTCCCTAACATTGGGTTTAAACCCATGACTGATACTTGTCCTATTCTGATAATGAGCCTGGGACACAGGCGCCAGGACTGACCCCAAGAGTTCTGATTACGATGTTTAAAGGCTCTTGTGGCCACCTTTAAGGGCTGTAGTCCCACTGTTGCCGGGCGGGGTGTGTTATGCTTGAGGGGGTCAGGAGCATGAACCGTGACAATTACATTCACCAAACTGCTCTAGCCCTGAAGATCCCCTCCTCCCCCGCCACCCTTGATGCTGACAGTAGCACTGGAAGAGCCTGGCTCGAGTCACCCCTTCCTTTCACGCTCCTTGCCTTTTCCACCTGTGAAAGTTTCCACTTATAATAGACAATAAGCCGGCTAATGAAGGACCATAGACAATAATCCGGCTAATGAAGGACAGCAGACATTTCTTAGGAACAAGCAGGGAGGTAAAACATGTGCACGCCATCTTTGCCAATAAGAAATGCCCTTCTGCATACTAGAAATCGCACTAGATTGGGACACTTTTCTAAAAAGTCAAATAAAAAAACAAATGCACTTGTGCTTTTCAGGACAAAACCTTTTTTCTAAAAAGTCAAATAAAAAAACAAATGCACTTGAGCTTTTCAGGACAAAACCCTGTCGTTGTTTCCGCCACCATCTTTCCTCTCGCCTCCACAAGGCAAAAAAACAAACCTGCATTTACTCTTTATAAAGGCCGGCTTGGCATAGCTTTTTAAAAAAATTTAAGATACGTAGGCTGAAAAATACTGTTAAGCGCATGTAAATATTATGCACCCATAAGAGGCAAACTGTTGAGCTAAGAGCGACTAATGCGCCTACCACAGACCACAGTTGGCTGGCTCTTATAATTGCAGCTGCTGTGCTGTACATCAGCTAGCAAACGAGGGACCTGCACATAAAACGGAGAGGATTGGCTGGCCGTGAAACACATGCGCACTGTATCGCCGTCAAGGACATTGAATGCTTACTCAATGAGAGGTCTGCGTGTCTGTCACGACTCGCTCCCTTCGCTCCCGTTCCCACCATTTGGGGGCATGATTTGGGGTTTATTCCCTACTGGACTTTTCCTCCGAACTTTATGCTACAGTGCTGTGATGATTTGGGAGCGCTAAATCCCTATTTTCCAAGCTACTTCCCTTCCGGATCCATCCCAGGTTTTTGGCAGCCAGCATGCTTCTTTAACCAAATGACTATCCTTCCCAGAATGCCTGGCCCACTGCTCCACCTCCACCCTTGCAACACAAGGTTGGGTGGAGGATAGGTAACAGCTGTGGCGGCAGGTGCAGCAATCAGCACACCCGAGGCGTGTGCTCGTTAAGCAGCTTTAAAAGCCTCAGTCTTACTTCAGTCCAGCGCTGGTCATCGTTTGCAGTGTTCCTGTTTTTGACTAGTCCCTGGTTCCTGGTTCCTTGCCTTTGTACCTACTTCCTTGTTCCTGTTTTTCTTGTTTCCTCTGCCCTGAATTTCGGATTCATGCGCTAATTGATTTCTGCTCCCTTGATTCCTTTTTTGTCTTCCTCTGTTTGCAGGCAGCATTTCTCAGTGCTTTCCCCTTTTAGATGCAGCCCAGTTTGTCTGTGTTCTATATTTCTTTGACTCTGTCCTTTGCTGCTGTTACCCGTTTGCCTTAGCCTTCCTCTTAGTTTAGTTTCCTGTCTTTCCCTTGGAGGGGTTGGGAGAAGCTTGCATAGGTTATTTCGTTTTTCCCTGCTCCTGATCCTTACTTTCTAGAGGATCCATTCCATGTTTTCCACTGCACTCCTGCATTTATTTTCCCTTTGATTATTAGGTGTGGTGTGCAGTAGTAGCTAGCTCCTGTGTGAATGCTTATGTTTTCCTCACTATTTTGTAAACACTATTCCAACTTAGGTATTTAGTTTTCCTTCCATTGCTGTTCTAGCCTTTCGGGGTCCCAGTTTCATTCAACAGGATTCGTGGGCTAGCTGACATTCAAGAGGTTTTTCTCGTCCTCGTGAGTACAGTTCTTAAGTTCCCTTATGTAATACCATCAAGAGTGTTAGTACACAGATCCTGTCATTGCTTGCCCTCCACGTGGGTTTAGCGCTGTCAGTACCTGTAACAGCAATTGGGGGTAAGGCGCTTGCCGACTTTCCTCGCGGTCAGGTGCTTACCCCACATCCCTTTTCATATATTGGTTTTGATGTCACACTCTATTTGCACTCCTGGGTTCTAGCATACCTGAGTCGTTGTTCCTGGGTGCACATTTCCCTTGCCATATTCGCTGCCTTTGTACTTGCCTGACTAATCTTGACAGTGTCTCGGCCAGTATGTTTGTCCTGAAGGTGGGGCATGTGTTTTGAATGGGTCTGTCCCCGCCTCCTCACCAGCCGGCAGCTCAGTCGGAGAATGGCTGCCGCTGTGTGCAGGGCGCAGAGTCACCAAGCCGCTCTCTCCTCAGCAGGCATGCAACTGGAAGTTGGTGGATAGCCGACGGCACCAAGCTGCCCTTTTCTTTCTTACCAACATCTTCTTAGATTGGCGGCCTAATGGTCCCTGCGCACACCACCCTGCAAAGTCCCCCACGGGTGCTCCCAGCCCTACTACTGCCACTCAGGACAATGACGTTTTTCACTGTCTGACGAGGGCCCTGACTGGGGGCTATATGGTTTCCCTGAAGGACCTTGCCCCACATCTCCAGGACCCCAAATGTGGCCAGCAAGTGTGGCACCCCACATACTGGGGGCCTGCTGCACCGGGCGGCCTGATTTTGGAGCTCCAGAGGCAAAGGTGAGGGGACAACTGAGGGAGGGGAGGGGGGCGAGGTGTTGTTAATATAAAGGAATTGAGTGTGGAACTGCAAATGGGATGGAGGTGGCGTCATGTCTTGGATGTTATGTTGTAGTATTAGAGGGGACCATTGTGGAATGCAAACGTTGGTTGCAACTTTTCATTGTGTATTGCTTGGCCACCTGTGTGTGGGTCATTTGTATTCATCAGTGGTTGATAATTCCTTGGCTGGCCAGGAATAGCAGATGCTCCAGTATAACTGCAAAGATCTGGTTGGCAGAAGACATACTTCTCACACACCCGCCTCGAACATTTTTTTTGCACTCCCAACACACCACTTTCTTCTGTAGACTTAAACGGGATTGCCTAGACAAGAAAGCTTTAACCTACATTAAAAAAAAATGAATTCCCATTGACTTTGATGTGGTCACCTGCCAAGCTCATCTGGTTTCGGCCGCCCAGAGAGTTGACGGGTTCAGAGGTATGAGAAGATCTTTCTGTCGGTGGTGGAAGGTTCGGGGGTCGGGGTGACTGTGGATCTAAATGTGATGGGTTTCTTGGGGGAGCGTTGCAAATGCATTGTTGGCATGGAGCAATGGAAGGATTTTGGTGTTGTGAGAAACCAGACAGTGTCTCACCACTAGTCCCTGGGGATCTCTCTCTCTCTCTCTCTCTCTCTCTCTCTCTCAGGTGGCCAGGGCACAGCTATCGCCTTTGGATCCAGACTCTGGGGGTGGACCAGTGCGGGAGGATCACCTGGAAGAGGGTCTTCGGGGAGTGGGACACCGAATGGCGAGACGCGGTATCCCTGCCCTGTAACACCTTTAACTCATCCTACCAGGTAGGATACATGGGAGATTTACCCCCGTCCCCACCTCCCTTTCCCTTCACAAACACTTCCCTACATGGAAAGCCCGCTCTAATAGAAAACAGACTCACACCCGAGCAGTGTACCTGACATGTCCCGCTACTATGGTCAGGCAAAGTCAGGCAATTACTGATATTCACTCACACCTGACTTCCATTAAACTTCTCCACACAGATAAAAGGCGGAGCACGAGCGCACACTCTGAGCAAGGCAAAGCATGCAAAGGAGTAGCAGTTTCGAGAAGGCAGCTGAATGAGGGGAGAAAGAAGGCAAACCAGGAAGGGTTCGCAAAGAGGGAAATGCCCCTGACCTTTCCGACAGGAAACTGTTCCTTTTCAAAAATCTTGTAGATTAGAAAACATAAGTTTCCTACCAGGCTCAAGAATCCTGCATTGCAGATATCAAAGGCCGTCCTGCTTAGCTGACCAAGTCGGGGAGGACCAGCAGCCGCTGTGGTATCGTCCTTGGCTCCAAGAACAAAGTAACATCAGAGAGATCAACACAGCCGCTGAGTTGGAGAGGCCAATGGAAGACCGGTATCTGTTGAAATCAAGGTTGCAAGCGGCAACATTGTATGATGAGCGCTGGAACGAACATTTTTAAATGCGTGTGATGAAAGACTCGAGTAAAGCTAACTTGCTGATGAATGTTTGAACTTTGAGAAGGACATATACCATACAAGTGACAATGGTCCGGTGGCGCGTGGGTGCTCAATCAAAGGTCTCTGTAAAGGTATCCAGCCAAGAGGTGGCAGAAACAAAAGTAAGAACGTTGTTTGAAGTGAATCGAAGTGGTCCTGTGACGGTTAAGCAAAACCTATTGCACATTCGAAAGTCTTCGATTTTTGATATCAAGAGTAAAACGTAGAAAGTGAGATTGCATGGTCCGAACCCAAAACGAGGGAGACCAAATGTGAATATTGTGTTAAAAGGGATCCAAACTTGAACAAGGGAGATCCATAGTCCGAGCCGGAACGAGGGAGACCAGTTGTGAACATTGTGGTAGTGGTAGGAGCGGGATGTGAATCAATTGAGACAAATTGGGGGACCCTAAATTTCCAGAAACGTAGTCCCAAATCCTCAAATCCACCTACCGCCATGAAAGAATCCATAGGGTTTAACATTTGTAGCAGTAAAGACACTAATATCCCTTCAGGGTAGAGAGGGATGGTTCCCACGGCCTTAGTCCTAATACCCCCTCAGGGTTGTTATATAACATTGGCCCCTAAATCTGTCCTAGCCTGGAAGATTGGTCTGGATATCCTAGAAGGCGTCATAGATTCCGACTTCTCGGGGAGACGTAAAGGTTCTCCTACAGAATCATGCAAAACTCCATTTGAAATACCACGTGGGGACAAAATTGCACAGGGAATTCTTGAGAAGGCTCCGTTTCCCCGTTTTAAGGAAGAGAGTGAACCAGAAGAAACTGAGAGAGGTAGCTTAGGCTTTGGAGAGCTGACAAACCACCCATCATTGAGGCAAAGAGGGAAGAAGAACCTACTATCCCTCCCGGTTTAGCCTTTGCCAATCAAAATGATCCAACACACGCATAGGCTTTCGTACAAGTGATTCCTGAGTGAGAGGGACGAGAAAAGGGAAGCCCTTTTTTCTTCCTGGAGCAGGCATTACTGTATAGAAAGGAAACCTCCATATAAGGCCTAAGTAAAGTTCAATTAGTAATCCCCAAAACCCATTGTAAGATCGTGTTAGAGATTGCACATTCTCATTTGACAGGGGGACATTTAGGACAATCTAAAACCCAAGCTCACATCAGTGGGAAATCCTACTGGCCTGGTATCCATACAGACATGAAAAACTTCATCCAGACATGTGAAATATGCCTGAAAGCAGTGCACATATTCCCTTATCCCCTATAAACTCCTTACCAATCATAGAAGTCACTTTCTCCCGAATTGGGATGTATATCATTGGGCCGTTAGAAGCCTCTAGACTGGGTAATAAATATGTCCTTGTTATCATTGATTCCGCTACTCGATACCCAGACGTGTTCCCCATGCGGAACAATACAACTCAACAGATCTTAAACCATCTTCTACCATTCTTTTCTAGGGTTGGTTTCCCCAAGGAAATTTTAACGGATCATGGATCCAATTTTATGAGCAAGTTAATGGGTGAAGTCAAACTACATAACTCCACCTAAGAACCTCAGTTTACCACCTCCAAACAGACGGATTGGTCGAGCGATTTAATAAAATCCTTAAGATGAGTTTGAGAAAATTGGTAGTTCAGGATGGAAAGGACTATGATAGCATCATCCCCTGTTCCCTTTTTGCAGTAAGAAAGACCCCTCAGGCATCTACCAGTTGTTCTCCTTTTGAACTACTTTACGGTAGAGAACCAAGAGATGTCTTAGACATGCTCTGGGAGACCTGGAAAGAAAGGGAAGAGTCACCTATTACCCTTACACAAACAGCTACCGATTACGCGAGCATATGAACCTTGTTCGAAATCTAGTCTACACTCACATGGAAAAGGCTCAAGCCCAACAGGAGTCCACCTATGACAAGAAAGTACATTTAAGATCCTTTTCAGTAGGACAGAAGGTATTAGGCCTACTACGTATCGCAGAAAATAAACTTGTCTCAAAGTGACATGGGCCATATGAGGTGTTAGAGCAAACAGGGACCTGCACCTATAAAATTGCCCAACCAAGTAATAAGAAAATAAAAACCTTTAACATGTAAATCTCTTAAAGGAGTGGAAAGAAAATCCTTTTGTTGCCTCAACCTCGATATTGTCTTTTTTAATACCAGAGAAGATGGACCATTCAGAGCTTATTCACCAAGAACTATGTAGAGAGAATCAAGAAGATTTAAAAGACCTGGTAATGGCATTCCCTTATGTATTCTGCGAAAAACCAGGCAGAGTACATGGTACTTATATCAGAACTCCAAAGGGAAAAGTGGTCCATTTACAACCCTATAGACTCCGAGAAGCCCGAAAACAAGTGGTGTTACAGGAGGTGAAAGAAATGCTGAAGGTGAACATTATGGAGCCTTCCTCCAGCCCATGGTCCTCCCCTATTGTATTGGTAACAAAACCTGATCATTCTTGCAGGTCTTGCATAGACTTCAGACAGGTTAACGCCATCTCTGCCTCTCCGTTCCCCTCCCGGGGTTCGGGGCCGGCGTTCTGCCTCGGCCGACGCCTAGCAGCTGACTTAGAACTGGCGCGGACCAGGGGAATCCGACTGTTTAATTAAAACAAAGCATTGCGAAGGCCAGCGGTGGGTGTTGACTTGGTGTGTGGCATACGATAGGCATCGAAGAGTTAATAGATAAACTTGGAAGCGCCATCTTTCTATCGACCCTAGGCTGAACCGAGGGATATTGGTAGGGCCCCTTTAGTGGACCTGATAAGGAAAAGAGAGCTTTATCGATGCCCCTACGACTATTCCAGTTTAAAGTCTTCCCTTTTGGCCTGCATGGGGCCCCTGCCACTTTCTGTGGGGCTTATATTGACGACCTAGTCATTTACAGTAAGACCTGGGAAGACCATGTTTTCTATCTCTTTACTGTTATGAGAACCCTCAGAAAAGCCGACTTAACTGCTAACCCATCCAAATGTAAGCTGGCCCAATCAGCCGTGAAATACCTCGGCTACTTTGTCGGAAATGGCAGTGTCCAGCCCCAACAAGAAAAAGTGAAAGCCATCCTAGATACCCCCACACCTAGGACCAAAAGAGACCTCAGGGCGGTCCTAGGATTGATAGGTTATTACCATAGGCTTATTCCTAATTTCTCAGATAAAACAGCTAGGTTAACCGACAAATTAAAGAACGCTGAACCCCCGAAGATTCTTTGGACTAATGAGGACGATATCTGTTAGAACAACTTAAAACAAACCTTGTGCCAGAACCCAATCCTAAAGGTGGTAGACTTTTCAAAGGAGTTTGTTACAAACTGATGCCTCTCACAGGATTAGGAGCGGTCCTATCACAAATTTGTGATGGATTAGAACACCCTATCCTATTCGCTTGTCAAAAACTCTTCCCACGTGAAAACAACTACTCCATGTGAGAGTTAGAGGCCACTGCCATCATATGGGCAATCACCCATCTAAGATACTATCTTTTAGGAAGGAAGTTCACCCTTGTCACAGACCACTCCCCTTTTTAGTATGGATAAACCAACAGAAGGATTCTAACCCTTGAGTCATGCGATGGTTCTTAGACCCTACTGTTACACTGTGGAACACTGAAAAGGTAAAGACCAGGGGATCGTCGATTTCCTTTCCCGGGTTTCCTTGTGAAACAGTGTTAGTCCATATATGGAATAAAGGCACAATAACCATGTACTAAATGACACGCCAGTCGTGAGGTTCGATTTCCAAACAAGTCTGGTTTATTTCAAAGGTATCTCAGTCGGCCGACCGGGACTCAACGCCTCAAGACGTGTGTTCCCAGACACCGTGAGATGAGAGCGAGCGAGCAACGCTCAAGCAGTCATATATATATACATTACACATCATCCTTTCATAATGCTATTTGGCCCGCCCTTATACATGACATACAAGCTAGGGTTCGGTAATTGACAGTTATGATAAGTCTTCATTCAGTCTAAACATTAGTATTTTAGCAAAGGCTGCAGAGACAGTTTTTTGTTATGCGGAACATGGGCACTGGCACAGGGAATATATCTTGTTCTAGCAAAGAGATATTCCAACCAACGTTATCTGTTCGCTGCGTCTCATGAGCTAAGGATCAGACAGTTCTGCGGCAGAGAAAATACCATCTTTCGTGAAGGAGCACCGTTAGTTACATATAATTCATGGTTAACTGCCTTTTACAACAGCGCTTGCAAGACAAACCGGCACCTGGGCTACTGATTAGGCACGGCTCTTGCACAGCTTCAAGGCCTCCGTGAGAGGAAAACGATGTATTCCTGCATGGCTCTACATTCCTGTTTACGTTAGCATTCAGAGTTCAAGCTGTGGCCTCGCACCGTGTATGGATCTGAAGCATCAGTATACACTAAGGGGAAACCCAATAGCACTACAAAAGTAGTAGCTCTACCTTTTTATCGGGGTAAGAGACTTTAAGACATCAGAGGTAGTTAGCTTCTATCAGCAGCTTACAGTGAAACACACATTATATCCATACTGTGATTAATACATAGTCAATAATTTATTAATAATCATCTTTTAAGAAAAATACAATTGGTTAAGTAAAAAAACGAGAGCACTATCGCTTAAAGTAATAAAGACTAAAACACTGATCTAGAAAAACAGACACTATAGTCGTGACATATAAGCCTAAATAGAGTTAGGTAACGTGAATCTTATTGACGTTAGGTAGGTCTTAGGCTTGTTGTAACAGAATTCACCATATTACAGCAAAACAAAACTCATACTGTTTGAGTGTTACATTCATCAATCTCGTCATTTCTTTCCTAGAAGGAAAAAACTTGACATGTTTCAGTTCTCATGGGCTTATTACGGAACTTTCTTCAGGAGGTATGTCACTGTATTATCTACTATTACAGTTAAGAATCAAGAACAGTTGTAGAAACATTAATGTGTATCAACCGTAGTTCTTGATAGCAGTATTAAACACCACATTGTTGTGTTGAAGCTGCAGCTGTTGATATAAAAACAAAAGGAAATAAGCTTTAATTGCTTATAGACTATAAATTATCTCATTTCATATCATACTGATCTAGGAAAGCAAATTACCTCGTTCAGTAGCTGTGAGTGGACTTGGAGAGGTAGGGTCCCGAATGAAGCAGGATTGAGTCCTCAATTTTTGCTAATGACTCCGTTATGTGTCGATTTGCGACCTGCAATATTAATTTGCACAATTTATTAAAACTGCTGCATGATGTGAAAGGGCATTTTCATATGCGCATTGTTAAAAAAATAAGTCTTTTTAGGAATTAATGGCTTACCTATTGTGAAAGGACTAAAAGAAAGTCAGGTCGCGAAGCGAAGATTATTCAAAGATTTGGTCTTTCTTAAGTTCTAGTTGGAGGAGTCGATCCTCTATTCAGTTGAATGGTAAACTGCATTAATACGACTATACGGAGGGAGTAAAAAGAAAATATATCTTAAACTTTCTATGGCTATATATTAAGAGGGAGCACTATTTGCGTAGCCTGTTGTTTATACAGTACGTGGCTTACCTTTTATTTAGCTGTTAGTCACGGCTATGCTTTGTAGCTGATGGTTTTCGTATTCGCTGTGTTTTACTCTGCTCAGGGTTTGCTTTTAATTTAAAGTAATTCACCCTCAGGTTGCGGATGTTAGAAAGTTTGAGATCTCAACTCTGTAAAACAATTTGCAAAAGTAAAACCGCGATTAGAAACACTTTCATTTCTATTGACGTCTGTAAAGCACCCATGTTTTAGTAAACAGAAACGTTGCTATTTCTCTTGGTCTGATAACTATTGTTTGTGCGTCTTTGTATTCAGCTACGCTTAAAAGCTACTGTGCTCTCACCTGTTGGTTTTGAATTCTACTCGTACAGGTAGCGGGTGTAACGCTCACCTGATTCTCGCAGAGGCGCCGGTCTTGACTGGGCGACTACCGTATCTTCAAAGGTGATGTGTAGCACCCGGTTGGCTCTTTGGGCTGGACCTCTGTGCACTGTATGCCTGACGTGTAGAGTAAGATGTCTGCAGATAGAAAATATGGGGTTAATGAACTGGGGTTATTGGGGTGTCCCTATCTCTTTCCTCTTCTCCTCTCCTGTAGACCCCAAAGGTTAACGCTCTCACCTTAGGTAAGTGAATGCCGGGCTCTCCATCTGCCTCGGGGCAGGGTGCTGTAGCCAATTTCTTCACTGGATAGGTAGCGCAGGCCTCTTGACTTCAGAGGACTGCTGTCCGTCGTTTACTGCACGAACGGTAAGTTTCGAGTCATTCAAATGTCTTTTTAAAGTCTTTAGTAATGATGTCTCTTGTTTTGCAGGGTTCCGGCGATGGCGGATGACGGGCTGAAGTGAGTTGAAGATGGAGCCCGTGTGATGAATAGAAGCGCCTGGAAGCACGTGAGTAAGCGCTTGTTGCCTGCTTCACGATGCGCTCTAACTGTCTTTTTATTTTGCAGGTACGAGTTCGGAGCGGCTGCAGGGTGCCGGAATACCCACTGGATTAGATGTGGAAAGGAGTAATGGCACGTGAGTATTAAAGTTCCCCAATGTCTTTAAACGCACCTTGTTTTGTCTTTCAGATGCGGATGCAGCGCCGAAGGCCTCCGGAGCGTGCGAAGAGTTGGTAAGCTTTTGTCTTTCAGATGCCAGAATGCAGTATGAAGACCTCCGGAGCGCACGAAGAGTAGGTAAGCCTTTGCCTTTCCGATGCCGGAATGCTAACCTGTTCTTTCTTGTCTTTATAGGTGTTGCTGAAGACTGGATTCAGGATGGTAAGCCTTTGCCTTTCAGATGCCGGAATGCTAACCTGTTCTTTCTTGTCTTTATAGGTGTTGCTGAAGACTGGATTCAGGATGGTAAGCCTTTTTCCTTAGGCCCAGGACTGGATGCAGAAGACACGATGAGCGTCCTGCTGCAGAGGGTGCAGAATAACGCAAAGCAAGATTCATCCACCGGGTGTGGTTTAAATAGCCTCCTGTAGTGCTTAGGTGTCTCCTTCCACAGCCACGCCTAAGTAAGAAAAGAGTTCCTGCTTTCCAGAAGAGTTCCAGTGTTCTAAATCTAGGGAGTGGCTCCAGCCCCACCCAACAGGAAAAGTAGTTCCAAACAGAAGAGGATCAGAGGCTCAACTGGCAGGCAAGTAAGCAGCATGGTCTGCTGCAGGTAAGTCCACCCAAGCATTATGAGCCCGGCGCTTCCAGCGCTGGGACTGGGCATATTTATGAGCCTGGTGCCACTGGCGCCAGGACTGGGTCCAAAAGGCCCCAATTGGGACTGGTTGGCACTCGGAACCTGGGTTATGGATCTGCTTCCAAGGGAGTTGGGAAAACCCTGACCTTTTGGAAGCAGAGATCATGACAGTACCCCCCCTCAAGGCCCCTCCCAAACCGGGCTTCTCCGGGGGTTTTGGCTTGTCAGGAAATGTTCGGTGAAATCTTTTGATTAGGCGAGGAGCGTGGACATATTCAGCAGGTTCCCAGGATCTCTCTTGGGGGCCGTAGCCTTTCCAGTCAATTAGGTAGAATAGTTTAGATTTGGAGATCTTGGAGTCCAGAATGCTTTTGACTTCAAACTCGAGTTCTCCATCCACTAGGATAGGTTTTGGAGATTTGGTTAGTCGGGTTTGAGGTTGCACGGGTTTTAATAGAGAGACATGGAAGACCGGATGTATCTTCATGTGCGGGGGCAAGTCCAACTTGACCGCTACTGGGTTTACTATGGTAGTGATGGAATAGGGACCAAGGTATCTTGGGTTGAATGTGCGTGGCCCTTTTAGAGATAGATATTTGGTGGATAACCAGACTTGATCCCCTACTTGATAGTGAGGGGCTTCCTTCCGATGTTGATCTGCTCCTTTCTTGTATTGTTCTTTAGCCCTTTGAAGGTGAGAAACAGCTTCCTTAAAGGCTTGGGTGATTGTAGAATGCAGGTAGTCTACTGCTGGTGTTTCAAGATCTTGGAGGGGATCCAACTCTGAGGTTCGAGGGTGACTGCCATACAAAAGAAAAAACGGGGTTTTCCCAGTTCCCGAGTGGACAGAGTTATTGTAGGCATACTCGGCTATCCAAAGGATATCTTTCCAAGTTTTTTCAGTTTGTTGCAGCATGCAGCGTAAATACTGTTCCAGAGTTTGATTGGTCCTCTCGGTTTGTCCGTCGGTCTGAGGGTGGTGACTGGTCGATAGTCTCACATCAATTTGAGCCGACCGACAGCAACTTCGCCAAAAATGAGAAATAAATTGACTACTTCGATCCGAAATTAGAACCGAAGGAAAACCGTGCAGTCGGACGATGTTTTCGAGAAATTCTCGGGCCAGAGTTGCTGCTGTTGGCAAGCCTTTGAGCGGAATGAAATGCGCCATCTTGGAGAATAAGTCCACGATTACTAGAATCGTATTGTATCCGGAGCATGGAGGTAGATCGGTGATGAAGTCCATAGAAAGCGTATGCCAAGGGCGAGGTGGGATGTCAATAGGGCGTAAGAGGCCTGCTGGTCTTTCCTTTTGACTCTTGTTTTGGGCGCATACTCCACAGGACATTATAAAGTCTCTGATATCTTTTTTCCAAGACGGCCACCAGAAGTAGCGCTTGATCTTTTCTGAGGTCTTGGCTATACCGGGATGACCTTCCATTAAAGAGTCGTGATAACAAGAGATTACTTTTTTCTGTAAATCTGTGCTGGGTAGGTATAATCGTTCTTGGAAATACAATAAGTTGTCCTTTACTGCAAAGTCCTTTCCCTGCAGATGCCAATTCTGTATATCTGCTGGAGTTACAAGTTGCCTGGCTTTATCTTTAACTTCCTCTATGGATTCTGTGGCGATTACACCCAGAATTCTTTGTTCGGGAATGATTGGTACAGGTTTAGGGTTGATCAAGTGTTCTTCCACTCCCATCCGAGAAAGGGCATCGGCTTTACCATTCTTTGTACCTGGTCGATAGGTAATTATGAAGTCAAACTCGGCAAAGAATAATGCCCAACGGAGTTGTCTAGAGGATTGGGCTTTTGCGGTTTTCAAATATTGCAGGTTTCGGTGATGTGTCGGGCCCCCAGCAGATAATGCCGCCAAGCCTTAAAGGCAGACTTGATAGCCAGAAGTTCCTTGTCAGTAATCGTGTAATTGACTTCAGGAGGCGAGAATTTGCGGGACCAAAATGCCACGGGATGCAACTGATTGGTTACCGGGTCCTTTTGTGATAGAACTGCCCCCATGGCAAGGCTTGAAGCATCAGTTTCCACGATGTAGGGGAGTTCGGGGCGAGGGTGTTTTAAGATTGGTGCAGAGATAAATTTAGTCTTCAAATCCTGGAAAGCTTGTTCCGCCTCGGTAGACCATTCAAAACGTTTGTTTTTCTTTAACAAGGCAGTGATGGGCTGGACTATTCGAGAGAACTCGGGGATAAACCTGCGGTAAAAGTTAGCGAAGCCTAACATGCTTTGCACACCTTTTACGGAGGATGGTGATGGCCATTTGAGAACTGCATCGACCTTCTTTGAATCCATACGCACCCCGCCAGGTGATAATATGAATCCCAAGAATTCAACTTCAGTCACGTTGAAAACACATTTTTCCAACTTAGCGAAAAGTTTGTGTTGACGCAATCTTTCGAGGACCATTTTCACGTGTTTCCGATGTTCAGATTCCGATGAAGAATAAACGAGGATGTCGTCAATGTAAACAACAACACATACATCTATGAGCTCTCTGAGGACATCGTTCATAAAATATTGAAAGGCGGCCGGGGCATTGCAGAGTCCGAAGGGCATGACCTGATATTCAAATAGCCCATACTTGGTGCGGAAGGCCGTCTTCCATTCATCGCCCTCTTTTACTCGTACCAAGTGGTAAACTCCTCTAAGATCCAGCTTTGTATATATGCATGCTTTTCTGACTTGGTCCAGGAGTTCAGGGATCAAAGGTAACGGATATCTATTCTTAACGGTGATCTGGTTCAGGGAGCGATAATCGATACAAGTTCTAAGGTCTCCTTCCTTTTTTGGAACGAAGAACAAAGCTGAAGAAGCAGGGGACTTGGAAGGACGAATAAACCCATTTGCCAGGTATTGATCCAGGTATTGTCGAAGGTGAAGGTTCTCAGGCTCGGTGAGGGCATACATTCTACTACAAGGAGGAGTAGATCCAGGTATCAGGTCTATCTGGCAGTCATAAGACCTATGAGGAGGTAGAGAGTTAGCTTGATCCTTCCGGAAAACATCTTGGTATTCTAGGTATTCGGGAGGTAACTGGGGAATCTCTGAAGAAATTGCGGCCAGTGCAACACCAGGTGGAGGGTGACAAGTAGAGACACATTCTGGAAACTGGACCGTTCTTGCCCGCCAATCGATCAGAGGATTGTGTTTCTCTAACCAAGGTATTCCTAGAATAATCTGAAACTGAGGGGCCTTGATCACATCGAACACGATCTTCTCATGGTGTCCATCTTGACTTACTAGCGTCACCTCTTGAGTGGTATGCGTTACTGGCCCGGAGGCTATCTCCGTACCATCCACCGTAGTAATGACGTCCTTTACAGCCTTGGGACAAAGAGTTAGATTCATCCTCAAAACCATTTCATGATCCACATAATTGCCGATGGCACCGCTGTCGACGTAAGCTTCAATTGCATGTAATCGATCCGGATTATCAGGGCTAATGAGGACCATAGGTATCACGAAATGCGAGGTCACGGAACTGGTTTTTACGCTCGGCAAGAGGACCTCTATTCTTGTCGGGCGAGGTTGTTTCCCTGCTCAGAGTTTGTAACTTTGGTAACTGCAGCTCCTACTGCCTTCTTGGCAGGTTTCACCGGACAGTCTCGAAGAAAGTGCCCTGAGTTTCCGCAATATAGGCATAATTGCAACTGTTTCCTCCTTTCCCGCTCCCGTTGTGTTAGAGGACCTTTCAGACCCCCTATTTGCATGGATTCCCCGGAGTCTACTCCTTTGGAAGGAGTTGGCGGTTTGGAAAATACTCGAGCTTCAAACTTGGAACGATCGGCCTTCCTGTTCTGCAGCCTGTGATCTATTTGAACGACCAAGTCTATGTAATCCGAACAGTCTTGTGGGGGATTCACTACTTGGGCTAAAACGTCTTTGAGCTCTCCACGTAGACCTCTATAAAACAGCGTAATCCTTTTGTCCTCAGGCCATTGAGTTTCCACTATTAGTCTATTGAAAGATGCAATATAAGCCAAAAGGTCTTGATTACCCTGTCGCAACGAAAGAAGCTCATTGTCCAAGGCCTGCCCCTGTGAATGTCTTGCGAACAGTTTTTCCATACTAAGCTGAAAGGCTTGAAAATCATGGAGAACCGGATCATCTTGATGAACTAGAGGGATCGACCAGTCTGCCGCATTGCCACTAAGGTACGAAAGTACAAAAGCTACTTTAGCTTGATCAGTTGGAAAGGCTGCTGGCCGGCATAAGAAGTGCAACCGGCACTGATTGATAAATACTGCAAACCTCTTTGGGTCACCAGAAAATCGCTCGGGCGGAGCCAGAGGTACATTCCCAGGTAGGTGGATCTGCACTGGATTCATAGAGGATGTTGAAGGAAGATTTGCCCCTGATGCGGGTAACGGGGTCTGTCCGGCTTGTGACTGTAGCACTTGTCTAGCAAGATTGTCTGTTCTCTCCTTGGAAATAATTAGTTCCCTTCTTACAGCATTCGTTTCCTGACGAGTTGCATGCACTTCTGCCCTTAGTTCCCCAAGTAACCGGGCTAGGGGGTCAGTATCCGAGGTTTCCATAGCGCCTGGGCGAGAGTTTTGCGGTAGGCTTTGCGTTCTGTAACGCTCACCTGATTCTCGCAGAGGCGCCGGTCTTGACTGGGCGACTACCGTATCTTCAAAGGTGATGTGTAGCACCCGGTTGGCTCTTTGGGCTGGACCTCTGTGCACTGTATGCCTGACGTGTAGAGTAAGATGTCTGCAGATAGAAAATATGGGGTTAATGAACTGGGGTTATTGGGGTGTCCCTATCTCTTTCCTCTTCTCCTCTCCTGTAGACCCCAAAGGTTAACGCTCTCACCTTAGGTAAGTGAATGCCGAGCTCTCCATCTGCCTCGGGGCAGGGTGCTGTAGCCAATTTCTTCACTGGATAGGTAGCGCAGGCCTCTTGACTTCAGAGGACTGCTGTCCGTCGTTTACTGCACGAACGGTAAGTTTCGAGTCATTCAAATGTCTTTTTAAAGTCTTTAGTAATGATGTCTCTTGTTTTGCAGGGTTCCGGCGATGGCGGATGACGGGCTGAAGTGAGTTGAAGATGGAGCCCGTGTGATGAATAGAAGCGCCTGGAAGCACGTGAGTAAGCGCTTGTTGCCTGTTTCACGATGCGCTCTAACTGTCTTTTTATTTTGCAGGTACGAGTTCGGAGCGGCTGCAGGGTGCCGGAATACCCACTGGATTAGATGTGGAAAGGAGTAATGGCACGTGATTATTAAAGTTCCCCAATGTCTTTAAACGCACCTTGTTTTGTCTTTCAGATGCGGATGCAGCGCCGAAGGCCTCCGGAGCGTGCGAAGAGTTGGTAAGCTTTTGTCTTTCAGATGCCAGAATGCAGTATGAAGACCTCCGGAGCGCACGAAGAGTAGGTAAGCCTTTGCCTTTCCGATGCCGGAATGCTAACCTGTTCTTTCTTGTCTTTATAGGTGTTGCTGAAGACTGGATTCAGGATGGTAAGCCTTTGCCTTTCAGATGCCGGAATGCTAACCTGTTCTTTCTTGTCTTTATAGGTGTTGCTGAAGACTGGATTCAGGATGGTAAGCCTTTTTCCTTAGGCCCAGGACTGGATGCAGAAGACACGATGAGCGTCCTGCTGCAGAGGGTGCAGAATAACGCAAAGCAAGATTCATCCACCGGGTGTGGTTTAAATAGCCTCCTGTAGTGCTTAGGTGTCTCCTTCCACAGCCACGCCTAAGTAAGAAAAGAGTTCCTGGTAAGAAAAGAGTTCCTGCCTTCCAGAAGAGTTCCAGTGTTCTAAATCTAGGGAGTGGCTCCAGCCCCACCCAACAGGAAAAGTAGTTCCAAACAGAAGAGGATCAGAGGCTCAACTGGCAGGCAAGTAAGCAGCATGGTCTGCTGCAGGTAAGTCCACCCAAGCATTATGAGCCCGGCGCTTCCAGCGCTGGGACTGGGCATATTTATGAGCCTGGTGCCACTGGCGCCAGGACTGGGTCCAAAAGGCCCCAATTGGGACTGGTTGGCACTCGGAACCTGGGTTATGGATCTGCTTCCAAGGGAGTTGGGAAAACCCTGACCTTTTGGAAGCAGAGATCATGACAGCGGGTAGATCATTAATATCTCGCCATAACTCAAATGGATTTTCACGTTAACGCTGCCTTCTGTCTTCCACAAATTCAAAAGCCCTGGCCGCCATCTTGAATGGGTAGATATATATAAGACGTAAATCCCTTGTTTGTGTTGATATAATTTACAAATAGCAACTAATATGATAAGTTTCTAGCTTTTCAAATAGGTTACTTCCCAGAAAAAATTGATTACTTCCCAGGGAAAATCGATTGGGAGTCTGGCATACAATTCAACACTGCCTTTTGTGTTCAGTATTACCTCGATAGAACGAAAAAAGAGAGAACACTTATAATTTATAAATATCTAAGTTTTAGATCTATATGTTAGAAAAAAGTAATAAATATAATAGTTGATATAATAAATTGACTACTGCAATGCCCTCTACTTAGGAACTAGTCAACATAACCTTAACAAGCTCCATGTTATTCAGAACAATGCCATTAGAGCTGCCTTAAACATCCCTAGGAATCATCACATTTCAGTCACAAAACGTAGCTTACATTGGCTCTCAGTATCTCAAAGAGTCTTGCTGAAAACTCTTGCACTGACGCATAAATGTCTTGCTAACCAAGCACCCAACTATCTGTCTTCTCGCTTTACCCACCACACATCTAACCGCCCTTTAAGAGCTGCCCAGGCGCACTGTCTTGCTATAACCAGATACAAGCTTCAGAAATCTGGTGGTTCCAGCTTCCCAGTCCTCGCCACGAAACTCTGGAATTCACTGCCTAACCCCATCAGAGCTGAACCTTCTTTCTATGCATTTAAGAGTATGGCCAAAGCTTGGCTGTGCTCTCAAGACGAGTAGAGCCCTACCAGTTCCTAACTTGCTCTGCCTGCCTCTATACCCTCTGATGATCCCTTGGACTACCTTTTGTTGTAAATACTCTGTAAATTTGTATTTTTTGTAATTTACCTGTAAGTTTCTTACATATCCATGTTTATTATGTACTCTGTAAGTATTTCATTTATCTAATAGTATTGTACTGTTCCTATCCATGTATATTATGTAACTGCAATTCCAAGAAATGTGCCCAGATGCCTTTGGGCCAGGTGCATTTTAGAAATAAATAAAATACAAATACATTGCATAGGGGAAGGGTATGTGAGAAACCAGAAGGTATCTCACCCGCTAGTCCCCTGGGATCTCTCTCTCAGGTGGCCAGGTCACGGCCATCGCCTTTGGATCCGGACCATGGTGGTGGACCAGTGCGGGAGGATCACCTGGGTGAGGGAGTGGGACACCGGATGGCTATACATGGTATCCCTCCCCTGTAACAACTTTACCCCATCCTACCAGGTAGGATACGTGAGAACTTTACCCTCCCCCTTTCCATTCACAAACACTTCCACACAGAGAGCCCGCTCTGGGAGAAAACAGACTCACGTACGAGGAGAGTAACGGACATGTCGCGCTGCTATGGTCAGGCGAAATCGGGCAATTACTGACAATCATTCCCACCTGACTTCCATTAAACTTCCCCACACCGATAAAAGGCGGAGCACTAGAGCACACTCTGAGCAATGCAAAGCACACAAAGAAGCAGCAGTTTCGAGAAGGCAGCTGAACAAGGGGAGAAAGACAGCAAACCACGTTCGCAAGGAGGGAAATACCCCTGACCTTTCTGACAGCAAACTGTTACTTTCAAAAACCTTGTAGATCAGAAAATGTAAGGCCAGGAAACCAGGCTAAAGAATCCTGCATTCTGTGCAGGAGATGGCAAATGCCATCCTACGTAGCTGACCAAGTCGGGGAGGAGTAGCAGCCGCTGTGGTATTGTCCTTGGCTCCAAGAACAAAGTAACATCAGAGAGATCAACACAGCCGGGGAGTTGGGGAGGCCGATGCAAGAACGGCATCTGTTGAAATCAAGGTTGCAAGCGGCAACATTGTATAACGAGCGCTGGAACAACCATTGTTAAACGCGTGTGATGAAAGACGCAAGTAAAGCTAACTTGCTGATGAATGTTTGAACTTTGAGGAGGAAAGATACGATACCAGTGACAGAGTGGTCTGCCGCCACGTGGGTGCTCAATCGAAGGTCTCTGTAAAGGTATCCAGCCAAGAGGTGGCAGAAACAAAAGTAAGAACATTTTGTTCGATTTTTGATATCAAGAGGAAAACATAGAAAGTGAGATTGCACGGTCCGAGCCCGAACAAGGGAGATCAAATGTGGATATTGTGTTAAAAGGGATCCGATCCCGAAAGAGGGAGTCCAGTTGTGAACATCGTGCTAAAAAGTGGTCCAAGCCGGAAGGGGAGAGACCCACGAAGAATATTGAAAACGAGAACTTGTACATGTGAAAGCCCTGATAAGAAAAGAACTTTGATGCTTATTTGTTGCGACAGACCCTCTGCAGTAAGAGATTGTTATTGGAAAAGAAGCTTTGGCAAAAGGCCCTGATATCTTTGCTTTGAACTGTATCCTTGTGGCAGACGAGCCAGAGTGTGTGCGAATCTCAAACATGCTGCCTCGCCATGTGCCTAAAATGTGGGGAAGGGAAGCCAACTGCTCAACTATCCTGACATCATTATTTCTTAAACACATTTCTTTTTGCACACACTATTTATTTATTTCCATTTGTATAGCACAACTTGCAGCCCAGAGGCATTGAGGAGCTGTTACAGGAGATTTGTAAGAATTTTGAATTAGTGGTGACATTTGACCAAGGTGGTCTCTTAGTTACGGGTACATTGATAGTTGGTGACTTTGTATGCAGTTACAAGAGTTACATAAATCATTAGAGTTTACATAGCAGACTTTGTTAAGAATTATGCATCGCAGTCCTTATTACAACACAGATAGCGAACTCATACAATTTAAACAAAAAGCTTGGTTTTGATTGCTTTGCGGAATGCTTGGTGGGACTCTATTGTTCTTAGGTGTATGGGAAGGGCATTCCAGTGGTAAGCGGCAATCGTGGGAAAGCTAGCACCACCAGTGCGGACTTTCCTTGTCTTGGGAGTGCGAATCATGTTCGAGTAACCTTGTCTCAAAGGTCTGGTGGAAGTACGAATGGAAATTCTTTGAGCTAGGTAGGGGGGTGCAAGATCATGGAGGCATTTATGTGTGAGGGGGAGAGTTTTGAAGACAATTCTCTCTTTGACAGGCAACCAGTGGGACTGCCTTCTCACTTCCATAATGTGGTCTTTCCTTGAGGTTCCTGTGGCGGCATTAAGGGCATTGTTCTGGACCATTTGGATCTTAGCCAGGTTTTTACACGAAGTCCCAACGCGGAGGGCATTGCATAGTCCAGCCTGGATCCAATTATTGCCCTGGTGATGGTGAGGCAGATCTGTCGAGATAAGAAGGGTCTAGCAGCATTAAGAACTGTACAGTAGTATGCAGATGAGGAAGCAATGGCGTTGACCTGCCTCTCCATGGTCAGATCAGAGTCTAGGTAGACTCCGAGTGTCTTCACATTGTATGAAACCTTGATGGGAATGTTGTCGATAGTGAAGGAGAGGTACTGCTGGTCGAGATTGCCCAGGGTGGTGGGTGAGCCGATTAATAGGAGTTCAGTTTTCTCACTATTAAGGCACAACCAATTATCAGCCATCCAGGACTGAATAGTGGAGTATATGTTGGTGAGAGTAGTCGTATCTTGCTGGTAGTTCCCATTGAGTGGGATCAGCACCTGTGTGTCATCCGCATAGTTGGTATACGAGATGCCCAGGGAGTCGAGGATGTTGAACAGAGGCCTCGTGAAGAGGTTATAGAGAGTGGGCGCAATGCAGGAACCTTGTGGGACTCCACAATTGATGAGGCTAGGGGTGGCACAAGCTGTGTCTCAAAAGACTTTCATGGCCCTTTCTTGAAGGAAGGAAATGATCCATGCACATGCTTTAGGGGAGAAGTTGGCCGCTGACGCGAGACGGCTGCAGAGAGTGTCATGGTCAACCAGGTCAAAGGCCGTAGATAAGTCAAGGATTATCTCACCCATTTTGTATTTATAAGTAAGGATTGGCAATAGGTTTATTAGTAATGGCCCTTTTTATTTTGACAGACTTGACTAGAACTGTTATTTTTATTTGATGGTCATAGCTTGCTCCCAAGTCAGGAAAAGTTAATTAACAGGCCCCAGGCTAACCCAGGTTAGAAAGTCGAAGATTTACTGTCACCCCGAACGATCTGTCGCAAGGGAAGCCAGGCGGGACACAGTAACTGAAATGGGAAGAACGCTCCAGCGGGGGCAGTTGGTCCTGGCAGTGGGTGCAAGTCGGTGTTTCGTCCAGAGGAAGAGGAGGTCTCGACGTGGAGGAAAGATGAAGGTCGTTGCACTGCCAGGGAAGAAACCAGCCGCGGAGTTTCCTGGTTACAAGGCACTACCCTCTTCTTCGCAGTGGTGGTAAACCATGGTATTCCGGTTGCCGGGGTGCTTGGCACTGGCAAGGTGGCCACGAGACGGTCCAGGAAGGCGAAAAGACGGGCAAACTGGTTATCCCCACCAGTCAAAGGAAGAAGACTCTCCTCTGTCGTCGGGGAAAAGTGGTGAGACGGTTCAGCAGGGCTCCACCAGAGGTGTCGCCGTTGCAGGTCGGCTCGGCTTCTCCCTCCTCGGATTCTTTAGGTCCTGTGGTGACGTCTGAAGTCAGTCTCCAAAGCCCTCCTTTTATGCAGAAAACCCCCATTCATCAGTCCTAGCTGTCACTCAAACATGCTAAGTGATGAGCCGGGCGGCTCACCAGTGGGCCAATCATACAAGAGTGCGACTTGAGTTGCCAAGACAACTCAGTCCAGGGTGCCTAAACCCCCTCCTACACCCCTCTGTGGTACCCAGACAGAGTGCCACCACTTTTGGAGGCTTCTGTGGAGAAGCCCGCCAAAAAGTGGAACAAAGGGCTCGACTTGGGTTGGAGTCACAGAAGCGAACACAAACGCCATTTTGGAACCAAGTTTCGGCAAAAAATACCAACCGGTGAATTTATATTAATTTAATAAACCGGTGGTATGTTCGAGGCTATTTTAAAAAGTGGTAGCCTCAAACAATGGGAAAATCCCGTAGGAATATATTTGCGGTCGAATATAAAAAGTAGTATCCACTGCCACCAGCCAAAACTTGGTCGGGGGGGACTGGACAGTGCCCCCGCGAACAACAGACCCCGGGGCAATCGAATTGCCCGACCAGTAAATCCACAATAGGATGGTTTGTACTGGTTCTGTTCACAATTTGAGACTAGTAAAGCCAATGGTGACTTTACATGCCCTGGGAGACAGTAGTCAGTACCAGGGTATGGAGTCTATGTTTTGGGGGTCGCTACGACACCCCTGGGTTACGGCACGGAGGGTGCTGTGTAACGCACATATCAAAACACATGAGGCCCTATGGAGTAAAAGACCCCATAGCCCAAAAAATGCATTCAAAGTCAAAGGAACACCTCAAATCATGTCTAAGAGTGGGAGAAAAAGAGTCTCACTCTTAGCAGGAGAAAAGATAAACCCCAAAAAATCCAGCAAAGCTGCTGGGGGACCCACTAGGTTTGGGAAATTAGCCTTTACAGAGAATTCTCCCCAACACGGACCTGCCCTCCTCTGTCAACTCGGCTGCCGCTGCTTGTGTTAGGGACCCACCTCATCGAGGCTCAGGCGTCCATGAAGGCACAGGCGGATAGGAAATGGGTGATGGCCCCGTTGTATTCCGTGGGGTCCATGTCTGGTTGTCTACTCGTCACTTACGGCTGGTGGGTTGCCGCAAGCTTTTGCCTCGTTTTGTGGGACCCTATGTAGTCACCCGAGTTATCAACCCTGTGACCTATCGTCTTGCGCTCCCGGGGGCCTGGCGGCTTCACCAAGTTTTCCATGTCTCCCTGCTTAAGCCCTGTCCCGCTCCTACGCGGCTTCGTGGCCCTGTGGCTCCGGTGTCTCTGTCCACCCCGGATGTGTTCGAAATCTCTGCTATCCTGGGCTCCCGTGTCTGTAGGGGTTGTCTTCAGTACCTTGTGGACTGGTCGGGGTATGGCCCGGAGACAAGGTCCTGGGTCCCTGCTGTTGATGTCCATGCCCCCGCCTGGCGGCACAATTCCATAGGGACAATCCTTCGTGCCCACGGGGTCGTGGGCCTTTGGGTGGGGGATCTGTCACGCACTCCACACACTCACCCCTCAGTGTCCCTAGTGTTCCCCTTGCCCGTCCTTGCACCTCCATCCCATCCCGTCCTCTTGCCCGGTTCCGGGACTCACTTGTGCCTTCCCCGAGTCCCCATGTGCCACCGCGCATGGTTCGACATGCTGCCTACTCGTGGAGACGCCCGTTCCATTGGCGTGTTCCTTGGCGATTGCGAGACTGGCTTCTTGAGCGTCACATGACCAACATCTCCCGCTCACGTGTTTCTAAGTTACGCTCACGTGATGCGGTTGCGACTCATGTGACCGCAAGGTAATGGGCAGCGCTGGTATTTAAACAGCCGCATCGCAACACTTCGGTGTTTCACAGCTGTTTATTTGGACACCTGTTCGGCGCTATACTTATACCTTTGGATTACTTGGACACTGACCTCGGATTACACTACGGACTGCTATCGGATTTCCCCTGGCTTCTGGCTTCTGCTTCTTTGGATTCCTTGTTACGATTCACGGACTGCCTTCTGGACTTCAACTTACTTAACCCTTTGGTACTACGTTCCGCTTAGTTTCCTTGTCCGGATTTTGGCATCAGGTGGGCCTGGCACACGCAGCACAGTCTGACCTACTGCCCTGCAAAAGGAAACAGCCTTGCTGGGTCCCGGAACCTCCTCTATAGGTGCAGCAGATTCACCACGGCCACTTATTGGTAAGACGGTTCCACTTCCTTGTTGTCTGGTTTGTTATTGCTGTCTTAGGCTTGTTACTTAACCGGTGCTTTCTTTACAGTGGTTCGGGGTTCCCAGAGGTCCACGGTTCCGGAAGATCATCTCCCACCTGTGGCCTCAAAGGTTGTACAGAGAGTGATTTAGATTCTCTCTGTGCGGCAGAGGACAGAGGACTCTTCTGACTACACGACAGACAAGACACAACACACACAATGCCAGATTCTACAGCTGGTTTTTCTGGTCTTATGCTTTCCTATCTCGAGGACCCATGAAAGCAACCGTTCTTGTGGAAAAGGTCAAGGGTACTTCCCTCCTTGTGATCCCTTTCTGTTATGCCGTCTTTCTCCTCTCGTTAAACTGCCATCTTGGAACTGCTGTTTCTTTGTGTGTTTTGCCTTGCTGAAAGTGTGCTCTCGTGCTCCACCTTTTATCTGTGTGGGGAAGTCTAATGGAAGTCAGGTGTGTGTGATGGTCAGTAATTGCCTGACCACTGTATTGGGACACATCAGGGATACAGCTCGGGTGTTAGTCTGTTTCCCTTAGAGCAGGCTGTCAGTGAAAAAGTGTTTGTGTTGTAAAAAGGGGGAGTACAGTTCCTACATATCCTACTTGGTAGGATGGGGTAAATGTGTTATAGGGAAGGGGATATTGCGTCTCACCATCCGGTGTCCTACTCCAAACTCCCTGAAGACCACTCACCCAGGTGATCCTCCCACACCGGTCCACCCCCAGGAACTGGATCCAAAAGCGATGGCTCTGTCCTGGCCACTTGGATGACAGATCCCCGGGGACTAGTGGCTGGGACACTTTCTGGTTTCTCACAGAGCCCAGTAAGAGGTTCCCCCCAGGAGAGCAGGGAACAGGGTTATCTTTAAGTTGATTTAACTTGTGTACATTGAACTATATACAATTCTTTTACAGAAGAACTGTGCTTTGGTGTCAGTATCCAGTAAGGGAGAGGCCTCCTTGTGGGATCAAGAGGACACCCACTTTTCCTTTAGTTCTATTGCAAGTATAAGGGACGGAAATAGGTTTAGACTCAAGACGCTGGACATTATTGTTCGACAGATGTCCTGACCGGCTCCATAGTATTCTTTTGTTGAGGCAGGCCAACCCCTCATAGTAGTTGGGGACATATAGGCCTTTCTCCAATCCCCTTTCCTTTCTTTTTTAATCAGTAAAAGTCTTTCGCAAACAAATATGCCACCTGTGTCTCATCTTTCTCCTTCTGCACCCTTACACAACCAAGACATCATCACCAGTCCATTGGCCGAAATCTTCCGTCTACCGTCTCGTTGACGGCTCTGACTACATCGACTGCCCCTCCCACTGAACATTGACAACTACGTCGATGACTATGATCACAGTCCACAAGGTTGCTCTACCTCCACGGCCACCCTCATCCGGCCCATCTTTAGCTCTGTCGACATCACTATAGACTGGGGCCATTGCCTCCTTCTCCAGGAGGTGCAAGTGTGGACTAGGAGGTGCCGCCAGCTCTCTTCTTTCTCCCAAGGCAAAACCACTCTTCACCCTATCATTGGTGGCTTCTTCAGGAGCGTTACCTCCTGCTCAACTACTGCATGCCGGCACTCTCAGACGATGAGCCATTGCCTCCTTCTCCAGGAGGTGCAAGTGTGGACTAGGAGGTGCCGCCAGCTCTCTTCTTTCTCCCAAGGCAAAACCACTCTTCACCCTATCATTGGTGGCTTCTTCAGGAGCGTTACCTCCTGCTCAACTACTGCATGCCGGCACTCTCAGACGATGAGCCTCCAGGATCTTTCTCCTCTGATCTGAAAGAGGTTGAGGATCCTCTTGACCCCATTCTTCCTAGACCTCATCGCTGTCCGCAGCCACAACCAACTGTGCCCTTTCCCGCTCCTCCTCAACAAGCTTTACCAACTGTGCCCTTGTACGAGGCTCCCATGGGGACAGCGCCTAGAGGTTTGTCCTTAGACATCCTGTCTACTCTGGACACCTTGGGTTCCGAATTGCAGCAGTGTCTGCCTCCAACAGCTCCCAGGCTGCTCTCTCTAGGAATCCACCATTGCCCTGCAGGCCTGGAGTCCACCATTGCCTTCAGGGCCGCAGCCACATTTAGTGCCTCCAACTACGCCTAGGCTGTTTTCCATCCCTGTGGCTACCCTCACAGACACGGATACTAATCCTGACACCTCACAAGGTACAGATGAGTTTGAGGACCTGATTCTGGCTGATGGCGAGCCCCTTAATGTGGATCTGCCCTCTAGGGACTCTCCACCAGTTGAGATCAGCTCATTTCATGCACTGTTGACCTGTGCAGCAAAATTATTCAACCTGGTTCCTGAAGAGAAGAAAAAGGAGGGTTTCCTTTTTCCAAAGAAGAGAGTCCTCTAGGAAATCGGTTGTGTCAATCCCCCTGCTCGATGATTTATGGGAAGATGGCTTATTGGTCATGAAAACTCCTTTCTCTGCCTCTCCAAAAATGGATCAACTGGAGAAGAAGTACAGAATACCGGATTCCGCCCGAAGTGTCTTCATTTCCAGCCTTCACCCGACTCTGTGATTTCTGCTGCAGCAATAAAAAGGTCCACCACCCCCTCCTCTCTATGCATGGTTCCAACAGACCAAGAGGGTGAGAAGTTGGAATGCGTTTGGAAAACTCATCACCACCGCCGCCTCCACCATTAAAGCGGCTAATGCTTTTGCCATACTCTCCTGATACAATAGGCAGCTATGGTATAAGCCGGAACTCATCTTAGACTTCCTCTCAGAGGACAAGAAGAATGAGGCGTTGACATTATTTCACGAGGGTGAAGTTGCCTCTGATTACGCGAATACAGTTACTCTGGACATTGCGGTTCCGGATTCCAACAAATGGGCAACAGAGGATGGTTGAAGGCCACTAACCTTCACTCTGAGATCCAATCGAAAGTTATTGATATGCCTTTACAAGGTGTGGACCTTTTCGGAAAGGTTGTAGATGAGACCCTACAGTCCATAAATGCAGATACAGCACGTTTGCTGAGTACTCTTCAGCAACAAAGGCATTCCTTTTGTTCATCGAGGGTCCGGTTTCCTCAGCTCCACAAAGTAGTACAGGCTAGCATATCGCCAGCCTTCACGCTCCAGCATGCAAGAGGCGTACAGAGGACGTTCACACTACTCTAGAGGGGGAACACAGCGTTGTGGAGCCTCCTCCAGGACGTAGATGAACAGACAGGCCTGACCAGGCTCACGGACCGGCCCAGTCTTCAGCACCCCAGTGGGAGGCCATCTATCACAGTTTGTCAACGAGTGGTGCAACATCTTCACCGACAAGTGAGTGCTCAGCAATGTCCAGCAGGGTCACACCCTCGAATTCGTGGACAAATGCCCACCCCAGCGCCTCGTCCTCCTTTTATAAGACAGGAGCAGCACTTGCCTCTTTACTTGTAGGAGATCGGGCCAAAGCACCTCCGGGGCTCCGGAGTGTACTTCAGAAACTTCCTGATGAGAAAGTCTGGTGGTTGGAGGCCCATAGTCCACGTCGACCTGAGACAACTCAACACATTTCTCAAGGCCCAGAATTGTCGGATGGTCACATTGCAGCATGTGCTTGAATAACTGGAGCATGGAGACTTCATGGCTTCCCTTGACCGAGAGGATGCCTACTTTCACATCCCCATTCATCGCAGACACTAACGCTTCCTTCGGTTTGTCGTAAACAACAAACCTTACCAATTGAAGACTGTTACCTTCAGTCTCAAGTCAGCTCCGAGGGTCTTCACAAAGTGTCTGGCTCCAGTGGCAGCCCATTTATGGCGTTCAGGGATCTACATCTATCCCTACCTGGACAACTAGCTGATCTGCGCCCACTTTCGTCCACTGGCCTTACAGCACACCGAAGAGACCATCAGGTGCCTTACTTTGCTGGGATTCTCCTTCAACTTTCCAAAATCATGCGCAGTGACATCGCAGAACTCTCTCTTTCTAGGCTCACGTCGTAACACACTGGCGTGTCTGGCTTCTCGTTCGGGGAGAAGGTCGAGGCCATCTTGAGCAAAGTGTGACAGCTCTCAGTACTTCGAGTGCGAACCGCCAGCTCCATCAAGTCTCTGCTAGGCATGATGTCTTCATGCATCCCCCTAGTCCCTCATTGCAGGCTGCACATGAGGCCTCTACAACAGTGCCTGGATGCCAGGTGGCAACAAATATCAAGATCCTGAAACAACAAGATCACCCTCGATTCCAGTGTTCAGGAAGACCCTGCAGTGGTGGTCTGTTCGTCAGCATCTCATGCAGAGTGCTCTTTTTCGCCTTCCAGCGGATCAGGCCACGGTTACCTGGCAGGGTGGGCAGCACACACAGGTCAACTTCACGCCTGGGGCTTATAGCAACCAGAGGAGACAGATGCACATCAACGTCTTGGAGCTGCAAGCGGTGTTCTGGGATCTCAAGTCATTCAAACCCCAACTCCAAGGCAATGTACTGCGCCTCTCTATGCACAACACGACCACCATGTTGTAAATCAGGAAACAGGGAGGGGTGGGGGACCCGCTCTCCCATTCTATCCAAGAAAGCCATGTGGAACTGCGCGATAGATCAGAAGATGTTTCTCATTTCATTCCATCTGGCTGGCATTTATAATACCATCGCAGATTCACTCCGCAGGGAATTACGATCCTGCCACAAATAGAACCACTAGTTCTAGGGGGGTGCTTGGTTCATCAATCATGCCCTACACAGATAGGTTCAGCATGACATCTGCCTCACACAACTCTGTGGCATTATACTCCCTCACGCATACATACTCCTCACATTACTCAGTATTATAGGCTGGTTTCACTAATGATTTCCGATTCATTTATATAATGATGGTGGAACAGTTACCAGGAATACTTCTTTCATGGGAACACGGGTATGCGTGGATTCACTTCCCTCACCCCTCACCAACTCCCAGTAGGCTGTGATATAGCATTAGCCCTGTACGGGCAGCTGCTTGTCTTTACGCATGCGCGTGCCACATTACAAAGTGGACCTTCTGCGCGCATGCGCAGTAGGAATTATTGTGTTGGTTGCTATGGCAACCTAGACACAGCCCGGGACGCCACCCGGCCCTTCTCTAAACGCCAATACATTGCGGAATTTCCAATCGCGGACTCCTTTACGGTGAGTTCACTGCGTTTAGGCTATTCTTTCGAATTATACCTTTGGCCCCACAGACTTTGGGTCCATGCTGCATGATAGACGTAAATCTAGGCTCAAACTACACGTGTCCTTTGCGCTCTTCTAAAACCCTAGCACCCACTACTGGGGTTGCCCTAATTGTATCTGCCTACATTGACGAACTTCTCCTTGACTTATAGCGCACTTACGCTGGTTCTCCTATACAGGTTCCAGCGCACCTTCTGCGCCTTTTTTGGAAAACACTGCTATCTCCAGGGGTACAGATCGCTGCAGAGCGTTCGTCTTCGATGCGATTCCATGCCAGAAGTAAGTGCCTTATTATTATTTTCTTGGGAGTTTCCCCCTGGGCCCCTTGGGGGTCCCTTCCAGGCCATATGGCTCTGCCAACCTTTAACCCTGGTACCGAATGTTACCTTCATAGGCTCTTGTACCTACAGAATCTGTTAGTAATATAGGCATTGTTTTTCTTTCTTCTTTCTTTCCTCTTTTTTCCTTTTTTTTTCTTTTTCACTTCAGATATTCCAGACAATTTTTTTGCTGGAATGCCCGGTCCTTAATTGATGCTTCTGCTTGGGACCCACAACCACCATTAGCAACTCCCGCCGCAAGGGTTTTCTGCTTGTTTTGACCTACATAAGAGTTACACTATTACCAGTAATTACAGAAGCATCCTTTCAAGGTGGGTGCGGCCAGCCCAGGCATCTTTGTGCCTTCTACACTGTTTTTTATTAATGTATATATGAACCCGGTATGTTTAATTCTTGACTCCCTTTAGTGTGGGTGTATTCTGGTTTCTTAAACGCCCATTTTAATACCATGAGCTCTTTCTTTTTGTAGAGTGACATCTGTAGGTCCAGATGAAGGTAGTCTCCACTGCCCGCCGTAACGTCTTTGGACATGCATTTGCACTGCGGTCCATCCCTAAAACACCAGGAATACAGCTTCCGGCATCGACCTAGGATTGGTCTCAACACACCCACAGTATTCATTGACTGATCTCTCAATCGCCAGGAAATTAAACTCCCCTTGAACTGGCTCAGAATTAGAAAAAGCTCAGTCTGAGACTATACGATTGAGAATATTTCCCTATCAAATGTCAATAGGTTGGACTCTTGTGGGTGGTCAATTTATTTTTCTCAATACAATGTACATGATTTAGGCAAAATGATGCTGTCCTGCTGATCATGTTCACAGAACAAAGAATGTTGCTTTATATCTGTTTTTTGCACATTTGAAATGTATATTGTTCACAAGTGCGTTCTCTACTCATGTTTGTGGTATTGATATTATTTCTTGTCATATGTTTTGTTCTCATTAATGACTGCATGAATTTGTATGCATATATGTCACTCATTGTAAAATTTGACATTTATATTCTTTATTTCTCAAATTAAATCGTGGCCACTAGGTCAAAACAGTGGCTTGCTAGAGTTATTGTTGTTCGCTTTCTCTATTGGTGCCTTTGTCACCAATTGGGTCAGCCAAAGGTATAGATTTGTCTGTATATCCAGAGCTTCCCCAGGGATCAACATTTACTGCTTACCCTCTGTTAACAAATGATCACACCAGAACTAGAAGTGTGCTAAATAATCCACCTGGGTAGGTCAGTCCTCATTTTGTTCACCACAAATGGGAGCATCATTAGACTTAAGTTCTTCTGCTCTTCTCCAGGTGGGGTCGCCCTCAAATCGACCTCAAATCGACCTGTTCGCTACGGCAGCAAATGCAAAGTGCCCCAAGTTTGCCACCGAATACCTGCAACCGAGCAGTCTAGGGGATGCCTTCTCGATCCCTTGGGAGGGTCGATTTCTCTACGCAGTCCAGCCAATTCCCTTGATTCTACGAGTGATAAGGGCTCTCAAACAGACCCATTGCAAAATTATACTTATTGCTCTGACATGACCCAGGCAGATCTGATACTCGGACCTTCTCCACCTGTCTGTGGCACCTTGCATCAAGCTGGCTCCGCTTCCAGAACTGCTCTGCAGAGAGGGAGGGTCTGTCCTCCACCGTGACCCAGCGTCCTTGAAACGGGCAGCTTGGCTCAGGCTAACCTAGAGTTTGGCCATTACTCATTGCCCGTAGAATGTAAAGATACTCTGGCTCAAGCTAGGGTGCCGTCTACCCTTGCACGCTACAAGCACAAATGGAAACGCTTCTCAGTGGTGTAAGTCGCAGGGGTATTCTCCCCTTCGCATAGTAGCTCCTCAGATTGTCGTACCTGCTCTCCCTCGCAAAGGAAGGCCTTGCTCATATATATCTCTTAAGGTACACCTGGCAGCTACTGCTCAATACACTCAAACTCCTGGAAGGCATTCTTTGTGGTCTCACAGACTTGTTAAAGAATTCCTAAAAGGTCTGTACAGAGTGTTCCCTCCTGTGAAGGGTCCATCCCCTGCATGGGAGCTCAACGTTGTTCTGTCAAAATTGATGAGTCCTCCTTTTGAACCTCCTTCCAGTGTTTCTCTAAAGTTTTTGTCTCGGACGACTGCCTTTCTGGTGGCCATCACTTCAGCCAGACGTGTTGCAGAGTTACAAGCTCTCACTTGCAGACAACCTTATTTGTCTTTCCATCAGTCTATGGTGGTGCTACGCACTCATCATCCTTCATGCCAAAGGTTCCGTCTGATTTTCATTTGTATGAGCTTTCAGATCTGCCCGTCTTCTTCCCCAATCCTGCCTCTCCTGCAGAACAGGCTTTGCATTCGCATGACATGGTGCACACTTTAAAGTGCTATGTTACATGCGCTAAAACTTTTCATACAACTTATCAGTTGTCTGTAACATTTGCACCTGGGGGACAATGAAAAGCCACCTCCAAGGCTTGCATTTCCAGGTGGCTCTCTGGCTGTATCACGTACTGCCATCGGCTTGCAAACAGGCGAATGGCAGGAAGACAGAGGGCCCATTGCACCAGAGCCATGGCTGCTACTAGAGCATTCCTGTCTGGTGTTCCCCTGCTGGCCATTTGCAGGGCTGCTCCGTGGAGGTCGACATACCTTCACAAGATAGCAATACTGTTCTACTGCTTCGACAGGGATTCCAGGGTTGAAACCTGTGTCGGCCAGGATGTGTTTCGCAACCTGTTTAATTGAGGTGTGTGTGTTCCAGAGGTGAGTTACTGTATTGCTTCTGTTGAGCCTTTGCCACCTCCCGTGGTTCTGTATGTACTGCTGTATAACCGTATTCATGAGCATGTGAATCCATGTAAGATCCTATGCTGGAGAAGGAACAAGTTACTTACCTGTAACTCCTGTTTTCCAGCATGGGGATCTTACATGGGTTCACATGCGACTCTCCCTTCTACCCCTGTATGGCTCTTTTGGTTCCTACTGCCACTTCACATGTGCCTCTAAATCTGAAGATGGCCACTTAGGGTAGAGCTGAGGAGGACGAATTCCATTGGCTTGGACAGTATCACCCAGAGTGACAGCAATAGGCTGTATAAGCGACAAGCAGTTTTTAGCTTTAAAACAAAATTGCTTTTAATATTACTGAGGATTCCCACCCTCACTGGGAATATTCATGAGCATGTGAATCCATGCAAGATACCCATGCTGGAGAACAGGAGTTACGGGTAAGTAACTTGTTCCTTTTTTTACGGGCCACTAGCCATGGCCAGTGGCCATGACCTTCATCCCTGTCCACTGTACATGTTCCTCCAATATGTTTATTTTGGACCCACTATACGTGTCTTCTGGGCTCACTAGACAGGGCCTTCGGACGTTCCTTCTGTCTATTTTAAAACACTACCTTTAGTGTTTAACTCACTAGTCATGACCTTCGCCCATGACCATAGGCCCCGGCCTTTGGCTGTGGCTCCTTTACATGTTACCCCAATAGTTTTCTTCCGGTTCCAGCCGTGGCCATGCTACATATTGCTCCAATAGGTTTCCTAAACGGGCTCATTAGTTATGGCCTTTGGCCGTGTCCTCTTGCCATATTGCACCCCTTGACAAGTTGCCCCAATAGGTTTTGTTAGGGCCGAGTAGCCATGGCCGGCTGTGTCCACTTACCATATTGCACCATTAGGTTCCTTAAAGTAACCTAGTACCCATTTCCTTTGTCCACATCCCTTACCCCTAACCTCACTGTAGCTGTAAAATTCCTCTTTTGTTTTTGTTGTATTCACATTTTTTTAACTCGCTTTTTTCCCTTAACCGTGGTTATATTTGCAATGTACTACAAATAACACTGGTTATCTGTAAACGGCCACAAATAACCACGGTTATTTTTATGAAACTCATGAAAATAACCCTGATAATTTCCAAGTATAACCCCGGTTATGTGAAATAATTTCCCCAGCTCCCCACCTTTTCACCCCTAATGCCCCAATTTCTCATGGTGTCCTCTTTCCCGCTCCTCACCTCTAGCCTGGTTCCATTTCATCCTTTCTCCTCTTCCAAATGGCTTTTTTCTACTTTTAGTTTTCATCTAACCCCAGTTATTCTCATTATAACACTGGTTATTTCTTGCATCAAACAAAATAAAATGGACACACCCTTCTCCGTCAAATATTTGAACAACTTCTGGATGGAATAACCCCAAACCCTGCCCTGAAATCGAGTCAACACTTGTTGCCCAGGTGTGCCTGCTCCTGGTCTAATTCCGTCCATTGGTTTTTGCTATGCGCTGCACAGAGATTTGTACTTTTTCTCTATGGGCAAAATTAAGGGCAATAGGCTGAAAAGAGCATTTTTTTGGGGGGTGTTTTTTTTAAATTACTTCGATTTTTTTACAAATCTTTCCCTAGATTTCTTTTCAAGGGTGGAGGCGGCATGACAAGCTTATTGTTTGCAAAATATCAGCCAAATCCGTCATGCAAGTCAAAAGCTATTAGCAATTGAATCTCAACTATAGTGCAGTGACCGCCGACATTTTTATATTTGTGTGTGTGTATATAAAATATATTATATACATATATGAAATTATAGGTTTTAATTGTGTTTTTCTGATTGTATTTTCTTTTTTATATTTGTTGAATCTAATGATTTTAATGTTAAATATATCTACATGTGAATTATGTTATAGATACTTGGGTTGTGTGTACATTTTGTGGAGTAGCTACTTTGATTTGAAGTAATCCCATATGGGGGTAAGTTTTGGTTCTACAATTGCTCCCCTGATTCTGATACAAACATAATTTTAAACAATATCTTTCATCTTCTCATTGTGCTAGCTTTTTTGTGGCAGCGCTCCTTACATCTGTCCCTTTTCTAGTTATTTGGCATTTCAAAGTGTTTGGGTACAAGTTGATTCACAGAATGAGTGGGAATCAACACTCAATTACAATATTCTGTTTTAAAAATATGATCGCCTGCCAGCCTTGTGGAATCACTGCAGTTACCGGCAGGGTGAATATTGAGTTCTATAAGCCAAAATATGTTGTACCTTTCTACAGTTAAATATAATTATTTCCATTTGATATGTTCTCATTTTTTACAAACAGCTAGTATTGATGGAATGCTTAAAACGAAGACACATTGCATTTTATCTATAATATCTCATTTGTCAAACAGATCGTCTGGATATTCGGGCTGCCAGAATTTTGCTGGACAATGACCATTATGCCATGGAGAAATTGAAAAAACGGGTTCTGGAGTATTTAGCGGTCAGACAACTGAAAAACAACCTAAAGGGACCCATCCTGTGCTTTGTGGGTCCACCTGGCGTGGGGAAAACCAGTGTGGGGCGATCCGTAGCAAAGACTTTGGGCCGAGAGTTCCACAGGATAGCACTGGGTGGAGTCTGTGACCAGTCGGACATACGGGGCCACAGGTAGTTTTGCTTCTCATCATTTCAGTTTGATTTATTGCTGTTTTTCAGCTATTCAAAAAGTACAATCGTTAGAAATACAAAGGACAATTTAACAAAAAGCAACACATGCTCACAGTTTCACTTAGGTTTAAAATGTTTGTGTTGGAATGTGCTTAAACTGTTAACTATGAACTGAATCATCAGTAGTGGCTGCAATAATGAACATTCTGTTTTTAATCTCATAAACCGAAATGAGTGTTATAGAACTATGACAAGTGACTCATCTCAGTGGCTTGTGCACTTCTCGTCTGTAATACGATTTTCTCCATATGATCTTCTAACTGTCTCTTCTAAGCTGGACTATGGGGTATGGCATATGCAGATCAAAAGACTGGCATGCAAAGTCTGATGTGGGGTCTGTTGGGTTGGCACTATTGCTGGTGCCGTCCGTAAATGTGCCCTTGCTTTGCTTATATAATTTAAGTTTTACTGTGCACCATCGTGCATGAGTATGTAGGAAAAAGGACTTTAGAGTACAGTAGATGCTACTGTGAGTAACTTGCTTAGAATCTCTATAGAATATGTGGACACCCCGCTCTTTTCTCTTCATACTGTGTTGGATATCTTTTCCCAAGAGAGTATGCGATTGTGTCTCATTCTCATGATCTCATTCTCTCTCATCACTTGGATCCAACAAAGGAAGTCCACCCACCTCCACTTCTACCATACACCATCGCCGATGGGCCCTCTCGAGTACTGAACCCATGGCTGATGATGGCTATGGTGTTAATCTTTCCACTGCAGGAACAGAGACAGATCTGGCTCCTGTGTAGCCACCTTTTTTACCCATTAAGTGGCGTAATCCGCAGCCTGCCCGAGGGCCTGCAGTCTTCATAGGCCACAGTGATTACCAATAGGAATTTGTAATGGTGCAGGAGCTCACTTACTCAGCAAAGGTTTCCGCACTTGAATCAATGAAATGATAAACTTCTGATACTGACTATCCTGGCTCCATTGCCTTTAGAAACCTTCTCAGATTCCCCCAATGAGAAGACTTGCAAACAGCCCTTATCCTGCCACACCCTGATCATCTGGTGCTCAATTCCGCTAAATGCCCATACCTACAGTTTCAGAAAACCGTGGCTATTTCAACAGTACCTGCCGGGCGAATAAAATCCCTTTTCCCCCAACAGTATTGCGTTACTGTATAAAATGCCAAGCCCAATTCTGGCATAATCATGTTGTAAAGGGCTCCACTGCTCTTGAGCTAGGTGTGTGCTATAAGCAATACAATAAAAATGGTTCAAATCAGAATGAGGATGAGCATCCAGTTTAGTGGCATCTTGGCAGAAAGGCTTCTCTCTCTTCGCTAGTCTCTTTTTCACACCAATCTAGTACCCTTTATCAGCTGTTAGGGTTCAGAAGGAGGAGACGGACACTGAAGTGACAAGCTTAAGGGGATGGAGCTGTTGGATGTGTGGCGTGCGTGTAGGGGGTCAGAAGCAGGATTCACGTATTACTCCCACGTATACACAGATCGCTATCCGACATCGACTATATATGGGTATCTGTGCAGCTAGTGGGGAAAATGCAGGAGGTCTCCATGGGTCCTATAGCTCTCTCAGATCATGCCCTGCTAGGTGATGGTGCACCTTTCCCAGGGCCTTCAGGGGCTCTGGCAGTGGTCTCTGCCGGAGTGGCTTCTCAGGGACTCCATGCGTGCAGAGACATTGAGGGAAAAGATCAGAAATTACTTCTGTGATAACTCCATGTCTGGCACCTGGTGGAATGCGTTTAAGGCGGTGATAAGGGGTGACTTGATAGCCTTCAAAGCCGCTAGGGAGGAACAGGCGAGAAACCTAGAAATGGAATTGTAAGCACAGCTCAAGAAGATTATGCCTAGGAGGGGGGGAACTACCCAACGAAGGCCACGTTGACTAAATACAGGGCAATCAGGGGCCAACTGGATCTACTTAGGGCTAAAAGGGCAGAGAGGAGTCATTTAAATGCCAAGCAGTGGTTTTACATGAAAAGCAATAGCGCGGACAAGCTCGTAGCGAGGTAGCTGAGGAGGAAGGTGGCAACACAAATTATTTTGAAAATTCAGGGGGTGACGGGGAGTCACGGGGAGGACGCAGCGGAAACAGGGGAGGGATAGTACAATGTTTTTAATGCTTCTACATAGCTCTGTACACCTCCAATAAACCTCAAGAGGGGCCCCAGAAACAATATCTAAGCTCAGTGTCTTTACCTACACTGTTGGATTTGGACAGAGCGACATTGGATGGGCACATGACGGAAGAGAAAGTAAGCTTGGCCATTGCAAAGCTTCCCCCTCGTAAAGCGCAGGGCCCGGACGGCTTCACAGCTGTGTTTTATAAAAATATCGCTCCATCCTAGCCCCAAAACTGACCCAACTATACAACTCTTTTGAAGTGACAGAGGGTATTACGGAGATCATGGATCATGGATCAGGTGAAGCGGGTGATATTCTGAAACCGGGTAAGGACCCTGATGCAGCTCCTACCACCCGATAGTTCTGATCAATCTCAATGCCAAAATCTATACTAAGATACTGGCGACTAGGCTTGAGGCCTTGCTCCCGGGTCTTATCCACTCAGACCAGTCAGGATTTATCAAATCTCGACAGACCTTTGACAACATTTGGCGAGTGTGGCACTTAGTTGAGAACATTTTGCAACGAGGGAGGTTGGTACTGCTTGCCTTAGATGTTGAAAAGGCATTTGACTAGGTAGAATAGTCATTCCTTTTCCACACTATGGCATGCATGGGGTTCCGGGGAACATTTCTTCGGAGGGTTCAAGCAAACTATTAGGCTCCAAGTATCAATCAACGGGCAACTCTCAGACCCGATCCACCTCGAAAGGGGAACAAAACATGGCTGCCCGCTTTCACTCATGCTTTATGCAATTTACCTTGAAAAATGTTTGCAATGTCTGAGGGAGGCGGCCCCGGTGAGGGGTATCCTATTTGGGAGGGGAAGACCATACAATCATGGCCTTTGCTGATGATATGCTTCTGGCCCTCTCTGAACCAGCTGCATCCCTGGCGGCTGTGAAGCAGGAAATTGAGACTTTCGGGGCTTGTCTGGCCTGAAGGTCAATGTACACAAATCGAGACGATGCCTTAGGGGAGGTGCAGGGGAGCACTCTGTTTCAATGGGCAAGGGGGATATCAAATACCTAGGAGTCCTAATAACAAAGTCTCTGGCTTCAATGTATGAGGCAAACTACTGCTGGCTGATCCGTGCTTTAAAGATGGACTTTGAGAACTGACTTCCCATTCATATCTCATGGAAGGGGCAGATGGCCACGATCAAGATGGTCACCCTCCCTCAGCGCTTATACTTATTCCAGGCCTTACCGGTTTCCCTTCCCTGACATGTCTTTTGCACAGTAAATAAGCTAATCTCCACATTTATCTGGAAGAACAAAAAACCAAGGGAAGCGCTGAACCTCCTTAGGGCACCAAAATCCAAAGGGGGCCTGCAGACCCGAACTTCATCCATTATTACCAGGCGGCCCAACTGTGTGTAATAAAGCAGTGGTTCTTGAGGGAAGATGAGAAACAATGGGCACGTATGGACTGGGCTGTTGCCAAGGCCCCACTAGCGGACGTTCTAGGGCTGCCAAGACGGATAGACCTGCTAGTATGATTGCCTCGCAGATCACAGCGATAGTGGGGAAAGTGTGGGACACTAGTGACTCGAGGGGGGATCACAACTATTCTGGGCCCGTTTACACCATTATTTTGCAATCCACAGTTTACCATGGGATTCGAAGGAAGGGCCTTCAAGCGGAAAAGCAAGGTGGGCTGTCTGCGACTTAATGCAGGGACAAGAGGTTAAAACATTTGAGGAGTGCAAACTCCAGTTCGGCCTGCGAGAAGGGGATAGATTCCAGTATTATCTGCTGCGCCGCTAGGCAACACATCCAGCTAACAAAAAGGCAGCTACTAGACAACTCGCCACATTTGAGACTTTTATCACAACCTATACTCGGGATACACACTTGGTCTCGGCTCTGTACAAACCTATCTCTGAGAGCGTAGGGGTAGGTACCTGGCCCTATATGGGGAGATGGGAGGGAACAGTGAGTCAGCAAATTGCCCTTGAAGTGTGGGAACTTTTTTTGGGGCAACATTCCCAGACTAACCCAATCAATACAACTGAGAGAAGCGTGTTATAAAATGCTCTTCAATGGCCTTACAACCCAGCAAAACTGCAGATGATGTATCCTGAGGTATCACCAGCCTGCTGGAGGGCTTGCAGGGGATGAGGGTATTTAGGCCATATCTGGTGGACCTGTCAGGTTCTTCATCTTTTCTGGGAGCAAGTACAAACCTCAATCAAAGAGATGGTGAATCATAACCTAGACATGGGGATGGAAATCTGCACATTGGATCTATGAAAGAGGGAAACGGTACCACAAGGCAAAGCCCAACTCAAAGCATGCATGGTACTTTTACTGGCAGCACTACTAGTTTTGGCCAGAAAATGGAAAGCCAAGGAGGTCCCCACAGTCCACGAGTGGCTTTCTAAAATTTGGCGCATCCTGGTGATGGAGTGGGTAACTTTCAATATTCAAAGGGACTACCCAAGATTTCGTGAAGATTGGGGCATGTTGCTAACGTATCAGTGATGACTTTTGCTACCAGATGGGCCTGCACCATTTGAGACTATTGGACATTGTGTAATCACCCTAAGGAGGAAGGACGTATCTACTGAATGAGTGCAGGGGGCGAGGGGGTCGGGTCGGCTGTTCCGGGAAGGGGATGGGGGTCACGAAGGGGATGGGAGGTCGAGAAGTTCAAAGGGGATTATGAGGGGGGAACTTTGTTGTGGTAGATTTGCAAAAATGCTAATAAAGAAAATGTTTTAAAAAAAAATAAGAGTGGCTGTGTTGGAATTTGGAAGGAATGCAAACCGGTTCAGCCCAGCAACACAGTCATGTTGTACTCCCTAAAATTGACCTACTCCATAACCAACCTTGGCAGCCTGCTTGGCAAGCTTACATGCCTATGGAAAATGGCTACATGTTGAAAATCCTACCTTTTTAAAAGCTAGTGTCTGTGCGGGCACACATATGGGTTTGCACACTAAACAAGCGTTAGGGCTTTTAACTCGTCATTGGTAATAGGTAATAAAAAAGACATAGAACCATGGAGGCAAAATAGAAAAATGCACGAAGACTGCTGCAAAACTGGAGCATGATATTATAACCGTCTCCCTTCGGTTCTTTCTTTTGTGACTCATCTCCGACCCTCCCTTTTTTTCTTTTTATTGTGTTTTTCTTTGCCATCATCTACTTGTTTTCCTCCTATTTTCAAATGTAGAATCTCTGCCCTGGCTTTTATTGTTTTTGTTACGCTTGTATAAAGAACACCATGTAACTTAGTTGCTGTTTGGTAGCAGGGAAAAATAGAGCTCACTGTAGTGAATTAATTTAGTATCAAGCGGGACACAGTGATGCTTGCAGGAAACCTATAATGAGTTTAGTTTAAGTGCAAATTAGAGTATGAGATAGAATGGTTATTGTTGTGATGCTGGTTTGGATTTTGTGGCATCCTAAGAAGGGTGAGTTGGAATCATTGGTTTTCGTAAGGCATGGAGGCAATAAGGATTTGATTGCTTTTTTGGGTGTGTTTAAAGTTCAAAAGGTGGCAAGGTGGGGGCATAGTAGGCATATTAAAAGTTGTTGGCTTTCACTTTGGCCCTTAATTGCAGAACAAATTCGACTTTGCAAATGGTACTTTTACAAACAGTCCCAAGGACTGAGAGTCTGTTTTCCTGTTCTGGTATTGGGTGACTAGCAGGTTGGTAGCTTGTGATTATGTTTCAGAGATATATAGGTGCTGTGCCTTCAAGATATTTTTAGCTGAAGCAAAATATTTTAGTTCTGATCTCACCTTAACTGGCGATCAGTTAATACTTCTCAGGTTTTTGGAAAAGTGTGAGCTCCTCTTTAGGCCGCAAATAGTTCTATAATATCGTAGATTGATGGCAGTCGGCTGAAGGAGTAGGCCCGGCAGGACAATCTGCAGTGCGCTGCCATAGTCTCTTCTGGGTCTGACAGATACACCTACCACTGTATGATTATTTTGCAGGGCATCTTCTGCCGCAGTCTTTTTTTTGTATGATAATTGATTTGATAAATGCTCTCATCTGTAAATGTAGGCCCAGATCAATTTCCCATAACACTCTCAAGATCCTGACCTTGATTCAAATAGGCACCGATTACAGATGAATGTCTGAGGTTGGCATATTCATCCTATCATTTTCAAGAGGGGTTTACTGCATAGGATCATGATTCTATGACAAGACTGGAGGCGAGCATTATGCTTCAACTTCTTTATTACTACTCTTCAGCAGTTTCAACAACTGTATCAAACACAAAGAAATGTCCATATGACTTTCACTTTAAACTACAAATCCCAAAGTCTCTGTAGTCCTTCCTTCTCTCCAGCTCAGTTATGACCACATCCTGTTCCTGAGCTCCTCCTCTTCTTTTACTGCTCTTCAAGCAGATAAGTGATTTTCCTTCTACCTCCCACCTATTGTGTGTTAGATAGGATTACTGTAAGATTTAATGAAGCTGAAGATCTGAGAGTCTTCAAAGCATGCTTGCGCAGCATAGTATGTGTTTTATTCTAATGGCTTTACGTAGATAGAAGGGTTTTTGCAGGACTTCGGTCCGAGCGCGAGTAGCCTCCGTGGCGTCGTTGCGTGCGCGAGCGTTGTGCGCGATTATATTCGGCTGCCTCATAGCAGCATCGGGAGCTCCGGCGGCCGCTAGCCCCGTGCCGTATTCCCGGCACATCAGGGGTGCGTTGCGGGGCCGCGGAGCTCCCTCGAGCCGCCCCTACAGCGGGAGCGGACACGCTTAGGTCCCCCCCTCCCTTGGGGAGGCGGGGTGAGCGCCAGACACATCGAGCCCTCGAAGAGGGCCGGGAAGGAGGACTCTGGCCCCCACCCTCGTGGGGGCGGAGTTTTCGAAGCGCCGAGCCGCGTCGCACTCATTCTGCGAGGCGGCCCCGGCAGCAAGATCCTTCCTCTGATCGCGACAGAGCTTTCATTGCGGCTCCCGAAGGCACTGTTTTCTACCCGCACCCGTGAGGCACACGGCGAGCGAGGGCCTGCATAGTCTCGGGAGAAGGCGGCAGGCGCGGGAGCTTCCCGAGGTGTAAAAAAAACAAAAAACGTGCAGAACAGTGCAAGCAAGCACACATATACGAGGCTTCTGTCTCAGAGGATAAAATACAGACCCATAAGCCATTAAAGGCTCAACAGATCAAGTGAGTCGGTGCAGCCACAAAAAAAAAAAAAGGAGAGACTGAGTGTATATCTCGAAGAGACACATAGGTTGTCTCAGAGCATCTGCTAGGAAATGGGCAGCATAAGACACCTACAACAAGGTATTGAGGGCACGCAGCACCCCTATCATGTCGGAATTCGAGTGGAGTGAGGAGGAGCAGTCCCTTGACTTGGCTGCTAGTTTCAAGGAGGTGGTGGGGAATTCCCTAGTAGATGCAGTGGCACAAGGGGTGAGACCCTTACAAGAAAGGCTTGAGACACTGGAAGCCATGCTTCACCAGCCTACCGAAAGCACCAAGAAGACTCGCAGCTTGCCCATCGAACCCTCTGGAGCAGGGTCTAAGGGGAGTATTCAGGCCCGCAAGAGAAAAGCCTCTGCAGACCCCCAGGGCCCTACGGATGAGGCGGATGATAAGGCCCCGGAGGTCGCCGACACCTTTGCGAAGCTTAAGCAAGCATGCTTACAGCGTCAGGCCGTGCCGGACCTCATGACCTCCTCTCCTGGGGAAGAAAATGAAGGAGATGATGACCTAGCCTCGGCAGAAGAGCCAGAGGAAAGGGGTTCGTCCCCTCTGGAGCCGGAGGAGCCCGTTGAGGAAGAGTGGGCGGAACCCAGTGGGGGCAAAAAAGCCTGAAAAGAGAAGCACCTCGATGAGGAGCAGGATGTTATGTTCGACCCGGATACTATCAGAAACCTGAGGTCTTCCGACTGGCAGCCTTCTCCAAGAGTGGCTCAATATATGGCAGCAAGGCTGTGGAAAGCCTTGGATAAAGAAGTGCGACAGCGTCTTCGAGCAGAATGCCCCTGACCAGACTTGCCGGGGAAGGTAGCGGAAACTCCGGAGTTAGATCCGAAGATGCTCATCTTTGTTTCGAAGACCAATAAGGATCCCCGTAAAGGGATTGATAGGTCATGGAAGAGTTGCCAGGAGAAAGTCCTGGATCTAGTCGGCCCTCTCGCTAAGATCATGGACTTGGCGGAGAGAGCGAGACACACTGGCGAAGAAGTGGACCCAGAGGCTCTTGCTGGATGGGCCCAAAGAGCAGTTTGCCTCTTGGGAAACGCAAATTGCGCTATAGTCTCCGAGAGAAGAAGAGGTTTACTTCTGAAGATTGACTCGAAGCTCAGTGACCTGGCATCCTATGAGGCTGGAGAGGCAGCCCAAGGCGTCTTATTTGGTGAGACTTTCGGGAAAGAAATGGGCCGCTTCGTGGGCACATATACGTCCCTGGAGAAAGCACAGGCGTCCATTCGCAAGATCTTCCCGCAGAGAGTTTTTGCTGGGACCGACCGTTACAGGAGTCGCTCGACCGGTCGCCAACAAGGAGGCAGAAGACCCCCGAATCACAGAGCCCAGTACTGGGAGAACAGGCAGCAAGACACCTTCTTCCCGGCCAGAGGTCGCAATACAAGAGGACGGCGAGGAAGAGGTGCTGGACGTGGCCAAGGGTTTAAGCCAGGTAAGGGCCATTACTTACCCTCCAGTGGGAGGGAGGACAAGTATGTTCTGGGGAAACTGGCGCGCGCTTTCCAGCGATGCCTGGATTTTGCAAACCGTCAGAGGTCTGCAGTTAGAGTTCATGCAGGACCCAGTGCAGGCAAGGGCGCCCCATCGCCTGCAGCTAGCGAAGGCAGAGCTAGAGGCCCTCAATGCCGAATTGGAGCAGTTAGTGAGGAAAAGAGCCATAGAGAGATGCCCGGGGCCCCGAATTTCCTCAGCAGCATGTTTCTCGTTCACAGGAAGGAGAAAGTTCGCCCAGTTATCAATTTAAAGGAACTGAGCGGATGGATAGTGTACCATCATTTCAAGATGGAGGGGATCCATCAGCTCAGAGATTCCCTGAGAGAGGGAGACTGGCTGACAAGGTTAGACCTAAAGGACGCATACCTGACGGTGCCTGTGCAGGCGTGTTTCAGAGGTTTCCTAGCTTTTCGCTGGAAGGTGCAGTTCTGGCAATTCAAGACAATGCCATTCGGGCTTGCGTCAGCGCCTTGGGCGTTCACGAAATTAATGAAGCCAGTAGCCGCAGCCATCAGAGAGAAAGGGATTCGGCTGATCATATACTTGGACAATCTATTACTGCTGGCAGAAGATCGGGGGGCGCTGGAGTATCAGACGCAGTGGGTACTAGACCTGTTGCAATCACTGGGGTTTCTAGTGAACACAGAGAAATCGGATACCAAGCCAGCACAAAGGTTAGACTTTCTCGGCTTCATCCTGGACACAAGGAAAGCCACCCTGGAACTTCCAGCAAGTAAGATTCGAGACATCAAGAGAGAAATCAGAGCATGTTTAGGGAAGAAAGTGATTTCTCTGAGAGTTTTAGCGAGAATTGTGGGCCTCCTAGCGGCCTCCATACAAGCCATTTTTCCAGGTCCCTTACACTATCGTGCCTTGCAAAGATTGAAAATCAGACACCTACGACAAGGGTTGAGATATCATCAATCGATTCCACTAGACCAGGAATCCATCACAGAACTGGAATGGTGGTTGCAGAATATGGATGCCTGGAATGGGCGTGCCATATTCGGGGACCGGCCGGACCTAGTGATAGAATCAGGCGCCAGTTGTATAGGATGGGGAGCTCGATGCGGAGAGCTGCAAACTGGAGGGAAATGGAGCTCAGAGGAACTGAGCCTGCACATAAACTGCTTAGAACTCCTGGCGGGCTCTTTCGCGATAAAGACATTCACGAGAGACAAGGTGAAGTTGTGCGTACTGTTAAAGATGGACAACATTTCGGCGGTACGTTACATAAACCACTTAGGAGGGACGAAATCCAAGATGCTAGCCGAGCTAGCAAAGGATTTCTGGCATTACTGCCTGAGGTCCGGGACGTCAGTGACAGCGGAATACTTACCCGGAACACTGAATGTGATAGCGGATTGGAACTCGCGCTACCTCACAGACTCCAGCGATTGGAAGCTGGATCCGGCGGTATTTCGAACTCTGAATCAGAGATGGGGTCCGTTTCACACAGATCTGTTTGCTTCTCGCCTCAACGCTCAGATACCCAATTACTTCAGCTGGAGACTAGACCCAGACGCGAGAGGAACGGACGCATTCCTGCAGGACTGGGCAGGAGAGGCGCACTACGCGTTTCCCCCATTCATGATGTTGAGCAGAGTGCTAGCGAAGTGTCGGAGGGAGAGAGCAGAACTAGTGCTGATAGCACCACTGTGGAAAGCTCAGGTGTGGTTCCCAACGCTGATAGAGCGCCTAATACATCTGCCGAGAGTCCTCCCGGAAGGGGAGCGATTGCTCACGGACCCAGTTGGACAGTGTCATCCTCTGAGAGCGAAAGGGACTCTCCCGCTCATCGCGTGCAGGATATCAGGCGACGATGGGAGCTGCCAGGCATTTTGCAGCAAGCTGCAGAACTTATCGCCGAATCCTGGGCTCCATCGACTAGGAGGAGCTACGACGCGGCTTGGGCTAGGTGGACGAGCTGGAGCAGAGGGAGAGGTTTTCATCCCATTTCTGCGCCTGTAGTGGCGATACTGAATTTTCTAGCGCAACTACTACAAGATGGGAAGGCATTCCGCACTATAGGGGTGTACAGATCTGCGATTTCTGCAGGTCATGTACCGATTGAAGGTGTGCCAGCGGGTGAACACCCAGCAGTCTGTAGGCTCGTCAGAGGTGCTAAGTTTAAAGTGCCACCAGTTCCCAGATATACGGTACTGTTGGACGTGACGAAAGTACTGAGATTATTAGAAAGCTGGCCAGCTAATAGATATTTGTCTCTCAAGCAGTTATCGGGCAAGTTGGCAATGCTATTGTGCCTCGTGTCTTGTAAGAGGGTGTCTGACGTTAGAGCATTGGAAATTAATAGGAGGACGTTTTGGCCGGAAGGCGTAACCTTCATAGTAGTGCAGAGGACCAAATCGAATACATCCACAGTGCACTACCCCTATTTCCCAGATAATGCTAAATGCTGCGTAGCTAGCTGCATCAAGGAATACGAAGCTAGGACAGCAGAGAACAGAGCGATGGGTACAAATCAATTGTTAATTGCCCGTAGGAAGCCTTTTCAGGCGGTCAAAACAGCTACCATAGCGAGATGGGTTAGAGAAGTGATGTTAGCATCAGGGATTGATTTGCGACAGTATGGTGCGCATTCAGTGAGAGGGGCCATGGCGTCTAAAGCATATAGGACAGGAGTTCCCTTGCAAGATATTATGGCAGCAGCAGACTGGGCGTGTGATCGTACCTTCAGAGAATTTTATTTTAAACCAGCTGAAAGTATAGCGAGTGCAGTGTTGGGACAGCTTTGAACAAGCATAATGCTCGCCTCCAGTCTTGTCATAGAATAAAGATTACCCCTGCTAACTGCGCAGGGAGTATTAATTCTATTAAAGACTAGGAGGCGAGCATTAGTTCCCACCCGCGACTGTTTGATAATCATATTGTATGTAACAGTGTATGGTTATGATGACAAACTAGGTGCCACCCTGACATTATATTTCTGTTTTCTCTAGGGGAGGAGCCGAAGAACAATTGAGGGAATGGACTAGGAAGGACGACGAGAGTTCAGTCGTTGCAGAGTTATGTTGGAGTTTAAGAAGTTCTTGCTCAGTTGGCGGGACGTGAAGTTTTGGTATCAAGACATTAAGAGCACGTAAAAGAGAGGAGGAGCTCAGGGACAGGATGTGGTCATAAATGAGCTGGAGAGAAGGAAGGACTACAGGGACTTTGGGATTTGTAGTTTAAAGTGAAAGTCATATGGACATTTCTTTGTGTTGTTTGATACAGTTGTTGAAACTGCTGAAGAGTAGTAATAAAGAAGTTGAAGCATAATGCTCGCCTCCTAGTCTTTAATAGAATTAATACTCCCTGCGCAGTTAGCAGGGGTAATCTTTATTATATTTTATTTGTTTTGGTTAAGGCCCCTCTTAGGTTTCCTGGGCCTTTTTTAATTGTAAGTACATTTGCATGCTCTTGGCATATGTTTGGAACAGTAAATGGTGGTTCTAATGTAAGTCAATAAGTGGTTTAACAACAAAAAAACATACATAGTAGGAGTAAAGAGCAGCCCCTTGTGGAACTCTGTATCTTATGTGCTGCTTGGGAAAATTATTTTTACAAGTCTGACCTTTTTCACCCAAGTGGACCAAGTGGCTGGCTGTTTGGTTGTCAACGCTGCGTGTTGCTTACCAGCGCTGTCTGCATGAAGAGGCATTCCTCTGTGGAAACGCTGTGCAGACTTTTGGAAAATTTGAATGCTCCTGCCTCTTTGTGAGCCCCGCCCCCTATCCAGCAGCCTCTTCATTACGTCCCGTGCCTGCGCACCCGCGCGCTCACACAAGTGGACCAAGTGGCTGGCTGTTTGGCTGTTCGGCTAGGTGGGTGAGACGAGTGCGCAGGCCACCTTTATTTGGATTTGTTCCTCTTTGGCACCAAGTAAGATTGCATAACTTTGCCTTGTGTAAGATATAAGGAATTGGAAGGGCTAGTTCCTTTTGAATTGCCGGGACTGTAGTGATATTGGCAAGCATAGGCATTGCAACGTGGACTGGCTTGAAGTAGTTTCGAGCTAAGTAGACCTTTAACTTCTCATTTGTTAACAAACAAAGAGAGCAGTAGATAATGTCACGTTTAGGTAGGCTTATATCTGTGTCTCGTATAATTATGGTGAAAAATCTGAGAAGCGGTAAACGCTGCTTTAACGGTCCACATAATAAAATGCCACTTGGAAACTTGCCTGATGATGCCGTAGCTGAGGATTCCTTAAATCAGTCTCAAAATGGCACACATGCCTTGGACGGAGTGGTTGAAAGCAAGCCCTCCGGAACAACCAATATTAATGATGGCATTGAGCTGCCTAGTATCCCTAATTCGCAGCCTTATCAAGTGCACGTTATGAGTAAACATTTACTAACTAACAGAAATGACAATTGTCTCGCCCCATCCACCAGAGCCATGTATACTCCAAATCCCATGTGTTATGTTCCAATTAATAATAATTTGTTACTTGGTTTTGCAGGTGATGTGTCTGTCTTCCCACCGACAGACACGTCTCTAGTGGACCCATTGTATTGGCTGAATTACATTGTCGGGCACGTTTGTCAAACGGTCCGTCAACTCCTGCCTCGAGCTCCCATGGAGTTCGGGAACAAGTGCACTTTCACGCCGCTACGGCCTCTAATTTAAAACAACTTATGTCTAATGGAGAAGACGAGTTGGGAGCCTCATTGAGCAGTAATAAAAACAAGGCCAGTTCTCCTACTCATGACATGATGGCTAACCCCGGGGAGCTAATTTATCAGTATTCGCCTGTTCTAGGATTTGACTCCCAGCAGCCTAAAGTGCTTGCTGACAAAATGCACCCCCCCTAACTCATCTGTCCCATTATACCCATTGGAGGACACCCTCATTGATTTAAATCAACAAGATCTCCAAAAACTTGATAAAGGACTTGAACATACACATGCTGCCATCAATGCCTTGAGCATTTCAATTTCTGACATTTCAATCAGATTAAGGAGAATGGAAGGGTTCACGATGGCCCAGGAAAAATGCCATACATTCTGGGCGTCAAAGTGGGTTAATGGTCCTACCAATGCACAAAAGTTACTTCTATCATCACCCAGAACAGTGCACACAAACCTATATTTCAAGTGAATCACTGGCCCTGTCTCCGAAGACATTTGCTCAAATTACCCAGCAACAAAATCATACGTCTGACATTCGAAATTTGCCACTCCTGCCTGACTATATGGAGGTTGCCAAATTGCAGCACAACTGTATTCTGGTATTAGAAAACATTCTAGTTAGAGCAAATCTTTTATCAATGGATGTATTGATGGGTGAACAGGCTGGGAGAACTTTGCCAAATGCTGAATGTGTCATGGAGACGCCTGACAGTCCGTCGGCATTAACTGACTTAATTGAATGTAATGCTGGGTTGGCTAATGCTCCCCCTCCGTTACCAGAGGATCATTTAGAACAGCATGGTGAGCAACAGACCACGTTGTTTATGTCATGAAAAGCCAAACAATTGCATGGAAGAGCACAAAAAAGGCGTACACGGGCTAGTTTACACAACACAAACCCCACAATTTCCACCATAATGAAAACTAAATCTAAGAACTTACCAAAAAATCACAACACTGTAATTAAAAAGTTAGCCCAAATTTCATTGGAGGATTTGGTTATTGACTTGACTCAATTAAGTGTTGAAAGTCAATCACACTTGGCCTTAAATAAGGGGAAACAAAATGATGAAGCTAGTTTGGTCCCCCATGATTAGGCGAATATTAAATTACAAGGGGTGCCTGTTGATGTACAAGGTGTGGAAAATGTGGTGCTTGTACAAGGATCTCTCCTACAGAAAGGCTCTAGTCCTTTCCTAATACAATCACAGTTACAAAGATTCTTTGAAAAAATAGAAAAGAAAATTACCACTATGTCTTCTCAAACTACAAACTTACCAAATTGTATTGATAGCTTAGTTCATCCAGGTGGTGCACCAAGTTTGCCTGGTGTTAGTAACAATGATCACTTGACTAACAGCAAACCTATGTCAGCAACCACTGAACCTAAAGTTTGCATAGAGGTAGTGGCCCAGTCTGAGCGTGTGGAAACTCAACATTAGATTCTGCCGCGCACAGATCCATTGAAATCTAAACTGACATCAAATGTAACCACTCTAGATTCCTCTCCTCTGCATGCTGCTCTATCTACAACATCTCAGGAGATCTCACCTGAGATGAAATTGGTGATGGGGTGGGGGGTGAACAGAACTAAGATTGAAAAACTGAATCTAAATCGAGCAGCCCTTATGAATGTCTTTAATCAAATACCTGCCCTACGCAATCTGATCTCAGATGATGTCGACTGGATTAGATTGTCACATTCACCTAATCATCGAATGATTTGTAAATTGCAGACTCCAATTATTGCCTCTCTAATCTGGAATTATCAAAAGGAACTTGACATATTGGGATACACATTGTTTGCTTTCCACTCAATGGAGGAGGCAACAACCTTCATTGACGTCCAGCCGCCAGTGGTAATCCCAGTTAGTAATGCGACGTCAATGGACCACCACTTGGCTGTATTGAATGAAAAAATAAGGGCACAATCTGAATCTGTTGCTCAGATATTAAATGGGCTGGCTTGGTTGGAACCATTAATGAGATCTATAGCCAACAACAACAACTCTGAGTGAAAAATCAAGAAATAATACTTTATCTTTAAATTCATGGAATTGCTGTGGCTTCAACAACCTTTTTTCTTGGTTTGCCACATTGCCGACTAATGAGCAACCTGCACTAATCCTACTACAAGAAACCATGGCAATGAGAGATATTCATCTATATGGTTATACTCCATTCTCTAAACACGCTGAAAGGGGATTGATTGGGCTGCCTTGCGGTGGCCTTGCGATTTTTGTGAAAAACATTTACCGTATGAAGTCTCAGTTGGTTTACTCTTCACCTGAGATGTTGGCAATTGAAGTTTCTTCTTGCTCCACATTAAGTTGCACCTTTTTGGTTGTATGTTTGTATAGGAACCCTGGCTCACTGCATTTAGATGGAATAATCCACAACCTAAATGCACTACTTATGAATGTATTCATTAAGACACCGAATGCACAAATCATAATTGGTGGGGATTTTAATTCCACACTACTTGTGTACAATGACTATAAGGTTGTCAACCAGAGTTATCAACATTCTATACTCTTGCATGAGTGAGGCCTACTCTGGGTGAAATTTTTTGACACTTGGGATATACAAATAATTCCCTTCTCTTTCAATACTTCACCCACAACTTGGTCTCGTGGGGAGCATTTCTCTTGTATAGATTACATTGCCCTCTCAGGCAGTTTCGCTGGGAAATATAGCCCTTGTGTAATCAATGACCTTCATCTCAGTGATCAATGTATGCTAGAATGTTCTATTGATATCTCTATCCAGACTTACAAACCTTCATTACCTTTGGTGTTACTGGAAATAGATAGACACATAATAATCAATAAGGTGGGGTCCAGCATTGTGTGGGCAATTGACCTTTTTAGTAAACCGCGATGCTTTGACCATTGACAAGTCATCCATGTCTGATGCTGAATGTATGTCTCTTGGTGTTTGGAATGAGTAGATGATTCACAATCATTTGAATCAGTTAGCAGGCCGTAAAAGGCAATGTCAGGCTGACGAAAGTTCTGGTCCCTTTAGCATTGCCATTGCTAGGAGTAGACGACAAAAGAAGTTGCAATCTGCATTTTGAAAACAGCTACTAACTATGTGGACTATAAAATTGCAAAAAATGCAATTCTTGCAAGACATAAACATTATGTCAAAATTATTAGGTTTGACAACAATCTGAAAAAAAATGATTAGCCTCCTAAGCACTAAAAGAACTCTGGAAATCTGGGCCCTCCTAAGAGGTCCACTAGCGAAAGCACCTGTTGTGATTCAATCTGCAGTGAGTGGGCAGACTTGGACAGAATATTTTAAAAACAAGTATTCTTCGCCACAGAGATTTAGCGCTAGTGAGACACAAACTCTATCTGTATTTATGCCTGTGTGTTCTCCATGGGGGGTTGTGGATATTATGGCAGTTGTTAATAAATTTAAATTTTCTAAGGCGGCAGGTCCCGACGGCATTCTGCCATTCGTTCTAAAGTATGACCTAAAATTTTGGGCTGGATTCTTGAGGCGCCGCTATGACTACATCTTTCATTCTATCATTCTTTCATTCAAAGATGATCCCGGTTTCTTGGGCAACAGCCTTAATTATTCCACTTCCACAAAAAAGGACTTCTAGATAATCCGGGTAATTTTAGACCCATTGCTTTGCTGGATGTGGCTGCGAAGGTCTTTCCGTCCTTAGTTCTTAACAACCTGAATCAATTAATTTCTTCTCACCAAATTCTTTCGCGATTTCAAACAGGTTTCAGGAAGGCAATGGGCACTCAGTTAAACGCCACAATATTATCACATATCTTGACATCCTCCCATCAATCAAAAAATTGACCTATTTTTATGGCTTTATTAGATCTCTCCTCAGCCTTTGATATTGTGATTAGGGGAATCTTGTGGAAAAAAATGCAAGGTTTTCAGATTCCAGTGCACATTAGAGCCATGATTGCACTATTACATAACAGCACAAATTATAGAGTGAGATTCAATCATACTGGGCTATTAACTGACCTCATATCTACGTATATATAGGTGTCAAACAGGGGTGTAATCTAGCAGCCATATTGTTCAACTTGTATCTCGCTGACATTGACACACTTCGGGCACATGCTGACACTTTTCCCGTGAAACTAGATGCACTGCGAATAAATCGGCTCGCATTCGCCGATGATGTGATCCTGTTTGACCGTACTCTGTTTGGTCTACAAAAAAAACTTTACTATTTTGCGGGATTTTGTGAACAACACAATCTTATGCCAAATACTGCAAAATCGAAAATTCTTGTACTTACCAACAAGAGTATTCCAATTCAGCGTTCTTTTGGTGTGACTTATCTAGGTCAACTTGACTAATACCAATTCCATGTTGAAAAGGTAATCCTCTATTACCATCAAAATTCTCCCCCTGATAGCCCAGATGAAGGTCATATTTTACAAGCTGTGTAGGTTCTCTTTAGTACCCCTCATTGAATTCTACCTACTTAAGGTGGAAGCAATTATCTTATATGGTCTAGAACTTTGTACACTATCAATTGGGTCTGTCCTTAATAATATTCAAGGTGTGATCTGGAAGAAGGTCTTACACTTACCCAATTCACTTCCGAATGCTATAATTATTTATGAACACGGTTTATCTTCGCTAGCCTCTAGGCTTCTATGGAGAAGATTGATGAATCTGGCAAAATTACAACCCCCCCTGGAATTCCCTATATGAGGATTTGGCAGCTATGATAGCAAGCGGTAATCCGAAATCATTGACTCTATTTTATAATCAATTAAAAGTGGGTCTGGAAGTAATTGTGGTGCACCCTGGTGATTTGGTAGCATGTCCACATATTGTAAAAAAAAAATGTTACCAATGGAATTGGGCGGTGATGTCTGACTTGATTGGTACCTACAAGTCTTATGTGGAATACGCAAACTTCTGACATAATCAAAAGCTGCATCTGCCGTACATCATACAAGGGACATGCAGTAAAGTTAGTGCAATGTATATGCACTTCAGACTCAACTTATTTGCAACCAAAGTACGTATGAAAAATTGGAAAAATAACACTGGTATAGCTAATGATGTTAGATGTAGATTTTGTAGATCTGACACTGAACTTGAAACCCTGAAACACCTGGTCATACATTGTGTATTTTTTGAACATTCTAGGATTAAATACCTGGGCGCGTATGCTAAAATTGACACTGCATATTTGTTTGATACGCTTTGGCTACAATGTATGTGGGGGTACAGAAAATCCCTGATTTTGGCATTATTTCACTTTTTGAAAATAATTGAAAACAATCTTGGTTTATGGGAAAGCTGGCATAATATGGAAATTGCTGGGCCAGTGTAGAAAAATTGTGTCATTCAGTTGCTATTACAATGATGCTCCACCTCCAATATAATTGTCCTAGGGGAACTGATGCCATCACTTTGATTGTTCAGGTATGTGTATCATGGTGCTTCAGAAAGATTTTCCAACACGTAAACTGATGGTTTACCATAGTAAAATAGCATTAAATAGCTGCCAATGCAATACAACTGCCTCTATTAACACATATCAGTAGGGGTGACGACCCCAGAATGACAATTAACTTTGGTTATATTTTTGAATGGTAGAACAGCAAATCAATGTAATCGAATTAGAAAGCTTTTTTCTTGAATCTACTAAGTTTTTCTAGAAACAGAAGTTTGAAGACACTGCATGTAATCTAACTTGAAATGATGTGCCTGATGTAATAATAGAAGCACAAAGAGACTTCGCTTAAATCGATTTAATAGTTAAGTTGTTGCAAGCTTATCTTTTATTTTAAAGACTTCCTTTTTTAAATTTTAAAGATTTTTATTTTTATGTAAATGTATTTCCATGTGTATGTTTTGTATTTGTTGCAAAGGTGCTTGCATCAAAAACAACAATAAATACATTTTAAAAAAAAATTGGAGGGCAGAACTCGTGACTGAGACAATGCTAGGGAGACTGTGTAAAAGGGTGGTTTGGTCCACTACATTACATGCCACAGAGAGGTCCCAACAGAATGAGCATGTTCAGATATCCTCTATCGGCTATTTTTAGGCTATCTATTAAGCTTCAGGAACCATCCAGATTGAGGTACATCATTCAAGTGGATTTATTAAGCACAGCTGCAGCAGCCCCAAACCCCTCCATGTTTTCATCCTTCAAACTCGAACATTCCTAACAGGGAAATGGATGATTCAGCGTCACGGGTGCTCCATAATAGAATGGACTTACATCACATGCATTAAGCTTGCAACAATGTTAAGACATCCACAACCAACTATATACATATCCCCCATGTAACTATATACAATCCCACTCCCAATGCACAAGTGACAGTCCATCCTAATGACAGACCATCCTAGGATATATTCATAAACCCATTCTGGTATAAGGTCTTTGAAGGAGCATTCTGAGAGTATTTAATAAAGGTCAAACTTGGAAATGAATATACCAGGGCCTGCATTGTTTCCGTTGCACCCAGGTGAACCCAACGACAAGTGGTGACACTGGAAAGAGGGCTTCATAAGGTACATGCATGGAGTGTACGGCAGCAATTACCCAGGACCCTCCATTCTACTTTGCGGTCTGTACTTGATTCTGTCTCTCCTCTTTGTTCTTTTACTCCCACTCGTAAAACTCCTTAGCCTTGGCTTACTTCTAATCTTATCTCCCTCCGCTGACATCTGCATAAAGCTGAGCGGCACTGGAAAGAATCTAGATCACCATCTGATCTTGCTGCATTTTCATCTTTACCCTTTTCTTTTGTACTTTTTGGATCTTACTGTTTTTCCTTCTCACCACCCTCGTATTTTCCAACTCCTCCACAACATCCTGTCTCCTGACCCGTCTCTCCTTTCATCTCTTTCTTCCTCTGACTTTGCTAGTTACTTCACATCTAAAGTTGCTAATCTTCCTTCTGCTTTTGCTTCTTCTGCTACTTCTCCTTCTGCTTTTTCCAGTTTACCTTCATACTCGTTATCCTCATTCTCCCCTTCTGATCCTCTTCCCTCTTCTCTTATTCCACATGTCTATCGCCATCTTCTTCCTTGCTTACTTCACTCAATAATTCTTCTCTTTCTAACTCATGTTTCTTTGCTACCTTTAAGCATGCTCTTATTCTTACTATTCTAAAAAAGAAATGTCTCTTGACCCTTCCACTCCTGCTAATTTTCCCCAATTTCACTTCTCCCCTTTCTATCTAAAATTGTTGAACGGGGTGTATATGTCCAGGTTGCTAGTTTCCTAAATCTTAATTCTCTTCTACCACCTCTTCAATTTGGATTCCCTCCTTCTCATTCTATGGAGAGTGCTCTTTTGCATATCTCTAGCTCTCTGCTCATCATTCTAAGCTCTCCTCTATACTTATTCTTCTCGATCTATCTGCAGCATGGGCATAATTTTAGGGGCGGTGGGGGTGTTTGCCCCCCCCCCCAACTTTCAGGGCACACCATTTTGTCCACATTCATTTGGCAGGGCACCTTTTCTTCAGATGTCATGTCCCCCCCCCCAACATTTTTAACAAAGTTACTCCACTGATCTGCAGCATTTTTGATACTGTTGATCACACTCTTCTTATTTCCTCCCTTTCTTCTTAGGGTATTGCTGGGTCTGTCCTTTAATGGTTCCACTCCTATCTTTCTCAGCTGTCTTATTCTGTAACTTGGGCTGGACACACTGTTTCCTCACTTCCTCTTCTCTACGTTATCTCTCATGGTTCTGTACTTGGTCCTCTCCTTTTCTCTCTCTCTACACTGCCCCGCTCTCTGCTCTTATTTCTTCATTTAGCTTACAGGGGCTGAGGTAAGGCATCCAGACTCTTGAATCAATTTCTTTTGCATTTCCCCAACTTCTAAATGTTATGGATTTGATTAGCGCTGTGATTGCTGCGTGTGTGGGCTTCCTGGTTGTGCTCCCCACGTTTTGGTCCACCCCCCTCCCGATTGGCTGATTTAATATCCATCTGAACGAGGACCTAGTCCCCTGTTGTCCACCTAGCCGATGCCATTTTTAGCTTCCAGGTGCAGAGTTAAGGCATCCAGGCCCTTGAATCCTTTTCTTTTGCATTTGCATAAATTGAAATGATTTGTTTAGCGCTGTGCGTGCTGCGTGTGTGCCTGTGTGGGCTTCCTGGTTGTGCTTCCCGCCTCTGCACCCTCCCTCCCGATTGGTCTACTTAGGACATTCCCTCAGGGCAGCCCGCTGCCCGTGCAGCCCCTTTGGCTAAGGACACTGAGGCAAAGGCCAGCTCCTGCATAAGCAGCTCCAGATCGTGTTTGCCAGTGTTCGCCAGTGGAGCCTGCAGCCGTCAACCAGCAGAGACTGACTAGGTAAGTGAGGTTCGTGCAGGGGGTGTAGGAGTTACTGCTCCACGCTAAATTGACCAACCAATCTTGTCTTATCAAATCTTATCTTATTCTCTAGGAGCTTGTAGTCTGATGCATACAGTCCACAGTTTGTACAGTAATCTTATCTTGCATTTAGCCAGATTGTGCTAGTCAGCAATATCTCACATTTGGTCAGACTATTTTGGTGAACCATAATTTCTAAGTGTTACTGCATATACTGTTGTGCCCCCACTTTCGGCCCTTCTCCCTCTATCCAGGTGTCCCAAATCCTAGGTGTTACTGCTTTTACTTTGCTGCTTCCGTTCTAGGCCCAGGTAACCCAAATCCTAGGGGTTACTGCATTTCCTGCTGTAAACCCATTCTAGGCCTTCTCCACCTATCCATGTTTCCTAAAACAAGCTGTTATCGCATCCACTGTTGTGTCCCCATTTTAGGTCTAGGTATGCCAAAATCTGGGGGTTACTGGATATATGGTTGCGCACCCACTTTGGGCCCTTCTTCCTCTATGCAGTTGTCCCAAACCTAGGTGTTAATAAATTTGGGATGGCCTTATGATAATTAGCCATATCCGCCATTTAGGCCAATTGTGTTAGTCAGCCATATCAGGCATTGCTGTTGTTTCTTCAATCTGAGCTTCTCTCCCTCTTGCCAGGTATCCCAAATCTAGGTTTTACCGCTGGACTGTTGTGCCCTCAATATAGGCCTTTCTCCCACTCGCCACGTATCCAAAAACGAGTTGTTTCCGCTTGTACTGTTGTATCCCCAATATAGGCCTCTCTGCCACTTGCTAGGTATCACAAGTCTAGGTGTTGCCACTTTATTGTTGTGTCCTCTCTCTGGGTCTTTCTCCCACTTGTCATTTGTACCAAAGCTGGATGTTACAGCTTTTTGCTGTTGTGTTCTCAATATAGGCCTCTCTCCTGGTTGCCAGGAGTCCCAAATCTAGGTGTTTCCATTTTGCTGTTGTGCCCTCTGGGCCTCTCACCCACTTGCCATGTGTCCCAAATCTGGGTACCGCAGCTTTTGCTGTCGTATCCTCTATCTATGCCTTTCTCCCACTTGCTGGCCATCCTAAATCTGGGCGTTGCCACATTCTCTGTTGCATCCACAGTCTGGGCCTTTCTCCCATCTGCGAGGTGTCCCAAAGCTAGGTATCAATGTCTTTACGGTTGTAACCGCAATTCTAGACGTTCACCCACTTACCAGGCCTCCCCAAGCTAAGTATTGCTACTGTGCCCCAGCCTGGATCTCCCCACAATCCCTGGTAGTTACGGTACAGGTGCCCACAATCGCTGGTAACTAAGGTACAGGTGCCCTGACAGTTCCACCCAGCGCAGGTTTTGCACAACCCAGCACTCACACCAGCACAGCGCCCTAAATCCAGGTTGTCTCCACCCCCTCGACTGTGTTCCCATCCCACGGGCTGCCCTACCGCTCGGCTGTCTAACCCCTAGGGGACATCCCTCCCACCCAGCACACGCAAACCACCAGGTCTTTACTGAGCGGTCAGGTAGCCGCATAGCCTGTGCTCTTTCTGCAACACCAACCAATGGATCCAAACAATGGCAGTGTAATTCCCCCCACCATCCCAAACCCAACATAACATATACAACCAGTTTCACTTGTAACGGGGGGCAGCCGTTGCAGCTGTAAGGAACTCATGGCGGCAACAGTAAAGACAGACACAAGTCATCACAGTTCAAGGGTGTTTATTAAACTGTATGCAGGTTGGAAAAACGCTTAATCTAGACCTAAATGTAAGATGGGAGCAAGCGTTGACCAATAAAAAAAATAAGGCAGTCCTTGTGGTGTCTTGTCAAAATAAATGGACTATACTAAAGAAAACCTAATGCTAAATCCTTACAAAACTAAATATAGAAAGAGTGCGGGATGGGGTTTTCAAAAGTAGGAAGTGTTCATAAATAATACCTTAGGATGTGTTTGTCAGGGGTCTCCCTTCCCCACGTTTTGAGCACGGGATAAGGTGGGTCTCCTGAACATAGCACTCACTCGAACCTTCCCAGCACGAGTCGACAGTTCTGTTTCAGCTGTCAGGTCTCAAGGGCCAAGCCTCTCTACTCTCAAAAGTCTCTTGCCTTCGAGGGCCTGATATCTCAGTAAAATATATAAAAGTTTGTTCCAAATGTACGTTGGGTGATGGCTTCATCCCTGGGTCTCCCTCTTCCGGACGCAGACCCCTCTCGAATCTCAGCCTCCCTCTGCTGGGTTCACTATGGCTTGCTTCTCCTTCACAATTCTTAATGTCCTTTTTTTATGTACATTTTTATTGGCATTTCCTAAACAAACTGTGGCAAAACCAAACCTTTGATCACCCCCCCCCACGACCCCAAACAACCCCCACCCTCCAATGCCCCAGGTCATGGTGATTTCCTCTGGAGCTCTGTCCGTTAATTGAGCAGTCCCCTCGCTTGTCCCTTGTCACATCATCCTCCAAGTTGCTGAGCGCTCTACAATTCCACCATCCAGGCCTCATAGACCCCCCTTTCCGTCCCTCCATTTGCCCCCATCCCTTCGCTGATTCCGTCCCGCCCTCCCCACCCCCTACACCAAGCCCAGAAGCTTCATACTGCATGGGCACCAAGCCCCCCTGGAGTCTCTTTTAAGGAATTGAAGAACCAAGTCCCATTCCAGGAGAAACTTCTGGTGTTCTCCCCTTAGCGAGAAGGTCACTTTCTCCAGCGCCGCCAGGGACCAGACCTTTCCTACCCAGTCATGCTCCGTGGGTGCTTCTTTTGCCTTCCACCTATGGGCTACTAGCAGTGCCCCTGGCATCACCAGGATCAGATATATCTTCTTTTGGGTTCTCGTGTGCAACCTGTCCAAGGTACCATCCAGCCCTATGATGATCTTAATGTCTTTTAAAACAGTTCTCATGGACATCCCTCTGCCGGGTTCACCTTTGGCAGCACACTGTTTCTTGGGACTTTAGACTTCGCCCCTCTTTATCGGCATCTCTCCTCCAGGTTCACTCTTGCCACTTTTCACTTGAGCAGGATTTGCTCCCCTTTGCATTCTCAAAGATGTTCTTCTTGATGCAGGATTCACTTCACTTGCTTTCTTAACAGTTTGACGGTCAAATACTTTCGACTGTACAGGGATTTTGCTAGACCTCCTATATGACCACTTTGACCTGTCCTGGCGGCTCTCCTACGGCCTTCCGGTATCAGTAGTTTCATTCAACACAGGATCAACCAGAGTTTCTCGGGTCAGCACCCACTTGGTGTCGGTACCCTCTGCAGCTGGTTTTCCCTTAACAATTTTACAGTTCGTTGAACTCTCTTCAAAGTGCCACTTTGCGACTTTCATTCAATACAGTTTGATTTCTTATTGGCTCTCCCCTTGACTCACCGGCTGTGATGAACCGCTTGTCTTTCCTTATATCTGGAGTCAAGGCTGGTACCACAGTAGCAGGAGTTGCCCTCGCTCCAGCTTATCAGCGTAGGCACGCTCTGTGTACCATTGACATCTGCTGCAACACACTTGGGCTATTGTTTGTGGTCTTACGTTTCCTCCTACGAAGGCTTTGCGGGTCTGGGGCGGAAAGAGCAAGGTCACTTCACTCCTTGTCACTCTCTCGGTTCCTGCCACCTTTCTCCTTCTCTTGAACTGCCGGGTCTGGATAGCTGTCTCTTTGTGCAGTCAGCCTTGCTCGTAGTGTGCTTTCGTGCTCCACCTTTTATCACTGTGGGGAAGGGAAAGGGCTGTCAGGTGTGTGTGATTCTGGTCCATTGCCTGACTTTGCCTGACCCTTGTATTGGGACATTTCAGGTAAACGCCTCTGATGTTAGTCCATTGTCTTTCGTGTTGTGCCAAAGTGTTTGTGTCGGAAAGGGAGTGCAGGGGCAGTGTTTTCGCATGTCGTACGTGTTAGGATGGGGAAAAAGTATTGGAAGAAGGAGGATACTGCGTCTCACCCGTCGGTGTCCCACTCCCTCTCCCCAAGGACCCCCACCCATCCAGGTGATCCTCCCTCACTGGTCCACCCCCAGGTACTGGATCCAATAGCGATGGCCTTGTACTAGCCACCTGAATGACAGATCCCTGGGGACTAGCTAGGGAGACACCTTCACATTTCTCACATTGTGCAGTGCGGGGTCCAGTTGCATCGAATCAGGTAAAACTAACCAAGTATGTGTGTATAGACCCGGGCCCGATGTTCAGCATATTACAATGAACTCATACAGTGATAAATATACAGCAATAATATGCACCACACTACTTCGACCAAAACTCAGCTCGACCCAGACGCTCCCCCTCCTCCAGAGCCCTCAAGAGGGATCTTTGATACAATAAAGGAAACGACTTCCTCCGTCACCATGAAAAAATACGACTTATTATTAAACTGAATTTTGAGTCTCGCTGAAAAAAGTATTGCAACATGTATATTTCTTTAGTGGAGCATTTTCTTAAATCCTAGGAACGTTTGTCGCTCCTGCTGGACATCCACCGTAAAGTCTGGATAAATGAATCATCTGGGGCCTCTTTCCTCGCTTGACATTTCCTGCTGTCTGTAGCACAAGCGCTGCGAACATCCCACTGCTCGACTTCCCTGGACTGCACTTCCAGCAGCTTCTCTACTCCAGACTGCAGCCTGTGCTCCTCCATAGCCTGACTGATGTCGGGAGAAGGGAGTCTCCCCTTCTCTTCAGGTGTGCTGCATTTAAATGTCTGAGCACCTGTTAACCTTTTCCAACAAATACAACTCAGTGTTTGCTTTCCGCTTTTAGTGATCTTCAATTCTCAAGTCCTCTTCCTTATCTCAGTGTTATTAAGTACTTCGCTCAGTATTATTAAGTAAAGGGTACTGTAAATATGGTTGGTGATTAGCGTGAGGGGTCCGTAATTTTCAGCATAATCAAAGTTGTAACATTTTCATTTTCAGACATCTTTACTAAAATAAAAGGGTTTGATACAGGCCTCTCTGTCCCTATCCTAAATAGAGTTTCCCTACCTGGGAAACTAAAACTAAAGATCAGTCTGTGTCTAGTCCTCAAAAAACAATATGAACTGTCCTTGTATCCAAAACATACTAATCTGTCCCTCACACTAAAAATTAACAACTAAGAGTGCATGGAAATGTCTTGATTTATGTTTTGGCAAAGGTTTTTACAATTAAAGCAAGTAGATACATCCAACAGCAACAGTCTTTTCCAAGGAGGAACCCTTGAATACGTAAGGTGGTTCCCTTCCTCTGGATATTTAGGTAGGATGGCAAAAAGTATCTCTTTCAGACAACAGTTTCGTAGGGGTGGCAAAAGTCTCTTGCAAACAATCATTGATTTGGTTCTTTATACCAGGCTCAGAGAGTTCCTCTGCAAAGAATATGTCGCATACCATTTAGCTCTTCCTAGATTTTCTTTGCACTGTAAGAAAGGCATGGTATCAGCAGTAAGACAGACACAAGCAACCACAGTTCAAGGGTGTTCATTGTACTTTTACAAGGGTGTGATAAACTCCTATCTAAACTTAAATCTACGGATGGGAGCAAGCTACAACCATCAAATAATAATATTGCAGTCCTAGTGGAGTCTTGTCAAAATAAAAGGGCCTATACTAAAAAACCTATTGCCAATCCTTACCGCTAATTTACAAATAGTGTGGGCTAATGTTCATGAAAAAGAAAGAAGTGTTCACAAAATGATATGTCAGGATGTTTGGGCCATTGGCCTCCCTTGCCCACTTTTTCAGCACAGGGTAAGGTGGTTCACTGGAGCAAAGCACACACTGGCTTCTTCGACACAAGGATACAGTTCAATTTCCAGCAACAGGGCCTTCTGTATCAGTCTCTTGATTCAGTGGGCCTGATGTACAAAAAAATAAGATGCACAGTTATTTTCTTCTCACAAGTATTCAACTCAGGTGCTTCACCCTGTATCCCCCTCAGTGGGGCTCAGATCCCTCTTATTTTACGATTGTTACTGCGGATCCCCCTGTTCTGGGCTCAGATCCTTGTTTTTACAAAGTTCAGAGAATATTTGTTTTCTCGGTTGACTCACAGTTCACACCAGATCCCCTCAGCTGAGCTCGGATCCTTCCCTTTTCCCAATTAGTCTCCCTCGGCCGGGCACAGACCAATTTGTATCTCACCTTGGTTTATCGAAGACTTTCGAATGTGCATGGGATTTGGCTTAACCCGTTGGAGGACCATTTTGATACAAACTTCCGTTTCACTATACAGTTGCCATTCCGTTGGATACCTAACGGAGACCTACGAATGAGCACCCACATGGCGCCGGACCACTCTGTATAAGGTATTTCACGTGGCCTCCCTTTGGTTTCCAATTATATTCGCATTGCTCATCACATGCGTTTCACATACTGTCCTCTTTGTATTTCTTTATACAAAGTTGCTGGTTCAAACACAAGCTGGTTTGGTATCAGTCTCTCTGACTCACCAGCTGTGCTGTCTTTACTGGCACTGCTTTGTTGTAGGAGCTAAGGACAGTACCACCGCGGCAATATCTCCTCCCCGCCTTCATTATTGATACGGCAGAAACCCCGGGTACCTTCGATGAACAGTGTAGTTTTGTTCAGCTTTAGTTCCCAGTCTTAGGCTTCTCACTTCCAAGGTTTGCAAAAGTAATAGTCTTTAAAGGTCAAGGGCACTTCCCTCCTTGCAACCCTCTCTGGTCTCTCCATCTTTCTCTTTGTATTAAACTGCCATCTTGCAACTGTTGTTTCCTCGTGTGCTTTTCCTCGCTCAGAGTGTGCTTTCGTGCTCCGCCTTTTATCCGTCTGGGGAAGTGTGATGGAGGTCAGGTGTGTGTAATGATAAGTAATTGCCTGACCTTGCCTGACCATGGTATCGGGACATGTCAGGTATACAGCTCTGGTGTTAGTCCGTTGTCGCTCATGGTGAACTGTCAGTGAGAAAGTGTTTGTGTCAGGAAAGGGAGGGCGGGGGTTGAGTTACTAGCTATCCTACCTAGTAGGATACCTAGGAAAAGGTGTTAGAGGGAAGGGGATACCGCGTCTCACCATCTGGTGCCTCACTTCCACTCCCTGAAGACCCGTCATCCAGGTAATCCTCCCGCACTGGTCCACCTCCAGGCACTGGATCCAAAAGCGATGGCCGTGTCCTGACCACTTGAATGACAGATCCCCGGGGCTTAGCGGGTGAAACACCTTCAGGTTTCTCATAGCACTAAGTTCACAAAAAGGATCTTATTTAATGAAATGTTCCATATAAGGTTCTCTTTAACCTCTTTGGTATCGTGGCAGATCACCTGATTCACTTATCCATCAGGAATCCACCCGTGAGCTCTTCAGGTCTCTGGGTATACCCCTCTGCCATGTATTGTGGTCTCAACATGAAAAGTTGTGAAGTTAAACAAAGGTCTTTGTTTAACTTCACAACTTCAAATGCCTACTTTCCGAGAGTCTATCACTTTTCTACCATGTGTTTTGCAAAGTAGGTTTCTTTCTGTGACTTTAGTGGACCCCATAGTACACTCCCCTGCCAGGAATCCTTTAGTAGGTTCTTCGGATCCCCTGGTATGAGTAGTCCTGCCAGGTATCTCCCCACAATTTTTAAGTTCTTTAACTTCAAAGTGCCTGGTGTTTTGACTGCCAGGGGGTCTTCCTTTCATTATCTTCTTAGACCCCTGGTATACTCCCCTGCCAGGTATCTTGCCACAATGACTTCCATATATTTTGAGTATACATGTGATTTTAACGAAAAAATTATGAACTAAAACCTTTTTATCAAAGCAAAAATACTGAAAAATTACAGATTTTTAGTTTTTATTTGGGTTGTCCCCCCACAAGCACCCTGTTTTCCTAGGTTTACAATCCCACACCAACCCTTCCCAGCCCATTTTAATCCTTTACCCCATGCGCCCATCCATATTTTAACCAACAATTCGTGTTTTTCTGTTTTTCGGTAGTTTGGGTGTCACAATGCTATTCATTATTACTTTTTCGTTAACATCACTGGGCACCGATTGCCTGGTTTACTCCCCTGCCAGGAATCTCTTTCTGGGGGCTTGCAGATCCCCCGGTATACTTTCTTTGTCAGGTATTTCCCCCCAAATGTTCACTGCCTGATGTGCTCTTTTCATCAGGACTTTATCTCTGTTTTACTGTCCTTTAATATAGCACATTTGTATTGCTTCACTGTGCTTCCACTTCATTGGCTTGAGTTACTACTTGCTCCAATTTTCCCCACAGTAACATCTCAAGTTCTGTCTTTTTACTTTACTTGGTCTATATTAAAATATTCTTATTTGCTTAAATGCCTATTGCCACGCCCGGGGTCCCCAATGGCTCTGGGCAGACTCACTGGTGTCTTGCAGTGCTCCCGACCCATGTAACATTGCAGCAATGAAGCTTCTTCTCTGGGGCAGCCTCCCTTGCACTGCAGACCTGCTTTCAGTATTCCCAGCAGCTCCTCGCTTTACCGCCGGCTTCTCTCCGCGATTGGGATCAAAGGCTGCTGCTTCTCGGTATGACCGTATCTCCGGTTGCTCTGCAGTTGCTCCGACGGTTATCCCATGGGCCCCGCAGCGGGTCCCCTGTCCTCATGCAATGCCAGTAAGCTGCAATCGCAGTGGCGAGCTGCTATCTGGGAAGGCCAGCGTTCTCGGTCTACCCCAGCATGGTACTCTCCCGTACTGCTTCCTTTTCTGGCTCTGCCTTCCTCTCGAGTGCGGATAGCATGTTTAAATGTCCTGCACAGTTGTGATACACAACAACTACTCTGCATATTCAACTTGGTGTTTTTTCCAATCTGCACCAACTTCTCCTTCCTCTTCCACCTCTCAGTACTTGAGGCTTTGTGGGAGTTGGCGTCCATAGAATTTCTGGGATTTCACAAATTATATTGTTTAGGATTTTTACCCAAACAAACATTAGAGTCAGGATGTGTTAAGTGTGTGTTATGTGTGTATGAGATATAAATGGACTTCTTTCTGGAGGGATTTGCAGGAAGGGGTTTGTGTATACAAGAGGAGGAATTTGTATGGCGACAAAAAACCATCAAGAATTTAGGAATTATGCGGTCTTCTTTTCTAGCAAGGGAAGAATACTGCTTCCTTCTTGATGGTGTCACCACCTTCCCCTGACAGCCGTCTCCTCCCACGTGTTCCTCCCTCATGGTAACGATCGCGTAGCGGATGTCATCCCCATTACACATAAGAGGCGATCTTTGGCGGAGAATCAGTGATGACTCCACAGTATTCATCACATTAGTCCAGACTAAAGGTGCTTTGTCTACATCACAATATGCCATAAAGGAATGCGGGTGAGGAAAGTGAGTGTTACCAGGGTCAAAGGAATAAGGGTATCTGTTTTGACGCAGCAAGTCGACTCTGCCTCCCTGAGGGTTGTCCTCCGTTGTTATGTTATATTAAGTTATGGGTGCTTATAAAGCGCCAGCAGCCCGCAGGCATCAGGGCGCTGATAACAAACAACATGTAATGGTCACATTTGGAATTAACGTCTGTCTCACCGGGTTCTTATTTTGCTAAGCATTAAAGTTTACTTGAAGAGGCAAATCGTCAAGCTCTTCGTAAACATTTGATAGTTCTTTCCTAACTGTAATTTAGGAGGTAGTTTGTTCCACTGTTGCGCCGCACAAACAGTGAAGGATCTGCCCATGCCTGCTTTGAGCTCGTATCTCGGCACATTTAGCAGTCCTTTATCCGCTGAGTCTAGTTGTCTCGAGGGGCTATATCTTGTAAATTGTTTCTTGAAGTATAGATGGGCCTCTCCGAAGATACACCTATGAATGATTGTCATTGACTGGAAGTTCACTCTGTCTTCAACTCTTAGCCAATGCAATGATTTCCTTGCCTCTGTTGTGGGCTCCCTAGTTTTTCGTTTCTTCACTAGACAATGGGCCTCATCACGAGTTGGGCGGTAATGCCGGCAGTATTACCCCTACCGCCAAACCCCCCGGCGCTATTAGCGCCGGATCACGGGTTTGGCGGTAATGGAATTTCCCATTCCCCGCTGAGCCCATTCGGGAATGCCCCATTCCCCTTTGGGCTCAATGGGGAATTTTCACGCTCTTACCGCTGGCGGATTTCCCGCTGGTGGTAATAGCGCAAATTTTTGGCGGATTTCCCCCCAGCTCAGAGCTGGTGAGAAATCCGCCGAAGCCCTGATTTGGCGGACCCTTAAATCCGGCGGTAATAGCGCGACCGCCGGATTTAAGGGTTGCCGCCAAACTCGTGATGAGGCCCAATCTCTTTTTTTGTTTCTCCCAACAACAATGCATTTCCACAGTCTAATCTGGGTAGTACTATTGCTCTAGCTATAGTTGCAGAATTCTCATCGCTCAGATAGAGTCTAATGGCTTTAATGAGGCGTATATAGTATGAATTGTTTTTGTGTAAATAGTTGACCTGAGCCTCTGAGCTCACCTGGGCATCTACCATCATCCCAAGGGTCTTAACCTTGCACAAGACTTGGATTTTGGCCACTTTGATTGAGAAGAAATGACACTCCTCTCCCAGTTTGGCTCTGGCTGCGCTGGTTCCAAAGATCAAAAGCTCTGTCTTTGTGTTATTTAGGCACATCCGGATTTGCTGCATCCACTGGTCTATTATGTGGTAGATTTCCACTATTTTCTTGTGTGATCGCCCTCTAGTGCTAATACCAGTTGCGTATCATCGGCGTAATTTGTGAAAAAGACGGTGACATCCTCCAACAGATCAGAGACTTCTCATATATATGTCGAACAACAACAGAGATAGGCTAGCTCCCTGCGGTACACCGAAAATAATTGAGATAACCTTGGAAAACATTTCCCCCCAGTGCACTCTGGCTTGATGCTCCGAAAGAAAGGATATGAGCCAATCCAAAGCAATCGGGGAGCATTTCGCAATTATTTTTAGCGCTTTTACTAGGAGCTGGTGATCTACCAGGTCGAAGGCTGCGCTAAGGTCCAACAGCATCAACATCCCAGTTTTGCCTCTGTCCACTATCTCGAGCATATGGCTTTGCAGGTCTAACATGGCCGTTTCCGTACTATGGACGGCCTTGAATCCAGATTGTTGTTGATGGAGTACTGCTTGCTCCTCCTATATGTTTCTGTAATTGGATCGTAGCTATTTTATCCAATATTCTAAGGACCAAGTTAGCATTAGTAATGGGACGTAGAGTTCCTGGGTCCTTCGGGTCAAGACCAACCTTTTTAACCAAAGGTGTAATTGTGACTTTTTAAATTTTCTTCGGTACTGAACCTTCTTTAACAGATGCGTTAACTATTTTAACCAAAACAGGTGTGAATATTTCCTTATTTTCTAGTATAATTTTTGAAGGAAGTAAATTTTCGGCACATGATGTTAGTTTCATTTTGTGAGTTCTGCTTCCGAGACTGATATGAAATTAAAGGAATCAGTGGCTCCCTGATTAAAACAGTCTTTCTCTGGCATGACTTCTGCTGATTGTTCTCTGGCTTTAACTATATTGTCTCTTGCCTTTTGCGTTTTTGCTGCAAAGGCATCTTGGACTATATTGCAGTCTTCCTTAGATGGTCGAAAGGGCGGAGTAAGGACTTTAGGTTTTTCTATGCTTTTTTAATATTTCAAATATTTTGCTTGTAGCATTTGATACTGCTGCTATTTCTTTATTGTAATGATTAGCCTTAGCTTCTCGAATGCTTTGCCTGTATTTTTTTATTGGCTTGACTCCAGTTTTCTTTATTTTCCTTGGAGCAATTTTGGTGCCATTTTCTTTCTAGCACTCTTTTTTCTACTTTCTGTTTGTTTAGTTGTTCATGGAACCACTTCTGGTGATTACTATTTTTCCTCGCTATTTTTGTTTTCATGGGGGCTTCCTGTTCCACCAGATTCTGAATCTGTGCAAGGTATTTGTCCAGCATTATTTCACAACTGTCTTGTTTCCGGATTCATGTGATACAGGGTTTGAATTGTTTTGGTCATAAATTTTTTAAATTTCTACTCTGTACTTTTATATGAGGATTATGATGCTGTTTGGTGTTAGCCAATAATACCTCAAAAGACACCAGATAGTGGTCACTCCATATACATTTTGTGACGACCTTCTGAGTCTGCAGGTTGTGCGTTAAGGCCCAGTCCAGTTGGTCGCCTTGTGGGGTTGTGGGTTCGTTGTTAATAACAACGTAATCAAGATTTGTTAAGGTCTTCTCGAGAGAGATGGCTTCTTTATCCACCTTATTACCTCTCCAGTGGTTAAAGTCTCCTACTAACAATGTGGATTAATTAGGTGATTTTAGGTTTATGAGTTGTGAGCTGAGCTCATTTGCAAAGCCTGAGACCAACGATGGAGGTCTATAAATGACTATTATGTTGATGCAGTTGTTAAGTGTAAACATTAATTTGAGTTGTAGGGTTTCACATCCGTGACAACTGAAATTTGCTTTGAATAGTTTCAACGACTCTCTCGCTACAATAGCCACTCCCCCACCCTGGCTTCCTTCCCTGTTAGTTTTATACACTGTGTATCCCTCTGGTACAGCAATGTCACAGTTGGGTCCTATTGGGTCTTTAAGCCACGTTTCAGTAATACAAAGTAGATCAATTTCTTTCTCTGTGATCAGCTCATGTATGCTGAGAGCGTGTTTGCACATGGATCTGGTGTTTAGCAATCCTACCTTAATTGTATGGTGTAGCAGGGAGTTGGATGAAATGCCTTATGTGGTCCTCCCACAGATAGCCATACCCAGGGTCAAAGTCGGGTAGCTTCTCCCTTTCCCTGACCACATGAGGCAAGATGTCCCCTGGTGAAGCAGTTATGATGTTGCTAGATTCGGCACATGCCCTGTTAACCAGCAGGGGCCAATGCTTAGGGTGACCTAAAACATGTACTCTCTGCCAAAACAGTGGGGTCTTTTTTTTTCCAAATTGAATTTTACAACAGTGTAAATCAGGACTAGCAATCTGCACTGTCATAAAACCAAACTGTCGATCACACCCAGTCAACATTCCCAGCTGCTATCTTACTGAACACTGACTTGGGGCTGAAAGTAGCCGACTTACACCTACATTTTAACAGCACATGAAAAGGCTTCAACACATGCTAGTCCCCTTTTAACTCCCTCCCATCCCTCTCCTCTGCCTCCCCAATCATATGGTAAAGCATCTAGGCATGTATTGAGGTTTCTTCCACCAAGATAGCGGTCTGTTCCCTTTGAGCTTAAACCTTTCACAACCAAGCCACTCTGTTGAGTCCCATGATTGTCTCCTATGTCCCTCACATGCACTCAAGGGCTGCTCATGGCTGGCTTTGTGTTTTTGTAGCTCCTGGTGTGAGTTTAAAACCTGCTCTAGAAGGGTTAGTGAGCGCTGTAGCTGTCCCTTTCAGCACTGGTCCAAGTACAGAAGTGGTGGTATGTCTCCCAAGTGCAGGGCTTCCTCCAATTCTACCTTTGCCAGCAAGGTCCCATTTTTCCACATCTGCCCAGTTCCTGTTAAGCCGGCCTCATACTGTGATTGGAAGCAGTTGGGGTCAACCAGTAACTCCCAATCGGCGGAGCCCACATGCAACTGAGCGGGGAAGGCCATGATGTTACCTCTACTGTGTCCCAACCCTTTCGCCACCATGACCAAAAAACTGCAAGCAAAGAGTGGGTCAGGATTCTGCGAGGTAGACTTTTCTGGTGGACCCACAGCCATTCCCCCATTGTCACAGGTGTAAAGAGGCCGTTTTCTAATGCTACACATTGTTTTTCCCTGTTTTCTGTCAGGTGGGCCAGCAATATTCACAGCTGCGCTGCACTAAAGTATTCATATATTTATTTTATTTATTGAACATGTATATGGCGCCTATACACAAGTGTTTCCAGATGCCACAAGACAAGATGGGGGACCGGGGGGGGCGGGACATGGGAAGAAATTAGAACAGAATGGTTATATTGGCCATGTGACAATCCTACCGTGTAATTGCATGAGGAGGTGGGAAGTGCAGGGGGTGTGTAGCAACATATGTGCAGGAGTGGGGTACCCAAAGGGAGGGGGTGGGCAAGTGCTGGGAAGGCCAAGGTGGCAAGTCCCAGCGGAAATAGAAGTTGAAGGGAGGACAAGTGCGGTGGAAGGAGGAACAGGTTGGGCTAGTCTGGGAAAGGGAGCCCCGAGGGCAAGTGCTGGCAGGGGATGCTGTGGGGTCTGGTAGGGAGTGGCCAGGTCCCTGTGTGACTCTGAAGTGACAAGGCCCAAGTCGCAGCAGCAGGCAGGGGTAAGCGTTAGCATGGGAGGGGGAAAGGAAGAGGAGAAAAGGAAGGTCTTGAGAAGATGCTGGAACATGAGAAGATCCGGCTCAAGTCTAAGGGGGGCAGGGAGGCCGCTCCAGAGGGAGGAGCCAGCCGAGGAGAGGGATCTACCTCCTAGTCTCTACTTGGAGAAATGGTTGACCTGCAGAGAGTTGGAGCCAGAGAACCGACAGACTCTGGCCCGGAGGTATTTAGAGAGGGAAAGCTGGATGTGGAGTGGTACCAGGACCCTACAGCCTTGTGGATGGTGCAAAGGGTCTTGAATTTGATCCCTGCGGTCACCGGGAGCCAGTGGGGAGAGTTTAGGGCTGGAGAGATGAGTTCCCTGGGCGTGAGGCCAAGGGTAAGTCTTGCATCCTATTCTGGATTAGTTGAAGGGGCTGAGGGAGGAGAGAGGCAGATTGAGGAGCCTAGAGAGAACTCTAGACAGAGGATCCAGCCTAGAGAGAACCAGGGCCTTGGAGACTTTGAGCTTCTGGGGGAAGGTAAGGAAAGGGAGAATGCCCCTGGGGAGATGGAGCTGAAAGTTGGACTTCTTGGGAAGGTCTGTGATGTGTGGAGAGAAAGAGGAGTCAAAGATTACCCCAGTGTTTTTAGCCTCACAGGTGGGTTCAGGGAGGGGACCCAAGGAGACTGGCCAGAGAGTGGAGGGGAAGCAAGGAGCAGGCGTCCCAATGAGAAGGATCTCAGTCTTACTGGCATTAAGGCAGAGATTGTTGGCAGAGCACCATGCCTGAATAGCTGTCAGGCTGTCAGACATGAGGGAGGAGTGGGAGGAGGTAGAGGGTGGCAGCTTGAAGGAGAGCTGTGGGTTGTCTTCATAACACTGCAAGTGAGAGAAGAAGGTGGAGATCAAGTTGTCCAGAGGAGCTAGGTAGATGTTAAAGAGCCATGTTGATAGGATAGAGCCCTGAGGGGGCGCCACAGGTAGAGAGTGAGGTGGAGGAGAGAAAAGAACCCATTTGCACTTGGGAGGGTCTGTTTGAAAGGAAGGAGGTCAGCCACAACAGTGCCCTGCCCGTGATGCTATGGGTATCATGGAGACAGTTTATGAGGATGGAGTGGTTGACTGTGTCAAAGGCAGAAGAAAGATCGAGGAAGATCAGAACAGAGAGAGCGTTTGAGAACAGATTCGAGAGTAGGTCCTCCCAGGTGTTACAGAGAGCAGTTTCTGTGCCTCTGGAAGCTCTGAAAGCAGACTGGTGGTCATGGAGGCAGCCAGCTATATATCGGTGTGAAGGGTCAGTTGGGGGATGACCATCTTCTCAATGCGTTTTCCTAAAAAAGGGCTGGTAGAGACAGGGCAATAGTTAGCCGGGAAAGACGGGTCAGCAGATGTTTATTTAGGAGAGGGTGCACAAGAGAGTGTTTAAGGAGTTGTGGGAAAGAGCCAGTGGCAAAGGAGAGGTTTCAGAGGTCATCCAAGGCTAGGGCGAGAGAGGTGATGTTGGCTTTGATGGTTCTGGAGGAGGAAGGGAGCACCTGTTTAGAGGAGACTTTCATAGAGCTGAGATCTCATCTGGTGCAATGGGAGAGGAGGAGAGGATGGGGGTGGACAGAGGCAAAGGGACACGAGAAGAGAAGGTTTGGGGTAGCAGATGACAGAGAGGACAGGATGTCCAGAGTTTTGGAGGAGAAGTGGGCGGCCAGTGCAGTGCAGAGGGCCTGGGAGGGTAGAGGAGAGGAGGAGACTGCAGTAGGATTGCAAGTTTTTTGCAGATTTTAAAAAGTTCTGCCGTGTTATTGATGGCTCCACAGATGAGGGCTTGGACATGTGCCCTTTTTTTGGAGCAGATGGCGAGTTGCTATTGCCTTTGGCGTAGGCGGCAGGTCATTTAGTCAGAGGATGAGCTATATGCCTGCCACCTCCGCTCTGCAGCTTTGCACTTGTGTTTCAAAGCTGCCTAGTTGGATTCATACCTAGAGTTGCATTTGGAGGCAGGCTTCATATGGATCCTCATGACGGGGGTAAGGATGTCCAAGGTGTTGGAGATAGAGAGATGGAGGTTAGCTAGAACAGAGTCAGTAGGAGAGTTGAGCGGCGGGGGGGTGGCGGAGGAGGGATGAAGGAAGAGGCAAAAGCTGTGACTGACACATGCTTCATTGGTCGAATGACAGAGAAGGAGACTGGCAGTGCGGGTGCAGGACAGGGGAGGCCAAGGTGGGAAGCGAGGAGAGAGTGGTCAGACCAGGAGAGAGGGTTAGTAAGAGAGTTGGAGAGAGGGATGTCTGTTGGGATGAGAGCATCCAAGGTGTCTGGCAGAGTGGTTTGTGCCAGAGGGAAGAATACTGAGGGAAAGAGAGTTGCAGAGGTCGCAAAAGAGTACAGTAACCACATCTGGAGAGTTAAGATGGTTGTTAAAGTCCCCAAAGAAGATGAGTTTGGGTGCAGAGGCAAAAAGAGAGGAGGGCAGGTCCACCCATTCAGAGAAGAAGAGGGTGGTCGGTCTGGGGGAACTGTAGATGATAGCGAGAGTAAGAGAGAAGGTAGGTGAGACAACCTGCAGGCTAGGCTTTTAAAGGATGTGTAGGTTTGAGTAGGGATGATGGAGGCAGGAACCCATTCAGGGAGAGCAGAGCCACTCTGCCACCAGGTGGGAGGGCCTGAGATTGGACAAGATCTTGAAGCCATCAGGGAGAAGAGTGTCAAAAGCAGTGATGGAGCTTGCCTTAAACCATGTCTCGGTCCAGATACTCCAGTCTGCCCTTGTCCTTTGGGAGGATCAACGATTTATATGGTATTCTAGGTCTCTGACCCGCCCATAGGAATGAGATACGTTATTTCTCCATCTCTAGGTAGAAGCCTGCTGGGACTGCAACTGGCAATTATTGGAAGAGGAATATTAACCTCAGTAGAACATTCATTTTTATGGTTGTGAACCTGCCCGCCGAGGACAGGGCGAGTTTAGACCACCTCCTAATGTCTTGGACGATTTTCTCCCATAGCGGCAAATAGTTGGCCTTATAGAGCTCGCTAAATTGTCTCATGATTTTTACCCCAAGGTACTTGGTAGCCTCTTCTTGTACTTATATCCCATATTCCCCCATGAGTTGAGATACCTAGGTGCTGTCGGTAGTTAGTGGCATGGCGGTTGTTTTGTGTACATTTATGCGAAACCCAAAGTGTGAATCATACTCCTTTATGGTCGCCATGAGGGCCGGAACAGAGGACTGTGGGCGAGTAACATATGCAAGAAATCGGCAAACATTGCAAGTTTGTACATCCTCCCATACCTCTCAAGCCCATGTAAGCCGCTATTCTGGTGAATCGCCTGTGCCAGAGGCTCCACCACCAGCACTAAAAGCAGGGGCGATAGTGGCAGCTGTGGCGTGTCCCTCTGCTCAACTGGAATGCATCTGAGGCTATCCCATTTACTACCACCTGAGCTGAGCTGTGGTATTTATGTTCAGCGCTTGGGCACCTGTTGTCCAACGCACTCCCAGGCCTAGCTTGCTCAGAACTGCTCATAGAAAGGGCCATTCCACCCGTCAAAGGCCTTTTTGGCACCTTAGGTTGGCTCTTCCTCCCTTCCATCCAAACTGGTAAACCGGTTTAGGGTTTTACGGATATTGTCCGAACCCTGCCTCCTCACTACATACTCCACCTGGTCCTTGTGGACTAATTTAGGAACAATACCACTCATTCGGACTGCCAGGACACTTGCATATATTTTCGCATCAACATTAATTTGCGATATAGGGCGGGATGAGCCGCATTCTGTCCTATCCCTCCCTTCTTTGGGCAGGACTATGATCCTAGCTTGGGGAATGAGGGTGGAGCCTGGCCTGATGCAGTATGTTATTAAAAAGCTTTGTAAGAAACAGAGCGGGGGCCTGCCCGTATGCCTTGTAGGAGGCTGGTGTATAGCCATATTGCTGTGGCGCCAAGCCCGCTGTGAGCTTCGAAATTGCCTTCAAGACCTCTGTGCTGTCAATAGGAGAATTAAGCGGTTCACTCTCCGCAGTCGTCAGTGTCTTTAGAACCAGCCCTGTGAGGTATCTCTCATTACCTCTCACGCTATCAAGATATTCAGTAGTATACAATACAGCATAGAATTGGGCAAAACACTGAGTTATGTCTAGTGGGTTAACTAAAACCTCCCTGAGTCACTTATAATTTTACTGACTAAACGTATACTCGAGGATTATATTGCTACAGCTAAACATTGTTATCCGTGGCCAGTGTATGTGGGGAGGCACCCCATAATATATCAACACTGGAAATCCTAAGTACTTCTGTGTACTTTTCAAAGCTACCGGAAAGACCAGACCACCTCATGCTAGACTCTAAACAGCGCTCACTTGACTGCAGTACAATCGGAATCTGCACACAGGAGGGCAGTGATTAAACATACTTACACTCGGGGACGTGCATTAATCACCGATATAGGACAGTCAAATAGCTTGTGCATTCACAGCAAACGCCAGGTAATAACACTCCATTGGCGCTGCAACCACAATATCAGATGTCCGGTGGAATAACGCCACGTATAGGGGATCCAGGCATAACCACAGAGTCCCCTGGGATGTTCATGCAGAGGACACATGCCAGGTGGTAAAGACAAGCAAAGTCAAACTGGGCAGTCATCAGCCGCTGGAAAATCTTTGGGTCAGTAATAAACACCCCTTGGGGACAGCGGCTACGCCTAAAGAGCAACCATCACCTGCGTTGCAACGCAAAGTGCCAGACATGGCGGCTTCCAAAGAGGACTTCACCAAAAACTTTCATGAGTTTCAGGACCGGTTTCCTTCGAATTTTCAATTGCCATTCTCAACGTTCACAGCAGAGATCAGAGGGTCACTTGCTGAAGTGAGCAAAGAAATTGCATCTTTAGCAGAAAGCGTGGACTAAAAAATGAACACGCAATACTAGCCCTGACAGAAGATAATAAACAAACAGACATTGCACTAGAAGACTTGTCCAGGACAACACACAATCTCGAAATACAATATGAGGTTCTCGAAAACCACTCACAACTGTCCAATATTCGCATCCTAGCGGAAACGATACTAGATTCAGAATTGAAAGACGCAACAGTCTGTATAATTGCAAAACTTATTGCTGGAGAGTAACCTACAGTAATTCTGCTGGACAGAGTTCCCAGGGTTGGTCCCAAGAGACTAGAACCAGGCTCCCGACACTGGGATGTCTTAGCTGCATGCGCCCTACACCCACAAAAAGAACTTATCCTTAAAGAGGCGAAGACTGCTGTGACGATCACATACAACGGGGCGGAGATCCAATTATATCAAGACCTCTCCAGGATAACTCTCCAAAAAAAGTTGCAACATGCACGTTATTGTGCGTACCCTTCAAATCAGGGCCATAAAATATAGATGGAAATTTCCTTTCAGACTATCATTCAACTTGGACGGCAGGCAGCATAGAATTACTTCGCTGGAGGCGGGAATGGCTATGTTACTTATAGAGGATGACCCCACGGAGGGCACATCAAAATATGCCCATCCACAAGTGGCAATTTATAGCACAAAACCCAAGGCCGGGGAATGGCAAATAGGCACCAGACAAAGAAGGAACCGCAGAGAATCGCAAAAAGGATGGCGATCCCGACTGAGAGGCCGACTACTAAGGCATCATCATGACATCATAAATTAATCTGTGTTACTGCATACTTTTCTGGCAGAAGTAACACTGATAGGAGTACCTTTGACACACTGCAAGACGGAGTGTAGCACTTAGGAATCTATCTGTTTTAAGAAACAGTTGGGGAAGCTAGGACTTCCTGCGCTTTACCATGGGACAAAAGATGGATCACAGCTGGGTGAGTTTATCCCGGAATTGGTTCAGAACTGTCATTCACACCAGGGAATTTTTGGGAGGGAGGGGTCAGTTGGGGGCGGGGGGGTCAGTAAGGTCAACAGTTGTGTTAAAGGAATAGTAGTATTGGCGGGGTGATAGACACGGGGGGGAGCTACACCTGCAGGGCATCAGAATGCCTCAATATTCTGTTAGTATTGCACCAATGTTTATCATTTATTCAGCACATTGGACATAATGAATAAAGATGAAGGGACTGATTCATGGAATTATTCGCGTGTAAAACAGGGATTTGCGTGCCATTCTGCCCGCAAATCCCTGTTTGGCAAATGGGGATTTGCGTGCTGAATAGCCCGCAAATCCCTGTTTTCCACGCAAATAATTCCATGAATCAGGGCTTAAGTGTTTGACATGGAACGTCACGGGGCTTAATACACTGCAGAAGCGCAAGAAGGTGGAATCGTTCTTGAGGCTGCACCAACCGGATTTGGTGGCGCTTCAAGAAACACACATCCGTAAAGCCGACAAAAGGTAAATTACACTTGCGTCAATATCCGACAATCATTCAAGCATGTGCAGGGCGTAAAACTGCAGGCGCACTGATTTTAATCAGGGAAGGTTCCGGGGTCCAAGTCACTCGCACAAAAACGCATAGGGAAGGCAGCTATGTGTTTGTAATCTTAAAGGTGGGTTCCATCAATTTGACAGTGGCCTCATTGTATCCCCCGAACATAGGCCAAGATGGATTTTTGAAACACGTGATGGGCCTCTTGGAGTGATTTTTGGAAAGTGAATTGTTAATATTCGGTGACTTCAATATGGTATGGGATCCAGTCCAGGATGGAAGTGGAGCAACCCGATGAGCTCCCCTTGCCCCCAGGTGGATTACAGCAAACATTCACCAACCTTTCTTTAAGTAGACATTTGGCTCACTCTAAAGGGAGACAAAAAAGGATACACTTTTTATTCGCATGTGCATAGATCATTTTCCCATATAGACCACGCCTGGATTTCTACCCCACTTTTGGGCACAATTACACAAGTCACAACACACACAATTATATCAGATCATGCCCCCCTCACTCTTACTCTGGAGATGGCAAATGATAAGCCAATGCTTTGGTCTTGGAGATTCCTGCCTACCCTATTACAAGACCAAGCTATCAGGGAAATGATATCAGGACAAATATGAGAATTATTTGAGTTAAATTTAGGAGGGGAGATCTCACTGAATGTTACTTGGGATGCGTTTAAATCCACAATTAGAGGCTATCTCATAGCAGCAGAAGCCAGAATTAGAGGGGGAATTATGCCTAATTCTGCAAAAAATGAAAACGGATACGGGGCCACAGATGCAGAAAGCTTTCAGAGCAACAGCGGGCAGATCAAATCTCCATCCAACCAAGAAAGCTGAAAAATCCTGTTTACTCCTTAAACAGAAATACGAAATGAAACCCAACAAAATGGACCGCTTAATGGCATTTATGCTTCCTCAAAGGGTGGCATCCAGGGTGATATGCCAATGTAAATTACCTTCGGGAGAGGTGACTTCTGAAACCGACTACATCCTTAAATAATTTCAATAATTTTATACCGATTTATACAAATCTGACACCCCAGAGCCTTATCTCCAAAAAGCATACTTAAATTAGGTAAATCTCCTACCCCAGTAGATAGTCAGACCCTGGAAGTGCCTATAACGTTGGATGAGGTGTCAAGGGTTATTTGAGAACTCACGTTAAACAAACCACCTGTGCTGGATGGATATCCGGACAGGTTTTCATAAAACATTCTGCTCCATACTGACTCCTACCTTAGCCAAATTATATAACTCCTTTTTACACACAGATCAGATTCCCCCCACTATGGAAGATTAAAAGATTATTGTATTCCCTAAACCGGGCCAAGACCCAACTATTTCCAGATCCTATCACTCAATTGTACAAGTCAATACAGATGTCAAAATCTTTACCAAAATATTAGCAAACCGGATAGTTGATTTTTTTCCCCTTGCTAATACATACGGATAAAACCAGTTTCATTAAATCTAGGCAAACGCACAATAGCATACTCAGAGTGTGCCATCTTTTGGAGAAAGTCGAGAAGAAAAAGATTCCAGCGGTCCTCGTCTCAATAGATGCAGAAAAAGCATTCAACCGAGTGGAATGGTCATTTCTTTTTCTGACACTAGATAAGTTGGGATTCGATCCAAACTACGTTGGATGGGTCAAGGCTATGGTGCTGGAAATGCATTGGAGGGACAGTGCCTCCCTGTCATTGTTCTGTACTCCTTTTTATGTGTGTTCTGTGTTGTTTTCTGCACAGGTGTCCATGTGCGACTCCTGGCAGTGCAGCTTTTCTTCCTTTTGGTTGTGGTGAACAGACCCTTGGGATACCCTTATGGCACCCATGGGTCGGGGTACAACCCTGTGCCCCTAGTGTATGTTTCTGGGCACCTGTGTGTGGCCCACAGAGCAGGGTATGGGCTGGTGGCAGCTCCATGCTGAATTGACAGGTGCTCTGAGTATCCCCCATTTTGGGATACCCCGGCCCTGCCATTGGAATCGGTTGGTTCCTAATAGGAGACAAGATGGCCCCTGTGGCCTCTTGCTTTCTATTACCTGTTACCTTGTTTTCCCAAAGACCTGGGAAGCCCTGATTCTGTCCCTTCCCCTGACTGGCTGTTGGGTGGAAGTTCCATATATGGTATTGTAGGGAAGTCCAAGCCAGACTGGCTGGAGCCTTCCCAATGACTGTATGTTGTGGGTACGCCCGTGGGGCGGGACCTGGGTGAATGGAGTGTGTGACCAATATACATTTCATGTTATGGGTGTGTGGTTTCTGGTATGTGACACAATGAATGAGACAGCCCTGTCCGAAACTGGTATGAATGCAGTGTGGTGTGCTGAAAGGCTGGTTGCTGGCCCCAATCCTCCACATTCCTTGTTGTGAGTGTCTGGGTGGAAGGGAATGGCCTGAATGCACTGTGCACCTGATTGCCTGCCTGCCTGCCTGCCTGCCCGAATGCCCTTCTGAATGATTGGCTGCCTGAGCCTGGCTCAACACTGTGAATGAGAGACAGAACAGTATATCTGGGGGCCTCTCACTGACCAGATTCATTCAGAAGCTGAAGTCGAAACGTGATGCTTACCTTGAAGCCCAGCTTGAACAAGGTTTTGCTGCTGCTTTCCTTTGACGCAATCCGAAAGCTGTTGTGTCTCCAAGAACTGATCCAAGAGCGGACCTGTCTAGGAGGTGTCTTCCCGAGCTACGAGGGACCATCGTGCACCAGCTAACCTTCACCAAGGTTCCCTGGAAGTAAGTCCTTGAAATGCTGCCGACTGGAGATGGGGACTGTGGAGGAATCGCCAGGACGTCGAGGCCGTCAACGACCATCACCATCGACCGAGGTTGGGAGGACCGCTGTAACCTCGTCGACCGGAGCCGCAACGCTCCATTGCCTAAGACACTTTGAATCAAGTACTCCCTTGCTCATAACCGTCGACCGCGTTGTCCCGCCGGAGAAAGTCAAGGTCGCCGACCAACTGAGGAGAATCCGACAGTGGGTTTCTCGCCACCCGAAGTCCTCAAAGACGCCGACGAAGATCCAAAAGCCAGCCATGGTCGAGAACCGATCGTCAACGCCGACGACCCGACACCCTTGCTGGGCCTACGTTCTTCATTGACTCTACAGTAACAAACTATCATCGTCGAGGTGCACCGCACGCCTCATCCTCGCAGGACGTCCATGACCGATTGTCGTCGAGCACTGCAAGGACCGAAGCTGCTGCCTCAACAACATTGTTCACTGTTTCTTCAAGGAATCTCAAGGATCTGTGGCTCCTGCCTTAAAGGGAGTTCACTCAAGAAGGATCCGTCGACGACTCATCAAAGAACTCTGCTAAACCAGGTACATTGGTGTAGTAGAACAATTGTAGAAGGAAACAAGACTCTGCTGGGGGGGGATCCTCACACAGAACTGTGTCTTGCGGTAGGAACCCAGTGTTCTGCCAATTGTTTAAACCAACTTGTTTTCCTCCCAAATCTGGTGTTGGTTGACATTACTATTAGACTTGTATGTCATTGCAACTGTCAGCAGTTGATGCATTTCAAAAGAGTAAAAAATGAATTGCGGTACCACATAGATATTGTATAGATTTATCATTATAGTTTTGCCTGAGCACAAATTGTGGTATTGTGTATGTATATAACTTGAACCTTATTTATATAAAGAACTGTGTTATCACTAACATAGTGTGTGGACATTCCTTTGTTGGGGGCTTGGGGACTACACTGTACTTAAAAACCATTCCACATCACCTCCTGAGAGCTAAGCCCTGATTGCTCGTCCATTGCTATCAACAATAGAGAATCTTGGCTGGGGTGCTCTGTGCTTCTACTCTGGCATATAGAAGGCAGGAGTACAGATACACCCTCCAGTCTTTAGAAAGGCAAACTACAAAAATCCTACTGCAAGACTTTTAATAAACGGTCAGTTATCTTCTCTTATTTATCTTCAGCGTGGTACAAAGCAAGGGTGCCCCCTCTCACCTATGCATTACACCTGGAATCCGTATTGGGTAAAATCAGACAAACACAGGAGGTAAAAGGCATTTCGTTTGGAGACGCCAATCATAAAATTATGGCATATGTAGACAACATGCTGCTTACAGCAGCAGAACCATCCACCAGATTACAAGAAGCTGGTTGAGCATTAAAGGAATTTGGTGGGGTGGCGGGACTGAGAATAAATGCTAATAAATCAGAAATTTTAAATGTATCACTTTCGCCCCTGAACATTTTAGATTTACGAGCACAAACCCAACTTGGATGGGCGAAAGAGGAAATCAACCTATTGGGCGTAAACATTACCCCGACACTACAATGCTTATATGCTGCCAATTACCATCCACTATTGAAAGACATTGAATCACAACAAAAAAAAATGGGATCCTCAAATGATTTCTTGGCTGGGCAGAATCCATTCTGTAAAAATGGTGACTCTCCCTAAGGCACTATACCTTTTTCAAGCGATACCTATCAAAGTTCCCCTGTCATTTTTTTAATAAAATACATTGAGCTGTCTCACCATTTGAGTGGCATAACAAAACCCCCCGGATTGCTTTAACTACATTAACGGTCCAAGGAGGCATGGGCATCCCCAACTTCTTGATTTATTACCGTGCCGCCCAACTCGGAGTGATCCGAGAATGGTCCACGGATACCCCCGAGAAATGATGTGTACAAATGGAACAAGCGCTAGGGGGGACATACACTTAGGGACGTATTGTGGTTACCAAAGCAGGGTCGCCCAGCCAATATACATGCAAGCAAAATCATGAATGTAGAAGAAGACACATGGGATGCAGCTGTTAAAAAATATGGTCTCACGTTTCCCTCCCTTTTTACGCCTATGTTTCTCAACTCCCAGTTCACTCCAGGCATGGAATTAAATGCATTTAAAGAATGGAAGGTAGCGGGATGTGAAAAGCTGAGAGACATGTTCACGGGGGTAACGCTTAAATCATTCACACAATGCAAACAGGAGCTAGGGTTACACAAATAATGTAGGTTCCAATATTTCCAGGTGAGACACTGGATCTTAGCTCCTCCAAACAGAGCAGCTGCAGTGAGGGAGTTAACACTGTTTGAGAATTTTGTGTAAACTAATCCTGCTTGATGATTACAATTGAAGAGGGTTTTAGACTGCGATTGAAACCTAATCAGAAAGCATACGTAATGCTGCAGCTTGCTGCACTTTTAGTGATAGCCCAGAACTGGAAGCAAATAGACTCGCCCCTCATTTCAGAATGGTTCTCTTATGTATGGAACCTCTTGTCGCTAGAGTGTATGGACATACTCACTGCAGGGGGAACTTTACACATTCAGGGAAGACTGGAAAGAGGTATTGAGATTTTTACATGAAGACTTTAATTTTCATTATTGCCCTAAACAACTATGCATTTTGGGTATTGTATGACACTTAAGGTTGTGGTACAATTACTAAAACAATTTGCTGGTGGGGTGGGTGGGGTGGGGAGTTAGGGAGTTACAAGGGGGTTGGGAGTGGCGGGTACTGTTTGTTATTGTATATTGGAAATGCCAAGCCCTGCTGGTACGCATTATATTCAATTGACTATGGAGTTCTTTTAGCTTCTTATGTAGGGCCCTTCATTTTGCCCTTTGTCGATCCCTTTCAGATCGTAATGCTATAAATTGACCCTGCATCACTGCCTTAAAAGCATCACATGTCCCTTCTGGCGATAACATTTTGATTATCATTAATCGCGAAACATGTATCTATCTTATCCCTAAAGGTCTATACCACCAAAGCGTCACTGAATAGCTCAGATGGAAATGTCCAGGCCCATAATTCCCTTTGCTGCCCCACATCCCTAGCCATCATTATCAAAGGAGCGTGATTGGACAATGATATGGACCCAAGATCTATTTATTTTACCTCACCTATTTGCCCCGTTGTTACCCACATATAGTCAATTCTGGACATGGATTGATATATATGCGAAAAACACGTATACCCGTTTGCGTCACCCCTCTTGGTCCTCCAAACATCGCTTAGTGCTAGATTATCAAAGCATGCCTTCAGCACCCGTGAGGGGGACTATTGATCCCTTTCCCGCTCCACCACTTCTATCTCTAACTGGATCCCATGCTAGGTTAAAATCGCCTGTAAATATAATTTCACCTGCTGCAAATTCCTCCAGCTTCGCAACCCCCTCTTGTAGGAACTTCACCTGCCCGAATTGGGTGCATATATTGTTGCTAGAGGTACCTGCCCATACTCCATTTGTATCAGCAAAAATATGTTTCTCCCCTCAGCATCAGCGAAAGTACACACTATCATAGTCTTGAGTGACTCTTTAAGGCCTATCAACGCCCCTAGAGTCTTTCCCCTCACATTGGCTTGAAATATTCTTGAATAAGACTGCCGATTGAGCAAAGATTTGTTTGCCGTCTTAATGTGTGTCTCTTGCAAAATAACAATATCCACTTTTTCCTTTTTCAACAAAGCTTCAACCTTTTTTCACTTCACAGGGGTATGCAATCCCCTTACATTAGAAGAAATGACCTAGAATGCCCCTTGTTTTAACCTTGCTCTGTAATATGCTTATTGCGTTCCACCAACGCCCTTCATGACCTTGTCTCCAAACACTCTGCCTGCCCACCCACCCCACACCTTCAACTCGCCCCCCCCCCCCAACATCCCACCCAACTAACCATCTCAGGACCAGGCCATAGATCCTATGATATCCCCGGGGACCCTACCCAGGGCTGTAGCCTAGACAATAACCTGAGGTAACCCCCTCTGGGAAGTATCCTAACACCTCCCACATATTCCAAAACATGCCCCCAGCCCCCCGACCCATGCAAAGCTTATTATTACCAGTCGCTCCTCGTCTACCCACCGTTCTTGCTACTAAGCTTCTCATTAATACTTTTATGAACACCATCCGTTCCCCCTTCCACCCTCCTTCCCTGTCGTCGCCCCTGTGGACCTTTCAATTTTGTACCTCTGTCTCTCTGCTTTCCTTGCGCAGAAGTCCATTCCCATTGTTGGCTCCCCCGTTGGGTGGAGGATCTCATTTGTTTCTCTCCATGTCCTTCTTCCTCCAGGTTCAGCAATGCTATGCCCTCCATGCATGTTGTAATCCAATGTTGTGTTACTTCCCAATTAAACAGCAGTCCGAACGGAAGTGTCCACCTGTAAGGGATCTGTTTGGTTATCAGGGCTTGTGTTACTAGACCCCTGTCTCTCCACTTTTGTATTGTTGCTAGCGCCAGGTCTTGAAACAACTGGATCTGTGTCCCAGTCATGGAGATATCCCCATCCGCCCGCAGAATATTTTCTTTTACTCTATATGAGGTCAGGGCGTCCAGCACATCCTGAGGTCTGGCTCCAGGTTCCCTTCTCCTAGGCCCTACTCTCTGCACCCGGTCAATTCCTATGTCTTCCGGCTGCACATCTGCCAATGAAGTCCCAAATCATTGTTGAATCATGGTTCTCAAATCGGAGTCCATTATTGTCTCGCTTAGGCCCTTCATCCTGCTTTTAGACCTCCTAGAACAGTTTTCCAAGTCCTCTGCCTGCAATTCCAAATTATGTGAGACTCTGGCTAATTGGTCTAACAATTTGCTATTCTGCTGTACCTCGTCAGTTATTTCTGCCAGTCATTGTTTAGTCATATCCACCCTTTGACCCAGTTCCTTCACTTCCCCCTTTACTTCCGTTAGCAAAATTCTCAGTTCCTCTCGCAGTGACGTGAACTGTCCCTGAAATTTGCTCGTAATTCTGTCTGCCATTCTTCTCAGACATTCCTTCAAATCTTCTTTACTGAGGACCATCTCCCCTTTACTCAGAGCTTCCCCTTTTTCACCCTCACTGGCTTTCTTTTTAGCCCTTGTTATACTCTCACCGCTTCGTTTCCAGCACTGTTCTAATCGTCCTTCCTGCATCGTTAGGGGCTGTTTTCTTCTGGCAGGGGTTTCTTTTTCTTTTGGTTTTGGCATCTGGGATGTGTTGACATCCTCCAGCCACCCAGTCCAAGGCATAAAATAAGCAGTGTTGCATTGTAATTTGCTATGCAAATCTGTAGGTTTGCTAATCAAATTGACACTTGTGGAGCAAAACTAGCTATTTAAGTTAACCTGTTCAATGAAAGCACAGTTTGCCCTGCATTCCTCTCTTGCTATTGAGGCTCTCTTCACCTTCTTTTCTCTATTCACTGTAAGTTTAAAGGGGTTAATGGAGAGAGAGTTCAGCAGTAATAATTTCCTCCACTCTTAAGTGCCAAAGGCCTACGTGGGAGTACTAGGCAAGAATTTATTTTTAAAATAATTGCAAACCAGAAATAATCAGATAATAATTTTATTAAGGTAACTATATTCTGTCTGGCAAAGACCAGTATGTGTTAACTTGACAGTCATGCAATTCCATTCCTGAAAATGTAAGTTGTTTGTGCATAATGACAGTATTGATACTGTAAAACACTGCATCCTCTCCATGCTTTACAGTAAAGTTTAGATTAGTGTATTCAAATCCCATAGTGCCAACTAGATTTTATTTTGTTGGGGAAAATGCATCATATTGACAAGTGAATACTTTTGAAACTGAACATGATCACATGGCCCAATGCTTTCGATGGCAAACCTAGTTCTGTAACGTGCTGGTTGCATACATCTGCAACTGGTGCTCAACCCATGAGTTGCTCCAATACTCCTTGACATTCTATTTTATCACCCTGTAGCATTATACCAGCTACCCTGAAAGTGAGATGGTCAACAAACTACAATATTCCCCCTGGTTTGCCAAGTCCTCTGCTTGCTATGCCAGCCACTCTTAGTCTTACTTTCTTTCTGCTTAGATAATTAATACACAAAGCTAACTAGATTCTTACACAAAGTAGTGATCAATAGTTCCATCCAGTCTGTACATAGATAGATCTACTGCAGTACCTTTCACTGTAGTTAGCTTCCAGAGCTCACTTTACTCTAAGGTTCCATTATATATTAGCTCTGCAGGAGAGAGCTGGTTATCTGTGTCAATTCATGCAGATAACATTTTTTACGTTTTATAGACACTCATCGAGGGCTTGCAAAGACTTTTTGCCCACTCGAGTAGATTTTAAGAAGGGCGAGTTCCATTTGCAGGTAGTGTTTGAAACCTTTAATTACAATTTACTTTGTTTGCAGTAAATGTCAAATTTAAGTTTAACTGTGCATGACTTGTCTCTGGGTGGCAGCAGTGAGGCATAAATAAAGTGTGTTTGTGGTGATATGCACCGTTTTAGAGAAGGCGCATTTAAATGTGTTGCTGTCTGTTGCCAATGGTCGCATGCACTTCTCTTAGGTCGAGTTGGTAATTTGCAAGGCCTGACTCCTCTTACTAATATCTTACCTCAGTGGTACACAGAACTGCTGTATTGTTGCTCATTTTATGTCTTGGGTACAAGTAACTTCTCGTGACATATTAGTACAACATTGCTAATTAAATGCATTTGTTTGCTAATCAACAACATTTTAATAAGCAAAATTTGCTAATCAATTTTTGGAAACTAATGTATGCCTTTCAGTCTATGGGCCTCCACTCCACCTCACCGTTTCTTGTTTAGTTAGTCATTTATTGCACTTGTGCCACAAGCCCCTCGTGCGCTTTTCTTCCTGGATGTTTGACCATTCACCATTTATTTCCCCACCAGGTGTTTTGGTTATGGGCTATCCCACTTGACATTGCCTTAAAATTGCAGGTCTGTGCCCCTCTTTTATGTCTCTAGTGTTCACCCCTTCTCCGGTCGCCTCCCCCTCAAGCAAGTGATATCTTTTCGGGTGAGGCTTAGTTCCCAACAGTCACTCCCTTCGCCATCTGTAAGGCAGAACAGACCTTATCCCACCCCAACCTCCACCTGTGCGATTTCCACCCGCCGTATGCTGTCCAAACGCTGATTTTGGTTACCATTGGAGTCGCCGCCCCTCTCGCATATCCGGTCTTACCGGAGTGTGTCTCGCTGGTCCGGTCCACCAAAATCTCTAATCCAAGTGTCTCTTATCAGGGCTGACGCCACTTAGTGCGTTACTCCCTGTTCCTCAATGTTACTCCCAGTGCCAAGCTGTTTACGAAATCTGCACCGCTGCCTGCTTTACATACAGGTGCTGCCCAGTTTCCTTTTGCCGGTGCAGTCAACTATGTTCTCAAACAGGGAGGGGACCGGACACCACCTGGGGTCCTTATATGTGCTGCACAGGAGTTGCTTACTCAATCAGGTCCTCCCCCTGCCGTACGTGCTAGCTCTGCTCAGTTTACACTCACCGCCAGGGTCTGCTGTATTCACAGAGAGGGAGCGGAGCAAACGCCACCACAGGTCTTTGGATATGCTGCACTGGATTTATTGCCTTGATCAGGTCCCCTGCCTGCCACACGTGCAGACTCCACCCAGTTTCTTCTTGCTGGCAGGGCCTGCTATGTACTTGATGTACTTGAAGAGGGAGGGCAGCTTAATCCACCGGGGATCTCTCTTTGTGCTGTGCTAGTGTTTTTTGTCCTTTTCTTGTGCCCAGCCCACCTCCAAGTATGAATCTAGGCTTGCTTTTTCCACTGACCGATTCGTAGCTAAGGGACACACATCCCTAAGCACTGGTGGCCATCTTGGAATCCTGTATCGTTACTTTTAAAGTATTCCCCAATTTCCTTAAGAAGCTTCTCCTTAAAAAGGGGGTCTTTATAGAGGGTGTAATTGCACACCCATCTTTGACCTACGGAATGTTGGGCTCTATTTCTAACGTGTGAGGGTAGGCATGTCGTGGTCTGACGAACAAACTATTGTAATCGATGTGTCTACTATCATGAATTCATGCAATGCGTCTCTCAGTATGGAGGAATAGGTTTGGTGGGCCTGGGAGTAAACCGTGTATGCTTTTATTGTGGGATGTGTTTCCTGCCAGGTGTCTAGCATGGAGGTGGTCTCTGTTGGCAATTTGCCGAAGGCGCACATCCCTCCTCTGCCAACTCCAATCTAGAGTGGGATCTGCGATCATGTTAAGACCCCTCCACTCGCCCCCCCCCCACAGTTTAGCATTCCCTCTCCCCATTCCCCCAGGAGCTCAAACATAGTCTTAAAAAAGGGACGCTGTTGCTGGTTGAGTGCATAGATACAGCAGAGGGTAACTGCTGTCTGTCCCACAATACCCTTCAATGCCAAGAACCCTCCCTATGGGTGCTTGTGAACGTGGGTCACTGTGAGGCCAAGCGAGGTGCAATATAATATGCCCACCTTGGCTCTTTTTGCGGGGCCAGAAGCCCAAATGGTGCCCCCCATGTTCTTTCCCCTGAGGGCATATTCTTCCCCATGCCTATACTTGGTCTCTTTCAGAAATAAAACATCTAGCCCGGATAACCAGCATCACGCTGCATGGGGTTTCTGTGTCACGACTTGTCGAGGAACTCGACAGCTTGATGCAATGTTGAAGCGTGATATGTGCTACATTGTGAGATTTGACCTAGATTACCCCTCTTCTGCCCTAGACGCTTTGGTTCGGGCTAACGTGTGAACGCCGCCCCCCCCCTCCGTTCCCCCTTCCCCTTCCACTATTTTCCCGTCACCTCTCCCCCCATTTTTTTTAACACCTTTTTTATTTTGGTTACAGCAGAGATCAACATTGCATTCATTATCATGATTTCCCCTTACAGACCGTATTCGTACTGCATTCCCAATACCCCTTCCCTTTGTTCCATCCCCCGTCCATCCTTTAGTCTATGAGGTTCTAGTGTGATGGGGATCCGTTAGGGTCCTGGGGACCCAGAAAGTTTGACACCAGGCGGGATTGAAATGTTAACACTGGGAAGCGGGATGATAGTCGAGTACTGGCGCCCAGCAGCTGGTGAAGTGGTGGAGAGATCCTTCCCTAGCCGTCGTGACCTTCTCTACCACCAAGATCTCCCAAACCTTTATCCACCAGCGGCCCGAAAGAGGACCCTCCTGTGCTTTCCACTTCCGTGCCAGTGTAATTTTTGCTGCCAGCAGTAGGTGTGTAAGCAGTTTGGCAGATCAACCTGTTTTGGGATAGCAGTCTGGGCTTGCTACCCCGAGAAGGATCACCTCCGGGTCCATCGGTAGTTTACGTTGGGTGATGTCCCCAATGATCCATAGAACCTCCCTCCAGAAGGATTGTGCCGTTGGGCATCTCCACCACATGTGGAAGAAGGATCCCCGCTCGCCGCAGCGTCTCCAGCAGCTCGGATCTATCTCAGCATTGCAGTGGTGCAGGCGCACTGGGGAGCAGTACCAGCGGTGAAGATGTCATGATGCCTACCCCCGGCCATCCGGATCGAGTCCATCAGCCCCGGGAGCAGGCATGCAGATACTTGTTAAAACCCCAGGTTGGGTTCAGTCCTGGCGCCTTAGGCGACAGGCTCATAGACATTACTTACCTCATGCAGACCATGCTGCAAATGAATCCAAGCCAACGTGAGGCCTGGATGGGACTATTTTGTTACAGGGACTATTTTTTACTCGGGTGTGGTTCTGGGGAACTTCTTACCTGGAACTACTTTGGAGGCTATTTGAACCACGCCCGAACAGCAGCACACGCTTCGCGTTATTCTGCATCCTGCAGCGTAATGCTCACCGTGCCTGCAAGTCAGCATCCTGTCTTCTCCCACGCCCGCCTCGAATCCGGAGCTCCTAGAAAAAGGGGAAACGGGAAGAAAAGGTTAGATCATGGACATTATTTTAATTCCTTACCTGATTCCGGATCCAGCATGTCTGAGCCTGGAAAGGACATTATTCCAGCACGCGTCGCATCGCCAGCAGCAGCGCCGCGTTATACTCACCAGTTCACAGCATCTTTCGACTTGGCGCTGCCTCCATCATTTTCTTCGTCGAACTCCAGCACCTGGGGGAAAAACAAAAGAAACAACAAGATGAGCCAAGAGAGCCGACAAATACAATCTCTTACCACCATAGGCTTACCTGATTTACCACCGGAGGCATTACCCTTTAATACATCTTCATATGCCGCACCTATAAAGGGAGAGAAAACAACAAGTTAAACTCATGCAACTTTTACCGGACAGTGTTGGGTATTACAGACCCTTACCTGAACGCCATCAGCTGCCTCCAGTCAACATTCTTGTGAACCAGCTGCAATTCAACAAGGGAATGGAACAAGAGTGAACATCGGACATATTTAACTCTTTGAACTTTATAAACCCCGGAGTCAATATTCCTCCGGAACTCCTCCAGTACCTTCAAACCAGTGAAGTAACTGGTATCTACGCGCCCCTGCATGCCATGCAAGATGGAGAGCTCATCATTTAAAAACATAAGGTGAGGTTACTAAAAGGGGATATCGGAGGTGACAAGTGGGGAGAACGAGAACAGTGGGTGGGGGCCATCACTAAAATCCACGGGTAGCTAAATCCCTTTCTCCACTTGCAGGAGAACACTTCTACGGATCAAGCAGACAAGATTAGGCGTGCCAGTCCAGACAATCATCTCGGCACTACGCATCACGTTGGTGGAGACCGCAGCTGTCCGGGTCCGATCAACGCCCCTGTGGGAACCAGGCGAGCATAACAGAAGAAGCTTTAGGGCGCATTCCTTGTTCGTAACGCATCTGGATTTCAAATTGATCCTAGACCATATCTCCACCCATGTCTGATCTTCAATGGGGTGTCCCAGGTCCGCCTCCCATCCTGACATATACGGAGGTCTAACTTTCAGCATATCCTCCTGGAGAAGGCAGTACGTTTTGGTGATCTGCCCCCGGCCTGTATCTTTCCCCAGCGCCTGTTCCAGTTAGTGAAGGTCTCGAGTGGCACCCATACGGACTGTGGGCTGTGAGATCCAGTGGCGTAGCTGGGCATATGCAAACCTCTCTCTCTCCACCAGTTGAAAGCTGAGCGGGTTGCTTCTCTCATAGCGTTGAGAGAGGGTTCGGAGGCCCCCCACCGTCCATCAGTTGTAGCGCGCTGCCTCCATTCCTGGCCTGAAGTCAGGGTTCCAAATGATCGGGGAGAGCGGGCTCAGGCCCCCGGGCACCTTCTTCGTCCGTCGGGCCCTCAACCATGCCTCGAGGGTTGCTTTGATGGTCGCTAACATCTGTGTTCCGTGGCTACGGTGGGGCCCTGGGATATGTGGTAAGGAGCCTAGTTGTGGCTGCCATCTGGTTTGCTCGATGTGGGCCCATTTTGTGGGGGCTTCCAGGCTCACCCAGGCAGCCGTGCTCGCTAGTTGGGCAGCCAGGAAATAGTTCATCAGGTTGGGTAGCCCGAAGCCGCCCCATTTCGCAGCCCCGGTCATGGCTCTCATAGGTATTCTGGCTCTGCATCCCCGCCATACGAATTTTGCAAGCTTCCTCTGTAGTTGTTCCAAGGCCTGTTATTGGGGTGGGGTACCGGTAGGCCCGAGCACAGATACAGCAGTCTAGGGAGGAAGTTCATTTTGCATGCTGTAACGCACCCCAGTAAAGCGATTTCGTGGCTGTCCCATCGTTTGAGGTCCTTCTCCAGTTCCCTGAATAGCGGGGGGAAGTTAGCAGTATACAGCTGGTTCGGGTGCGCTGTGAGCCATACCCCCAGGTAGGTCGATGAAGAGGTGCTCCATGTTAACGGGCACATAGCCTGAAGGGTGGCCATCAGGGGGGCGACCAGGTTGACGCTCAGTGCTTCTGATTTGGAGTAGTTCACCTGGAATCCTGCCACTTTTTTGAACGCCTCCAATTCAGTTAGGACCGCGGGCAGGGAGGATTGACAGTTGGTGATGGAGAGCATCACATTGTAGGAATACAGGGAGATCTTGAAACGGTACCCGTTTAATTCTAGTCCGGCGATGTTATCGTTGGCTCGTGTCCTTTGAGCGAATGGTTCCATCACCAGGGCAAAGATCAGTGGGGAGAGCGGGCATCTCTGTCTTGTCCCGCACGAGGGTTGGATCGGGGTCGAGGTCTTCTGGTTCAGCCGGAATGATGTTCTCGGGGCTTTGTAATTTTCTAGCACCATTTTTTGGAATATCAGACCAAACCGGAAGGCCTCCATCGTGAGGCGCATGAAGTTCCAGTCCACCCTGTCAAAGGCTTTGGTGGCATCCAGGGTTAAGACTGCCAGACCTCGTCATTCTTGGGTTGCTATTTCGATGAGGTTAAGCGCTCGACGGATGTTGTCTGTGGTGCTTCTCCCTCTGATGAACCCTGCCTGATCCTGGTCTATGATGGACGGTAGGATTAATGCCAACCTGTACGCTAGGACCTTGGAGTATGCATTAGAGTCCACATTAAGCAGTGAAATTGGCCTGTACGAGGAGCACTCCTTTGGGTCCTTGCCGGGTTTCAGAAGCAGGATTGTGGTAGACTCTTGCATAGAGGGTGCTATAGTGCCTGTGTCCCGAAAGGAGTTAAAGAGCTCTGTCATTGGGCGCAACAGCAGGGAGCGAAAGAGTTTGTAAAATCTTGGTGGGAAGCCGTCTGGGCCCGGGGGCCTGGGTTTCAGAGATTTGAGTACTTCTTCCACCTCTTCGATTATAATTGGGGCTTTCAGGGCAGAGCTGTCCGTTTCTGAGAAATTGTTCCTGGAGGGCCTGTGGGCGGGGTCTGAGGTCAGGGTGTCGGCCAGATGGGCTGCCGCCACTTGAAGTTTCGCCCTTTCTCCATGCAAGGTTTTGCCTTTCGGGTCTTTCAGTGCAGTGATATAGTTCCGTTGGTGGGTTTTGGCTAGCTTGCTCACCAGGTATTTATTGGCTTTGTTGCCATCTACGTAGTAGCTCTGTTTGGTCCGAATCAGGGTCTTGGCTGTGTCCTCGGCATAGTGAGCTTCCAATTTCGTGCGAGCTAGCCTCACAATTTTGGCCTTTTTGGGTGACCACTTCTTTTTTAGGGTTGCATCTGCCTCCGCCATTTCCTTCTCTAGTCGGTTTCTGTTCAACGTTCGCCTTCTCGTATATGCGGCAGCCTGGGCTATCAGTTCCCCCCTGATTACAGCCTTCATGGCTTCCCATCTCGTTGCTGTAGAGGTGAGGTTGGGGGGGGTTTCGCTGTGGTTATGGAGTCACACACCACCATATCGTGTAACATTGGTTCATACAGAGACCATCCGCATCTTTCTGGGGGGTCTGGGTCAAAGATCCTTGCGGTGAGGAGGATCGGGCATGGTCTGACAGCACTCTCGTGTCGATTTCAACCTCATCCGTGAACTGCAGGATCTGCAGGCTAGCCAGAATCGGGTCTATTCGGGATGAGGAGCGGTGGACGTGGGAGAAGAATGAGTAGTCCACTGTATCCAGATGTAGGACTCCAAGTGTCCACCACGCTGAGTGTTTTTGAAGAGATCGCAGAGGCCCTGAACTAACCTGAAGTCCCTGGTGGATGGGACGCTCGTCCTGTCCAGTGGGGGTTGGGTACCCCATTAAAGTCCCAACCAATGACCACCTGTCCCTCGAAGAAGGGGAGGAGAGTGGATTCCAGAGCTGTGTAGAAGGCCTCCTGACCGTCATTTGGTGCGTAGACCGCGATCAGTGTGTGGAGTTGACCATAGAGATCCCCCTTGATCTCTATGAATCTGCCATCTGGGCTCCGCAGAGTCTCCTTCTCTTTAAAGGGGGTCCCCCTCGCTAGCAGGATTGCCGTGCCTCCCTTTTTGCTGGGGCCCGAGGCCAGGTATTGTGTTGGGAATGCTCGGCATTTCAGTCTAGCAAAGTCCTCGGCCAGGAGGTGGGTCTCTTGGAGGAACTCCACCGAGACCTGAAGGTCCTGCAGGCGTCAAAGGATGGACTTACGTTTTGTGAGGGAGTTCAGGTCCCCGACATTCAGTTAGATGTAGCGTAGCTTAGTATGTGCAGCAGGAGGGACTGCGGAGTGCCTTTAGTGGTCGGTGGGTTGTGGGGAGGCTAATCCTGTGCTCAGCGGAGTCCGCCGGGGGGGGGGCGCGGTGTTGGTGTGGGTCCGCTGCAACCGTGTTTTAACTGTGACCAAAGCTGGGCTAAGTAAGGCCCGGTAACCGGGTGTCCGGGGGGAGTCTCAGCCCGACAAGAACACATGTAAGAACAAAAATTAACCAAACTGGCTCTGAGGGGCCTCGGGCCGGAGTGACTGTCCATCCACTTGCCTGGGGCGTTGCGTGGGACGCCCGGGTGCCAAGAGTGCAGGTTCCGGCGGCATGAAGCGCTGATGATCGGTTACGAGTCGAGTGCAGCGGGAGGATTTCCTCCTTTTGGAACTTTCATCCAGCGGCCGTGCTGGGGTTTCGGTGTTGAGCTGCGCGGCTTATCGGATGGGGAGGTAGATGTATCTTCCTCTGGAGTCGAGGGCTCCCCCCATGATACTGTATGCTTCCTCAAGTGCGTGGATTATCCTTGTTTGGCCCTCCAGTGAAAACTGGAGCGAGGCTGGGTAGAGCCATCGATATTTGATTTTCCGATTCTGTCGAAAGTTAGTTAAAGGTCGAAGGGCTCTCCGGTGTTGGACTGTGGAGGCGGCTAGGTTCTGGAAGAGCTGTATGGCGGCTCCTTGATATGTGAGGTCGCCTTGTGAGCGGCTCGCTATCATGATCTCCGGTTTTGTAGAGAAGAAAATGCACTCTGGTGATCACTTCAGGGTTAGCGGCTGTCAGGGTATTTCTGCGGCCTCTCAGCCTATGTGTGTGATCCAGTAACAGTAGTGACTTAATGCAGACCGGAGGAGAGTCTGGAAGAGGTCCCCGATGTAGGCGGGGAGGGCCTGGTCCGGGATCGATGATGGAACTCCTTTGATGCAGATGTTATTTCTGCGGGCCCTGTTTTCCAGGTCCTCCTGTTTGCAGTGCATATTTTCCGAGTTGTCCTCCAGCGTCTGGATTTTCTGTTGCAGCTCTGCAATCTGTGCTGTATGTTCCAGGACTTGGTCTTCGGTGTCCCGACCCTATGTTCCACCTCCCCAATGCGGTTGTCCAGGCCATCTATCTTGGTTGTAACCTCTGTCATACAATTGCGGAATTCCATTTTGATGTCGGCTAGGAGGCCCTGGATATCGTATTTTGTAGCCCACTGTCCCTGGGCCCTTGCGGGCGAGGAGGGCTGTGTCGGGGGGCGGGGCGGGGTCCGGCTGCTTGGGCCTCTCCTTCAAGTGGAGTAAATTGGCTATGTCTGCTGACTTTGGGCCCTTCTGCTTAGACTTCTTGGTGGTCGGGTCGCCGAGCAGGTTATCCACGGGCTGGTGTTAGGGGCTGACTGCAATGTGTGTCAGACGAGGTCCGATTGGTCCAGGCTGGAGCAATGGATTAGAGCTGGGATCGCGCCATTGCCAACTGCTGTTGGCGTCCGATAGGGGAGATGCCGGGCTGCCAAAGAGATTTTGGTGCCAAGACTTGGGACTTCGGCTGGGTCCCTTAATTTCAAAGACCCCTCAAGGGCCTCAGCAGGCCGGTGTTTGCTGCAGCTTACTGCGTTGACTGGGCTGTTTCCTACTGTTTTGCCATTTTCGTTTGGCCTGCTGGTTGCCTGCTGATCTCAATGTTCCACTGTAGTGTGCTGGGGCTGCCCTGGCAGATCCTACAGTGTTGTTTGTGTTGACGAGGGACCACCTGTGTCAGGTGTGAGGTTGGGGCCCCTCTGCCAGGTAGCCGAATGCGGCCAGGGGAGGCCAGCGCCGTACCCCTGTGGTCCCCAGGTGGTGTGCAGAGAGGGGGGGTCCAAAACAGACCGTTGGATCCTCGGGGACTGATGTGGAGAGACCCTGGGGGGTTGCAGCCTTAGGCCGGAGGGCAGTCAGGAGGCAGTGATATCCCCAGGCCGCTGTCAGGGTCCACTTTTGCAGGGCTAGAAAACGTGGAACAGATCCAGTGAAGGGCTAGCTCCGGTTGATGCTGGGCCTGTGCTAGGGGGGAGTGTGCAAGCCTCGTGCCTTCTGTAGCTCCTTGGGATCCCAGGGATGAGGCGGCGGGTCAATGGAGGACCATGGTAGTGAGATGGCAGGACAGACATTGCATGTGGCGTAGGCCTTGTGGCTGGGCCTGCCCTGGGCCCGATTTTAGGAAGTGGGCCTGGTCCAAATGTTGTTGGATCTGTACTGGAGGGCAGTTGGGGCGGGGGCGCGTTAGGTTGCTCAGAATCCTAGGTGGTGTCACGGCCTGGCCCAAACTTCCATGTGCGCGGTTCTCCGTCGGCAGCTGCCAGTCTTGGGATGGCGGGCAGGAGCAGGTGCTGGAGACATCCCTCCACCGTGAGGGAGGGAGTTGCCGCAGATCGCCTCCGCCGGGCACGATTCGGCCAAGGCAGGCCCACGGTTGAAGGTAGGCGGGCCTGGGAGGACCCTGCAGTACCCCTGCAGCCCACAGGCGAGGGGGGGGTATCCTCTGTTCTATCGGCCGGGTCCTGGGGGGGAGCTCCTCTGCTAGTGCTGTGATTGCGAGGGGGGAGCCACCACGGCCTACGCCGGTCAGGATCCATGTGGGCCCGTGGTAGAAGGCAGGCGAGCCCGGGTGACCCCTTGCATCACCCCACAGTTTACCTGCTGGGCATTGGAGGGCCGGCACCATGTTCCAGCTCCTCGCCGCACCGGGTGCTGATCTCCCCCTCGTAGCCGGGTGCGGGGTGCAGGGGTGCGTGACTGAGGCGAATGCCGCGGCCCCTCATCGTTCTCAGGCTGGCTGTCGGGGGACCTCAGTCCGTGCTTGCCTCCCTTTCTCGAGTTATGCTCTCCCCACTTTGCGTGGTCCAGTGCCTCTCGCGGGGGGGGGGGGGTTGGTGGGTGCTTCTTGCTTGGGGGGCGGATATGTGTTTAGGTTTGGATGCTCCCTTCCACTCAGCGCAGCTCCAGCAGTGTCTCAGCTTCAGTCTTTGGGGCTGGGCAGGGACCGGGGTGCTAGCTGACGCACTCTGCCAGCATCTATCCCGCCTCCGGGTGTTGGGTGTTTCGTGTCCCACTATTACCAAGCCGGGTCTGTTCCTTTGTGTGTGAATGCCGGTTGGCTCCTTCCATCTTCTTCTTCGGCAGGGCAGCACACTCCAATCAAAGTCCTCCTTTCACAATGATGCGTCACAGGGCGCGGCGGCTGAAGTCCTCTTCCCGCCTCCACTGGAGCCCAGGGCAGCGGCGAGCGGGCTCTACGTAGGATCAAGCTGGCGTTGTTTCACAGCTCTCCCGGCATAGATTCGCTCTAGGTTTCGGAGCATGCTGCCTAAAGCTTTCCTCACTCTGCCCGCATTGGAGATATGAATATGATCTTGACGACTGGGCTGGAGGCTTTAGTACGGGCCTGCAGGCGCCGCCATCTTGGCGGATAGAAACCTGCCCGGGGAGGGCTCTTTGAGTAGGGGAACAAGGGGCTTCCCCGTTCTGATTCTGTTTTAAAATCGTGCTACTGGCTCCCGGGGTGTTCCGCCACACCTCAGGCTGTCTGCATGCCGGGAATGATGATATTAGCGGGCACTCTATGGCAGCAAATGCTGGGCATCCCACGGAGCTCTCAGTGAGGCGTCCGCATCGTCGGTGCCTCAAGCCACGGCCCGCATTTTATTTTTGAAAACATCTCTTTATTGAACGGTTCACAACTCTCCAACTACCACCACATTATTACCAAAAACATCATCATGAATTACAGGTGATTACATCGTGCAGCCTGTACAAAGTCTGCTAGAGCGCTTCTGCAGCCCCTCCCTGTCAACCGACCCGTCTTCCATTTCAGGTGAAGGCCTCAACTTGGTTGTCCTGTATCTATCTCACAATTCTTTCCCTGTTTCAGTTTGATTCAACATTACTCCCACCTTCTTCTCCCCTCCCCTCTCCCCCCTCCCACCAATTGGGGAAAAATGAACAAGCCATTTCCCTAGGGCCGCTATCGGGGGACCTCTTTGCCGACCATGCAGCTAAACATTTAAACAGAACTGCAACCAGTTTGGCAACTTTCTTTGTTGGCTTAGTTTAGTCTAGATATCTGTTCGAGATCATTTGAGGAAGCGACACTGCCATGTCCCCTTTAGCAACATGGTGCTCTACGGACAAGCCAAGTGTCACGGGGTATTAAATCTGCTGTATTTCCTTGATCCTTCTGCTCTGCCACATCTTGGTTGGGGCTCATGGCTCCCTCCTTTGGACTCCTGCGTGTTCCTGATCTCTCCAAGTTCCGATCCCCTGTCTTCCACCTTCAAACATTGTAGGACGTTGGATGCTTCTTCTCCCGTAGTGATCTTGAAATCTTCCCCACATTGCTCAAAGTTCAGTGAGAAGGGAAACCTTCACATGTACTTGATGCACTGCTCTTGAAGCCATGGCATCAGCTGTCTGCAGTCCTGTCTTTTTGCTAACGATGCGGTCGTCAGGTCTTGATATAGGCAGACGTGGAAGCCTTCAAATTAGGTCCTGTCCCGCTCTCTTGCTTTCAGCACTATCTCTGCCTTCTGCCTGTAGTGGTGGCATTTCACTATAACGGACCGTGGTCCATTCAGTGGGCCACCTCCTCTGGGATCCTGTCAAATTCTTTGGTGGGGGCAGGCGGTTCCTCTAAGAGGGAGGCTATGAGAGCCTTAACCTGCAGTTCCAAGGTGGGGCGTGGCCAGCGCGCACGGAGTGAGGACGTGCTTTTCTCGCGCTCCTGCCTGAGATCCTACAACGGACCGAATCATTCGGCCTACTTAAGCTGAACAAGCACACTTGAAGTAGCTACGGGAAGAACTGTTTTCCTACCCTCGACAAAGTTTCTGCATGAAAATCGGGTCGGGATAACTGTTATTCGAGGCGAACAGAGAGGAGGCCCCCGCCCAACAAAATGGCGGCGCCCGCAGTTCCTATCTGAGGCGCACTGTTGGAGAGCGGATAGCCTCCAGAGGGGGGAGAGGGAGGCCCGCAGCATCCGACCCGGCGATCCGGCAACACCCCGGGGTGGACTGACACCCGCTGCTAGCTGCGGCCCGGGTCTCTGCCTCCGGGACCGCGAGCCGAGAGGAGGAGACGGAGGAGAGGACCCTCCATGCGAAACCGCTCGGTGCGCCGTCTCCCGGGGCCCCGCGCACACAGCGTGGAAGAAGGGCCCTGAACGGTGCCGGCTGGCGGGAGACCGTGAGAGACACGGAGAGACACGGAGAAGGGAGAAGACGACGGGCGGTTCCCTCCGGAACATCCACGAGCTGACGACTCCCCATTTGCGGCGACCACCTTCGCAATCGACTCTACATACATGTCCCCGCGGAACGTGAAAAGGTCGCAGAGTACACCCAAAGACAAGCGATGTCGCCCCCCAAAAGCAAACTAAAAACCGCGACCATGGACTCCTTCACCACGGTTAGGGCTAAACAACAGGGAACAGAAGCAGCAGACCACCCGACGCCAAGGAGGACGATCCAACAAATATGCAAGTGCTACAAGCTATAGCAGCGCTACGAACGTCCATCGAAACCAGGATTGATGAAATCAAGTCGGACATGCAGCTGATGAGACAGGATGCCCGTAACCTTACTGAAAGGGTGACTACAGCTGAGGCAACGCTGCAAGACAATGTTAACAACACCACAGAACTTAAATCTAAGGTCCAAGACCTTGAATTGCAAGTAGCGCGGCTAGAGGCGCGATCAGAAGATGCAGAAGGACGCGCCCGCCGCGGCAACATTCGAATCCTGGGGGTACCGGAAGACACGGAGGGCCCAGAATTTGCAGAAACGATGCTATTGCAAGTAATTGGGGCCGGCAAACTGACACAGGGCTTCTCGATAGAACGGGCCCACAGGTCACCACAGAAAAGGCCCCCCCGGGCTCCCGACTGCGCCCAATAATTGCAAAAGTCTTGAACTTTCGCGACAGAGAGACTATATTGAGATTCTCAAGAGAAGGAGGGGAAATCGAGAAACATGGCGCCAAAATAGTCATTTCTCCAGACTATACCCCCGCGGTGCAGCGAGCACAGAACTCATTTGTGCCGGTGAAAGCTAGGTTACGCAAGCTAAACCTCAAGTACATGCTAATGTACACGTCCCGCCTTAAGGTACTATACAAGGGGAAAGCTATCTTTCTTGAGACCCTGGCAGCGGCAAATATGTGGCTTGAGGACAACAACCTTGCAGATGAAAAGGAAAGCACTGCGCAAGAAGTTACAGGCCATTGAATGCACCAAGCAACAGGAAAGAATAAAGGTTCGCATAACTGCCGAATGAACACCGGACCGCTTGAGATTTACAACTCCATGAACGCTACGACGGGCAGGAGCGCACCGACCCATGCGTATAACAACGTAGCCGACGCACCCCCTTAAAACACGTGGAGGCCGACTGCCGACACACCACCCGCACCAGGAGGCCTGGAAAGGCCTGGAAGGATCGGGTGCCCCCGAGCGCTGCAAGATTGAGGCAACTGCTGGGGGCAGTTCTGAGTTGAAAGGTTTGATGCCCTCATTCACTAGAATGAGGATTGTTAATGTTAATAAGTCTCCAAGTGACACTGATAGGGGAGGAGGAAGGGAAGGAGGAAAGGAGGTAGCTCGCGCACCAACCCCAACACAGACCGTCCCGTGGATAGCAGGTCCAAGCCCTGGGGCGGCAGAGGCGGGGAAAGGGGGGACAACGGATCCGTTACTGAACCCCTATGGCTGTGACCACCATAAAAATAATGACATGGAATATAAGGGGTCTGAGGACTTATCTCTGAGGAAACGGGATTAAAACCTACCTGCACAGAAAAGGGGTCATGATAGCATTACTACAGGAGACCCACTGCACGGCGGACTCTGTGACCAAGCTACAAACACATTGGGGAGGACAGGGATTTGGCACCACTTACTCTAAATATGCAAGAGGGGTCTACACCTGGATCCACCCACAGCTCCCATTCCGGGTGGACAAAACAGAGATAGACCCGGAAGGTAGGTTTGTCGTAATTTGGGGATTCATTGAACAGGAAGCAGTATGCATCATGAACTCCTATCTCCCTAATAATAACATGCTGTCCTACCTGAACACACTGTACCCCAGAGTTGCACAGTATAGGAACTATCTCTTTATTTGGGGGGGAGATTTTAACTGTCTGCATGACCCAAGGCTAGACAGGTCCACACCACATTTGGGAGGCCCATCGACCGCTACGGCAGCACTGTCCGCCATGTTGGGGAGGCTGGACATGACGGATGTGTGGCGGGAAAAGCATCCTGAAGCACGTGAATACTCATTCTACTCATCTCCACTTAAGCTACACACAAGACTAGATTATATACTCATAGACAGGGAACACTTACCCCGGGTGGAGGGAGCACAATACCTGGGGAGGACTATCTCTGATCACTCCCCGCTCCTGATGACATGGAATCACAAAGGGCCCAGACCCCCCATTCCCATGTGGAAAATGCCCACAGACGTCCTGAAGGGACCCAGCCTTCCGGGAGGAATTACGTGATTCTATTGATGCCTACCTAGAGGTTAACACCGGTAGTGTAGCTTACAATAGCACAATGTTGGAGGCTCTAAAGGTGGTAATCAGGGGAGAAATCATTGCAAAGGCGGAAGGTATCAAGAAGCTGCTCAGGAAAGAACTAGACCTAGTGGAACGGCAAATTGAGCGACTCGAAACGACCCCCGTAAATACCCAACAGAGAGAAGAGGAGCTTGTAAAACTTAGAGAGAGGAACATAACCGCGTGGAACAGGCTGGAAAAGTTCGACTATACTGCCAGAACGAACAGAGCACATGTTGAGGCGGACAAACCGGGCAGATTACTCGCCTGGCTCTGCCGAAAAGAACACCCCACCAGCTCACTACAAGATGAAGATGGAAACGCACACTACACACAGCAGGGTATAAATGATACTTTCACTCGCTTTTACACCCACCTGTACTCAAATGAGGAGCTGGTCCCCCATGAACGGTTGGTAGAAACATTGGAGGAGATGGGGCTCCCTAGGCTGTCCCCTGAGCAGGCCGACTCCCTTGAAACAGAAATCACGCCGAAGACATTACCGATGCAATTAGATCCCTGGCCACAGGCAAGGCACCTGGTACAGACGGGTTGCCCACAGAGTTTTTTTTAAACGTATGAGTCCTCCCTGACCTCCCTATTACACGCAGTCTACCATGAGGCATACGAAGAAGGAATACTACCCAAAAGCATGAGGGAGACGCTCGTGATTCCGATCCTCAAGCCCAACAAGCCGGCAGACCAATGTGACTCATATCGCCCGATTGCAATGTTAAATTATGATGTTAAAATCCTGACTACGATTTTAGCAAAGCGGCTGTCTAGAATAATAGGGGATATAGTTCACCCAGACCAGTGCGGCTTCGTGCCAGGCCGCAATACATCCATGAACCTACGCAGGCTACAACATATTATAGCGCAAACCGATAAAGACAAGGACTTATACGCACTGCTGTCTCTGGATGCAGTTAAAGCGTTTGACTCCATCTACTGGGAGTGGCTTGTAGCAGGGCTCAGGGAGTTTGGCTTTGGCCCCGGGTTTATCAGGTGGATTAACATCTTGTATGCTAAACCTAAGGCAAGGGTGAAATCTGGGAAGTATGTGTCGAAGGCCTGGGATATATGCAGGAGGACTAGACAGGGCTGTCCACTATCCCCAATGCTTTATATACTGGGACTAAAACCCATAGCTGTCTACTTTAGAAAGCAATTTTTCGATGCAGGCATAAGGCTGGGAGAAGTGGATCACATCATCTCGCTCTACACGGATGATGTTCTCATATACTTCAGGGATCCACGTCTCAATGTACCAACCATGCTAGAAGTATTGGACAATTATTCCAAGGTCTCTGGGATAAGCTTTAGCAGGTCGAAGTCTTGTATGTTCCCCCTGGCGGCCCTGAAAGCAGTGAATCCAGAGGCACTCCCTGAGGTGGGGATCCAGTGGCAGAATACGTCATTCCGCTACCTTGGAGTGCACATAATGCATACCCCCTAGTTAATGCACGAACGTAACACAAAGGCAGCACTCCCAGCTCTACGCAAATCAATGACGTTCTGGGCGAAACTCCCCCTTTCGATGAAGGGCAGAGCTTCGTTATTCTAAATGATCGTTCTCCCACGATTCCTTTATGGGTTTCAAAATGTACACTACTATATACACAAACCCTTCTTCCGACTGCTTGAGACCATACTGCGAGAGTTCTTATGGGGGAAAGGTAGGCACAGGATAGCGTTGCAGTTGCTAACCCTACCATATATTCAACTTCCGAATCTAGAAAGATATTACCTAGCAGCACAGCTTAATTTTGTGACCAAATGGCTAGATGATGAACCCACATCTGAAACACCATTGCTACAGACCATGCTGCCCCAATTCCATCTGAAAGAACTGGTCTGGGCACCGTCCAAACTGCTGGGAACTTTACCCTTTTTGGCTGATCAAGGGAGAAAAATTTGGCACAGGGCGAAAACGCTCACTAACTCACGGAAGCCCTATGCCCCAGAAGTTCCCCTGATCGCAGACTTATGCACAACACTTTCTGACTTGAAACAGATCAGGCTCTGGGAGAGGGAAGGGATCTACACCTGGGGAGATCTCTATGATGAGGGCAGGGAGTTCATCTCGCTACAAGAGACAGAGCGCATACATACCGGCCAATTTCTATGGTATCAAAGAACCCGTGCTGTGGCCCGACGCAAATGGGACTCGTGGCCGGAAGAACCAGGTACAGACCCACTCCTCACTCTGATGTACAACTTAGGAGAGGGCGGTAGACCCATTTCGCAAATATATGGCCACCTGATCGACATACCAAATCCTCGGAGCATGGAAATGAAAAGCAAATGGGAGGTGGACATAGGCCGGGAAATGTCTGAAGGGGAATGGAACAGAGCTCTTGCATTCCCCAAAACAGTGTCCATAAATCATAGATTCAGACAGATTCAGTTAAACATTCTACATAGAACTTACCTGACCCCGTGCCGCATAGCCACCTTCAATCCCCAGGCACAACAAACCTGCAACTGGTGCAGGGGGGAAAAAGCGGATCTGATCCACATGTTATGGGAATGCCCCAGAACAAGGGCTCTGTGGGAGAAAGTCCAACAAACCTGTGAAAAAGCAGACCTGAGCAAATATAACTGGACACCCGATGCGTGCCTCCTGGGAACCTACCCCAGACCAACCTAACTCAAGCATGCGACAAGACTCATGGACATATCGTGCATACTGGCCAAAAGAACTATCGCAATGGCTTGGAAAAAACCCATGGGCTCTCAGTTCAAACTATGGCACAAAGAGACTGAACGATGGGTGCTAGCCGAGACTGTGGCATGGGAGGAATGTGTGGCCAGATCCACGGATGACTCCAGTATGTCACTCAAGGCATGGAAGGAACTCACCAGACATATGGTCCACCCTTCGGATGATAAACCCCCCTGAATTGGAACTCAATCTAGGCCCATGTGGGACCTATCATAAAGCCAGCAGCAGCGGAAGTGCTGTAGACGATAGAGACCTTTTGGAAGCCCTCCCCCTTTTGAAGTTGCCAGATGGTTCCCCTTCGCTCCCACCCTCCCCCGTAGCAGTTGACAATATATGAAACGGATAGAATATGGAGACAGTTATGGTTGTTTTGTATTTGTATTTTCTTGACGTTAAGTTAAACATATGACTATTACTATTTGAGAAAGGCACTATCGCACAAAACTTGTTTGATATTATTGAAAATGCCAATAAACAAATTTGAAAATAAATTAACCTGCAGTTCCAATACTAGGGCCATCTCCCCAGGTATCTCCTTCAGGCCCTTGATCCGAATGTTGGTGCGCCTTTCTCTGTTTTTGAGGTCATCGACCTTTGCCGCCAAGTCGGCTTCTCTTTGTTCAAGGTCAAGGAAGTGACCCTCCACTCACATCTCAATTAGCGCTGCAGTTTGCTGGTTGTTCTCCAGCGCCTCCAGCTTATCTTCCACCTTGTCCATCCTCAACTGAATAGCTGATATATTTGTTGACATACTGCTCTTCATCAACCAGATTTCTTTGAGTAAGAGGCAGATGTTTGCCTTTGTTGACGCCTCGTGGTGTTCTCCCGGTATGCTTGGTGTACTCAATTGAGGCTGGCCGTCCATCTTGGTGCCACTACAGGCAAGATCTGCGCGGTCGCTTTTGTGCCGGGGTCCCGTACGGCTGTTGCTGCAGTGACGTTGGTTGCGTGGCAGGGTATTACTGTTCCACTCCCTCTGTGATTCTGTCTTGGGTAGCCTCCTACGCGATGGTCCACCCTGGGCTCAGGTGCTCGGGGCCCAACTCATCTGCTACCCCCAGAGCTTCATTACTTGTTCCCTCCAGCTTGCCATTTGCTGTGATTTGCGAGGGAGGTGCACTTGTTCTAGGTCTCCAAATCTTTTCAATAGGTTCAAATGCTTGGAAACCTCAGTGGTCTAAAACTTGGCACTGTGCCTCCTCGCTGCATGTCTTTCCGTACTTGTGTAGCTCCCACAGCATGCTTGGAGCTCTGTTGGGGGCTATATGTTGGACCACATCCTGATGGTTACTAAAGCTGGCACTCATGGGGGCTCCTTCTCTCGTGGGCGGCACTACTCATTCTGCCTCCTTTTGCCATAATTTATGCCACCATGATGTCGTTGATTTGGCTGCAATGTACTAATACTGGTGGCTGTCCACTGGTGCCTGTAGTCTAGGGCCCTCAGGCACGCTCTGTGCTTGGAACTTGATTGTCTTTGCCCGCTGTCTTGCCGAGTGGGTCTGCCTGCTCCTCACAGTGCTTTCAATGCGAGCATGCCTTGCACAGCTGTCCCCTATGAGCCGTTGCGCAGAGCTCCTGAGACAGTGCAAGCTCTGAGGCGAAGGGGCTGACACCAGCATTCTATCAGATGCACCCCAAAACACAACCACAAAAGAAAAAGGTGTGGCGCAAAAATGCATAGCAAAAACTATGTTAAGATGTAAAAATCAAAACAGCTGAAAAAAACAGTAGCGCAGTGCAAATTCCACAATTTGCAAAAACCCAAACTCAGACACACCACACTGATGGAAAAATCAATGGCGTGACCTGAAAACTCCAAATTAAAATATAGATAAATGTCAACTGAACTAAATCCAGTAACCTATGCCAGTGTACAGACCACACTTCACTACTAAACAACCACTGGCTACAAACTGTGTGCCCTCCACAATTCAAAACTAAAATTTAAACTGGCGTGCAATAACAAACGAAGTACCGCCTCCCGTGTGCACCGCCTGGCATCACAGAAAAACTTAGGAAAACAACATAGTTCCTAAAAATCAACCTCAATCTCAACAAAAAGGAAAATTGTCGTGCAGTAAACTTCAACGCAGACAAGATGATTCTTAGGGCTTGGAAGTCGTCCAGCTCTTTTTGCATCGATGAGTGGGTGGATGAGTTCCTTACGATCTCCACCTAAGAAAGGGCAATTTGCAAATTGAGAGGAGAGACTGAAAAGTTTATGGACATATGGGGGATCTTTCTCAATGTGTATGGTTAAAGTCTCATGGTGACTCAATATGCTGGTGTGTTTTGTCCAAATTCACTATTACCCTGAAATGTATTCTGATTCGCTCTTATGCTAGCCAAGACCATGCCATGTTACATGGGGATGTGTCTTGTGATTATTTATAAATTGTACTACCAAATGATACAGTTAGATGTTCTTCTGTTTCTTTCTCTTCTCCTTTTCCGGTCTCTTTCCAATTTTCTTTCTTCTACTTTTTCTTCTTATTTATGTTGTGTTATGCATTATGAGATGATTTTTTCTTCTTTTTCTTCTCTTTTGGACTCAATCTTGTGACCAGGTTTGTAATTTTGTGAAGCTTGTTTATTTCAGATTGTATTGCAAACTTTATTGGTGAAAATAAAAAAATATAATCCACAGATGCTCCCCTTCACTACTGTTGATGGCACTTCAACGGCTATGCATATGTCGGACGCGTGCCTCCTTTAACACGGCTCTCAAAGCGGGTTTCCACCGTCCGCAACTTTTTCTCTGTTGCTGGTGGCCCAGATGTGCTGCACCCCACAATCAGCACTCCTTCTTGCAGCCAATGGCTACTTACTGCAGTGGTATCAGAAGTGCCGTGATCACGCTGCAGCTGGCGGTTCGGGGGGCTGGGCATGCTCTCTTTTGTCGCGGCTCTCAGGGCCTTCGCTGCTGACTGCGGCCCACTGAGCCTCTGCACGTCGGTTCCCGTCCCACAAATCCCAGCCACTGCTGCTGCTTAAGGTTGCTCCAGCAGCCCCTGGGGGCTTCCAACAACGCTTGGTGTGATTATTGCAGCAAAGTGAGAACTTCAACATTTTGCTGTGGGGGGCAAGGGAGGTGAGTGATCAGGCTGCCATTTCGTCTGCTCCCTCTAAAGGTCCCCACTGTGGGGACCTTTTAAGTGAATGCGCTGGAGAGATGCTTTTTGGGTCACGTTCCTTATTTTATTTTTTGTATTTATATTAATTATATACACGAAGGAGCAATGCTTTTTTGATCACAAAAGAACATACAATAGATAAATCAGATTTGACGGGAAGCAGTGACCTTCCTACAATGGAGTGAGTTTGAGGGACATTCTGACCAGGTTGTTGAGTGGAGTATATGGAACAGACACCAGGGACAATACATGGGTGCACTTACAAAGATTAAGGACATTCAACATTAGACATTTTTAAGCGCAGGTAGGCAGTATGGTCAGCTGTGTTAGGGATGCAACCATGATGGATGAAGTGCTAGAGTGGAGGCAGAGAAAGCGAGGGACAGAGGCAGGTTAGAGGCTAGGGAAAAAATGTTAGCTAGAATGCAGATAAGTGGTAGGTTAAGAAGGTAACTCTGAGGTGAAGGGATAGGCTTTTAGTTTGGTTTTGAACAAATCAGTGTGGATTGTTTCTCGCAATGTCCGGGGGAAGAGAATTCCATGCAAGTGGAGCAAGAAGAGAGAAAGAGCGGAAGCAAGAGGGAAGCACAGGAGAAGGGTGAGGTGCCACAAGGGTAGTCGAGAGGCAGAGCCGAGATTATGAGAAGGCTTGTTGAGTTGGATAGAGGAGGATAGATACAGTGGTGCCTTTCTTCTTCATGTATATTGTTTTACAAATTGTCTTAAATTCTACCTGTGATAAATTGTTTTTTCGTCCAGATGTAACGCTGAATGTTCTTCTCATGCATATGAACTGAAAGGGACTGGTTTTGACTCACACACTTTGCAGTTAACCATTACAGTCCTGGTACCTTTGAGGTTATGTATTTTTCCTTGTATGCACTGCGTGTCCTGCATAAACATTCAGTCCAGGTTCCCTGCTTAGCCTGTGGATGAAAAGAAGCAGGTGGCAAATAAGAGGAAAGGGAAAGCAAGTGCTGCTGTTGTCACAGAGAAAAGGGAAGTGAGAATGCATATGGAGAGGTCCTATTTTCTGGTAGTTTGGGTGTGTGTAGATCCAGTTACAAAGAACCATTGCTCAGACTTGAAGAAAAAAGTTACATTCTAGTATCACGTGTGGCAGTTTTTTATAAAACAATAGGTACTTAAGAACAAGTTGTCTTTTGACTCCTTGTTATGCTCAAGCGAATCCCTGTAGTGTAGTAGCTTTTTGCTGGCATTACCCTTAAATTTCCCACTGCAAATAGTAATCCTAGGACTGCCAAGCCTAAGGGCTGAGTATGACTCAATCGATAAAAAGACTCTATGAAAGTTGGATGTCGGTGAGGGACACAATAGCAATGGGAGGGGGAGGTACTATCTGATTTGGTCAATTATAGCATCTGTTGAAAACCTGGCACTCTTCAATATCATACGTTTGCACCAGTATTGGAACTGTCCCAATTCCAAATGGGACTGCCTGATAAATTGGTATAATTTAATCACCATATGAACTCTACTCCACCACAATAATGCTTTACTAGAAATTATATCTTATATAATTGATGCTATGTTAAGACGTCTGAGGGCAAGGATGTGCCATGGAGCCCAAAGTACAAATAGGTAATGAAAAATGTTAAACAAAAGTGTAATGGAGATTATGTAATATAAAGGAGAACCCTGTAAGTATTACTTAAACATAGGATCTGGCGTAAGGCACGTTGATCCCCTGAAACAGTTCTCCCCTAAAATAATAAGCATTCAAACCTATAATTGTGTGCAATAGTAAGTACAAATGTTAATGCAATACAATAGGGCACATTTAAGAAATTGATAAGTGATGTGTAAATCTATGCTTCTCTCCTGACAAATAATAGGCATTGATACATATTGGGCTATTAAATTGCAAATATGATGAGCCGGAACAAGAGTGCTCTTTCTATAACACTTGCAACTGTGCAATATAGTTGTATTGTAGCTTATGAAAACGGAAAATCCCATATTTTGGGCGTATTTGCGCCATCACATAAGGGCAGCTTCAACTTCTCTGCCCCTTCTATTTGGCATTATTTTCACCCTGTGCTCGTGTTTCCATCAGCCTCATTCACTTCTGCCAGGACAAAAGCAGGGCCACAACCTGCCACCTTCTAAGACATTGCATGTCTAGACCTCAAAGGCAAAGATCCCCCTATCCATAAAGGCATGTTCCACAAGTGTCGCTGCAATCCAGAAAATGTGTACTGGCCCCATTGGATCAACCCTCTGATTTACCTTCTCTTGCTTTTGCTGTCGAGCCTTCTGTATTTGCCTCCCTCTTGAACAGCACTTTATAGATTGCCAGCTAGTTTTGCATTAAATACAACCTATCATAGGTCAAAACATATCACAGTAGGGCACCAATTATATTGGGGCACCTGTGGACAGGCTACAGAAGGGCACACGTTATATTGGGACAACCCAGCCAAAAAGTAAAGAAAGGCACAAATGAATAAGGACAAACAGGCGCAAAACCACAGTGGGGTATGACCTACCCTAGGAACCTAGAAGCAAAATCAAAGTAGGACACAAATTAAAGTGGGATACCCCTTAACCAAATCAAAGATGGCGTGAACCAAAAAGTAGCAAAAACCATTGTAGCCCACAATCTAAATTCGGAACCTCTGCAGTGAAATATCAGTAGGCCGCAAACTACCTTTGTAGTTGGTATCAGTAGACAAGTGGGGCTAAAATGGCTCACATAGGTAGCTTTAAATGAAATCAAAATGGAAGGTCTGTTTGGGGCAGGTGGTGATCAGAGGACATAATGGTATAGAGGACTCGGTAGGTGGGTCTAAGAAGGGAAAAATACTGGTTCAGCCACCTGCCGCAATCTACCTGCAGAGTGCATGGGACTTTGGGAGTTTTATCCTTTGACACACTGACGAGACATAAATCCTGATCAAAAATATTTTGGCAGCCAAATTCCAACTCACCATGACCATTCCTTGAAAATATTTTGAATGTGTAGATTTAAAACACAAAAATGAATATGTTCTAGTAAATGGCATACATAGGCCCAAAACGGATCCCCGCTAGGCTGTGCCCTCAATCCTGGCGCTTTGTTCAAGACCCATGCCCTACTTGGAAATGCCATGATGCGATAATTTGCTGAGGAACAGGTTGCATCTCGTCTGCACCTATTCAGAATTGAATTGAGCGGTCACCTCAATTGGACAATCATCCCAATATGAGGTCAACCACACTATCCAGACCCGTGGGAAATTCACAGAAAACCACAAAGGCATGCAAGTGAGCAACACCACCACCCTTCCGCATGTAGCCCCTACATCAGCCCTCATCCAGATGGCCTCAATGTATTGAAATTCAAAGGAAACCGAGATGCAGGCATCACTACAGATAAGGGGTGCATATGCCACTTTTACTCCTTAAAAATAATCGAAGACTCCCAAAAAGTAAAATTAGGGAGTGAAAATACGCCCCAAAAAATAAGATACAGAAAGGAAATAGTTCTGTGGGTATGTTTGAACCGCCAGTGCATGTAGTACCACAGGATGAAACTGCTATTATTACTGCCTGATTGGAAGTAGTAAACGTGTATCTTTTGATGTACATGTATATCTAGGTGCAACAACATAATTACAAAATCTTTTCTGTTTTCCAGTTGAAACATATTTTTACTCGCTAAAAAATACTGTTGGGAAATGGACTTACATTTTTACCCCAAAAAAATCATTTTACTCCTAACTTTAAAAAACAGGGAGTAAAATACTCCCACTTCAAAATCTTATCTGGAGCGCTGGATGCAGGGTTAGACAAATGTAATATAATGTAATATCGAAGGGAGAGAGACCTTGAGATCCAGCCTCATGGAGAAGAGAGAGGTAACGAGATTGCAGGTTTTGGCTCAAACCGTATCTTTTACTCACCTCCTGCACCTGGCCTCCTCTGCCTATGGAGCATCTACACATGTATTCATGACTCCCCAAGGCTCACCTGGCAGATATTGTATCAGGCCTTGTAAATAAGTGATACATTTGTAAAATTACAAACCCCTTCTTAGCGAGCCTTTTGTGTAATTATCGGATTGCTGTTTTCTAATCATCCCTCCTATTACATTTCTCTTTCTTCATAATCAATATCCAGACTCCTTGGCAGTGATTTTGTGTTCTGCATATTTGCAGTGCAACATTATGGATAGTGCTTGTTCTGCACCTGTAAATGGGGAACACATCTAAATCTTAACCCATGCTGTATCTCACCAAAATCCAAACACCTTATCACCAGGGGAGTTGCTAGGTCTGGAAAAGACCCGGGGCTACGCTGATGTCGGAACTGTCGGGACTGGGGGCTAGCTAGCCTTTTGGCTGTAGCTCCTGAGATTCAATCCGGGGCTACAACCAAAAGATCAGGGGTTATAGCCCACTTAGCCCCCCCTTAGCAATGCCCCTGCTTATCACCATGCAATGCGCTATCCTATCTCTGTGTCGTCTTAAAGTTGCGCACTACTCTGATCTGAAAAGAGAACAGGGTTGACAACATTGGGAACTCCCGTCCCCTGCACACTATCTGTGGCCTATAAAGCCAAATGATACTGAAGGGATTTCAATTGTAGTAAATATAAGTACCATAGTGTTGATAGTAATTGATAAATAGCTGTTAGGCAGAATCCTGTGCAGTTCCCTTGGGGAACACTGCAAAAAGATTAAGACTACATGAGTAAGCAGTAAACCCAATTGGTAGCAGTCTGCACCACCCAGATTTACCTGGTAGCTGTGGCTGAGCAGTCAGACGTCTCTCCAGAAGAGTAGTGCAGTATATAGAGTGTACACAATAGGGCTAAAAACACAGTAGAGCAAACAAACACTGACCAGAGCTTTGTATCAAAAGTATATAATTATTTATTTAAAACACACTTTAGGCAATACACTAGCACTCTAAATCAAAAGCAAGTTAAAACACAGTCATGTAAAGGATAAACAACTCCCTTGATAACTATTAGACAAGTCAGAGTTAAAACACCACTATTTGTTAAAACAGATGTGAGCGCGTAACCTAGATGGCACTCCAATAGTTAAGTTAAAGGGAGAGAAAAAGGCAGGGCATAAAAATAAAACAGTTCCCAACACTTTTAGAAGTTCAAAGCAAGGGAGTAAAGGCAGTATACACTGTAGAGCCAAAGTTCATAGGCCAGGTCCACTTTAAATGGAGCAAAGCGAAATGTGCCCAAGATCACACAGTTTAAAATGCACTAAAAGTCTTTGCAGAATGTTCAAAAGAGGTTGGGGTGATTCAAGAAGTAAAGTTAGAAGGTCTGGGGCCAACCCAGTTGGAAAGCCAAGGATTTAAGGGTCACCTTTAGCAATCCGTGGAAAGGGAGGCCAGGCAGAACACAGTACCCTAAAGAGAGAGGAAGCTCCAGCGGTGGCAGTTGTTCCTGGCAGTGGTTGTTGTTCATTGGTTCGACCAGTGGAAGAGAGGATCTCGTCGAGGACGAAACTTGGAGTCGATGCACTGCACAGGGATGAAACCAGCCGCGGAGTTCGTCGGTTAAAAGGTGCATTCCTTTTATTCGCGGTCAAAGTCGTGAAGCTTGGCTATCCAGCCGCCGGGGTGCTTGGCACGGGCGATTCGACCAAGAGACGTCTTTGGAAGGCGAAATGGGCGAACTGGTTGATCCCACCAGCTCAAAGGAAGAAGACTCGTCCAGCGGAAGATCTTCTCTTGTCGTTGGGAAAGTGGTGAGTTTGTTGCAGCAAGGCTCCACCGGTGGTGTCGTTGTTGCAGATGGCTCAGCTTCTTCCCTCTTTGGATTGTTAGGTCCTGTGGCGACTTCTGAAGTTCCAGTCCCAAAAGCCCTGCTTTTATGCAGAAAACCCCCCATTCAACAGCCCAGCTGTCACTCAAACATGCTAAGTGGTGAGCCGCCAATCAGGACAGAGTGCGACTTGAGTTGCTAAGGCAACGCAGTCCAGGTGCTAATTCCCCTCCCCACACATCCTGTGGAACCCAGACAGAGTGGCACCATTTGGAGGGCTTCTGTGGAGAAGCCCGCCAAAATAGTGGAACAAAGGGCCCGACCTTGGTTAGTTACAGAGACGGACACAAATGCCATTTTAGAAAAGAGTTCTGGCAAAAAGACCCAACCGTTGATTTAATATTAAATAAATAAACCGGCGGTATCTTTAACATTGCACCAAAAAGTGGTGTGTTTAAAATCAATGGGAAAATCCCATAGGAAATATTCTGGTGTCATATTTTGTGTGGTAACCACTGCTACCAGCCAGAAACTCGACAAGGGGGGACTGCATAGTGTCCCCTTGAAAAACAGACCCAGGGGCAATCTAATTACCCCCTTCCAGTACTTCCACAATATGATGGTTTGTACTGGTTCTGTTCACAATTTTGGACTAGTAAAGTCAATGGTGACTTTACATGCCCTGGGAGACAGTAGTCAGTCCCAGAGTATGGAGTCTATGTTTGGGGGTCACTATGACACCCCTGTGTTACTGCACTGAGTGTGCTGTGTAACACACATAAAAAATAAATGATACCCTATGGAGTAAAAGACCCCATAGCCCATAAGCACACAAAGAGTCAAAGACATACCTCAAATCATGCCTAAGAGTGGGAGGAAAAGAGTCTCACTCTTAGCAGGAGAAGAAACAAACCCCCAAAATCCAGCAAAGCTGCTTGAGGGACTCAGTAGGTTTGTGAAATTAGCCTTATAAGAGAATTCTCCCTAACAATAGCCATTCAATGACCTTTCAATTCAAATGTCATACGACTAGTATTTTAATTTTCAAAAAATAAGCAGCTGAACCCAAAGCGTTTTGAGAAGAAATTCTCTTCTTCAGGAGTGTCGAATATGTATAGATTGTGAAAATAATCATAAAGCGCAATTAAGGATAATGTCGCCTATATAGGATTCTAATGCAATCAACACTTACAACAACTTCAAAATAATAAGGTAAGCTTAGTCAATCACCTCTTATCTTAGTAATTTGTTTCGAATGTCGCAGGAAACCCAATCCTCGCTGTGACACTAATCTGCATCTGGATTGTAGATGTGGGAATGGGAAGGGTGGTTATCTGTAGGTAAGTAGCAGAATGGAGTGAGTCTACACACTACTAATCTAAGTTAATGTATGATACAATTAGCTGACGGAACTCACCAAAATCCATCCCTCTAAGTCATTCCTCAAAGTGACTTAAAAAGAAATATAGACAGTCTTGGCAGATTCAGGCGCTTCTCCTTGTTCAAACTAAATAATAAAGACTTCTAGAAGCTGCGAGTCAAAGACCTATTCCCCTGAGACTGTACAGGAATATACACTGAGAACAACAAAAATTGGATCTTATGGGTACTCGCGCTTCCTAATTTGCGATCTATGTGATAAAATGCACTAAAAAACTGGTGTGATTCTCCTTAGTCATTCTTTATTTAGAGATTGATTGTTGGAATTTCAATTCTGATGTTGCATCATTGAATTATGGTCATTCAATTAGTACATCTTTGATTCTCCTTGAATTCATATCATGCAAATAGTACCGTTCATCAATTTTAATGTAGCATCATTGAATTCTGGTCATTCAATTAATACATCTTTGATTCTCTTTGAATACATGGTACAGTTCTTAGTGGGCAATTAGATAATGCAGAACTTGATAAACAAATTATTTTTCCAAAATGAGTTTGACTGTTAGCAATTAAGTGGGTGGCTTCCAGCACTTGTTTCATCAAAAATAAAATAACTACGTTGCCTATCCCTTTCCCGAAACGTGTTTCCTTTTCCTAGTGTTGACGATTCCTCAGGGTTTTGGTGGCTAAATTAGTTTTGTATGTACTTCACTTTCTGTCGGAATGTACTTTGTACTCTCATAGGTTTTGTAAGCTCAAATTTTGCAATCCTTATTGCGCTGTGGGAGGTAAAAATAGACAAATACACAAATTAGGGTTTTGTTTTACTCAATACTCCGCTTTCTACATTTTGTAAAGCCAATTGAAATTACTTACACTCGTTAAACTCGTAATACAGTTTTGTTCATTTTGTATATTCATTGTGGCGATAACTACATACAAAACTAATTTAGCCACCAAATTTCTCAAAGTTACCTAGTATTTGTTAAACAATCCCTAAAATTTGAAAAATTAAAAATAAAATATTAATGAAAAATAAAAAATGCTAATCTTTAATAACTAATCTGATTCATGAACAATCTAAAACAGATTAACCCCTAATTGGCCAAAATGTCATAGGGCGTTAGAATAAGGTGCTGGTTAGTTAGGTGTAAGGTTATGTGATCTATGAGGGTACAAATATATTTTACCTCTTGGGAATAATAATCCCCAAACAGATACAGAAGGTCCCAGCGTGCATCGCCACAAGGTAGGCTAGAGCGCCTATGTGAAAAAAATATTCCCTATTAGTCCATCTGTGTCACAAATTTAGTAATTGTCTAGCAGCTAGGAGGTCTCCTTACCTCCAACAATGAGTATGAGCGTGTTCTGGTCAATTCACGGCATGAAATTGCCACAAAATGGCCACCGCTACACAGAAAAGCGTGGCATGACAAAATCACGCGTAGCGTGACGCAATGACATCATCACGTCACGTCCTCCGCATCACATTCATGACAATGGCCATCAATAATACAGTCTTTAGATGCTAGGTTATAAGCATAACAGCCAGGCAAGCCTGATGCTCAACAACGATAAAAGGTGATGACATTTTAGGAATTAAAAAAGGGGAATAATGAAGGAGAGGAAATCCCATCTTTAAAGAGTTCACTAACTGGGTCTACTCTGATGTGGCCACCATTATCTGACTTACAGGTCTTTGCAATTCAGTGACCTGCATTTCCATATTACTCTTTTGTTTCCATTGTAGTTGATAGAGCTTTTAATCTCATCTTCCACTCACCCATAATTAAATCATAAAGATACCAATGTCAGTTTTAACATTATTATTAATTCTTCAGTTGGGAGTTTCAGATTTTTTGGCCATATTGTTGATCTGCGATTCTGTATTCCCTCTAAGGTCTCCCATCCTCCGCCACTCACCAGCATCCCTACTTGCTGGCTTCACCCGGAGTGCCCAGCTCACTGCCTGACATTACACCAAAGCTCTGTTCTGAAGGCTGTGCAGCCCCTCCAGTCTCTCTCGTACTCCTTCCAGCCGAAGTACCTATCTCTCTGCCCAAATCAGAATAAATATTAATACAAATACAGGAAACATTGTCATGATGCTTATTTTTTTTTTTTACCTTTGGCTGATCAGTGTTCTTGGTAATTTGGTAAGTTAAGAATTCCCTCCATTTTTTAACAGCACATTCTGCTTCTCCAAATAGGGTGTCATTTACACATTGTGTCCCTTTCTATTTTCCACCATTGTAGTCACTTAGCCGCTTCTACCCTGCATCTTGACCTCGGAACTTTAGATCTTACAGTGATAACATAGTCTTGCCATAAACCTGCACTCTTACCTACCTCCCAGTTGGAGAGTTTATGCCATGTGCCGGATAGCTTGAGATTTTGATGATAATATACACCCTCTGCCTCCTCGGTCAAAATTATTTGGGTTTGGTGCTCACTTAACTCAAAGATTATCTATAAACCTCAAATACAAGGCAATAGTGTGTTTACCATTTGGACGCGCTCCTATGTTTTCTGTGTGCCAATGGAAGATTTTCCCCTCTCCCCGTCTTATAATCACATGCACCCAAATTGGGGCCAAACCATGTCTGGCTACTGCAAGGAATCAGGGGTAAGACTCGTACACCGGGTTATTGTGACGGTTTTTATACACTTTTATTAAAGAAAATAAATTGTTATAAAGGACCTAATTCACCCTATTGCTACAAGGGGTTTCCCAGCCTCATCGAAACTAAAGGACGTTGGTGTCAGAATGTCCAGCAAGTAAAGGGTTCTCTGTCCTGTGCCCAAAATCCTAACCTTGCCCTTACATGCTAAACTCAAAATAAAGTAAAAAGGGATAAAGTCTCTCAACTACCCATCTGTAGCTTTTTCAACAGTTCTGACAAAAACTTCCAAAATGTGCAAAAAGAAATTAATAATCAAAGTTCCACAATTCTCAGGAGAGGCGGAGGGTCCCCCTTCCCCTTATCTTCTCTGGTACTTTACAGTTCACAATCGCAATTCTCATGAGGTGCTTCCCTTCCCCTGAGTTTCTCAGGTACTTTATGGTTCACAATCCCAATTTTCAGGAGGGGCTTCCCTTCCCTTGAGTTCCTCGGGCACCTTACATTTCACAGTACTTAATTACTTAATGGTGTATGGTTCTTCCCATTCTCTCTCTCTCTTTTCCACAATATGCAACTTTCCAACCCAAGGGGTGTTCTTCCCTTCCCCTGAATTTCACACCATTGAGTGGGGGTATCAGACTCGCAATCAATTCACCTGGTATACTCTACTGTCAAGTGTCACGCCGTGCGCTCGCTCGCGGGTGCCACTTACCTGTGCTGGAGTCCCGGGTCCGCGGCCGTAGCGGTCTCCTCCTTCATGGAGGCTGTACCCGCGGTGGCGTCTTTCCTCACGCCGACCCGCGTTCCGGATAGGCTCCGTGGACGCCGCCATCTTGCGAGGATCTGCGCATGCGCGGATCGTCAGTATTCGACGTCCCGCGCATGCGCAGTGTCGGAACATGCGTTCCGAGCCTCGCTTTGATCCCGGGCCTTAAAAGAGCACCGCATACACAGGGACAACGCGTCTCAACGCGGTTGTTACTGTGTATGCGCTGCTGGAGTCCTGGCGCTCGTGCCTCAGCCCTCCAGTTCCCTGCCTTGCCTTATCCTGCCAAGCCCTGCCTCTTCTCCTTGTCCCCTTCTTGCTCCTTGGTCCTCCTAACCCTTGCTTCCCTGTTCTGCTGGGTCTTTGCCTGCCTCCTGGTTTAGGGTAGGGGAGGTCCTGTCTGGGTTCCTAGATTAACTCTCAAGTGGGATTTCCCTGTCTGTCCTGCTTCTCCTTGCAGTCCTTTCTCCCTTGCCTGTCTTGTGCCCTGCCGGTACCTGTGCCTTGCTGCCTCCTTGGATGTTCCTGAGTTCAGCTTCCGCTATCTTCGGTGTCTTCATCAAGCCTTCTCAGCCAGTGGAAACACTGTCCCGACGTCACGCAAATACTGAGAAGTGCCACCCGTGGCGTAGGGAGTTGGTCCAGTGCCATCCTGTCATATATAGTCAGGAGGGGATTGGGCTGATTTCTCGCGCTACCCATTCATCGGCAATAGATACACCGACATACTGGCAACCTCAACTCCACGGTCTACAGGAAGAAAAGGTAACCAGCGATCTCGTGAAGACTCGTTTAACATCAAGACTTTCTTACTTTCTTCTCTCAATTGTAGGAACGGGTCCCAGACTGGCAAAACAGATTGGGCCTCATTACGACCCAGGCGGACTTCGCGGTGCTAAATGCACCGCGAAGCATGGCGGAAAGCCGCCGATAGCGCCATGGGGGTTGGCGGATTTACCGCCCCATTCCGACCTCGGCGGAGCGGTAAATCCCCAATCCCCATTCTGCCCTTCCCCATTCCCATTTTCGCCCCATAGGGTATAATGGGAGTGGGGAAGGAGTTAATTACGCCACCGTAAAATACGGTGGCGTAATTAACAACGAGGTCCCGTAGCGCCATGGTTTTCTCCGGCTGGTAAAACCAGGCGGAGAAAACCTCCATGGCGCTACGGGAACTCGTAGTATGGCGGAGAGGTACGCCATGCACTACGCTGGCGTAATACCCTCTCCGCCAGGGTCCTAATGAGGCCCATTGCCTTGTATACTCCCCTGCCACGACGTTCTCAATGTTCATTTTGCTTTTTTCTCTCAGTTTTGGGTTTGGGTCCCAGACTTGCCAATGGATTGGCTGGTATGCTCTCCTGCCAGGAGTTCTTCAGCATGTAACAGTGTGACTCATTCAGGCACTGGGTCTTTGACCCTCTTTCATCTGCTTCAATTAGTAATGTGCTGTCTCTTATCGATGTGTGGTATACGCTGCAAAGAGCACCGTTGTTCCAATTCCCATATCTGGGCTCACCGGTCTCTTGTGGCTGCTTCAGCATTCTCTGCAGTCTGCGGTTTCTCCAACTGGGTGCCTCCTTCTACTGACAACCTTTCCGCTCTCCAGTATGTGCTACGCCTCGGCCTTCTCTCCACAGCTTCTCCTGATGCCGGCCTCCGTGCTGTGTACCTCCGAACTCCGAGCCTCTTGTGGCGCCGCCAATTGGAGCGCTACTGCTCACAGCTGCAGCTTGCATCTCCCTCGCTTCCCAATCCTTGTTTGGAGTAATGGATCTCCATCTTCCTCGCTGTGCAGGGTTTTTAAATGTCCCGGAACCTATTGGATCCAACCAACAACTAGAGCACATCTCTGGTTCTGGGACTTCAGCGCTCAGCATTGCTCTCATGCTCTTCCTCGGCCCAGTCCTTTTACTAACGGTATAGGAAAGAGTCTTATTGTCAATGTAAATTTGATGGTCTGGTTCTACGTTGCAAAAGGCCATACGGGATTCGGAATTACAGGGGTTGATGTCATACTCTGAGTGGAAAGGGGGATAACATGTAAGTGAGTCTCATTCCCTCCCATAAGGGTTGTCTTCCCCTGCGCCCACCCCGCAAATATGGTCCTCCCTCAAGCAGCCGCCCCTAAGGTCTGGAAGCGACTACCTTCCCCAGGTAATATGGGAAGAGAGTGTCCCCGGGAAGGGAATGTTGACATTGCTAGATTCATCACAATACCTATACACTGTACTTGGTGAATAGTGTTTACAATACAAGACTGAAAAAATAACATAAATATGTACATGTATGGATTTATGTATACATGTACACATCTTGGTTTATAACAATGTATCCCTAGTGCAGTGTGTACATATCTCTGGTGGTATTTGTCTTATCAATTCATCCCTGTATTGTCTCACCAGCAGAAACAAATTATAAAGATGGTCCAAGCAGATGCAAGAACTGTACTAAATGTGCTAATATATCAGCACACAACCTTTAAATTGCACACACTCTTTGAAACAAGGGCTCTATATTTTTATGTACAGGGTCCTTGAGTCACCCAACCACATGTACACCTCCACATTCACCCAGTTCATACAGACACCTAATATCTCAGCACCTTCACCCACAGCTAGGTGGTATCCATGGGCAGATATGGAACATACCTGTCATGATGCTGACCTGTGCATAATATGAACCCTGCACTCAAGGAATCTCTCTCCCCACCATTGTGGGATGTAAACGCACATGAAGCCAATACCAAGTTGAAACCACACACAAGGATTAGTTATATTCTGTCAGTCCATGTCAAGTGATAGTCAACATGCCTGTGATCCTACTCATTCCAAGTCATTGATCACAATGTTCGCTGAACCAGGCTGAATGCTTCCCTAAGGACTCCTTTCCTGACTTGCCATGTTTGGTCTGGAGTTCGACAGCCATGCATTGCATCTGTAACTGATGAAGAATTTCAGTGAACCCAGACTCCTGAAAACATAGTGTAACAGGGTCACATTAAGGGGTGTGTGGAAAGGTCAGGGGGACTGTGGAAGCCCAGGGAAGCCACTCACTTGGTGATCCGGCTACTAGAGGTGGTATATGGGTGTTCCCCTAGAGATCACCAAAACCCTACATAGGGAAGCCCTGAAGCACCCCTCAAGGGAAGCCCTCCTCTTCTGATTAACAAGAAGTTTAATTGTGTGTGACACAACAGATATCCCCAATTGGAGCTTCAGCAGGTATTTCGTACCAGAATTAAGTACTTTGAACGTCAGCCTGAAGGTGATTGCACAATAGACATCAAAGATAGCCAGTACAACATCACCTTTGACTACAGGCATTGTGCCCAACCCAGCGGTCTCCAGACAGGGGAGCGATTGCAAACAAGATGACAGAGAAGAGTAGTGGCTTGCAAGCAACGGGGCTTTAGTGAATTAGACATTGAGACATTTGAGATGACCAGCGTAGCTTTATTTGTCTGCCGCCGATCATCTCCATCCGTTTCTCATGGGAACACAACCGATCATGAAACTACAAGAGCATTGAACTGTTGACAATTTACCGGTGTAATGTTGCATCTTAGGAACTCTTCAGACTACTTCCCAGGCTGAGATGTGCTAAGGGGCAGTTTGAAACCGCCATGGGACACTTTGAAACCGTCAGTAGACCAGTTTCATAGACTTAAATGCTGAATTATAAACTGTTTGCGCATTCACTGCCTTCCCAGGCACCCATGAGCTTCGCTTCCTCACCTCGAAAGTATCAAAGGCTGCTCAACTCTTACAACATGATCCCGGGAATGTGTAGTTTGTAATGTGCAGCCAGCTTCTATGGCTGCTAGGCAGATTCATAAAATGTGAATTCATTTCTAATGAAAGCAAGCTCCAAGGCCTGTTTACAGTGCACGGGTCTAATGTTAAGTCTTACATACTTACCTGTACGTCAAGCTATACTACCTATAGGTTATTTATCTAGACCACCATTTTTTGGAGCCAGCTCAGTGCATAGGTAGAACTGTGTATCTATAAACAAAGCCCCCTCCATTTAGTGGGCTAATCCCGCAGCTGATACGTTTGTGCCTCTTTACCGTGCTGAACTTGCATTTTTACCATAGTTTGCAGAGCCTAAGGCAATAATTTTGTTAGTAAACAGAAGGGACAAAGGGAAGCAGAACACAAGGGCATGATAGACTAAGCACTGTAGAGGTGGAACCTCCAAGTGCCTTCCAATGAACTAATCCAGAGATAAGGGAGAGCAAAGCTAGCCAATAATACACTTTATTGAGGCAGTTGAGCTAATGGAAAAAGTAAAAAAAGAAGGTCTAAGAAAGTCAACACTTCGAGGGAAGGGTGTTCAAGACAGGAGTTGTTTACTAAGGATAAGTAGATAGATTTGAGAGTTGGACATATATATAGGTCAATCGAGACATGACCAGTAATGCCCTCAAGCTCAGGGTTTATTGCTTAATTATGAGGCCACCTCGATTATGGTTATTTGTATTTTTTAGTTCACAGTTATTCAAGTTGGTATGTTACTATGAGTCTGGGCTGCGTTAGGCTGTTGGCACTATAAAATGCTGATGCAGCAGTATGGGATTTAGCGCTGGGAAGCTGCACAGGGCTTGAACTCCTAAACCTTGGAGAACTGCATTAAGGGTGTGTTATATACGAAATCTACAGTTTAGCATGGGAGGAAAGCGGCAGGTAGCCTCAAGGTTATCGCTCATCCGGGCATTTTGAGAATCGCTTTCAAGGCGATCAGACATCTCAGGGGCATTTAACGGTGGTAACTGACTAGTAGAGAAATGGAAGGAGGACTTGAGCAAAGATTCACTTCTGAAGTAGCAAAAGGTGCCCTCCAAGGAGTGTCCAAGGCCAAGTGAGGTTGAAGGTTTTACTTTCATCATTTTTCCATATAAGAAGGTGATTAGGATTCAGGAGGTTAGGTTGCTGTTGTAAGTTTATTTATTGTTTCGTTTTATAATGCACTTGTTTGTTGCGGTGCTGCTTCAAAGCGCCTGGGGAAAAGCAAAACAGGACATGGGTAATGAGACAAAGGTGTGACATGATAGCCGGGAGAGTAGCTGAAAAGTAACATGCTCACCATGGAGCAGGGCAATGCCATTTGTCATGAGTTTGATACACCTGTCAGTCCGGCTCAGCCCTTCACTCACCCAACCCCCCCATTTGAGAAACATAATACCACATTGTGAGAAAATGGAACATCAATTATCATGCGTTCTGAAACTGTATTCTTTTGAGAGTCGCACTATATAAAACATCAAACAAATTATATACAAGCATGGGATGAGGTTACAAGCCAAACAAGTCTAGTTGGTAGGTATCCGAGATCTGAACTGACAGATGGGTTACGTAGTGTGGCTGACACTTTTACTAAGTCACCATTGGTTACAGAAACTCTGTTGCTTGCAGGTTATTCATATTCTAGCACATGTAAAATAAGTGTGTTCGGGGGCAAGTCTGAAAACCTTTTGCAGGTTGTCTGGTAATCAGTGCTCCAGATTGTATTTTGGAGTGAGTATTTTACTCCCATTATTTTGAATTGGAGAGTAAATCCAATTTCAAGAGAGTAAAAATGAGTTTGCTTCTTCGCAAGAGAGTAAAAAGTGCTTGACAAAGATCCATTTTGTATGTAAAATTTTAAACTTTGTTCGAAAACATTAATGAAAAAACAGCTGTATTTCAAAGTGGTTCTAAATAATTTATTGCACCTGTGGATACACTTTTCCCCACACAAGAACCTTGTAGATGCATACTACCCAGCTTCATCTTCATGGTACTTGGGCACAGACTCTGTTAAGAGTTACTCCAGATGCCAGTTAGTTACATCAGGTGATTCATAAATCAAGTCCCTCACTCTACCAGCATCTCTTCTCTGCCTCTCAGGCCTACTGTTGCTGCCTGGCACTGCATGCTTGACAGCAACTCCATGTTTTTGCCCCATCTCTCCTTCCCTTTACTACTCTGTTTCCCCTGTCTCTCGCTGTATGCCACTCTGCCTCTTACCCTTAAGTGTTGCGATGCCACGTTTTGTGGTCTGTCACTCCCATCTCTGCATTTTATTGTTGCTGTTTCCCCTCCTATATATCGCTGCATCGGTTGATATAACTCCTCTTCCTCTCTCATGTCATTACTCAGGCTATATCTGTTTTTTCATTTTCTTGGTTGCGGTTGCTACTCCTTTTGATTATCTTACTTGCACGGTCTCTTGTGTTATTGGCCTATCCTTCCCATGTCTTGCTATTCTATTTCCATCTCTCCCAACCTGCTGTTGATCTGTGTTTTATGTTACTGTCTGTAAATGTCTTTTGCTCTGCTTCTATCCCTCACTCCTATTGTGTGCTTGTTTCTCTTCTCACTTTCTTTGTTGCCCTATCATGTAGCTCGAATACCTGTTTTGGATTGTCTAGTATGTTCTCTGTCCCTTCACTGCCCCCACACACACCTTAGTTCTCCTGTATTGATTAGGTCCAGAGTTGCTCTTCTTCTCCAGCATGGGGTCTGGCATGGATTCACATCCTCATGAATATTCCCCGTCGTCAGGCTGGGAATCCTCAGTAAAGAAAAAATCAGTATCAGTTTCGTTTCTGATCTGTCTTTCGTAGTAGTAACCAATCACTGATCTCTGCGTCATACTGACCACAGCCAATGACTGCCCTCTACCTAAGCCCCGCCTCTGGCAGCCATCTTCAGATTTTTACCGCACGTTCAAGTGTTGGGATCCTCGTGCTCTTGCTCTCGAGCGTTAGTGCTATTTTTTCACATTTTTTCTCAAAAAACGTCTATTTTTCGGTCAAAAGAGCCTCAAGCTCCACCGTTTCTTCATCCAATCAACGGGGACCCGTGTCGGATTCGTCTACGCCCCTCAAGGGTGAAGATTTCGTCGAGCCACGCTTTTGGAGGACTCCAGAAGTTTCTCAGGCCCATCTCGGACATGGCCCCGGAGAAGGGAAGCTCGACGCCCGGAAAGCTGTTCAGGGTCTGCCCTGGATGCCAGCTTCAGAATGTCTTTAAGGAGGACGAACACTCCCTTTGTCTTTACTGCCTACATGAGGACAAGACGCACGTGGAGAAGGACTGTGCGTTTTGCGGCAATATGTCGGAGCGCACCATGAAGGACCGCCATCAACGTCTCGCCAACTGGCTGGAAGGGAAGAGCCCGTCAGGCGAGAAGAAGAAGAAGAAGTCCGAGCGGTCTTCTAAGACCTTTAAGGACGCCCCGGCGACGGGGGTCCAACACAAGGCCAATCACCGCAAGTCCGCTGGCACCGGGAGCGCTGAACAGTCGGGCTCTATGGGCGCCAGGCAGGGCGCATCCTCCCCGGCGCCATCAACCACGAGCCAACGCTCTGGTTCGGGTAAGAGGAAGGCCGAGCACCCGGCGAAGCTCCTGGAGAGACCCCGGTCGAGCTCGAAGGCCCCATCGGAGGGGGAGCGAGGCAGTGACCCTCCCCCCAAGGAGAAGGCGGTGAGCGCACCTAAGGTGGTGAAAGCCTTAATCCATCTGGCCAAGGCCTCTATCGAGACAGTCGCGGCGGCCCTGGCTCAGCCTGTGGAGGCTACACCAGTGGTGGCGACCTCGGGGCTCAGAGTCTCCCTGCCACCATGGAGGGAGTCCTCTTTTATGCCCATCGACAGGACCCCCGTGAAACCTCCGACGGGGAAGAAAAAGGGGGTGCCAGGAGGTTGTCGTGGATTCGGCCTCAACCTCTGAGGAAGAGCTGATCGAAGTCTTAAGCCACGGCGTTGGCGTGGAAGAAGACCAGCCCGTCGGGAGGGACCCCGACGTAGGAGATGACGATAACTTCGAGGGTGCCGACGGGGCCCCTGACCGCCCGTCGGACTCCCCTCAACCAGTGCCGCAAGACAACTCGGCGGCCATTTTGTTGGCTATACAGTCCTTATGCTCGGAGATAAGGACGAGACTGCCGTTACCACCAGCGGAGGAACCGCTCCCGACGGGGGACCCGGAGCCAGGCCCTTCTGGGAGCCCTTCCCCTAAGAGAAGAAGGATTCATCCTCCACCTCCTTTTCAGCCATCGCGCCCTGTTCAACCCTCCTCCCCGTCCACGACTCGTGGGGATGATACGGGGACTGACACGGCCGCGATGGGTACAGACGACGAGGTTTACGACGAGGATCTGCCGTCGTCACCTCCCACCCGGGCTTCCCCGCCCGACGAGATTGGATCGTTTCACTCCATGATCGCCAGGGCATCCGAACTTTTCCAGCTTTGCCCAGAAGAGAAGAAGAAGGAAGGTTTCCTTTATCAACGGCGTGAGGCCAAGAGGAAGACGGTCCTCTCTGTACCTCTACTGGACGATATTTGGGATGAGGGCCTCGCCCTCCTCAAGAACCCATCCACGACGCCGGCTAGAAGGGATCGGTACGAGAAGAAGTACCGGGTCCCGGACGCGGCCCCCTTGTGCCTTTGGGCACAGCCGACCCCGGACTCGGTCGTCTCCGCGGCAGCCAGGAAGAAAGCGGGCGGGGGGCGCGGCCTCTATGTCGACCTCCCCGCCGGACGGTGAGGGAAAGAAATTAGATACAATGGGACGCAGAGTCATCTCGTCTGCAGCGACGACGATTAAGGCCGCCAACGCCTTGGCTATCGTAGCCCGCTACGACAGGGAGTTGTGGTACAAACTGGCCCCCCTGCTGGACTTCCTACCGGACGACAAGAGGGCGGAAGCCCTAGAGATCTTGCAGGCAGGAGAGGTGGCGTCGGACCACGCCATTACGATTGCGACGGACATCGCTGACACTGGATTTCGCCAGTTGGGCAACGGCGTGTGCCTTAGGTGGCGTGGATGGCTCAAGGCTACTGACTTCCGTCAGGACGTGCAGACCAGAGTCTTGGACATGCCGTTCGATGGAAACAACCTGTTTGGGAAAACAGTGGACGATTCCCTTCAAGCCATCAAGGCAGACACGGAGACGGCCCGGGCTCTTGGGGTTCTCCAGCAACGGCAGCCGCCCTTTCGGAGCATCAGGGGCAAACAGGGTGCCTCCAAAGGTTCCGGCGGCGGATTTTCCACCTACCGTCAAGCGGCCCGTTCGTCGTCGCAGGAAGCTTACAGGGGACGAGGCAAGTCAGGCGGACCCTGCCGTCGTCGCCAAGGAGGACAAGGCGGCAAAGCCTCGTCGAAGCAGGACTGAACTGGCCGTGGGGTCGGGCCCCCACCGAAGCACCCCGGTGGGAGGCCGGCTGGTGAGCTTCGTCAATGTGTGGGAGTCCATCTCCACCGACCGTTGGGTGCTGGACGCCCTAGCTCAGGGTCACGCGCTCGAGTTTCTAAAGAGGTGCCCGCGCGTTCCCCCTGTGGCCAGGAAAGAACATCACGTCCCTCAACTTCTCTTGGAGGTAAAGGCGATGCTCAAGAAGGGCGCCATCGAGCTCGTCCCAAAGAGGCTTCGGGGCTCCGGAGTTTACTCAAGATACTTCCTCGTGAAGAAGAAGACGGGAGGATGGCGTCCCATCCTGGACCTACGACGACTGAAAAAATTCATCAAGGCACAGAAGTTCCGGATGGTCACCCTCCAACACGTTCTGGGTCAGCTGGAGGAGGGCGATTTCCTGTCGTCGTTGGATTTGGAGGATGCCTACTTCCATATTCCCATCCTACAGGGACACCGAAAGTTTCTCAGGTTCGTGGTCTAGGGGCGTCACTACCAGTTCAGAGCCCTTCCCTTCGGACTGAGGTCGGCACCCAGGGTGTTCACCAAGTGCCTCGCACCGCTGGCGGCGCAGCTGCGCCGAGAGGGGATCCACGTCTACCCCTACCTGGACGACTGGCTCATCCGAGCGAAGACGAAGGAGCTCGCCGTGGAGCACACGGCAAGGACCGTCCAACTTCTCACGGGCCTGGGATTCTCCATAAACTACGCCAAGTCCCACCTGGTGCCCGCGCAAGACGCACTGTTTCTGGAAGCGAAGCTCGACGCAGTGTCGCTTCTGGCCTCTCCGTCGGAGGAAAGGACGAGGGCCATCTTGGGCAAGGTGCAGCGGATGCTGGTTGCGGACGCGGCCAGAGTGAGGTCCATCAAGTCCCTCCTCGGAATGATGTCTTCTTGCATTTACCTCATCCGCCTGTACAGGCTCCGGATGCGCCCGTTGCAGGAGTTCCTGGACGCGCGCTGGATCCAGGCGACGGGCAGCTTCGAGGAGAGGATCACACTCGACGAGAGTTTCCGACGAGCGATCCGGTGGTGTGGCACCTGCGCGCTTCTGACGGCAGGCATGGACTTCCAGACCCCCGGCCACCAGGAGACAATGACCACGGATCCCTCCCTGGAAGGGTGGGGAGCGCACACCGAAAATCTGCACGCGAGAGGCCTTTGGCTCCCGACGGAGAAGTCCCTCCATATCAACGTCCTGGAGCTCCATGCAGTGTTTTGGGCCCTCAGGTCCTTTCTTCCGTCCCTCAAGGGCAAGGTGGTGAGGATCTTCACCGACAACACCACCACCATGTTCTATATCAGGAAACAGGGCGGAACCAGGTCCCCAGCCCTGTCCATGGAGGCGCAGGATCTGTGGCATTGGGCTGTCGCCCAAGGGATGTTTCTGGTGCCGTTTCATCTGGCAGGGATAAAAAAACACCATCGCCGACTCACTCAGCAGGGAGCTGCGCTCGTGCCATGAGTGGGAACTACGACAGGATCTAGTGGACCGCTCTTCCGACGGTGGGGCACACCCCAGATCGATCTGTTCGCGACGCCGACGAACTCCAAGTGCCGGAGGTTCGCCAGCAGGTTTCCCCAGCCGAGGAGCATGGGTGATGCTTTCTCGTTCCCCTGGGAGGGCCTGTTTCTATACGCGTTCCCTCCATTGCCATTGCTGATCTCATCAACCAGCTCAAGAGGTCGCGGTGCAGGATGATCCTCGTCGCACCTGCGTGGCCGAGGCAGATATGGTTCCCGGACCTTCTGGACTTGTCAGCGTCCCCGTCAATCAAGCTGCCAGTGGACGCGGATCTTCTCTCCAGGGAAGGAGGCGCCATCCTCCATCACGACCCGAAGTCGCTGAACTTGCAGGCCTGGCTCCTGCAGCGTTAGAGTTTGGAGGATACGACATACCGGCCGACTGCAGAGAGGTTCTTGCAAAGGCCAGGGCGTCCTCAACTCTTAAATGCTACGGACACAAATGGAAGAGGTTCTCTGTCTGGTGCCACGCACAGAAGATTAACCCTCTACGGATTACGGCTCCCCAAGTACTGCCGTACCTACTGACGCTGGCCAAAGCTGGACTGGCGCACGCGTCCATCAAGATTCATCTTGCTGCGATCTCCCGATACACCAGAACCACGGGGCGGACGTCTTTGTGGTCTCATCGTCTGGTGAAAGAGTTCATGAAGGGACTGTTCAGATCGTTCCCGCCGGTGAAGGCTCCGGCTCCGGCCCCGGCGTGGGAGCTCAACATGGTGCTGACCAAGCTCATGGGACCTCCGTTCGAGCCTCTGCACTCGGCTCCGTTGAAGTTCTTGTCGTGGAAAACAGCGTTTGTTGTGGCCATCACCTCCGCACGACAGGTGGGAGAGATCCAGGCCCTTTCCTGCAAGGCCCCGTACTTGACTTTTCACGACACGAGGGTAGTGCTCAGGACGCACCCCTCCTTCATGCCCAAGGTGCCGTCGGACTTCCACCTCAACGAACCTTTGGTGTTGCCTGTTTTCTTCCTGTCGCCTTCGTCGCCGGCTGAAAGGACTTTGCACTCGCTGGATGTGGCTAGAGCGCTGAAGTTCTACGTGGACTGCACAAAGTGTTTTCGGAAGAGGTCACAACTCTTTGTGAACTTTGGACCTGTCAATCAGGGGAAGGCTCTCTCGAAGGCTTCCATTTCCAGATGGCTCTCCGGCTGTATCATGTACTGTCATCGTTTGGCATACCGACCGCTGCCTGGCCGTCCGAGAGCCCATTCCACCAGAGCGATCGCAGCTACCACGGCGTTCCTATCTGGTGTACCCTTGCTGGACATCTGCAGGGCTGCTACATGGAGGTCGACGCACACCTTCATGAAATTCTACTGCGTCGATCGGGATTCCAGGGAGGAGTCCAGGGTCGGCCAAGCAGTGCTGCGCAACCTGTTCGCCTAAGGTGAGCCTGGTGAGGAGGTAAGAATTGCTTAATGTTGAGTTTGATGTAATGCTTAATGTTGAGCCTTTGCCACCTCCCGTGGTTGTGCATGTGTGTACTGCTATGTATTCTTTATTCATGAGCATGTGAATCCATGCCAGACCCCATGCTGGAGAAGGAACAAGTTACTTACCTGTAACTGTTGTTCTCCAGCATGGGTCTGGCATGGATTCACATGCGAACCCTCCCGCCTACCCCTCTGCTGCTCTTCACTTGGTCATACTGCCACTTCACGTGCTACCAAACCTAATGATGGCTGCCAGAGGTGGGGCTTAGGTAGAGGGCAGTCATTGGCTGTGGTCAGTATGACGCAGAGATCAGTAATTGGTTAATACTACGAAAGACAAATCAGAAACGGAACTGTAACTGATTTTTTCTTTACCGAGGATTCCCAGCCTGACGACGGGGAATATTCATGAGCATGTGAATCCATGCCAGACCCATGCTGGAGAACAACAGTTACAGGTAAGTAACTTGTTCCCTCTCCCGTTTGTCTTTTAACATAGCACCAATAAATATCCAAAAAGCTGAAAAAGCCTTTTCTATTGGAAAATCTAGTGTAGCTTTACCATGGAGTGCTCCTTTGTAGATGTGTGCAAACCTTATTTTGGCTATTAGCTGGGAATTATAGAGTTAGAGGTTTGTCTGACCAGATGCAACATTAAAAGTATAAGTGCCCATATGAGCTGTGTGTTCTGAGCCATTACAAGCATATCAGCCCTGAGGAGTTGTGTTCTGAGCAATCACAGGTATAGCGACCCTGATGATTTGTGAGTTGGGAGCCATTACACATACAGCATCCCCAATGAAGTGTGTGTTCTGAATCACTGATCATTTAGTAGTCCTTTTGATAAGTCATAAATTCAGTCAACTCTGTTACAATTGAATGTTATCTGCATCTCAAACGCACACCTCTGATGCAGACTCAGTAACTCACCTATCAACAGGATTTAAACTAAAAGGTTACACAAATCTCTCCAGCAGGATTATTAACCCACTGAGCTTCCTTTCCCAAAAGGCTGTTGACACTGAAAGGCACATAGGGTTAGGGCACTGGCAGTTCCATGTGAGGCTTGCCTGACATACTTGGCTTGTCAAAATTTCTAAGCCTGTTTTGACTATCTTACATGAGTCAGGTGATTCATAATGATGCTTTCAAATGTGCTAGATTTTTGGCAGTGGGACTCAGTAATCAGACATGTGTTAAGCAGAAGTATTGAAAAGTGCAAGACCGAATCGAAGGGATTGAAGTATATGACAGCAATACTACCTCCGAATGGATTGTGTCCTCTCACGTATTCCTTATCTTTGATATTTCCTAATATTCAGGTCGCTGCTAAGGAAAAAGAAATTCCCAGTAGAGGGCGCTGTGCGTCGATGCCTGGTCGAGTCGATTTGCCTCAGAGGTGTCCGTCCTGATGTCAACGTCATCACTGGTATAAGTAGTGCGTGCAGCACCCGTTGCTCAGTTCTGTTTTTCTGCGCTTCACAGCTTCGGTAACGTAACGCTTGGTTCCGTGTGATTCTTTGAATTTCTTCGAGTTTCCAAAGAAAATTCTTCACGTTTTCAACGAAATGGCTTCCTCATCGGCTCTGTCGATTCCTCGGTCCGGTTTTAGAAAAGTGCTGCGACTGCAGTGCTAAAATGTCCGTGACGGACCTGCACAGGATCTGCCTGTGGTGTTTAGGGGCAGAACATCCGTGTTCAGAGTGCGACGAATGCGTGTCGGTGACGGCCACGGCCTTGAGGAAGCGCAGAGGGAAGTTGGAGGGACGTAGGCCTCTAAAATCTATTACCGTGTCCAAACGTAAGTCTTCAGATGAGTCGAAACCTTTGTCTCCCAGTCATAAAAAACATAAACACTCCCGATCCTGGTCGCAAAGTTGGTCGCACCATTTCTCGTTTTCGAGGCATGGTAAAAAGAGGCGCCATAGAGTTCCGTCCACTTCCTCATCTAGCTCACCCAAAAGGGTTGTTTGTCCCTCAAAACTTAGTACCCCAGCCCAATTGGGGGAATTCAGAATGAGTATGATGAAGGTGTTAGACAACGCTGCCTTACCCCCCTCGAAAACACCTAGAGGCGATACCTGAGACAAAACACCTGGGAAGCACAGAAGCCGGGAGTCCTCAACCCTAACTGTGGAAATTCCTTGAGAGCGATCTTATCCCTCGAGTCGAGAGAAAGCCTCAGTGACACACAAAAGATCGTCAAAAGAAACCCATACGGCAAGCCTGAAGAGTGCGTCATCGATGCCCTTGGCGCCCAAATCAAAGGAAAAACCATTGAAGCCTCGAGTGTTGACCTCCTTGACGCCGTATATATGACAATTCCCTCAATGTTGTCGTCAAAGACCTCGACGTTTGTGTCGAAGCCATCGACGACTTGGGGAAACCTTCAAAGCCGTCGACAGTTTTGTTGAAGCCGTCAACGTCAACATTGACTTTTCAACACTGTCAGCTCCCATTATGATGTCTATGGCAACTTCTTCTTCTTTTGAGAGGATGTATACTCCTCAACCTCGTTAAGAGTATTTTAAAACTCTTTCTTCAATTTATGAGGATGCTGAAAACTCATCTGACAAGGAAAGACCATTTGGTCTAGAGTATGGGACACCTTCTGTTCCAGAGGAACTCATATCATAAGAGTCTCGGATAAAGAACCTACAGGACTCCTACATGAGGCAAGCATTGACACTTCCCCTGAAGTTGAATTTGGTAAGGCAGGTCCAGGAGATCATGTCAAAGGCAACTATAGATAACTCATGACTAGAGTAATGGAATACATGGGATGGTCTAGGCCCAAACCTGTTTTTGAACGGGATGATTTAATGGACATACTTGATAAAGGACCACAGGAAGACCATATTGTCCCATTCCATAGGGCTCTGCAGAGGAGGGTAGCTTCCAACTGGGAAACACCAGAGGTTGTCCCCGCAGTGAATAAGAGGCTAACAGCCAAATGCAGAGCTTCCACTTCTGACCCTCTGTAGCTTTCGACACATCCAATACCAGAAAGCCTGGTAACATGGCAGCTACCTCTTCTGGCAAACAAAATCCCTATCCCACAATACCACAAGACAGGGATGACAAGAAATACGATGCCATGTCCAAGAAGGTTTTCTCGGCAGGCAGTATGGCGTTAAAATCTGCTAATGCTACGTGCACGCTGGCAAGGTTTACCCACACCCTTTGGGACTGTATTTCGATGGCGGATGACCACATCGCTGAAGTGGAGGAACGAGACGGTTTCTTGAAACTTGTCAAGGATGGGGAGGACTCTATGTGCGAATCCCTCCAGACTGGTCTCATCTCTGTCGACAGCATCAGCAGAGCCATGGCGTCTAGTACAGTGATCCGCATATTTGCGTGGTTGTGGAAGTCAGGATTTGCCCCCGACCTTCAATCCAGACTTCTCAACATGCCCTTTGATGGCACACATCTATTTGGCAATAAAGCTGATGAGAGGTTGGAGAAGCTGCACATTTCCAAGGTGACGGCCAAATCCCTTGGAGCTGCTATAAGGCAAACTCCAAACAGCCCCACAGGTGCGCCCTGGAGGGGTAGGTCCTTTCGCTATTTCTCCGCATTCAGAAGAGGCAGAGGGCAGCAAGCTCAAAGAGGTCAAAGACGATTCCACCGTGGTGGACTGGGTAGAGGTACTACGACTGAACCAGCAGGGGCCACCTTACCCTCAGCCTCTGTATCAGCCACTCCAAAACCTCTATAAGGTCTTACATCACAAGATGGCAGTAGGAGGCAGGTTGTCACAGCATCTAATAGAATGGCAGGCTATTACTTCAGATACTTAAGCATTGGAAACAGTTGGCTAAGGTTACTGCCTACCTTTCCTGCTAAAACCTCAGAGTTATCCACCGGGGGACAACCCTTTGAAGATTCTGGATCTGCTCCTTATGCAGGAGATTGTAACCCTGCTGGAGAAAGGTGCTATAGAACCGGTACCTGTAGTGGAGAGTAACAAGGGTTGGTACTCCCTTTATTTTGTAATTCCAAAGAAGGACGGAGGAATGAGACCCATCTTATACTTAATAGACTTGAACAAGATCCTCAGGAAGGACAAGTTCAAGATGTAACCCTTTCTCAGATCCTTCAGGCCCTCCAGCTTCACGATTGGTTGGTATGATTGGACCTCCAGGATGCTTACTTTCGTGTGCTGATCATATCGCAAGCAGAGACAGTGCCTGAGGTTCGATATTGGCAACTCGCACTATCAGTTTCGGGTTCTGCCATTTGGGCTAACCTCCGCCCGAGGGTTTTCATCAAGCTAATGGCATTAGTGGCAGCAAGTCTCAGGAGAGGGGGATTCACGTCTACCCCTACCTGGAGGACTGGCTGATCAGGGCCAGTTTCCCAGAACAAGCCCTGGATCACCCCAGCTATACTTGCCACTTCCTCCACAGGCTTGGCTTCACCCTCAACTTCAAGAAGTCCCAAATGATACCTTCACAAAGACTCCAGTTCATCGGAGCAATCCTGGGTGCGTCCCTGGGAAAAGTCTCTCCACCAGAGGTGAGGGCTCAAGACATTCTGCAGATGGTGACAAAATTCCAGAGTGCCCAACATCTTCGATGAGATCTCTCCAATGGGCTCTCAGGACCCAGTGGTCACAATTCTCAGGAAGGATGTCAGATCTCCTACATATCCTGGACAGAGTCTCAGTGGATCTTCATTGGTGGGGCTGTCGGGAAAACATCTTGAAAGGAGAACCTTTTTGGCAACCACAGCCGGAGATAACAGTAGTGACGGACAACTCGCTCACGGGGTGGGGAGCCCATACCAAAGATTTGACCATCAGCGGTCGTTGGTCTCAATCAGAGTCCAAACTACATAACAACCTTTTAGAGCTGGGGGCAATCAGACTAGTGTTGAAGGCCTTCCTGCCATCTGTATGGGGGAAGAATGTCCTGATAATGACTGACAATACAGTGGCCATGTACTACCTCAACAAAAGAGGAGATGTAGGCTCACTGCCACTATGCAGAGAGGCAATGCAGCTCTGGTTCTGGGCATTACATGAAGGAATCTCTCTATCGGCAGTTCACCTTGCCGGAGAGACGAACACAACGGCGGACGCTCTGAGCAGGCAGAACACAGTCTCCCACGAGTGGGAACTAGCTCAGGATGTCCTTCAAGAGATCCTCACCCTTTGGGGAACCCCTCAAGTGGATCTGTTCACGACCTGTTCCAACCGGAAGTGCGAACTGTACTGTTCAAGAGAATTTCCCCCTTGATGAGCTCCAGGAGACGCGTTTGTGGTGTACTGAAAATGTCCACTTCTTTACGCGTTTCCTCCAGTCCCGGTCATTCCTCACATAAGATGGTTGAGAAGGTTCAGGAAATCCATGATCCTAATTGTCCCAGATTGGGCAAGGAGGCCGTGGTACCCGGACCTTCTGGACATGTCCATCTATCCTCCGATTGGTCTTCCACTTAGAGAGGACCTTCTTTGGAGAGAGGAGGGTCAGGTTCTCCATCCGGATATCAGGACTCACAGCCTTCACGCATAGTTTCTGAGAGGCTGAGATACAAGGATTGGGACCTCCCGGACGACGTAATGGAGGTGTTGCTTTTGGCCAGAAGACCAGCAACCAAATCTTTATACCGCTGCCGTTGGAATGAGTTCCGCAGCTGGTGTGGAGAAAAGAATGGTGACCCTTTCTGATGCAATACACTACTGGTGTTATCTTTTCTTGTACACTTGGCAAATCTGGGGCTCCAGATTGGAACAATCAATGGATATCTAGCAGTGCTAGCCATCTTCAAGCGCACTGCAGAGGAAGTCTCCTATTTTAATATTCCTCTGGTAATCCAATTTTTAAAAGGATTAACTAATGTTTATACTCCGACTGCTTTCCAAGTCCCACTATGGGATCTAAATTTGGTTTGAAACTATCTAATGGGTGCTCCTTTTGAGCCTCTTCATTGTTGCCCATTACAACTTCTCACCTTGAAAACAGTTTTCTTAGTGGCTATAACATCTGTCTGAAGGGTGAGTGAGCTACAGGCTTTATCCTGCAAGCCTCCTCATACTGTTTTTCATAAAGACAGAGTGGTATTCAGAGTGAAGCCTAATTTTCTCCTTAAGGTTGTTTCTGAATTTCACATCACTCATATAATAACCTTACCATATCCTCCGCTACACCCGGGAAAAGAGGAAACAAGGCTTCAGACTGGACCCTAATTGTGCACTAAGTTTCTACTTTACCAGATTGGCAAAACTGAGACAGAATGATCAGTTGTCTGTGGGCTATACAGGTCATAAACTGGATCTAGCCATCACCAAACAAACCATCTCTAAATGGATTATTTTACAGACTGGCCGGTAAAGACCCCCCAGAACATCTATGGGCTGACTCCACCAGGGGTATTGCAACTTCGTCTGCTTTGCAGAGGGGAGTTCCTATAAAGGATATTTGTGCAGCTGCCACATGGTCGTCTGCACACACCTTTACAAAATACTAGAGTCTGGATTCCTACAGTAGCCAAGAGTCTGTTTTTGGAAATGCAGTACTGCACTCTATGCATTCTTGATCACTTCAATTTAACTCCCTCCTCCGAATAAGGTAAGTGCTTAGGGAGTGTATCAAAGATAAGAAATACGTGGGAGGACACAATCCGTTCGAAGAACAAGTTACTTACCCATGGTAACGTTCTTTCGACTGGATGTTCCTCCCACATATTCCTTATCGCCCCTCCCATCCTATCCCACAGTAAAACTTCCCTTGTGGTTACAGTCTGCACTCTCTCAAGGGGAGCAACCGTCTAACTCAAGACAGTGCTTCGCTCTTCAAAACGGAACTGAGCAATGGGCAACGCGCACTCTACTTATACCAGTGATGACATAGGCGTCAGGACGGAGACCTCCGAGGGAAATCGACTCGACCATGCATCGATGCACAGTGCCCTCTACTGGGAGTTTTTTTTCTGAAGCAGCAAGATGGATATTAGGAAATATCAAAGATAAGGAATATGTGGGAGGAACATCCAGTCGAAAGAACGTTACCATGGGTAAGTAACTTCTTCTCACACTGTCTGCCAGTGGGCATCACACCAGCTCAGGAAGTTGGTGGAAAAAGCTCAGACACTGTTCTTGCTCAGTACTTTAGCTCACTGTAGAAAATGCAAACACGTGTTTGTGCTTTGTCATTACAGGAGCTCTGTTAGGAAATGTGGGTATTGTCCCAAAACATAGCAGTCCTGCTAAGAAATGTGGGCATGATGCAAACAGCCCTGCTGTGAATATTTGGCATTGTGCCATGACATGCGTGAGCATGAATATAGAGCGGTTGTAAGAAACCTGAATGTGTCTCCCTAACTAGTCCCTGAGTATCTGTCATCCAGGTGGCCAGGACATAGCCATTGCTATTGGATCAAGTTCCTGTGGGTGGACCAGTGCTGGAGGATCACCTGGATGAGGGGTCTTCGGAGAGTGGAAGCGGGATACCGAAGTTTGAGACGCATTTCCTCCTTCTTTGTAACACCTTTTACCCATCCTACCCTGTAGGATATTTAGAAGCTCTACCTTCCCCCTTTTCCATCACAAACACTTTCCTACACCGTAACAGACAACAGACTAACACCAGAGCCGTTAACCTGACATGTCCCAACACAAGGGTCAGGCAGAGTCAGGCAATTGACAATAATCATAAACACCTGGCAGCCCTTTACCTGCCCCACAGGGATAAAAGGTGGAGCACAAGAGCACATTAAGAGCAAGGCCAAAAGCACGAGGAACCAGCTACACTGAACCAGCAGTTTAAACAGAGAAGAAAGGCAGCGAGACCTGGAGGGACGCCGAAGGGGAACTGCCCTTGCCCTTTTCACCGCAGACCTGCAAAGCCTCCGAAAAAAAGGGAATTACAAGACCGGGAAATACAGCTGACGTGTGGAGTGAGAAATGACAACGGTGCACTGGGGCCTCCCGCATTAATAACACAGGCGGAGAGGCATGCTGGCTACTGTGCTATCATCCTTAACTCCAGGAGCAAGCCAAGCTAGCAGACCCGGCACAATCAGTGAGTCGGAGGAAGCTGATAGTGAACTGATTTGTATTGAGACCAAGGTTGCAAGTGGCAACATTAGATGAACGCAAGGACTTGAAAACAAAGAGCTTGTGTGTGTTTGAACTTTTGGGGGAAGCCCAGAGAAGGGCCAGCTGCAGAGTGATCAGGCACTGCAGGAGTGCTCATTCGAAGGACTCTTGCTGGCCCCTTTTGCTTTGAGGCTGCAAGTACCAGAAGGCTCTAGGAAAGAGCAGTGTAACGTGTCAGAGTGGTCCTACAAGGGTTATGACAAATCCCTTGTACAATCGAAAGTCTCTGACGCATTGTCAAAAGAAAGCTAGAGGGTAACCCCCTCCCCCCCGCTCTTTGGGAAGATTGTGAATATTGAGGGAAAGGGCAAGTGTGAACCTAACGGGGATGCCGAAAGAAAGCCAGGGAAAGGGAACCTGCGCTTTCTGGTGAGTTGAAACAAACTATAAATTGTGTTGGAAACTCATGAACTGTGGTAAAGATGGCTATGTGAACACGGCGGAGGGCTATAAGAGTGAATCCCGCATTGTGATAACGTAAAGTGAACTGTATATTTGACAAACGTGAACACGGTATGAGGGATGCCTGTGAGTTGAGGTGAAGAGTAATACACATGTGAACACTGTGTAGACTAGAGTAAACCTGGACGAGGGTTGTCCGCAGTGGGAAGTTGCAAGCTGCATTTGAGAGGCCGTAGTGAACCGGACGAAGGGAGGCCTACGTTGCAAGAAGCATCCGAGCCTGGCGGAGGGAGATCCAAGAGGCGAAGAGCAATCGCCCAAGGTACAAGATTACAGAAGGAACTTTTTGTTTGTTTATTGGCTTGGTACAGCCGGCCTTCTAAGGTAAAAGACTTTGCTGGTAAGAGGCTTGGCTCCAGAAGGTCCTGGCAATGTTGAACTGAATTGTAACCTCGTGCTGGCGAGGTCCAGGAGTGTGCTGTGCCTTGTCCTGTGCTAAAAATGTGGGGAAGGGAAACTCAGCCATACCATCCTAACGTATCATTTATTTGTTGGGCACTTCTTTGTTTTCTTGAGAACATTATCCCACGCTATTTTTGTAACTTAGTTGTAAGGATTGGCAATAGTTTTTTTTGGTGTAGACCCTTTTTATTTGACAAGACACCACTAGTACTGCTTTCTTATTATTAAATAGTAAGCTTGCAGCCAACTTAAATTTAGGTTTAGATTAGGTGCTTTTCTCACCCATTATACAGTTTAATAAACACCCTTGATCTGTGATCACTTGGGGGGGCGTGGCTAGCAGCCATGCTTTAATGAAACGTTTTCCTTCCGCTCCTGTGATCCGACATGATGCGGCCTGTAATACAGACATTAGCGGGTTAAATCCTCTGCATGTGGAACTACAGATGTAAGAAACAGACTAGCAGACCTGAGTGCAAGCAGAGGAGCGGCTGATGGCGGACTGCTGAGTACGGGTTAATGAAAATTCAGATCCGGCTGACGGCAGAGACACAAAATGGTGGGCGCAAGAAAGGACCCCGGGCACACTTGATAGCAAATAAGAGTGGCGCTGTGTCTGACTCGCAAACGGGGAGAGCAGAGTATCAGCTGCCCCAGGCTGATGTGCGGTGTCATGGTCTGAACAAGCGGAAAGATGGATTGACCAGCATAGAATAACACTGAGCACTGTGCGCAGAGGAGGAGCGGGGTGTTCGCCAACAGGAAGGAAACCAGCCAGGGTGTAGGCGGCCACACGAGAGTCAGTGGAACGCAACGAGGACAGGCAGCGAGGATGCTGGATGCAGCGTCAGCCCGAGGACCGAAGTGAGGTGAGGGACAATCAGGAGAAGTGCGCTGCCCAGTAGGCAGTGTGGACGTCCTGGGTATAATAAAGCACCGGGGGCACGGAGTCTGCAGCAAGGCTGCCCCCCACACCCCACAGGTAGGGCCGGGGGACGGATCCACGGCACTACATAAGCTATATCCACAACCCGAAGTAACAATAAACAAGTGAAGGCTGGAGGGCGCAAGTCCATAAGTGGGCAGATGACACCGTAAGAGCGACAACAGCAGTGCCAGGCGCAAGGGTTTGTGAGGAAGGGCTGGGGACCTGAGGGACGGACTATCCCAGAGAGCTGCAGTACAGGAAGGTGCGAGCGCCGTGGGCAGGCCGGAAAGCAAGACTGCTGGAAGGTGTCTGAGGCCCGGCGTTTCCACTGGTTCTAGGAGACTGGACCTTATGTGCCTATGTGAGTAGAAGGATGCAACAGTGTGAGCCGGGGAACGAGGGCATACACTAGGAGAAACGGATCCGTAACTGCACGGGCAACAAGAAACAGAACGGGAAGAGCCGGTGGGCATACCGCAACTCGGAACAGTCTGCATCCCTTCAGGCACGGAACAGCAACGGAGCCTAGGAGGAACACACGCCAAATGGTGCAGCAAGGTCTGGGTATGGATGGGCACATGCAGGGTAAGCCCGGACATGTTACTGAGCAATAGGTAACAACGAATGTGGATAGAGAGAGGATGCCACAGAGACAAGTCAACGGCCACCAGACTCCAGGGCACACAACGGCCGGGGGGCAACCAACACCAGGCACGGTACCCGGTCCCCTCCACACAAGCCCTGAACAAGCAACATGTGGGCAGGGAGGACAGCAGGCCACAGCATGGGGGAGCAAGTGAAGGTGGGCGATAACACACCTGCTCAAGCTGAATAATAACAGTGCAAGAAGGAGGCGCGCACTGTAGTAGTATCCAGCCTTGTAAGATACCCACCCCGCAATAGACACACAAGAGAGGGGTACAAGGCAGAACCTGCGCTGGGAGGCAACTGTACCCAGCAAGTATGGGCACACGGATTGGACATAACCTCTAACGCGCCGAATGGCTGGCAGACACAGGAGATAATTACCTAAGCGGCCAGTGAAGAGTAACAGAAACTTGCCGTGGAATGACAGGCCCCAGCAGTAGTACAGGCAACAACTTGGGAGCCCACAGTCAGCTCCCAGCAGATACCTGTGGGCACAGGGGGGAAGGCAATAACCTAGAAATGCCCCAACGAGCAGAAGCATGCAGAGGCGGAGGCCCGTGGTGGCCGGTATGCTGAAGCTGGGCAGCAGAGACATTCTCAGTCGGTATAAATAGCGGAGAGCGAACCCTCTTCTCGATACTCCCTCGCTTATTGGCCGGCAGGGGCGGAGTATAGCCTACGGGCTGGACATAGACTAAGCAACAGCACAGACTGAACTTAGGTGCCGGAAACAAGCAAACCGCCCCCCAACCCTGTAATTGGAACAGCAAAGGTCCATACAATATCGAGAGCAGAAGAGGGAACGTAAGAACAGTACTGCAGGAATTAACTATGGCGTCGAAACCACAGAAGGGCAAATCCAAGCAACACACGTTGGACAGTTTTACTAAAACTATGACCATAGCAGAGAACGCCACGCCAGTGAATCCATTCCCCACAGGGAGACCAGATTCAAGTAAAAGGAGATCAGCAAGTACTGGATGCTATTGTGGCACTGAAGGTAGCTCCAGAATCTAAAATGTATGCAATCGGCACGGACGTGAATCTTTTGAGACAAGATGTTTGGGCACATGCGGAGCGCACTGGGACTAGAGAAGGAAGTCATGGTTACTACTGCTGTTCTTAAAGAAGTTTCAAGAGATGTATCGGTATTGTAGCAACAAGTAAAAAACCTACAAAGCTGAGTGGATGAAGCAGAAGGGAGGGCCAGATGCAATGATGTCAGGATAGTCGAACTCCCGGAAGGAGAAGAAGAGGCACACCCCACCAAATTTATAGAGGACATGCTACTACAAGAAATTGGCCCAGGCAACCTCCCTCAGAGCTTCACAGTGGAAAGGGCGCACAGGTTCCTAATGAGGAAACCACCACCGGGAGTACAACCACGACCCATCATAGCCCGGATCTTAAACGATAAAGATAAGGAAAAGATCCTAGAGCACTTTCGCAAAGGTGGCATGATACATTGAGCATCAGCCAGCATTACTGCATACTTGGATTACACCATGCAGGTGCAGAGACAAAGCATGAACTTCACATCAGTCAAAAGAAGGCTGAGAGTGTCAAACCTCAAATACATGTTGTTATACCCGGCACAGCAAATGATAACGAGGCAAACTTCAGGCAACAGAAATTGACAGGAGGAGCCCGCTGAGGGGTTCACATCCATGAGCGCCCCGTTAGGAAGTGTTCTTCACCTAAGAGCGGAATTGCCGGAGGATACTAGTGTTCCAGTATCCGCCTGCTGCACCCGTGACACCAGTACTGCCAACTGGGAGTGGGGTGAGAAGCAGGAATGCCTGAGCACGAGGTATTGAGCTTGGCAAATGTTGGGAGGGTAAGGGAGTTGGGGTAGTTAGTTGTGAGCTAGCCTATGGAGCACACAAGAAATGACCAATAAGTACATCGAACTGTCGGGACAAGGGCGAAAGACAATCTGTGATGGGGGCACTTAGAATACCTACGTGGAATGTCAGGGGGCTCAACAGCTATATGAAACGGCCTAGGATAATGAGCTATCTGAGATGCCAGAAAATCGTTGTGTCTCCTTTAGTAGTACAATATTTCACAAAGGATAAACTAACAGTCCTAGCTCGAAAGTGTAGGGGGAATGACTCTGGGCTCATCATATTCTGCATACGCGAGAGGGGTCCTAATGAGGTATATGCAATAAAAAAAGTATGCACCGAATCAGGATACAGCAGCCTATTTCTGCTCATTATATCCCCACATAAGTACATATAGAGATGATACACTAGTATGGGGAGGCGATTTTAATTGTACGCTACGCCCGGCACTCTATAGATCCGACAATAAATTGACACACCCAAGCCCTGTAGTGAAGGCCTTAAATGCATTGCTACAAGCATTCAACTTGATCAATATATGGAGGACTCTACAGCCACAGGCCAGGAGATATTCCCATTACACGGCCCCTAAAGATATATGCACCAGATTATATTGTTTTCACAGGGATGAGACTCTAGGCAAATTTACGACAGACGAATATAAAGCAACGGTTGCAATCAGATCACGCCCCCGTAGTGGTTACATGGCACAACCCCCCTCGCCCCCTAGAGCATGCATCCTGAACTCGAGGCTCAGAAGCAAAACCCTAAGGGATCCAATATTCTGAGAAAGCCTAAGGGAAAGGGTGAAAGATTACTTTAAAACCAACACGGGAGTGTCAAGTCAGCAGGCAAGCTGTGGGAAGCCTTTAAAGTAGTGATTAGAGGGACGGCGATAGCGAAGGCGAAAGGAATGCAGGTAGAAATAGAGAAGGATTTGCAGAAGGCTGAAATTAAATTAGGTTTGTAGAACACAGGCAGCGTGATGTAAAATTGAGTATGTGAGATCACCCAGATGCGGCAGGAATGTTTGGGGCATTGGGAAGGATTGGGCAAGCTGAATTATAGGAAATATGCAGAGGGGGATAAACTGGGACGGCTGCTGGCCTGGCTATGTAACGGGAAATGATAAGCGAGATCACTGGAGAAAAAGGGGAGGTCTATAGGACACAAGACAGTATAAATAAGCGCTTTAGAGAGTGTTACAAGGAGTTATACACAGAGACAGTAGCAGCACAAGACACAGACATAGAAGAAGCCCTGGCACAAATAGAACTCCCACAACTAGATGCAGAGGCAAGACATCAGCTGGAAGCCCCCATAACTAAAGAAGAGCTGGAAACTGTTATTAGAGGGTTGCCGTCGGGGAAGGCCCCCGGGACAGATGGTTTGGCCAGCAAATTCTACAAAGAATTTGTAATGGACGTGGTACCCCCGCTGCTAGCGATGTTGAACGAGGCACTAGAAACCGGCATATTATTGAAGTCGCTGAGAGAATCAGTGATTGTCCCACAATTGAAGCCCAACAAGCGGGCCGCAGAGTACGGATCGGATCGACTCCTGTCGCTGTTGAACCAACAAGGGAAGATACTCACGGCCTTAATGGCCAACAGGCTCAAGCCAGCAATAGCTAAGCTAATACATCCAGACCATTCGGGCTATGTCCCAGAAAGGAACATCTCATGCAATTGGAGGGGATTACTTTATATTATCGATCATACCCAAAACAGTTCAGAACCGTATGCAGTGGCCTCACTGGATGCGTTCAAAGCGTTTGATTCGGTCAGATGGCCGTGGCTGTAGGCGGTCCTGCAAAGGTTTGGTATGGGGCCTACATATATAAAGTGGGTACGGTTATTATACAGCAGCCCAATAGCGCGGGTGAGGACGGGAGCCCATATCTCAGATCAATGGCAGAGAAGGGCACGAGGCAGGGTTCCCATGGTCACCTATGTTATTTATTCTAGCCTTGGAACCATTAGCGGCATATCTCAGAAAATAATATCGAGAGGCAGGCATAGTAGTAAGGTGTACAAAACATCTGATTCCGCTATATGCTGACGATAGGTTACGATATTTACAGCACCCTGAAACCAACTTGCAGTATATTTTGGACGTGCTTGAGCGATATGCAGGCTTATCCGGTATCACGATTAACGCACAAAATGCGTGCCTGTTTCCCCTAGCTGGGTATGAGGGTAAATCTCCAAACACATTGCCAGTGCTGCCGATCAAGTGGGAAGTGAACACATTCAAATATCTAGGAGTGGACATTTTTCATGACTTAGGGCAGAATACAAATAGAACACAGTGACGGCAGAAGACAATATTGAGAAATCCTTTACTTTCTCGGCCAGGTTACTGCTCTCAATGATGGGTAGGGCAGCACTGTTAAAGATGGTAGTACTCCCGAGGCTGCTGCATTTCTTTACAAACATCCCGTACATTGTATCCAAAGGCTTTTTTAAGAAATTTGACACAATATGCTGCAGCTTTCTATGGCAAACTCTAGATGTAGGCTAGCCCTGACAAAACTACAGAGACTGTATGATCAGGGAGGAATTAGGGTACCAAACTCTGAGGCATATTTTTTGGCGTGCCAGCTGCAGTTTGTCACAAACGGGTTGCTAGACAAACAGACCCTAGAAACACGGTTGCTGCAACCGGCATGCACCCCTTTTTTCTTGAAGGAGCTCATATGGACGGCGTCAAAGCGAATCCCAAAACCCCCACTGTTGTTGGCACTAGGTAAGATAATGTGGCACAGGGAGGTGCACGTTTTAAAGAAAGACTCACCCTACTCTTCCTACATTCCACTAGTGACACTAAAAGAAGAAGAACCACAGCTCAGATTGCATGTAAGGAAATACTGGGAACCCATGGGATTATTAACGGTGGGAGATTTGTTACGAGAGTGCAGAGTGAGGGACTTTAGTGCACTCGCTTCAGAGACTGGTATTCATGAAGGACAACATATAATATATGCTTCGCTCATCACAATAATAAAGCAGAAATGGCCAGGAACAGAAGGGGTACTACAAGAAGATGATAGGATAGAAACTTTTTATGATATTGCAGAGGGCGGCCATGTAGTGTCTAGAATATATGAGCTATTAATGTCGCAGCAAGGTGACATGCTAGAACAAACTAGGCTTAGTTGGGAAGCAGATCTGCAGGAGAAATCGACAGACACAACATAGAGTAGAACATTATCTTACCACAAGAAAGTGTCTAGGAATGCAAGACTTCAGCTAATCCAGTTGTATATAACGCATAGGGCATACCTAACCCCCGGGAAAATAGCCAAATTCAACAATGCCATGGAACAAACTTGCCCTAAATGTGGATTGACTAATGTAGACTTGGTACATATGTTTGGGCTTGTGGGAAGATCCATCAGTATTGGAACGACATAGCCCTGGCGGATATAAGGTTGGACGCTGGATCCCCTGCGGCCTGTTTGCTCTGCATTTTTGCATGCCAGAAGCAGGCAAGACTTTTGACTAAGTTGAAAGACTTAATATATATCCTGGCAAAGCATAGAATGGCAATGGGATGGAAGGCACACAATGGGTCTGATGTAAACCAGTGGTGGGGCAACCTCTAGGAAAGGACAATGGCTGAAACGGCAGTGTGGCAAGAGGCAGCCCATAGAGACCAAGGAGAACAGAACATAGACTTAGATTCATGGAAACAGCTGGTGCAAAAACTGATGGCCTCTAGGCATGATGAACCACGACAGGACATATCTGCCCTTTCACAATAGGTGGAACGGAGACAAGTGTAGGTAGTGCAGTCAGTGTAATGAGGTGAAACAAGGCAGGCGGAATAGGCTGGGGGGTGGGAGCGGGAGTTGGGAGGGGGGTAAGACACAGGCACAATTCTGCATTATTTTTGCTATGCGACTGTATATGGATGTCTGCAAGTTATGGTGTGAAATAAAAAATAAGTGTTTTAAAAAAAAACTTGATCACTTGTGTCTGTCTTTACTGTTGCCACCATGAGTTCCTTACACAGTCCTGTTGAGAAGTACCGGTACAATCTGTGCCACTGAAAATATATACAGCACCGCTTCTACCTGTATCCATTATACCTGCTTGTGGTGAGTGGTCAGAAGGGGGAGTTAAAGTTCAGACCACATGCCTAGCTATTTGTTGCTCTTTAAGAAAACAAAACTATGTATAGTGCCCTTTCATGCACGCAAACACATGCAATCTTAGTACAAAAAAGACACATCTTCATATAGAACACCCAAAATGTTTTTATTTTCTCGCAAAAGCCAAACTACTGCTTCTAAAACATCAAGAGATCAAGAAGCCCAAGCCATTAAATGCATTTGATGTGCTTCTGTGATGAAAAGAAAACAAAGTATGAAATGCCCATGCTGCTGTAACTGCACTGCCTCTATTAAAGCGAATTAAGACCAAGAAAAATGAAGCAGACAAGCAGCCCTTGTTTAAGACAATTTTTTCGTTTAACACAATAATACATGTGTCCTAAAGCAAAGTGAAAAGCATGTTCATGATTCAAGATTCTTTAATAACACTGTAACCTACAAAATGCAAGCAGTTGAACAAAGTGAACAAAACACAAATTCCCTTTTACATTACTCAGAAAGTATTATCTTGATAGAATAATTAACAGAGGAGAGTGTTCAAAAAATTAAACAGACCAGTACACTGCTTCTTTGGATTGCTCAAGCAAAGAGTGGATTTGTAAGCTGCTGCTAGCCGGACTGTCTCCAGTGAGCTCCATGATTTATAGGCGTTCTGCCATAAATAGCCTGTGTAAGTGGTACGCAAGGAAGCATTAAAAGGGCCGTATTGACAAGATTTCTGTGCGTAAAAAGGCCTGATATGCACCTTATCTGGAGGGCTGCTGGTAATGGCTAAATGTGGTTGAGGAGCAGAAGTGCTAGTGGTAAGGTACAACTGTGGTAAAGTCAAGTATAGATAATTGGCAGAGGGAAGATTATTTTGTTAATGTCCATAATGATATCCAAATTAGATTTTCTGTTCATGGAGCCAGATCTTTGCATTCTTTTTAAATCTCTTGACAGTGTATTCTGTTAGATGCAGACATGCTGTTAATTTAGAAGGGGACATGCTCTTGGTTTGTTTTGCGGTCATAAACGGTCACTGTTCCTTACTATTCTTAAAAATTATATTGTGTGGACTCAGTTTCTTACACATTTATATCAACCCAAATACCTCCCCACATCACAATCTTCATGGGACTCTTTAATTCAGCTATGCAAGTCTCCAACCACCCCACTGCATGCAACTAATTTTAAATACATATCAATGAAAAACTCAAAGAACATTTTACCGAAGATGTAGAAAGACTTAATCCTTTAAGTAGAAATAAGTCACAGAACATTCAAAAAGAGTATTTGTTAAATGAGATAAGTAGCCACATTAATGTTTGAGTGAAAAATAAATACAAATCTATGGCATGGAGCATAGGATATAAAGTGGAGACGATATAAGGAAACATGTTAAATAAAAGATGTATAGGAATATTAAAGTTTAAGGAAAAACAAATACAAGTATATACTAAGAGGGGTTGGACATGAATGAAAACACAAAAAAAAATATTTAACAAAGGTCAAATAAAGTGTTTGAAAAGGATTAAGTAGAGGACAACGTAACTGGTATTGGAGGATTCACCCTATTAATTATTAGTGATAAGGACAATGTAGAGTAGGATTCTATGCAGGGATTTCTAAGCTCAGCATGGTGCTGCTAGAAATTAAACCCTGGTTAAAAGATATTCATGTGTTCTTTGAGGAAATCGGATACAAAATGATATACCCTATTAATCTGGGTGTTACAATGAGGGAGATTAAACAAAAGGCCCACATTTGGGACAGAAATAGGAATATGGCTATTCTTAGTCAAAGAAGGATGTATCATGAGTATGTTAAACACCATTATGTTAAACAAGGATTTCCTGTAAATGCTCTGTTTCAATATATCATTAATATTATGTTAATGTTAAGACTAGAGCAACTTCTGACATTTATTCGTATAGGAGCCTGGACTAATGTAGCTTTTGAAAGTCAGTGGTGTTGATTATGTAAAGATAAAATCTAGACAGCTAGACCCCTTTTTGCAGGTTGTGTTAAACTAAATAACACCAATAGAAAAGGATATCATAGTACATTAAATGTGATTTTTTTTTTTTAGAGATTTACTGAACGTGGTCATATATTTATTCTGGAGAGAACCATGTTTTAAATTCTAATCTATTGACAGCTTATAGTTAGTAAGATCAATGAACTGTAAATATGTATAAATTGAATTGAATATGTGAATTTGAAATATGTCTCTGTTTATGTGAACATGTTGAATGATTTTAAGTAATTTTAAAATGTTTCAGTAATATTTTTGTATGGTGTTGAAAAGGTTCTACTGTAACCAGGAACACTTTAATAAATAAAACAAAATGTAAACAATGATAAGTGACGGGTGTTTCTTTTTAAACAAATTTTAGTGTACATTAAAGAAAATAAGTTCTTTGGATGTTACATGCATTTAAAACTATTGAATTTAAAAGGAATTCTGTAAAGTACACTGAGTTGCATTTTCATAAGTTGCTTTGAGATGAAATGGCAAAGATCTATTATGTATGTATCATACCAACTCGGGGAAAAGTTACATTGATGCAACTTTACCATATTGTGTATTAGCATGGGCTGCATTATTGCAAAATGTGTGAACTTGCTAAATAAATATATGGGAACTTGTTACAAAAAAAGAAACGAGAATGAAAGAAAATACTGCACCGGTAGTCTTAATATTTGTTTAAACCAAAAATACACTTTGGAACATTCTAAAGTGAAATTGAAGCAAGGCAAACTACTGTCAAAACAAAGTATTTTGGATATTTGACTTTTTCCTCAACATGCTTGGCTTATCTGCCTTTAGTCATTCTTACTGTGTTTTTTTCACCCACAGGCGCACATATGTTGGCAGCATGCCCGGACGTATCATCAATGGCTTGAAGACTGTTGGTGTTAACAATCCAGTTTTCCTTTTAGATGAGGTGGATAAACTAGGGAAAAGTCTGCAGGGAGATCCAGCAGCTGCTCTATTAGAGGTAAGATAGTGCTGTAATTCCTACATTTTATTGCAGGCGTATTCAAAGCAGCAGTGCAGAGTTTGAAATCTGAATCTTTGCAGGGCTTCCAATTGCAAATCTGTAGAGTATCCTTTATTCATTTCAGTCATTAACACTATCATTGCTTGATACAAAATTATAATTTCTTTTTTGGGATGTTTTCATCATTCAGACTCTGGGTAATATCTGTCACAGGAGAGAAGGGAGCAAGGACTCTAGACACTTTATGTTGGCGCATACAGTGCTCCAGATAAGATTTGAGAGTGGGAGTATTTTATTTTTTAGGCATTAGAGTATATCATGACATCGAGATCTCAATTTTTCTTTTTAACACAACTATGTAACTGTTTCGCCTGATATAACATACCACATGTAAGTATAGATTGAAAATTAACGTGGTTAAAATAAAAAATAAAAATAATAAATTAAAAAAATGAAAAACACAACACCACACCATGTGCATCATGTCAGTAATCTAGTACATCATGCCTATCATCATGGATTCAGTAGGTATTTCAGAAGTCTTGGTTGAAAAAACATGTGTTCTTTATCTGCCACATAGTACAAAAATGGGCTCCATATGCGCGTGAACTTAGGGAGTTTCCCCTCTGCATGGCTGTGAGCTTTTCCATCCTTACTAAGCCCCAGACTTTTTACCCACCAGTAAGCCATATGCGGCCTTCAACGTCTTTCCAGAAGCGCGCCCTCGTAATTCTGGCTGCCGAGAGCAGCTGTGATATCAGTTCAGCTCTAGGACCAGACATCAGGTAAGATCCATCTTCAGGTGCATCGCCCAATAATAAGATATGTGGGTCTATAGGGAGTAAGGCGTCAGTGACTTCTTTGATCTTAGATTCCACCTCCAACCAAAGGATTGTATGGTTGGGCAATGCCACCACAGGTGAGCTAAGTCGTCTCGTCCCCCACACCCATGCCAACATGTGTCCGGATAATCAGGATTCATTGCATGTAGTCGGTGCGGGGAGAAATACCAACATTTTTTTTTTTAGGGTCCCCTCTTTCACCATGGTACAGCGGGAGATCTTCTGGGCACTAAACCATATCCTTTGCCATGATTCCCTGGTTATCTCTACCCCCAGCTCCCTCTATCATGCCATCATGTAAGGGAGTTTCTCATCCCATGAAGTGTTTTCTAGGAGACGATAGCAAGTACCTATTTTATGAGCCTGTTGCCCTTCAAGGACTGTGATTTCTATCCCTGTTGGAGTTCTAGAGGCTGCCTGCCTTACCGCTGGGTTTGTCAACCAGTTGCTTAGCTGGATATATCGGAATCGTTCCGTTTCTGGGAGTTTAAATTTCTCGTTACATTGATCAAAAGTTAAGGCTTCGTGGTCTTCATATAGGTCACACAATCTTAAGGGTTCGACCTGCGACCAGAGCTGAAAGGAGCTGGCTTGTTGGCCACGGGTGGAGGCCGGATTTTGAGTGACAGGCGAGAGGGGACCAAGGCCTGACGCAAACCCTTGTTATGCACATGCTTTGTCCCAGCACTGCAGTGTTGTTAGTGTGGTGGGATATAAAGAGTCCTGTTGCTTGTGCATTTCCCTTGGGGGGAATGGGAGATACTTCAGGGGGGAAAGGGGTAACCGCTTGTTCAATGTTGCACCATTTAGGGGATTCAGTTATATCCGTCCAGCTCAAAACTATTGCTACTTGGGGTGCACGATAATATCAAGGAATTCAGGGTAGCCCTAAACCCCCTTTGCATTTTCCCTCTCGCAAGGAGCTTGTGGGGGAGTCTAGGTTTTTTACCTTGCCACACAAATTGACCTATTGCCTTTTGTATCTCAAGCAGGTAGCACTCCGGGATCATTACTGGGAGAGCATGAAAAGTATACAGAAGCCTCGGGAGAAGAGACATTTTTACTGCACTGACCCGTCCCAGCCAGGTATCTCCTGTGAGACCCACCTCTAGAGCCAGTCCTTGGCTTCCTTCAGAAGATCAGGAATATTAGCCTTCAGTAGCCTTGCATGTGTTGGGGTCAATAGTATCCATAGGTAGGGGATATCTGTGGTCACCCAGTGATAGGGGAATGTGTTCTGAAGGGTAGCCACAGTAGAGGGTGCTTCAGAGAGGCCCATGACCATTGATTTTGAGGAGTTTATCGCAAACCCAGAGATCGCTGCAAAACGGGTCAATAAGTCAGCGAGGATAGGGAGAGAGATGAGTGCATTGTTTAGGAAGCAGAGCACATAGTCTGCGTATAAGGCGATTTTATGGCATTGTCCCCCAAATTTGAAGCCCTGGATGTTTGGACGGAGGCGGATCTGTTGCGCTAAAGGTTCCATTGCCAATGCTAACACCAAAGGAGATAGGGTGCAGCCCTGTCTGGTTCCCTTTCCTAGGGCAATAGAAGTAGATCATTGCGAGTTGACCCACACTTGGGTATGTGGGATTTGGAAATTTGAGAGGATTAGTCTGGTGAACCACGGGCCAAAGCCAAATCCCTTCAGGACTGATTTAGATATTCCCAAGACATGCTATCAAAATCTCTATGGGCATCCAGGATTAGGAGCGAGAGCCTGCCAGGGATTCTGGGAGCTAAGGCTGTCAGGTCAATCACACAGCAGATGGTGTTGTGTGCCGAGCGGTTTTGGATGAAACCTGTCTGATCTTTGTCTATTAGCATTGGAAGGACCTCTCCAAGACGATAGGCTATGATTTACGTGTAAATTTCCACATCTGTATTGAGTAGGGCGATAGGGCGATTAGAGGTGCATTCTGTGGGGTCCTTCCCTGGTTTTTGAGTCAGGATTGTGGTATATCTTGCCATAGACTGTGTAACCGAGCCTGTGTCCCAAGCCGAATTAAAAAGTTTTGTAAGGTGGGCTATTAGGTCTGGAAACACACAGGTTTGGCAGAACAAGTCAAAGTCCACAGCGCTTGTACACTCAAGAAATTAGGGAAGCACTAAAGCTGTTGGTGGCTGAGGGGTGTGGGAGCACTGCCAGATGCCTCCCACAGTTAAGAACCTAAATGAACACAGACAGTTCTTAGTCTCACTGCGCCTAACCAATTAAGTATATCGTGGCCAGTGCCAGATGCACTCTCTCACTGCTTCGCAATTGCGGAACTCTGTGCAATGCTGCTGAACTGAATGAAATGAAAGTAAGCCCAGACCGTCATTCAGTTCAGCAGCATTGCACAGAGTTACGCAATTGCGAAGCAGTGAGAGAGTGCATCTGGCACTGGCCACGATATACTTAATTGGTTAGGCTAGCTCTTGAAACTTTCAGCCTCAGATGAAGAGTCGGTGATGACTCGAAACACGTGTCAGGCTACCTCGTTATTAAACTCATTGGACTCATGAGAAATCCCTCCTTCTTTGAATTACTTGGAACACCTGTCACTATTGCACTGTTCAGCACAGTGAGACTGAGAAGTGTCTGTGTTCATTTAGGCTATTAGGTCTGCTCTAAATACCTTATAGAATGTATTTGTGAAGCCATCAGCGCCTGGGGCTTTCCCGAGGGGGAGGTATTTAATAGCAAGTTCAACTTCCTGGGAGGATATGGGTTCTTCCAGAGGATCATGAATGGTTTGTTGGGCCTGTGGTAAGTGTGCATTGAGGATGAATTTGTGGGCAGCCTGCGGGTCAGTGATATGGGGGGCGGTATGTTCCCTGAAGAACGCCTCGATAATACAAAGTTTACCCTCTTCCGTGGTAACACATCCACAATTGACGTCTCAAAGGCTGTCTATTCGGTTACGTTTCAATAGTTTTTTTAGTTTTGCTGCTAATAGTTTATTGGCTTTGTTCCCTTTTGTATAGAAGTGTTGCTTCATAAGAAGCATTGAGTACGCTGCTCGTCTTGTGCGGTGTGCTTCTAGTGCCTTCCTCGCTATGCGCAGATCTCCAAGGGAGCGCTGCAAACCCTTCTCCTTTTGTACGGCTTCATACCTTTGAATTTCTCCCTCTAACTCGGTTTGTAGCAGTTTCCTGATCTTTCCCCTTGTGGCAGCCTGGTCAATGAGATGGCCCCTAATGACTGTCTTCCCCGCATCCCACACTGTCGTGTCCCAACTGCCCGGTGTCGTTTTCAGTAAAATATAGCTTTATGGCATCCGAGATTCGGGATCGGATTACGGGATTTTCTAGCAGGAATTAATTTAACCGCCAGGGTGGTCTGTGGGGGGAAATCATCTGCGGGGGTGATAGTGTGAGCATTACTGGTGTGTGATCTGACAGTGCTTTTGGGAGAATCTCGATGCCAATTGTCTGGTATATGAGGGAATCAGAGACCAAGAACATGTTCAGTCTAGAGAACCCCTTGTGAACAGCCGAGAAGAAGTTGTAGTCCTGCTCTTCCAAAATCGCCGCGTCCAATGTTCTTGTAGTAATGTGGTGAGCGCTGTAAAATTTCTCTTGTCATTAGCCGTTGGTGGTTTTGTTTTATCCACTAAGGGGTTAACTACTGTATTAAAGTTCCCACCCAGGATCAACTCTCCCTCTGCATGCTCTTCTATTGTTTTAGATAAGGGGTAAAGAACAGTTCCTGCTGGGAATTTGGTGCATATAGCGAGATCAAGGTTACCTTGCGCCTGTAAAGCATTGCTACTACCAAGATAAATCTTCCCTCTCCATTCTGCAGCATCCTCAACATTTTAAGGTGAGTGCCCCTACGTACTAGAATGGCAACCCCATGTTTCTTCATGCCACTGGAAGCACAGAATTTTATAGGGTAAAGTTTGTTGTTGAGACAGAATTCATCCGTGGGCTGGAGGAGGGTCTCTTGAAGAAATAAAAGGGAGCAGTCGAGGGTGGCCATCCTATGAAACAGCGCTTTACGCTTAAAGCGGGAATTTAAGCCTTGAACATTTAGGGTGAGGCATTTAACATCTGTGGTCGCCATTCCCGGGTCGCTCTAGCATTTGCAACGTGCTAAAGATACTTTTTCCTTCAGGGGAAGTGGCAGCTGTTGGTTTACCTGTCCCCACCCTCTCATGGCCAGATGTTATGCTGGCGGGTCATTGTGGAGAAAGATAACAAAATACCTGAGGGGCCAATGTAAAGATTTCCCATGAGGTCTTCATGCTAATCAGTATCCAGTGTGTGATAAATTGCATACAGATCTATAAAATAGGCATTGTGGTAAAATACAAATGGAACTTGGAAAAATTAGAACAAAAAGAAAATGGAAGAAGAAAATCCTAAGAGTCTCCCAATGCCCTCATTTTCGTATCCAACATTGACAAATGTCAACAGTAGTAGGCGTAATCCGCCCAGGGCACCCGAAAGCTGCCATATCCCTTACTCTCCACCCTTCTCAGGAACACAGTTGCTGTAGTTGCTGTCCTGAAATCCCAGTGCAGAGGTCTCTTCCAGAGTAATATGCCTTCTCCTGCAGTCTTTAGCCTGCGTGGGCTCTGTTCCCTGTCTCTCCGAAGAATCAAATCCACCTGCCATAATATTGAAGTTGAAGTTAAGGTTGAGGGGCAACCAGGATCATCGATGGTATGCTGGGATTTCAACAGGTTCAGTGGTTTCAGTTTCCTGATGTGCGGCTGCCCCATTCGCTGCCAGCCCTTGGGCTTCCTTTTTGTATCCCTTGGCGTGGGGTCCAGGTCTGAGGTACCCAGGTCATCCCCTATTTTTTAATGTTGGGAGTAAACATTTTTTGGGGGGGGTGGGTAAAAATGTAAGTCCAATTCCCAATGAGGGTATTTTATAAACGAGTAAAAATATGTTTCAACTGAAAAATGGAAATGTTTTTGTAATATTTCTTTGGACCTGGTGTTAGGCAGAATCCAGGGCAGTTCCCTTAGGGAGCACTACCCCAGATTAGGACTACAGGTGAGCGCAATAAATCGCCTTTGGTATGAGTCTGTACCACAAAGATTTAGTTGGTAGCTGTGGCTGAGCAGTCAGACTTATCTCAAGAAGGAGATGAGCAGTATTCAGGGTTGACACAATAGGTAGTACAGTGCTATGGAGCAAGGAAACACTGACCAAAGTTTTGTATTACAAAGAGAATATATATTTATTTTATACACTTCTAAGTCAACACATAGATCACAGTTAATAAAGTAAGTTAAGTTTAGTCAAAAGAAAAGCATATACAACTCCCTATTCAATTGTAGACAAGGTTGCGGTATAGTGAAAACTGAGCAAAACGGCACAGTGAAAACCTACTACAAATGGCACTCTACCAATTCAACGAAAGGGCGGGAAAGTACAAGTTAAACCGAAATATCTTCAGACACCCCCTAGCAACACTTCCCTGAAGTTTTCTGAACAAGTAAAGCACAGTAACACTTTAACCAAGAAGACAAGTGAATGAAAACTGAGCAAAATGGCACTCCACAAGTTAAAACAGTAGGAAGAAAGAGGGGTTTAGAAGATTTAGGTGCATCAACACATTTCTCATTGAAATCTAATCTAGTGAGAGCAGATCTAACAAATCAGCCAGAGTCACTAGGCCTGAGCCAGAGTCAGTGGTACAGGACCAAGAGCTTAGGAGCAAAAATGTTCTTGTAGCTGCAGTCAAGTCTTTAGTCGAAAACTTTTGAAGAGGTAGATGCAAGGCGAAAGACAATGTTAAGAGAGAGGGCGGCCGACCCCACAAGTATTTAAAGGATTTAAAACACCTTTAGGGCTACCACGGAGAAAGGGCGGCCTGGCGGAACAATGTACCTTAAACGTGGAGAAGTGGCTCCTGCGGTGGCGGTTGTTCCTGGTAGTTCCTGCAGGTCGAGGGGTCCAACAGAGGAAGAGAGGCTCTTGTCGTGAAGGAAGGTTCGAGTCGCTGCACTGCCCAGGGATGAAACCAGCCACGGTGCTGCCAGGTACGCTCCTTTTAATCGCAATCCGGGGCGATAGCTGCCTGGCTATCTGGTCTTCAAGTGCAGGGTACTGTCGAGTCGACCAAGGCAGGTCCGAGGATGCGATAGGTGAACTGGTTGACCCGACCAGCTCTGCTGAAGATCTCCTCTCATCGTGTGGAAGAAAAGTGGTGAGATGATACGGCAGGGCTTCACCGGTGGTGTAGATGCTGAAGATGTCTCTGGCTTCTCTTCCCTTCGGTTCCGTAGTTCCAGTGGCGACGTCTTGCTCTTCCAGTCCTCAGGAACCCTGCTTTTATGCAGAAAGAGACCCATTCATTCAGCCTAGCTGTCACTCACATAGTGGAGTGGTATTCTTGGCGGGAGACCCTCCAGCCTATCAGGTTAGAGTGTTACCTGAGTTGCTGTGGCAACTCTGTCCGGGGGTTCTACTCCCCCTCCCAAACAACATTCCCACCCCAGACTCAGTGGCGCCGAAAGGAGGGCTTCTTGGCAGAAACCCGCCAAAAGGACGAACAAAGGATCCCCGACCTGGGTTAGGAAAATGGAGTAAGACTCGAGAAAGAAGTTTTATCAAAGTTCTGGCAAATAAAACCTACCAGAGTAAAGTTAATAATAAAATAAACCGGCGGTATGTTAGAGGCTGTCAGGAAAAGTGGTAGCCTCGAACAATGGGAAAATCCCATATAGAAATATTTGCGGTCGAATATAAAAGATAGTAACCACTGCCACCAGCCAGAAACTTTGTAGTGGAGGACTTTAAGGTAACCTCTCGAAAATGAACATAGCGGAAAAACTATTAACCCCTTCCAGTACTTCCATATTAAGATGGGATGTACTGGTTAAGTTCATAAAACTTGACTAGTAAAGTCAATGGGGACTTTACATGCCCTGGGAGACAGTAGTCAGTCCCAGGGTATGGAGTCTATGTTTGGGGGTCGCTACGACACCCCTGTGTCACTGCAGGGAGGGTGCTGTGTGACACATGTGCATAAAGATGGTTCCTATGGGTGAGAGAAAAGATCCCATAGGCATTAAACACAAAAATAGCCTAGAACACACATAGCAAAAATGCCTAAGAGTGTGAAAAAGAGTCTCACTCTTAGCAGGTAAAAAGAAACAAACCCTTCAAATCCAGGAAAGCTGCTGGGGAACTCTATAGTTAAGGGAAATTAGCCATGAAATGAGAATTCTCCCTAACACCTGGTTATTCATGCACATTAAAAGATACATGTTTACTTCTTCCAATCAGGCAGTTAAAATAGTGGTTTCTTCCTGTGGTACTACATGCACTACTGGTCCAAACATATCCATGGAGCTGTGAGGATGAAAGCAGGGGCGCAAGATTCAGATCTGCGTGATTTTTCCGTCATGGAAAAGTCTGCAACGGAAAAGTTTGCATGAGAAATGTACGCAACACAAAAGGTTCATACATTTCCCATGCGAACATACATTGCAAACCCCTTCATACCTAGACCCCCACCTACACCCACAACACAACCACGACACACCCCCACCCACACCCTCCACACACCCCCACCCACACCCCAACATACCCACACCCTACTTACCTTTGAAGACGCGCTGTGTCCCTGCGGCGCCAGTTCCCTTTCACTTCCGCGATCGGGAACGGCACTGCAGGGTCCTTTTTCTTTTTTTTTTTTTTTCAGGCAGCTGCAGCGGTTTCCCCCCGTAACACCCTGCTCAGTATACTGTAAAGTATAGTGAGCAGGGGTTGTGATGGACACCCCGCAGCCCCTGTTTATTTTTTTTCTCAGTGTGCTGGGGGGGTGTCCCCCGCAACCCCCGCTCACTATACTTTACAGTATAGTGAGATGGGGTGTTATGGGGGACAGCCCCACAGCCCCTGTTTTTTTTGTTTCCCTTTGTCGGGTGTTCAGCGGGGTGTCCCCCCCAGCCCCCGCTCACTATACTGTATAGTATGGTGAGCGGGGTGTTGCGGGGGACACCCATGCAGTCTTTTTTTTTTTTTACTTACCTAAAATACATGCCACCAAAGGTTCATACTTTTGGTGTTCGAACCTTTGGTGGTATGCATTTTTCTGATTTTTTTTGTAAAGTCAGACCTTTTTTTCGGTCATTTCGTACAGTTCCCAAGATTCTACATGTCTTTTCCCTATTTTTTGTTGGGAGTATTTTTACTCCCTATTTTTGTTTTTTGGGGGTATTTGCCTATTTTTAGTGAGTTATAGTGGCTTATACACATATCTGTAGGGATGGGCACGTAGCACACTTTATACACAAAACAGGAGGTTCTAGCACAGACTAGACATGCTCTATCTTCAGGATGGGTTGAAAATGAAAGGAAGGGTCTCAGTGAGTTTTTATTACATTGCCTTTCTTTGGTTTTACTCATATCTCTAGTGCATTCCCTTTCTTTGGTTTTACTCATAGCCCTCCCTGACAGGAGATGCCCTTCTTTGTGGTCAGTGTCTTCCATCAGTTCTGGTTTCCTGGTTTAAGGACTGTGTTGATCGAATACCAACAGGTACTACAATAGGGAACTAAGACACAAAACAGGATATTCTTGGAAAACAGATGAAGATTGGGTCTCAGAATATGTGAAAACAAGTTCCTAATCTAAAGGTCCTAGGGCCCAATGTCCATTTCCTATTCCAAAGTGCAACTCCTGGATGTTACCTGCCAGAAAAGTCCTTTCATTTCACCAATTCTCTGTATGATTTTAGGCAACCCAGTACACGTCTGTACGGGGCTTTGGCAGATGGTCTTAACAATGCACATTCTGGGTCTCTGTAGTGTTACTGTATGACGGACTCCTACCGGGGCAGGACCTTGTTTTGTTCCCCCTCTTGCCTTGTGGTGTCTGTTGATTTATTTCTCTATCCAAGCCTTGTAGTGCTCCCCCTCTTAGCCTAGGGATCTCTAGAGAATATTTAAAGAGGCAAGCCCTCCTCAACTTTCTGGTGATTGTTCGGGGTAGGAGTTTCTCGACATCTGCCTGGGTTTTTGTCAGGCTCCTGTAATTTGAATCCTAAACCAAGGGCAAGTCTGCTGGGCATGGGCCCACTACAAGGACTCCGATCAGTCTCCAAGTCGATGCTCCTCTTAAGCGCCCATGGCTTTGCAGTACCCACCAATATCTGGTATAGCACCCCCTGCAGACGATTCTCTCACTATAGTTCTTGGGTGATCATTGGCCTCTGACAGCTACTGGGTAAAGGCCACTCAACTGACTCTTTGCTCTCTTCTCTCTTTTCAATTTGAGCTTTCTTACAGAGAGTCCTATATGACTTAGCCTACGTCTGTTTCTTAGCTCTTGTAAAATGTGGCCTATTTGGCCTTGTCACTTCTGTTTGTTGCCTTCTACTTCTCCCACTGAAATAACACCAACTCTCCGGAACACTACTTTAACTTACACCAAATCTGGAAGCTTCTAACACTATTTCTAGTGTATCTTGGTACTAATTATTATAATGATAATTTTGTTTTCTGGGATTGATTCCCTATTAAATTTGGCTAGAGGATTGGTATGTACCGTATGGATCCATCTCTTCCTCTGGTCTATGCCCTTTGTTTTTATTTATGCTCAGGTGTTGTGGCTGTGCTGATAATCTAATTCAGCCTTTGCCTCCTCCCCCCACTGTCCAATAAGATGGTCTCCAATCTTGAGATCAGGTACGAGGTTCCTCAGCCATCCGATCACTCCTTCTCGTCCTAGTGTGGAGGCTGTGAATATGTTTGTCCTCGGGTTAACAGCATGTGAAACACATATGCTGTGTTGGTACCATTTTCCTCTTTGTTACATATTTTCCATTAGGCTTGCATGCCTGGAATAGGCTTGTCGCAGAGTCCTGATCCTGAAAGTGGCCCGTTGTTACTTCTAAATCTACTACGTATGTGCTGTATAAATGTGAGATCTTCTTTTGGGCTATTTCTCTCGGCATGTCTTTCCTTTACACAATTCTCCTCATATAATGGCAGTTCTTGACCATTTGCCTCGCATCACATGACACACACTCCCACAGTGGGAAGAGCTATGAACCTCTCCCTGAATTGATGATTGTGTGGGATACATTGGGTTTGTTCGGAGGCGACTGGTAGAACTCTGAGAGAGAGCCTCAAATTTCCACCTCAAGGAATCAAAACGTATATATGGAGCTGTTGTCTGACCCCTTTGCCTCCAGAAACCTCAAGTTCCAATCTGTTGTCCCTCTATAGTAGATTCCTTTGCCCAACAAACACAACTCAAATGTAGCTTTCTCTTTCAATGATGCCACTTTGTACCCCTTAGTGGAAAACGTCAATTTTGTTGTTGCTTACTGTGTTAGGTCAGAATCCAGTGACGGACACAGCACCATGATGTCTGAATGGTTTCTTTTATTCTTTTAAAGAAAATAAGCCTAAAATGACCTTAAGCCAAGGATTCTATCCCCTGCTGTACATAGAAAAGACTTAAAAAGGGTGTTCGCCAGAATATCTTACAAAAACAAAGTCCTTGTTTCAGAATTCTATTCTAACCTGAGTCCTGTCCATACCACTACAAAAGAACAACATACTTTGGGCCATTGTCCGAACAAAGAGACAGTGGCTTCTTTCTGGCCCCCACCCTGGTGTATCGTTGCTATCACAGTGCCAACCATGGACCAAGTGTCTTTACAGTCTTTTTTTTTAAATTCCGGTTTATTAATAGGACTTTGACCATTCTAGTCCAGGATTCTTTCAGTCTCTCTTGTGCAGTTCTTTTCCCAGACCCGGGGTTGTGTTTCTCTCTCATGGCGTAGTTTGTCACCAGTCTCTTGTTCTCTACTCTGGGGCTCATCTCACTACTCCCCATCTTGGTATTCTCCCTGCCTTGGGGCTTCTTGACTCTCATCCCACCTTGGGGTTTCTTTGGGATAACCCTGCCTTGTTGCTGGTTGGTTTTCACCCACCTTGGTGTCTCTCTGTATTTTCTTTGCCTTGGCATCTCTTGGTAGTCTTCCCGCCTTGGGGTTTCTTTGGGCTCACCCAGCTGTGGGACTTGTTTTGTTTGTCCCCAGTCAGGGGATGTCCTGCGTACCTTTGTCTTATTGGCGGTGCACTCTGGGAGGGCTGGTGAGTCCATCTGAGACTGCGCCGCATATGTGACATGTCAACTGTGCTTTCCACACCAGACACAGCTTGCTCTAGCATCTTGCTGTCTTCCGTGGGAATGTGACTGCAGCTTCCATGCGTGCCGGTCTCTAGCTCTCCTTTGCTTTTCTGCCTCTCTGAACGCCAGCTGGCGTACTATTGTGCAGTCTTGTCACACCATCCACTGGGATCGTGGCTCTCTTGGGCCATGCAGGCTTTTCTCTCTTGCTGCTTCTGGTTGGTTCTTATATGGTACGCCTCAAGGGGGCTGGGTAATCCACTGTTCTGCTCTTTCTAGCGAAGACTGTAGATACTTGGGGGTCAGAAACCAAACCAGCCGTTCTGAGAGAGTTTTAGGTTATATTTTTAAACTCCCTCATAGCCAACAAAAGTATTTGAGGTTGTTGAAGGGAGGGTAACTTGTATCCCTTTCTGGTGATTTCCTTTCCCTTAAGGGGCAGTCACCCTAGTGGGATCCCACTTGCCTTGTCACCTAGGGGGTGCTAGGCGTAGTAGGCTCACGTCCCTTGTTCTAAAGGGGGTGGCTGCACCCTGAGTAGGGACAAACTCCATGGATCAAACTCCTCGGATTCAGCATACTATCCATCTACATCTTTATATATATCATTGTTTTCAAGCAGGAGTGTAGTATTCATTAACTATACTTGCTGTGTGTTTTCATATATCTCTGCTACATCTTTTGGTTTGAAAGGCGATGTAAGGCTGTAGTGGCCTCACTCCTCTTACCTTGCTTCCATTGCTTTTTTTTTTTTTAATAAAGTATTTTATTATTATCATAGTATTACATCAATCACAAAAACAAAAACAAATCAACATAAGGACTATCATGGTCAGTCTCAATCAACAAAGGCAGTACACATATCAGCTGTGGTCAGGAGTCTTCCTTAGTACATATATCGGCGTGTAGTACATAATACCCATTGCACGCTCCCCAGCATGCAGGAGGGAGTCTTAGATCGCTTCTTCTTCCCACCTATCCCAAATTTTCGAGGCTTTGTTGGGACAACCCCTTGCCAAATAGATCCTATGCTCCATCATGGCGCACACATCCATATCCAGTTTCCATTGATCCATTGTCGGGGGGTCAGGGGCTCCCCATTTCTGCGCTATATTACGTTTGACCAGCCCTGCTGCCGTGTGTAGGAGCAATCTCTTCCACTTGTTAGCGATTTCATTAGGTATTCCCAGGAGTAGGGCTTTTGGGTCCAGTGGTATGGTCCAACCCAGGACCCTGGAGAGCTCCCCACAGCATGCATTCCAAAAGGCTTGTATCCGGGGACATGCCCACAAGATGTGAAAGAAGGTTCCCTCCTCCTCCCCGCAGCAGAGACAGTTTGGGTTTGGGGACCTTTTCCAGCCGTATAGTCGCGTCCTAGGGTAGTATACCCGGTGCAGTATCTTCAACTGCACCAGTCGGAGCCTAGAGGAGATAGCAATTTCTCGAGGGTGCATGTGGACTTGTATCCAGTCCTCCGGATCTATTTCTCCCACATCCGCTTCCCATTTCGACTTGAGCTCATTCAGTTCGGGGGTAGCAAAGGAGGATATGGCGTTATATAAGATGGAAGTGCATTTGGTGGGGATATACGCTGCTAGGATGTTGCGCTCTATGGGGGTGTAGTCCGGTAGCCTTGTGTCAGCTGTTAAGTGGGTTCTTAAAGCGTGGGCTAGTTGTATGTAGTGATACCGTTCCGTACTTGGGATCTGGAAGTGTGACTGTAGATCTTCAAATGAGGCCAGTTTCCCATTTGTGAGCATATGCCCCACTCGCGTGACCCCTGCTTTCACCCAGTTGGGCCATGGCTCTAGTTCACGGGACGCAGCTAGATTATTTTGCCAGAGAGGTTGTGCGATGGTAACTTTATTATCCCACCCAACGAACCGGTGTGCCTGTCTCCAGACCATAGTGAGGTGCGTTGTAGTTGTGGGTGGGGGGGTTCTTGGGAGGGGTTGATAAAGAATGGTCAGCGGGTCTGCATTCTGTATAGTGGCCATCTCAGCGCGTATGTGAGGTAAGTCCCGGTTCCCGTGAAGCCGATTGTTAACCACAGCCAATTGTGATGCCCAATAGTAGGTTTGGAGACGGGGGACTCCCACTCCTCCTTCCCAGATCGATCTCTGAAGGGTGGTTAACGCTATTCGTGGTTGACCTCCCCCCCATATAAGGTCCCTAAGAAGTGTCTCTGCTAGGTGAAACTCTGAGTCTGGAATTCTGTGTGGGGCATTTTGAAGGACATAGAGGTATCTGGGAAGGGTCATCATTTTAAAGAGTGCCGCTCTACCCATAAGGGTCAGGGGGAGAAGGTTCCAGTGTTGGACATCGATAATGAACCGGTCTGTGATCGGTCAGAGATTGTGTTCTACATAGCTTGTCAGGTCCCCGGATATCCAGATTCCCAAGTACCGAAAGCCTTGCCGTTCAACTCGGTACGGGCACTCCTGGGGGATGGCCTGCTCTCCACCCTTCACAGGGAAGAAAACTGATCTATCCCAATTCATTCTGAGTCCGCAAAATTTACCAAAGCGGATGAGCAGCTGTGTTACGATGGGACAGGATCGAGACGGGTCTCCCAGGTATATAAGGAGGTCGTCTGCGTAAAGAGATGTACGGTCCTCATAGCCCTCTGGCCAACTAAACCCTGTCCAGGCTGTGTTTTGGCAAAGCCAAATAGCGAGTGGTTCGATTGCAAGGGCAAACAAAAGGGGGGAGAGCGGGCATCCTTGCCGCGTCCCTCGGCCCAACGGGAAGGATCGAGAGGACCATCCATTTACCCTTACCTCCGCTTGGATGTTAGTATAGAGTAATTGTACCCATCCTATAAAGACTTCCCTGAATCCCATACGGTGCATAATCTCCCAAAGGCTATCCCATCGAATTGAATCGAATGCTTTTTCAAAATCGATTGCCAGCAGGGCCAAAGGTCCGATTATAATCGGAGATCTCTCCATTGCCAAATGGAGACGGCGTAGATTCATCCGGGTCGATTTGTGGGGCAGAAATCCGCATTGGTCCGGGTGAATCAGGGTGGATGTAACCAGTTGTAACCGGTTCACCAGGAGTTTTGCGAGGACCTTAGCCTCTCCATTAATCAATGATATAGGTCTGTAGGAAGCACATTTGTGTGGAGGTTTGTCAGGTTTGGGTACGACCACGATGGTCGCTTTACATAGGTCTGGTGGGAGAGTCCCTTGTTCCCTGGCGGCAAGATACATTCTGTGCAGGGGGGCCGCCATTTTGTCTGCTCCTAGCTTTTGCCAGGTTTCAACTGGGAATCCGTTCGGGCCCTGTGTTTTCCCCGACTGGAGCTGAGATAGTGCCTCTGAAATCTCGGCCTCTGATACGGCGGAGTCCAGATGCTCCCTCTGCTGCACGGAGAGCGTCGGCAACAATAGCTCGGCTAAGAGGGATGGGTCTAGTGGAGAGGCTGGGGCTCGGTACAAGTCTGCGTAGAACATCGAGAAGGCCTCAGCAATCTCAGCGTCAGAGTGATAGCTGTCGCCCTGTGGTGTGACTATTTCCCGGACATGGTGTTGTCCTTCGTCTCTCTTCTGCAGCCAGGCGAGCATTTTGCCCGCTTTGTCCCCTAGTTCGTATATTCTCGCTTTAGCCTGCCAATGGGCCTGCTTAGCGTCACCCATCGCTCTGTTCCGAAGACGCTCTTGGGCGCGTTGGAGGGAACGATGGGTGTCAGGCGTGGGGTCGGAAATATGTTTAGCCTCCCTGACGCTCACTTCCTTCTCGGCCTCTATCTTTTGGAGCCGGGTGTTCCTTTTATGTGTCGTCCAGGAGAGGATTTCGCCCCTAAGCACTGCTTTGTATGCCTCCCATACTGTCACGGGGTTATCTACCGATCCTTCATTAATTTTGAAGTATTCGGCGGATATTTCCTCTAGGCGATCTATCAGCTCCGGGAACCCCAGGTAGTAGCTATTAAGTCTCCACGTTCTGGGGGGGAGGGCGCCCTGCATACATATTTCCATCGAGAGCGGTGAATGGTCCGAGATGCCCCGAGGGAACAGTTCTGCGGACATTGCCCTATAAAGGTCAGTGTGCGATAGAAGAAAATAATCCAGTCTGGACATAGAACCATGGGCACCAGAGTGGAATGAGTATTCCCTAACATCGGGGTGTAGCTCCCTCCATACAACCCGGAACCCAAGGGCAGATGCACAGTTGGCTAATTTGGTAGGAGTATCTGGGTTATGATTTCGGAGGTGGGAGCGGTCAGTGTTGTTATTCATGGTGTCATTGAAATCCCCCCCCTAGGATGTACATGTCAGGGTGATGTTTACCTATAAGGGTGGTGAGGTCATCCAGTAATTCCTGTCCCAGACCCGGTGGAGAATAGATCGATACAATTGCCACCTTTTGACCCACGATCGCTCCCAGGATGAACCATGGGATCTTGTTCTACGGTATGCTGAATAAATGGTATACGTTTGTGTATCAGAATAAGGGTGCCCCTGGAGCCCATTGTGTATCCCACATGAAAGGCAAGGCGATAGTTAGTTCTTTGGAAAAAGGCACAGTTTACCCCAGCCAAGTGGGTTTCCGTAAGGAGGGCCACATCAGGGGAATGTCTATTTAGGAATTGCATGATAAGGCGCTGTTTAATTCCTGACCCCATCCCATTCACATTCCAGGTAAGGAGTTTCAAGGACTTAGTGTGCTGCATGAGGGATGTGTGAGTTTGTGTAGAGGACATTTACTACGTATGATGGGGATATTCAGGGTATAGCGATTCAAAAGAGATGGCGGTGTATTCTTCACCTGTACCAATGAAGCAGGGTTGCCTCGTGGAACAGTGCAAGACGCCCCTAACAGGGGACAGTGAGTAGTCAGGCCCATGAGCAAGTGGCAGTCCTGAAGTAACAAACAACATTTTTTAAAACTTTCCCAACACACCCCCAACCCATACTCCACCCCAACACGAAGTACCTGTCGCCCAAACATGCTGATCCTTCAACTTAAAGTGTCAGCTCAAACACCAGACCCTTAGGTAGGGTCGAAACCAGCAAGAAAAAGAGAGGGGGGGGGGAGGGGAAAGAGAGGTCTAACCAGGGGAGAGTTCAGACCTTTCCCCAGAGTTCCCACCTTGCGCCTATCGTCGACTTCTTCCATGGTGGGTAGTTTGCGCGTCGGTATCTGAGGCGCGGTCGGTACACCCTCGTGTGTCCCAGCATTGTTCTAAGGTCCTCGTAGGGGACTATAGTTAGTTCATTCCTCTTGTTGTTGTGCCGGTGGCTCCGGGATCTCCTGTCCCCCCCGTTCTGGGTGTCTCCTCGGGGAGGCCCGCCTCGGCCCGGGTCGTCCTCTCGGCCTCCTTGGTCTTGCAGTCCAATCGCCCTCTATGTGAGCCTCTGCCCACTTCCAGGCGTCTTGTGGGTCGGTGAAGTGGACAGTAGTGCCTTTATGATAGATCTTAAGTTGTGCCGGGAAGAGCAGGCCGTATTTCATGTTCATCTGAGCAAGTTGTTTCTTGAGTGGTTCAAAGGATTGTCGTGCCCTCTGCACTTCTCGGGTATAGTCCGGGAAAAAGGCGATTCGGGAGCCGTTGTGGGTGATCGACCCCTGCGAGCGTGACAATTGCAGAAGGGCATCCCTGTCGCGGTAATTGAGCAAGCGAGCGATGATAGTCCGGGGCGGAGCGCCCGGGAGCGGTTTGCCCGAATGTATTCTATGAGCCCTCTCCACCGAAAAGAATTTTGAGAAGGATTGGGCTTCGAAGATGTCCACGAGCCACTGCTCCAGGAACAATTCCGTGCATTGTCCCTCTTCCCCCTCCGGCAGGCCCAGGATGCGAACATTGTTGCGGCGGGACCATCCCTCTCCTTCATCCACTCTCGCCTCCAAGGCTTTCAGGCGGTTTAATGCTTGGGACAGCTGACGGTTGATCCCGCCGATGTTGTCCTCCGCTTCGGAGATGCGGTGTTCGACAACTCCTCTTCTGGAAGTCAGCTTCTGCAGATCGTGGCGTAGGAAGGAGACATCCGCCGCCATGCTGTCTATTTTGGTCTCCATGGAGAAGCGAGAGTTGGCGATGGCCGCCATTACGTCCCGTAAGGAGAGGGATTCATCTCCCGTAGGGGAGTTTGGTCGTGTTGCAGGGTCCGCTGGGGCCGGGGTGGTAGCGACGGCAAACTGGTCCATGCTGCTCTGTGTAGATGGTTTCTTCTGCCTGTCCTTCCCCATGTTCTCGGGAGCAGTGGGGTGTCTACTATGACGGGGCTGGAATTATTGTATGTATGCCGTTGGAGTGGTCGTACCCCCCGGGTATATGGGATGGTGGCCGTGGAGCGAGTCAAGTGAGGGGGTATGAGTTCCAAAAGCCTCCTCCACCAGGGCCTGGGGCTTATATGACGAGAGTACTTTGAGGCCCAGCGCCCTTCAATGGGCCTCCACAATACGCGTGGACCTCCGGCGCTTCTAGCTGCTCACCCAAGCGGGCAGGGCTCGATCACTTACTTCTAACGCGGTTTGCAGTCGCGGCGTGGTGTCCCGAAGTGGATATGAGTCAGGAGCAAGGAGCCGCACACCACCGGGACCTCAGGAGGGCCGCCATTTTCCCCCGCACTTCTCTCGCGGATCGGATCCGTCCGGGCGTCTTCCGGGTGTCAGCGGGGCTCAGCCGGTGAATAATCTCAGATTCGGCGGTGGAGGAAGAGAGGATGGTCCCAGGCGTCCACCTCACTTTCTGTCCGGTGCCCTGCCATGGCCTCTCGATCAGGCGGAGGAAGTCCGTCCCCAGACACCGGCGACCATCTTGGTCGCGTAGCTCTGCTGCCGGGCCTCGGCAAAATGTGGATTTATCTCTGTCGTCTGGGCAGGCAGGTGCCACCACCTCCATCAAGCCGAGCCCGCAGCTTTATGGGCTCGGTCGCAGTGTTTATTTCGCACGAAATCCCCTGGAATCAGGATGAAAATGCAGGATTATTTTGGTGCTTGCGGGAGCTCACTCGGCTCACGTCCGCATCGTCCGCGCGCTGGCCACGCCCCCCGCTTCCATTGCTTTTAACTCCTTCAACAAATGTCATTTTTGGGAACTGTATAACTTTATGAATAGGCTTGGAGGGTCTTAGAGGATGGCTGTTGACCAAAGACTCATTCTGGGGGTCCTGAGGTGAAGCTGGGGGTCTTCCCTGCCACTGTTCAGTAAGCATCTAGAAGTGCTCTACCAATCTATACTTATACTGTGAGTTGGCATGTTTTATAGCTTCTCACTCCATCTGTGTTTGTCTCATCTGACCAGTTTAAATACACTTGCTTTGATTGTCAGAGCAGTAGACCGCAGATGGGGATATAAAATAAAATGTTCCTTTTATTTGTCTAGGAAATCTGTATAATTTTCTTGTACTCCAGTGACATTGAACAATAAATAAACAAAATATCAATAACATTTTGCTGAGGCTTTAACAAAGAATGCCTGATACAATTTCAACAGGTATAGACCCCTGCCTTACAGGCTTAAGAGCAATGAGGCCCTAGTGTGAATATGAAAGTTGCATAGCGGGGTGCTGTCATGCTGGCCTATAGCATAGAAAAAACTAATAGCATGAGATGAGAATTTACGCTTAAGTGGAGGTAGTGAACTCGCTGTAGGGCGTTCCTGATGTAAAACCTGCCCTTTTACATTTATTACAGAGAGAGTAGCTCCAGCATTGTGCGTGTCATTACGACCCGGGCGCAAAGGGATACCGGGCACAGGTAATCCCTTTGCGCCCTATTCCGAGGTCCCTTTGCGGGTCCTTCCTTAACGCCTGGTTTTAGCAGGCGTTCAGGACGGGACCTGCAAAGGGACTTCAGATCTAATAACGGTACCGTAATTTACGGCACCGTTATTAGCACCCTCCCCATTCCCATTGAGCCCTATGGGGGCTCAAATGGGAATGTGCATTGACATTTTCAATGGGGATTTACCGGTCCTGCAAAGGTCGGACTAGACCGGTAAGTCCCCATTGAACCAGGCGGACACGGTACCGGTAATGGTGCTAATCATGGCGCTAATAGCGCCATGACTAGCACCAACCTCGGAATGAGGCCCATTGATCATTTTCTTTAACATTGTTGGAGACAATGAAGTGACCCCTGTAAATTGTAGGCCAAAGTCCCATTGCAGAGGGAATGGAGCTTCTATTCTGAGCAGGTGTAGCTGCAAGAGACATGGGCAAGTAGTGTGACTGGCTCATCTACTTACGATGACTTGACAAGATTGAAAAAGCCAGTAGGTTGCATCAAAGTCACATTCACTGCAGCCTAGGAGGGCAGAAGTGTCCTTAACTCATAGAATTGGCACATAACCAAAGTAAAGCTCAAGGCAGAAGCACCGTCCTTTTCGTAGAGTAAATCCTTGTCAGTGGACAAATGTGAGGCCAAAAGCTTAGGTAGCACTGCACTGTAGATTCCCTTCGTTTGCACACCTAAAGAAGGTGGTGACCAGCAGTAATCCACCTTCTCTGCCAACAATGAGTCTGGTACCCACACAGCAGCTTCTATGGTAGGACATCCTTGCAGAAGTGGAGAATGTAACCGCGGCATGCTGAAGCCAAGTAAAGACTTTCTGTGTGGACCACCACAAAGCTTGGAGTTGCAGGTTTCAACGGCCAGTGACAGAGATGACCAACTGACAAGCTTTATGGAAGGTGCACTGTCCGATACTATAGCAGCCAAGACCAGAGGGCAGCTGCATGTTGATTAACAGAGCTGTTCACGCAGCTGAATGTGGCTGCGCATCTGCCACTATATGTAATTCAATGTTTCCCCTGCTGGATCAATGTACAGATAATCTGCTGGAGTCTTGCTCCGTAAACATGCCCATTAGTGAAGTTATGCGAGCTGATGGATGAAAGGAGCGCAGGCATCACGAATCTGAATTTGGCTGGGTATTCCACATTGGTAGACTATTGCAGATACAGACAATGTAGGGGGGCCGCAACAATCCCAGTTTGACAACAGCATATCACTATGTGGCACTGGTGACAGTGGCAGAGTGAAGGGTACATTATAGCCTCCATGTTTAGAAGTAAAGTGTTAAGATCCAGCATGTCCTAGAAACAAGGGTATTACTGTTCACACTGTGGTTTGGATACGGGTGTCCATGGAAAATGAGCCGCATCCCATGTTGGTGTTACGTGGTGCGTGCTTAAGGTTCAGCGCATAGTCTTCCCCAGTAGGCTATATAGCTAGGGATGGACTAGGTGGGTGAGGACTTTTTTCTAGTTTGGCACAAATATTCCTGCCATTCTCCACTCCTCAGTAAGGTCCTGATGGGCTTCTAAATGTTATGGTTGTTAACTGTTTTTTAAATCTCTAAATATTCATGCTTTCTTTACCAGGGAAGTACTGGTTAGTTTTGTGGAACAGTGAAGTCATCAAATGCTTGTAACCAGCATTCCCCATGTTAAGGTAAACGGTTCATCCATGTTGAAGTGCCAGCCCTTCTAATAGATCACATTAGGGATGAGGCTTCAATAGTCGGCATTAGAAAACTTTTTTAAAAATCTAAATACCATAAATAACAGTATCTTTTATATTGGATATGGTGAATTTCACAGATATTTTCACTTCCCACTCATTGTGATTGTCTAATAAATATTACAAACATCTAATCAACGTTTCATGACGTAAAAACAATGTGTGCTTCCAGTGTATTTGCTTCAATAGATTTGATGGGGATGCATAGTGGTTGCACCATTTCCAAACTGCCCTTCTGCATTTGCAGATACTTACGTTCACTATAGAGACACTGTATTTTCAATATCCTTATTTAAACTTCTCAGCTTATTATCCTGACAGGAAAACATATTCCGTCATATTGCAAAATGTTTTGTCTAAAAAGAGAAAGTGAGGTAAACCGTTCTTAGTGGCATGGGTGATGTGGCTGATTTTTGTGTGGGTTTGAATCCTCCTGGTAGATATTGTCCGGGCATCAGCCAATGCGCATTCTGCCATTGTACACTGAGGCAACTTGCTTTGATACATCCTTGGAGAAACTGTGTATTTTCCTTAAATACGATTTACTTTAAAGATAAGGTTAAAGGATAGTTCCGGTACTTTTTTTTTATTGTCCCTACGGTTCGGCCATGTGTTTTTAAGCATAACTCGGTAGATCGTAGAAAACTTTCCTATGGACCTTACCCGACTTTTCGTCCATTAACACACTCGAAATCAGCCGCCATTTTCTGATAATCCTATCATTTCCCCCCATCGCCCTGGCTCACCTGCTTTTGCGGCACTAAATCAAATCCCCCGCCCCTGAGCCTGACATCAGCAGACGCGTACCGCCCATTTCCCAACGCCAAAGCACGTTTCGTGTCAACAATCGCTGCGCCTCAGCTAATGACGTGTCGCCATGGAAATGGCAGGACGCCTCTTTCCTCAATAAGTATAAACACACCGTTTCACAACACACAGCAGCAGATTTTCGATTCCATTACTCTCTCTGTGTTACTTTGAGTATTCTGTGACTCGTTTCTGTGCTCTGGTCAGCTACCTTCGCCGCTTCTAGGCCTTGTGAACACCTGTACCATCTCTGTAAATTATTTTACTTTCTTTACCACACAATGGCTACAATAATGCCGTATATGTACGAGCCCGAGTACACCGAGCAAGAACTACTGGAAAGGCAAGCACGCGAAAACGATGGGGATTCGGACGGCAGTTGGGAGGACCAGTCAACGGATGAAGAGCCTGGACCATGTCGCATGGACGGCGTCTCCACCTGGTGCACGTGCAATCGGTGCGAGCTAATGCCAACTGAGGAGGAGAACTGCTGCTGCCGTGAAAATTCCGGGTGCTTGGCCTACATTTCGGAAGGCGAGCCAAGTCCGCAATGCATCACCGAGCTGCCAGAGTTCAGGGAAGCCTGCCTCTCACGGACCGTGTTGAGGATGATGATGGTGCTTATGCACGAACTTCGCGGCACTGTTCGTCCGCGTAATCCGAGTAACGAGTAAGTATACTCTGGTTTTGATGTCAGTGATGCCACTACTATGTCATGGTCGTCTCCCACATATAAAATTACATCTACATATCATTCGAATGCATGTAAATTGGTTCCATATTGTGCATTTTCTAGATAGAATTTTTTTCAAAGCAGAATGACATTTTTTACCTGAATCGACAGTGATAAGAAAGTTTTGTCATTTTAATACAGTTTACATCTTTCATTTTCACAGTTGGTACAGGCTGGTGGCCTATCGTTGCTTCACTTGGTGGCTTCACGGGAGGCTCGGACACCGCGTTCGGAGAGTAATACCTGCCTGTGCGGTACTTGCCATTAGACAACATTTCCCCAGCGACAGTGGACAATACCGCAGATTTTCCCTGGATGTGCTGCAACCGGAACTTTACAATGTGTAATGTTTATTATTTATGTTCAATTGAAATTAAGATCTAAAATAAAACCCAACATATATTTTAACAATGGTTGTTTTGATTTTTTTAAATGAATCTAGTGTGTCTCCATTGAATAGTCTTCCTGTGCCTTGTCTTGTCACACCACATGTCTCCGGCCAGCATCCTCCCTCACGCTGGCCGCCCACCTTCAATCCACATAACCGTTGAACCCATATGCAGCAGACATACATATTTTATTTTGTGGGTTGGCATCAAGCCTCCCGGCCTTGCCTCCTCCCCCAAAAATACTTACCACACCACTTTGTTCAAGCGTTGGCAATAAAAGGAAGGCTGTTGGATTTTATTGATACAAAACATGGTTATAGGTAAATAATCAATATGGTTGATCATAATAAATCATCCTTTTGGGCACCGGGTACAGAGATGACCCCCTCTGGCCCGTGCCGCCTTGCCACCACAGGCCAGCCTGCTGCTGACTAACTGCCTAGGCATCCGGGGTCTCCAGGGTGAACTGCTGAACTGCACCCATATATTCTCCTGGGAGGCTGAGGTATTTATAAACTCACCCCCCTGCCTTCCATGTACTAGATCCTTCAGCCTGCCTCTTACATGCAGTTAGATGGCCTCTCCTTGGTGAGGCCCTGCGGCAAACGAGTCTTGTCTGCACGACCAGCGCCCTAATCCACACCCCTCCCCCCCGCCCTATCAAAGGCAGTTCGCACCGGGGTACTTGCGCTGCCAAGTGGAGCAGTCAGGGAGCGATAAAGGCCAAGAGGTGCCAAAGACCATGTACACTTCAAAGTGGTCTATAGAGCATGGGTTGTTGTTCCCATGTCTACCTCCAGACCCCGTGTCTCCTGCCAAGCATCCCCCCTCATGCTGGACGGCCCCCTGCAATCCACATAAGTGTGTCTCCATTCACGAGTTTTCCTGTGTCTTGTCTGCACGACCACCGCCCCAATCCAACCCCCGCCCTATCAAAGGCAGTTCGCACCGGGGTACTTGTGCTGGCAAGTGGAGCTGTCAGGGAGCGATAAAGGCCAAGAGGTGCCAAAGACCATGTACACTTCAAAGTGGTCTATAGAGCATGGGTTGTTGTTCCCATGTCTACCTCCAGACCCCATGTCTCCTGCCAAGCATCCCCCCTCACGCTGTACGGCCCCCTGCAAACCGCATAATGCCACGACATATAGACGTCATTCATTCACAAACACACCCCTGCTTCGAATTCTATATAACCCACTTCATATTTCTAATGAGAACTTCTTTGCGCTTTGCTAGTCAACCCGTGAAGGTGCTGGTTATCTGCTCTTCGTCTCTGTGAACTTCCGTGACCACTTCGCGGAAACTCGTCAGTTTGCAACCTGTGAACTGCTCCCTGTTCTACGACAAGAAACTACTCTGATCCCTGCATCTAACTGTTTGTTCGTCAAGGTAAGGCCATGTACCATAATCATTTTGCGTCCAATTTCTTTTTGTTCAAGACAGTACATGCAAGGAACTAGTCACATGTTCTGAGTTTACATTGGTATTCATAGAGAATTGTTGATCTTTACTTTTCAGAACTTTCCACAATGCCTGCCTGTTCCATTGGCGGTTGCCCTTCGAAGACCCATAATAAATTTGAAGGTACTATAATGCATGTTTTCCCTAAGACAATGGATCAGATAAGAGAATGGGTCCGATATTGCGGATATCCACCGTCTGAGCTTGAAAGTAGAGTCCTAGAAGTCTTTGCGGACAAGAGGGGTGATCGATACCGCATCTGCAGCAGGCACTTTAGCTCAGACATGTACTCCACATCATTGCTAATAAAGAAGAACACACCGCGAGCGAGGTGAAAATTGCTCTCAACCGCTATTCCCACTCTATTCGTCCACATCCCTCCACTGGTGAGTCAAGTTTACGTATTTATCTCTCGGCCTTGCAGTAGTGTGTAGCATTAGCTAACAATAATTTCCCCATTTATGTATCCACTCAATATGAAGGCGGAAGATTCTCCATCCGTGTCGTTATTGCAGTCATCAGCCACTTCAAGCGCCTATCGGGTAATCTTACTTAGCTATTCTGCCACTGAATTGTTTTAGGCATGTAAATCAATAGTTTCAATTTATCGTGTAATTATTTTACCTAATGGTACACCCTTGTACTCGTCCTCTAGTCTTTGTTTTCAGTTATAATTATTGTTATCCAAAATAATGCAAGTACTGTCTTTCAGGGAGATGCTGAGGAGTCCAACGTATTGACGACTACCGTTGATGTCACTCAGATGCTCGAGGTACGTTTCCGGACAGTTCCATCGATGGAGATCATCAGATCTTGCATTCTTGTAGCGTGATTGTTACACACAATGTTTCTTTCGTTTTTAGCCATTGATATGTCCTTCTGTCGTCGCCCTCCAATGTGTCTTCTTTTTTCAATATTGTGTTCATTACTAATGAAAGTCCTATGTTTCAGGGAGTCGATGGAGCATTAGTCCAAGAAGAAGGGGGAGCATGCAGTTACGGGTCGGCGCAACAGCTTGCAGAAGTGTGCACCGCAGTTACATCGTCCCTTGATGTTCTTATGCATTTTGAGGTATGGATACTGACAGTTCGATCAAGCAAAATCATATGACGTGATTACATCCGCTATACTTCCTTCTTTATTAACGCAAGTACTATGTTTCAGGGAGATGACGGAGCTTCTTCTACAAGAACATCACCCCTAGTAGTTGATGCAGATCTCTGGGTGGTGACACTTCCAACGATCGAGCAAATTGAATCATATTTAGATATCCATTATTTATTTTAGACAACTGATCATTTGTGCAGGTCTATTTAGATGAGCCGTTGACGCCTGCACAAAGTTTCTGTTCTTTTTATCAAAATAGAAAACCATACTAATGCAATTACTGTGTTTCAGGGAGTTACTGAAGCATCATCTTCAATAATATCATCAATGGAAGTCTATGAGGAGCCCGAGGTATGGATCTTGACAGTTCCATCTAACTAGATCAACAATGCATGAATAATTGTCGTTTGAATGTTCTACACAAAGCGTTCATTCGTGTTTTGCTATTGAGATTTACGTGGGTATTGGTCCCCAAGTACATTTTGTGTTTTCGATATTATTATACATACTAATGAAAGTTCTATGTTTCAGGGAGTCGATGGAGCGTCAGTGCGTGATGGATGTGCTTATCATGAAAATATAGTCGTTGCAGCGCAAGAGGAAGTGGAGACATGCACACACGAGTCGGAGCAACAGCGTCCTGATGTTGAAGTTCGAGGCAAGAAAGTTTCAAAGAAAAGAAAGCAAAAGAAGGTTAGTGTCTTGGTCACTATATTATGTTGTTTTTCACTGTTAATAGTTCAATACTGTAAGTTGTGTTTAAACTGAACATCCCTTTTCCAATCTGTCCTCTAGTTGCGAGTGGGTGTACGAACTAGATCTACACAGACAGTGAAGCGAACGAGAGAGGTTGCTTGTCAAACCTTTTGGCAGGGACTTGAGACTGGAGATGCATCGTGCCAATGGGAAGAATATGAAGTGATTGACAACGGAGCTATACCACCACCAGCCATTGATAGTGAATGTCCTCCTGGTAGTTCCGATGCAGTCGGAGATCAATTCACAGAATCCACACCCGCAAAAACTAAGACCGCGAGAAAGTTGAAGAAATTGTTTTATTCACCCATCGCCGGAGAAGGAACAGATGTTGCAATGGAAGAGAATGAAGTGGACGACAATGAAACGCCATCAATATCACTGAACATAGCGGAAGACGATATCAGAGATTCTACCTTTCATGTGAGTGACATGTCCTCAACGTTACAGGCAGAACCAGCTGGGATGCAGAGTGACAGTATAAGGAAAGAGGCCAAATTCATTGTATTCGATAGTTGTTTGATTGATATTATTATTCGGATGAAATGTGGGCATTCGGTTGGTGGGGAAGTATGTGGGGAGCCATTGATTAATGTGACTCGTGCAATTCGAGGCACTAACCTTAAAATACATGCCACCTGTACAAAATATCATCCTTTCTCATGGTCTGCACAACCCATGCTGGGGCAACTGCCAGCAGGCAATCTACTTTGTGCAGCGGCTGCACTTTTTAGTGGTTCAAGTTTTAAAAAGTTAGAGTCTTTCTTTCAGTTTGTGGGAATCCATTTAATTGCGAAAACTCAGTTCTACAAATACCAAACCGATTATCTATTTCCAGCCATTAGCGAAGCTTGGAGAATGGAAAAAATGCCTATTGATAGTACATTCGCGGGCAAACGGTTCAGGCTAGCCGGTGATGGACAGTGCGACAGCCCAGGATTTTCAGCCAAGTACTGCACCTACCACTTTCAGGACATGGAAAGTAAGAAAATTGTGAGTTCGGTGGTCGTGCAGGTGTCACAAAGTACATCCTCAGTGGCCATGGAGAAAGTTGGCTTTGTAGCATCATTGCAAGAACTACAATCGCGGGGAATGGTGATCGGCCTGATAGCCACGGACAGACACGTTTCAATTGCCAAGACAATGAGAGACAAAAATATAAATCACCAATTTGACGTTTGGCATCTTGCAAAAACAATCAATAAAAAAATATCGGCTGCAGGTAAAAAAAAAGATATGCAAGGTATTTCACAGTGGTCCAAGTCAATCAGCAACCATCTTTGGTGGAGCTCAAAAACATGTGGAGGGTCGTTGGAAATTCTACTGGAAAAATGGCGGTCAGTAATGCTACACTGTACCAACGTTCACCGTTGGAACACAAACCAACATTTCCACAATTGTGAACAAGGCCATTTGTCCACAGAGGAGGCACGGAAGAAGAAGTGGTTGATTCCTTCATCACCCACTCACAAAGCCATTGAAAAGATTGTATTTGATAAACTATAACAAGAGATTTGAGGGGACTCACGGAATTCTGCCACACAGGAGATTTGGAGGTGTTCCACAATATGTGCCTAAAGTACAGGCCAAAACGATTGCATTTTGGCATGGAGGGCATGATAAATCGGACTCTTCTAGCGGTCTTGGCACATAACCATAATGTTGGCCGTCAACAAAGTAGGACGACCGGAACTTTAGGGACGCTTCGCTACAATAAGGCCTTCACTAAAAGAAGTAAACAATGGATTATCAAACCAGTGTTTGAGGATATGCAATATGACTTTATTGAGAGACTTATTGTTGATGTCTTAGATAGGCACATACATGGAGTTGTGAACGAACCTGTGCAGGGGACAACTGCATTGCCACCCAACATTGCCTCTGTTGCATGTCCACCTAAAGAAGAGCTCATTGAGAAATACACATCACGGTTTAAATGATTGTAATTTGATTGTCTGTTCTCTCGAGTCTCCTCATGTCGCAGGCCCATTGAATATGTGTATCTATGTAATGTGTAAATAAAAGTGATTGCTCAGTGTACATGCAATGTGTCTCTCCACCGTTGCCCCTCCCTTCACCGTGTAGTTGTGCGAACCACCCGGGTGTCACCTGTGACTTTGCTCTGGAGTCTCCTCATGTTGCAGGCCCATTGAATACGTGTAACTATGTATTGTGTAAATAAAAGTGATTGATCAATGTACATGCAATGTGTCTATCCAACCTTGTTCATTTGCGCATTAAATTAAACCAAACAGTAATATAAATCATTTTTCAAAAAATATAGAATGTCTCCGTATTTATGGTTCTCTGGGGCTGCAAATGCACACAGACAAAATGCAAAGATGGAGTGTAAATTTCAAGTCCTGTGAGATGGCCTTACACTGAATGTAGCTAACTAGGAATGTGTGCTCGTTCAAAGTGAAGGTCAGCTGCTTTGATTTTTTGCTCGGGTGCCGGAATGGCCCACGACTCAGTATAAGGTTCTATTGTTATTTGACCTTGACAGGCCGGGACCATCCCGAAAGACTTCTTTTTGGGGGTGTGGGGCAATAACGTAAGAAACGATAATGAATATAATTTCAGAAACGAAAGCCATTTAATGTTCGTTCATTAGAAGAAATAATGTTGGCATAGAAGGAGTGGTATTTCGGGGCTGCCCTACGCACAGACACAATGGAAAATGCAAATATAATGTAAGTAACTCTTTAGATGAGTTTATACAGCAATTTAATTACTATACAGTAGTTTTAAAGACGGGTTAAGTTGTACTTGTTCGTTCTATGTGGCATATTGTTTTGTACCGCGCACTATCTTGAGGAGAACCATCTCCTATTACGGAAGCACCTCAAAACCTTCCTCTTTGCTTCCGCTTTCTCTCTCCCTCTCCCCTGCTACAACTGGTCCACTGTCTGCGACCTCGGTCCTGGGCCCTTCCACTCTCCACCTGCACTGCCTCCCTGTCAACCCCTGCACTGGGGGACTGTCTCAGTATCCTACAGCCCCCCCTTGACGTATAATACCCAGTTGCACTGTCCTAGCTATGAAATAATTTCCCGACCTAATATATAAAATGAATAATTTTAATAAAGATCTGATGGTGAGACTAATTTCATTTTTTATGTTTTTAAAACAGGTACATCCTTCATTATTGTATGTGTCACGAGTACCAGACACCGGCGGATGGCTTTTTTAACCGCCAGCTGCTTCTCCGCATGAACAACGTTACCACCCTGACCATTTTATGGGACGATCGCCAAGTACAAGTATGCCCTCACGCGGTACTAACGGCTAGATGCAACATACAGACCGTTGTGGTGGCCTAGTGCCTCGTTGTTGGAACAGCCATGCGATTATCAGTGCGACCGAAGAGCTTATTTTATCGTAAACCAACACCCTGTGTACAGCACACGAACATCGCTTGCCTCAAGACGAACTATTTTGGATCGAGAGCAAATAAAAATGTAAATCGCTGAATATTCTCAAAACATTTGATGTCAAATAAATGTACTTTGCCAAATGTACAATCTTGCCGTTTGCTTTTAAACCACAGTTTCATATTCCGAATTGTGGCGCTGTATTGTGAGATGATCTAAGACCCTGTGTACAGCAAAGGAACATCGCGTGCCTCAAAACGAACTTTTTGGAACGTGAGCAAATAAAAATGAAAATCGCTGAATATTCTCAAAACATTTGATGTCAAATAAATGTACTTTACCAAATTTACAATCTTGCGGTTTAATTTAAAAGTACAGTTTCATATTCCCAATTGTGGTGCGCTGTGTTGTGTGAGCTCATCTGAGTTGATTTCCGGGTTCTGTGTGGAGTCGCGTAGAAGACGCCTGGGCGCGTTTGCCTACGCAGCTCAGTCACGTCACGGATAGAGGCGGGGAATATGAATGTTTTGATAAAGTCTGTTTCAGGGGCGGGGGATTTGATTTAGTGCCGCAAAAGCAGGTGAGCCAGGGCGATGGGGGGAAATGATAGGATTATCAGAAAATGGCGGCTGATTTCGAGTGCGTTAATGTACGAAAAGTCGGGTAAGGTCCATAGGAAAGTTTTTTACGATCTACCGAGTTATGCTTAAAAACACATGGCCGAACCGTAGGGACAATAAAAAAAAAGTCCCGGAACTGCTTCATTTGAAATCATGCAGCCCACATTCAGAGGAGGCTGCTAATTCTGCACAAACTACTGTTGCATCTAGATAAACACGCTTTTGTCTAGCAATAACATAAAGTAGTCATTTCATTGTGTTTGACATTGTGTCCACTCACAAAACTCCAAAGTGATATCCAGTTAAGTACATCGTTGTGGAGCTCTACAAAAAACACAGCTGAAATGCTCTGACACAAAAACCCTAATCGTGACTGATTTTGAAAATATGGAAAAGCCTTTGTACTTGTAATTTAAGATATAATTTAATATCACTAGTATCCCTTCTAAAGACCATTTGCAGTTCTGTCATGAAAGGAGAACATCTGTTTGTTCTCTGTACACACTTATCCTTCTTATAAGACATGGGGCCTCATTACACGGTAGGCGGTAGCCATGGCACTATTAGCCATGGCTACCCCCTGACCGCATTCCGGGTCCGTGTTCCCAGAATAGGGATTTACCGGGTCATTCCGACCTTGGAGGACCCGGTAAGTCCCCATTCTGGGAACCATTCCCTTTGAGCCCCCATAGGGCTCAATGGGAATGGGGAACGAGCTAATAACGGTACCGCAATTTGCGGTACCATTATTAGCCTTGAAATCCCTTAGCGGGTCACTTCCTTAACGCCTGGTAAAACCAGGCATTAGGGGAGGGACCCGCTAAGGGACCTCGTAGTAGGGCGGTAAGGGATTACTGGCACCGGTGCCGGTAATCCCTTACCGCCTACCGTGTAATGAGGCCCATAGACATTGAACTCTTCGTAATTCGTTTACTAGATCAGCAGTAGTTCATGTCTTTTGCTGGAATGTTTTTCACTTATAGCTACCGGGTTCGTGCGGTTGCTTGGACTGAGCAAGGGGCATATATAGAACAGCATCCAGATCCAAACCCCTTTTCCCTACACAAGATTTACCTCTGTAAACTATATGATCCATACCTAAGTTGTGAGCGCCATGATGCCCCTCGGCGGGTTGCATGCTCTAAAAATAAAAATAAATAAATAAACATAAATACCTTTTTACCCTTTCCTCCCTGCACATGGCTCTGTTGCTTGGTAGCTTTTCATTGAAATACCCTTGTATGTATACATGGGCTATAAAGCAGTGACTGCAGGGTTGACATTCCAATACTCAGTTCACAGTTAATGATGCATGTATTTTTTATAAAGTAAAAAGTGTCAAGGTAGGTTGTTACGTTTATTCGTGCCCCTCCTTAGATCCAATCCACCCTCCCTTTCCCTTGCTCCCTATGCCTACATTCATTTCAGAGTGTCATTTGTAAATATTGCTTTGTTTTTATTCTCTAAAACGTCCACCCACCACCACATTTTGCGGCTAATTAGGTACCAGTTTGCATGATCTCTCACACAATGTTTTTTTTAAATTATTTTTATTCATGCGGAACACACCTTAAACATGACACCCGCACAGTTAAGCACATATAGAATATCATCATATATCTGTTTGCCTTAGTACAGGTTAATACATGAAAGATTACCAAGCTCCCAACCAATCAATCCCTTACCATAGCATGCCAACATATTCATATACATACATATGATGCAGTGCATCTGTTCTGAACTACATCAGTATTCAATTCAATTGAGCATGACATTGAATTACCATTGGTATTCAGGTGTTCCTAGGCCTAGTAGATGGAGCCAGAGTTTTTATGTACAGGTCTTCAGCAGCATAACAGTGTGATATTTTATGAAGCTGCATGTCGACAGTCAGAAGTGGACCACTACTCCAGGTTTTGCCCCCACAATGTCGAGATAGAACAAATAATTTGCTAGTCTATGGGCATTCACAGTGAAGAGTTCATTATAGCATATGTGAGGAAACTGAGGGCATCTTCCCATCTACTCCCCTTGGATCTTCCTCTCAGGTGGCCAGGGAAAGGTCATCGCTTTTGGATCCTGACCCTGGGGGTGGATATGCGAGGGAGGATCACCTGGGTGGAGGGGGAGTGGGGAGAGGATGTCTGCAGGAGAGATATGGTGGTTTGCCTATGAGAATGAATCCTACCCTCCCTCTTCCTTCATGGGGTTTTGTCAGTCCATACCTCATCCACACACACACACTACGACCTTAAAGTGTATCCCTTTAAAACTGGGACAAGGAAGAGGCGACTAGGAGCAACGCACACTTCTAGTCAGTTTCACCACTTTAGTACTGAGACGAGGAAGATGGCTATAAAGGATCCGACATGTCCTACTAATTGTTATAATCAGGGTTAGGTAAACTATCTGCATCTGCAGCCTATTGAGAGCCTTCAGGTGCTTAAAAGCAGGCCCACACAGAAAAGCAAGAAAAACCTGCATGGAGAGAAGGTGGCCGGCGTGTGGCGAGGAGCAGGCTGGAGCAGGACCGGCAGAGAGGACGCTATGTGTGCCCAAAGGAGGAAGAAGGTGCCATTACCCGAGCGGGCTGCAAGAGGACCAAAGCCTCAACACTAGTCGGTGTTACGTGTTCGCAGCTGGAGCTGGGGAACACAGAGAACTCCTGATTGCTGCGGGACGCTGCCAGAAGTTTCTGTGAAAGCGAGCGCTGCTCGCTGCGACTCTCAACGCCTATTCGGGAGGAGAGAGCAGACCGAAAAACAGCATGAGGCCGCCTGACGATGCAGAGCAGTTCCAGTGAGTATGAGAGATGCAATACGTGTACCGGGGTGCTCTGGGGCGATTATAAGACATAACAAGAGGATTTGGAACCCGAATGAAGCCAAAAGAATTGTGAATAAATTACCAATTGATTTTGAAGGGATAATGAATCATGAAAAAGGTGCCAATTATTGGGGAAAATACAACGGCCAATATTGAACCCAAATGAAGCCAAAAGAATTGTGAATAAATTACCAATTGATTTTGAAGGGATAATGAATCATGAAAAAGGTGCCATTTATTGGGGAAAATACAACGGCCAATATTGAATGCCGAACAAAAGAAAGGATATGGAAATCATTAAAAATTTGTTGCACAAGTGGAAAACGAACAACGTGCTATGTTGAAAGGAGTGAAGTTGGTTGCAAACATTAAGAAACAAAGTGAAAGCTGTTATGAACTTTTATAAACTGAATGAAAAGCAATTGTGAAAGATACGTTGTTGAACTCATAGGGGCAAGTTGAATGCAAGTTGTGGCAAAGCCAAAAGAACACCAATATACAAATGGTGAAATGCAAGTTGTTGCAAAGCCAAAAGACTGCCAACATATATGTGATAATCAAGCAGTGGTCAGAAAGAACCCACAGCGAATGTTAAGTGTTGACACTGGTGCTAGGTGGGAAACCAGTGTTAATCAAGAAGGATTGAGAGCATCACAAAGTGTCAAGGGTTATCGGTTTTGTGACCTGTAAAGGCTGGACCATGCAGTCTGTGAGAAACCTGAAGGTGTTGTAAGGAAGGCATGGTATCAACAGTAAGTCAGACAGAAGTGACCACAGTGCAATAGTGTTTATTGAACTTTCGCAAGGGTGTGATAAACACTTATCTAAACCTAAATCTACAAATCGGAGCAAGCTACGTCCATCAAATAATAATAATGCAGTCCTAGTGGAGTCTTGTCAAAATAAAAGGGCCTATACTGAAAAAACCATTGCCAATCCTTACCACTAATTTACAAATAGGGTGGGGTAGTGTTCGTGAAAAAGAAAGAAGTGTTCACAAAATGATATGTCAGGATTTTCGGGCCGTGGGCCTCCCTTCCCCATGTTTTCAGCATGGGGCAAGGCGAATCACTCGAGCAAAGCACACACTCTGGCTTCTGTGGAACGAGGATACAGTTCCATTACCAGCATCAGGACCTTCTGTGTCCGAGTCTCTTCACTTCTTAAGTCTCTTTATTCAGAGGGCCTGATGTGCAAAAACAAGATGCAAAAGTTATTTTCCTTTTACAAGTATTCAATTTGGGTGTTCGCCCTGGATCCCCCTCAGCCAGGCTCAGATCCCCTTTTTCCAATATTGAGAGAATATTCTTTCTTGGGTGACTCGCGGTTCACCCCGGATCCCCTTCAGCCGGGCTCAAATCCCTTTCTTTTACCCAATCAGTCTCCATCAGCCAGGCTCGGACCAATGCAATGTACATTAAACCATCGAAGACTTTCGAATGTGCACAGGGTTTAGCTTAACCCGTTGTAGAACCACATCGATGTCAAGATTCCCTCCGCTTGCGCTTAGCATCAATTGGATACTTAACAGATACATTCGAATGAGCACCCACGTGGTGCCGGACCACTCTGTCTGCAGTATCTTTTCTTGACCTCCCAAAGTTCAGTCACTCCTTCGTCACACACTTCTCCAGCATGGGGTCTGGCATGGATTCACATGCTCATGAATATTCCCCGTCGTCAGGCCGGGAATCCTCGGTATTGAAAAAATCAGTATCAGTTTCGTTTCTGATCTGTCTTTCTCAGTAGTAACCAATCACTGGTCTATGGGTCATACTGCCCCCAGCCCATGACGGCCCTCTCCCTAAGCCCCTCCCCTGGCAGCCATCTTAAGATTTTTAACACACGTTCAAGTGTTTGGAGTCCTCGTGCTTAGCTCTCAAGCTTTTGCTGCGTGTCGTGCTTTTTTCAGGAGATTTTTCTCATTTTTTTCGGTTAAAAGAGCCTCAAGCTCCTCCGTTTCTACTTCCGATCAACGGGGATCCGTTTCGGAGTTTTCTACGCCCCTCAAGGGTGAAGATTTCGTCGAGTTACGCTTTTGGAGGATTCCAGAGGTTCCGAGGCCTACCCCGTACATGGCCCAGGAGAAAGGGAGCTCGACGCCCAGGAAGCTATTCAGGACCAGCCCTGGATGCCAGCGTCAGAACGTTTTCAAGGAGGACGAGCATTCGTTATGCCTCTACTGTCTCCATGAGGACAAGACGCACAAGGAAAAGGATTGTGCGTTTTGTGGAAACATGTCGGAGCGGACCATGAAGGATCATCACCTCTGTCTCGCCAACTGGCTGGAAGGTAAGAGCCCGCCTGGCGAGAAGAAGAAGAAGAAGTCCGAGCGGTCTTCTAAGTCCTGTGCGGGTGCTCTGGCAACGGGGGCCCAACAAAAGGCTAAGCACCGCGAGTCCGCGGGCACCGGGAGCGCCGAACGGTCGGGCTCCTTGGCTGCCAGGCAGGGCGCACCCTCCCCGGCGCCATCAACCACGAGCCAACGCTCTGGCTCGGGTAAGAGGAAGTCCGAGAACCCGGCGAAGCTTCTGGAGAGGCCCCGGTCGATCTCGAAGACTCCGGCAGAGGAGGAGCGAGGCTCGGACCCTCCCCCCGAAGGTGAAGGCCCCGGGCATACAGAAGGTGACGTTGGCCGTGATTCACCCTGCTAGGACCTCAATTGAGGATGTCGCCGCGGCCCTGGCTCAGCCTGTGGAGGCTACACCAGTGGAGGCGCCCTCAGGTACCAGTCTCTCCCTGCCACCACGGAGGGTGTCGTCTTTCAGACACATCGAGAAGACCCCCACGAAGTCCTCGTTGGAAAAAGGGGGGGAGGGGTTGGTGGCCGTCGTGGATACGGACACGACCTCTGAAGAGGAGCTCATCCAAGTCGTGGAGGAGACACAGCCCATCGGGAGGGATCCCGACGAGGGCGACGGTGACGCAGACGAGGCTCCTCAAGAGCCCTCGCGCCCGTCGTTTCCGGCGCCGCAGTACACCTCGGCGGCCATTTTGTCAGCCATCCAGTCCTTATGCTCGAAGATAAGGACTAGGTTGCCCCTTCCCCCGACGGAGGAGCCTGAGCCAGACCCGACGGAGGATCCGGAGCCAGGACCTTCGGGGAGCCCACCGCCTAAGAGGAGGAGGACTTCTCTCCCGCCTCTGCGGCCTTCTCTGCCTTCCCCCCGGTCCACTACCCACAGGGATGATACAGGCATGGACACGACTACGACGGGTACGGATGACGACGGAGGCGACGACGGAACGTGTCCCCCGTCGCCCCCTGCCTGGGGGTCCCCGCCCGACGAGATTGGATCCTTCCATGCAATGATCTCCAGGGCATCCCAGCTCTACCAGCTCTGCCCTGAGGAAAAGAAGAAGGAGGGGTTCCTTTATCAGCGGCGCGAGGCTAAAAGGAAGACGGTCCTCGCCGTACCGCTTCTTGATGACATCTGGGATGAGGGGCTCGCCCTCCTCAAGAACACTGCCACGGCTCCTGCGAAGAGGGACCGGTACGAGAAGAAGTACCGGGTCCCCGACGCGGCCCCCTTGTGCCTTAGAGCGCAACCTACCCCGGACTCGGTCGTCTCGGCGGTGGCCAAGAAGAAAGCGGGGGGGGCATTTGCCTCGACTTCAACCTCCCCTCTGGACGGCGAGGGTAGGAAGCTAGACACGATGGGACGACGGGTCATCTCATCTGCAGCGACGACCATCAAGGCGGCCAACTCCCTGGCCATCGTAGCCCGCTACGACAGGGAGTTGTGGTTTAAGATCGCCCCTCTGTTGGACTTCCTTCCGGATGCCAAGAGTGCTGAGGCCCTGGAAATCTTGCAGGAAGGTGAGATTGCCTCGGACCACGCCATTACAGTGGCTACGGACATCGCTGATACCGGTTTCCGTCAGTTGGGCAACGGCGTTTGCCTGAGACGACGAGGATGGCTCAGGGCGACGGATTTCCGCCAGGACGGGCGGACCAAGGTTTTGGACATGCCCTTCGATGGGAACAACCTTTTCGGCAAGGCGGTTGATGAATCCCTTCAGGCGATCAAGATGGACACGGAGACGGCCCGTGCACTGGGGGTGCTCCAACAGCGATGGCCGTCGTTTCGGAGCTCCGGAGGCAGACAGGGTGCCTCCAAGGGAGCCGGCAGCTGCTCCTCTACTTACCGTCAAGCGGCAAGGTCTTCGTCGCAGGAGGCCTACAGGGGACGCAGCAAGTCAGGTGGATCCCGCCGTCGTCGCCAAGGTGGTCAAGGAGGCAAAGCGGCCTCCAAGCAGGATTGAACTGCCCGTCGGGTCGGGCCCCCGCCGAAGCACCCCGGTGGGAGGGCGGCTGACGAAGTTTGTCAGCGTGTGGGTGCTGGACGCCCTGGCCCTGGGGCACGCCCTCGAGTTCCAGAAGAGGTGCCCTCGCATTCCTCCCGTGGCCAGGAAGGAAAATCACGTCCCTCAACTGCTGTTGGAAGTACGGGCGATGCTCAGGAAAGGTGCCATCCAGCTCGTCCCGAAGAGGCTTCGGGGCTCCGGAGTTTACTCAAGATACTTCCTCGTGAGGAAGAAGACAGGAGGATGGCGTCCCATCCTGGACCTGCAACGACTAAACAAATGCATCAAGGCACAGAAGGTCCGGATGGTCACCCTCCAGCACGTGCTGGGACAGCTGGAGGAGGGCGATTTCCTGTTGTCGTTGGATTTGGAGGATGCTTACTTCCACATCCCTATTCTAAAGAGGCACCGAAAGTTCCTCAGGTTCGTGGTCAAAGGGCGGCACTACCAGTTCAAGGCCCTCCCATTCGGATTAAAATCAGCGCCCAGGGTGTTCACCAAGTGCCTGGCACAGGTGGCGGCGCGGCTGCGCCTGCAGGGGATCCACGTCTACCCCTACCTGGACGACTGGCTCATACGGGCAAGGACAAGGGAGCTCGCCGTGGAACACACTTCGAAGTCTGTCCAGCTGCTCACGGACCTGGGGTTCTCCATCAACTTTCCAAAATCCTACCTGGTCCTGTCGCAAGTCGCCCTGTTTCTGGGAGCACAGCTCGACACAGTGGCGCGGCGGGCCTCACCGTCGGAGGAAAGGATAAGGACCATCCTAGGAAAGGTGCAACGTCTACTGGCCACGGACATGGCCAAAGTGAGGTCTATCAAATCCGTCCTCGGAATGATGTCCTCCTGCATTTATCTGGTGCCCCATTGCAGACTTTGGATGCGGCCCTTGCAAGAATTCCTCGACGCCCACTGGATCCAGACGACAGGCAGCTTCGAGGACAGGATCTCGCTCGACGAAATGTTCCGTCAGGCGATACGATGGTGGGGTGTCCGCGCTCATCTGACAGCGGGAACAGGCTTCCTAGCCCCGGACCACCAGGCGACAGTTACGACGGATGCCTCCCTGGAAGGTTGGGGAGCGCACACCGGGGGCCTCCACGCGAGACGCCTTTGGTGCTCGGAGAAGACTCTCCACATCAACATCTTGGAGCTCAGCGCAGTGTTCTGGGCCCTCAGGTCCTTCCTTCCGTCCCTCAAGGGCAAGGTGGTGAGGATCTTCACCGACAACACCACCACGATGTTTTACATTCGGAAACAGGGCGGAACCAGATCCCCTGCCCTGTCCAAGGAAGCCCAGGATCTGTGGCATTGGGCCATCGCACAAGGGATGTTTCTGGTACCCTTTAATCTGGCAGGGATAAAAAACACCATTGCCGACTCACTCAGCAGGGAGCTGCGCTCGTGCCACGAGTGGGAACGGCACCAGGATCAAGTGGACCGACTCTTCCGACGATGGGGCGAACACCCAGATCGATCTCTTCGCGACGGCGGCGAACTTCAAGTGCCGGAGGTTCACCAGCAGGTTTCCCCAACCGAGGAGCATGGGTGATGCTTTCTCGTTCCCCTGGGACGGCCTGTTCCTTTATGCATTCCCGCCCTTGCAACTCCGGCTTGTCAAACAGCTCTAGAGGTCCCGGTGCAGGATGATCCCTCGTCGCACCGGCGTGGCCGAGGCAGATCTGGTTCCCAGACCTTCTGGACTTGTCAGCGTCCACACCAGTCAAGCTATCGACGGACGCGGATCTTCTCTCCAGAGAAGGAGGTGCCATTCTTCATCACAAACCAGAGTCGCTGAACTTGCAGGCCTGGCTCCTGCAGCACTAGAGTTTGGAGGATACGACATCCCGACCGACTGCAGAAAGGTTCTTGCAAAGGCCACGGCATCCTCAACTCTCAAGTGCTACGGACACAAATGGAAGAGGTTCTCTGTCTGTGCCGAGCACAGAAGATTAACCCTCTGCGGATTACGACCCCTCAAGTATTGCCGTACCTACTGTCTTTGGCCAAGGCTGGCCTATCTCACGCCTCCATCAAGGTACATCTGGCTGCCGTCTCCCGTTACACCAGAACTACAGGACGGGCGTCCTTGTGGTCTCATCGTCTGGTGAAGGAATTTATGAAAGGACTGTTCCGATCATTCCCGCCGGTGAAGGCCCCTGCCCCGGCGTGGGAGCTCAACGTGGTACTAACTAGGCTCATGGGGGCCCCATTCGAGCCTATGCATTCAGTGCCGTTGAAGTTTCTGTCGTGGAAGACAGCATTCCTCGTGGCCATCACCTCTGCACGACGAGTGGGAGAGATCCAGGCCCTGTCTTGCAAGCCTCCATACTTGACTTCTCACGAAACGAGGGTGGTGCTGAGGATGCACCCCTCCTTCATGCCCAAGATGCCGTCGGACTTCCACCTCAACAAGCCCTTGGTGTTGCCAGTTTTCTTCCCGTCGCCTCCGTCGCCGGCTGAGAGGACTCTGCACTCGCTAGATGTGGCTAGAGCGCTGAAGTTCTACGTGGACCGCACAAAGAGTTTCCGGAAGACATCACAGCTGTTTGTGAACTTTGAACCTGTGAATCAAGGGAAGGCTCTCTCGAAGACTTCCATTTCCAGATGGCTCTCCGGCTGCATCATGCACTGTCACCGGTTGGCAAACCGCCCTCTGCCCGGCCGTCCGAGAGCCCATTCGACCAGAGCGATCGCTGCTACTGCGGCGTTCCTGTCTGGTGTGCCCCTGCTCGACATCTGCAGGGCTGCTACGTGGAGGTCGACGCACACCTTCACGAGATTCTACTGCGTCGACCGGGATTCCAGGGAGGAGTCCAGAGTCGGCCAGGCAGTGCTGCGCAACCTGTTCGCCTAAGGTGAGCCTGGTGAGGAGGTAAGAGTTGCTTAATGTTGAGTTGTTGTATTGCTTGATATTGAGCCTTGTGCCACCTCCCGTGGTTGTGCATGTGTATACTGCTATGTATTCTTATATTCATGAGCATGTGAATCCATGCCAGACCCCATGCTGGAGAAGGAACAAGTTACTTAACTGTAACTGTTGTTCTCCAGCATGGGTCTGGCATGGATTCACATGCGAACCCTCCCGCCTACCCCTCTGCGGCTCTTCACTTGGTCATAATGCCACTTCACGTGCTACCAAATCTGAAGATGGCTGCCAGGGGAGGGGTTTAGGGAGAGGGCAGTCATTGGCTGGGGGCAGTATGACCCAGAGACCAGTGATTGGTTACTACTGAGAAGGACAGATCAGAAACGAAACTGATACTGATTTTTTCTATACCGAGGATTCCCGGCCTGACGACGGGGAATATTCATGAGCATGTGAATCCATGCCAGACCCATGCTGGAGAACAACAGTTACAGGTAAGTAACTTGTTCCTACTCAGTGATTCCTAATGCAATCAGAAGCACCGTCACATCAGGCGGTGTTAATGCAGTCAGAAGCACCGTCACGTCAGGCAGTGTTTCTTTTATGGCCCAATGAAATTCTGCGTATATGCCGCGATGAGGAAGCAGGTGTCACATGACCCATTGCTTTTGTACTGCGTACGAAAGGCGGAGCGCTTCTGTAGGAGCACCAATGTTTCCACAGCAACCCCCAGGACGCCTTCCAGGCCACGAATAGCGGGCAAGCTTTATTATGACTTCTGGGCATGGTCCGTCCAGATTGGGTAGCGGGTGTATATCGGGCCGTATAGGGGGCAATCGTAACCGGAGTCATGACAATGGATATTTCTTCATCGGATGACGAGGACATGGCGTCTGTTCGCACCGTCGTGGTAGAAGTGGAGAACTACGACAGCGGAAACGCCGGGGACGACGGCGAGGAACACGTTGAGGGGGACGGCAGATCAACAAAGACGTAGGTGCTGGGCCCAGCAAGCCTACTCCTCCTCCATCTTGTCCACTCTCCACATGCTGCTGTTGGAGATACAGAAAAGGATGCCGTTGGCACCTCCGGTGACCCTGGGCCCGCCGCCAGCGATGAAGAGGAAGAGGCACCCGATGCTGCCTCATCAACCGCCGTATCACCCACCTCACATACCCTCCCACCCTAGGGTATGTGAGGTGGGTGACAGAGACGGCAGACATGGACGATGGCGGCAGAATCCCCCCAGCCCCCTGCCGAGAGCGTTGCCACCAGACGAAGTGGGTTTGTTCCACTGCATGGTAACCCAGGTGTCTGAGCTCTTCTAGTTGATGCCGGAAGAGACCAAGAAAGAAGGGTTCCTGTATCAGCGCTGAGAGGCTAAAAGGAAGACCATTCCGGCGGTGTCCCTTCTGGACGACATCTCTGGATGAGGGCCTGGCTCTGCTGAAAAACCCTGCCTCAGCGAAAAGAGACCGGCTGGAGAAGAAATACCAGGTGCTGGAGTCTGCACCCAAGTGCCTGCGGTCAGAGCCATCACCAGATTCAGTGGTCTCGGTGGTGTCGCGGAAGAAGTCCTCCAACCCGTTATCCTCAGCCTCAGCCCCCCCGGACAACAAGGGGAAGAAGTTGAATACTGTGGATAGGGGGTGGCGCTGTGGAGCAGCCCAAGATGGCTGCCTAGCCTCTGAGCTCCGTGTGGGATTGGTGAAAATCTGCCTACATCTGCGGCCACAACGTACGTTTCGCTCCCGTTTTCATAGTGCCGCTACCCTACAGCACCGTGCTGCCACCAGGAGAACTCCGGCTATTCTTCGTCCCTGGGAGCCCCGGACTGAGCCTTCTGCCGGGGCGGCCCTCGCCCTCGCGGAGGCCGCGGTACTGACCCAGATCCCGCCCCCGCCTCTCGGCCCGCCTACCCCTCCTGGCGATCTGTTGGGCGGACTGCGGCCCGATCGTGATCCCCGAGGCTGCGCGGCGAACCGCAGCTGCCTCTTCTGGGCGAACTGTCTCACCGGTGATCTGCTGCTGGGGCCGTCGCCGGAGCGCGCCCCGGCCTTGCCTGCCCATCCGGCTGTGGGCCTTCCTCGCCGTCCCCCGCAGGGTGTCGTGGCCCCTGGGGAGCGCGGATCGGCTCCCCCCGAGGTGAGGAGTGGCTGCTCATACCAACTTGGTCCCCTCCAGGAGGTGACCGGCTTGTCCCCCTTCCTCCTCCCGCTGCTCCTTTGCGGAGCACACCCCCTATCCGTCCATCCTTCCTGGGGGGGCGGGCGGACTGCGGCCCGACCGGACCCTGGGTTGTGTGGCGAGCTGCGGCAGCCCCGTCAGGGCGAGCTGCCACATCTGCAGGTTGCTGCCGGGGCCGTCGTTGGAACGCGCCCCGGCTCCCAGCATCTCCCGACAGGCTCCGCTCCCTTGTGGCGAGGAGCGGCCACCTACTCATGTCCTGCTGGGGGCGGTGCAGGAACCCCTCCCTGGAGAACTCACGCCTGGCCGTGGGCTCTACCCGGGGCGCGCACCTCTTGCCCCAGCATCCTGGTAGACACTGACCTCCAAACCCCTGTGTGACTCTGGTGTTTCGGCGGGGTGGCAGGCGGGACAACAACTACTAAGCCAGATCCCGCTTCCTCATCTGTGCCGCGACGCCACCCCCCGGATCCATCTACTGAGGCGGCTGACCCTGTGGTCTCAGCACCTTCCCATTAACAGACCCTGGAACCACCTTCCTCCAACATACCAGCTAATCTCTGCCTACCCGTGCCCCTTCTGAGCCCTGCTCCCATCTCGGCTGGGGTAATCCCACATCTACAGTCTGCACCCCTGACCTGGGACCACACTCTTCCCCCCTGTGGCCGGGCCCTCTGTCTGTGTTGTCCGTGGACCTAAAACAACAATGCCTGGCAAGGTCAAGGGGAACCATAAGGGGGGTGCCATGAACAGATTCGCTAAAGCTGTCCCGAGGGGAGAGGTGGAACAGGACTCGCCCAGTCAGGATGAACTGGAAGTTGACCATCACCCCACTCCCGCACCCCCAGATCTGACTACGTTTATGGAATCGATGGCCAAGAACTTTGCGTCTTTTCACGAGAAATTAGACGACATCAATGCCAATGTTGCCTCCTTAAAAACGCGGGTGGATCAGGCGGGGACCAGAATCAGCGACGCTGAAAATCGTATATCCACCAATGAGGACGAAATACATGTACTACAGGACACAGTGGCATCCCTATCACGTGACATGCGCAGTGTGAAAGCGAAGTGCGACGACCTTGAATCGCGCTCTCGCAGAAATAATCTGCGGATCGTCGGTGTCCCTGAGAATGCCCTTAAGGGACGCATGGAAGACGCTGTGGAATCCCTGCTAAAGAACCTCCTGGGCAACCCAGTCCTGTCCCCATACTTTACCGTTGAGCGCGCTCATCGGGCTCTGTCACCGAGGCCCAAACCGGGCGACATCCCAAGACCCATTATAGCCAGGATCCTCAACTATCGGGACAGAGACCTCATCCTCCGGCTGTCACGAGAGAAGGGGGACCTGCGCCTCGAATCTCATACTATAAGGATCTTCCCGGACTTCTCAATAGCGGTTCAGCAGGAGAGGCGTCAGTTCATCGGAGTTAAAAAGCTGCTCAGAGAACGTAACGTTCCGTATGCCATCCTGTTCCCGGCTCGCCTCAAAATCACACATAATGGGAAACTTTATTTCTTCACTGTTCCAGAGGAGGCTGTGAAATTCATTGAGACGCACCTACCGCTCCCCAACCCAGCGGGAGCCCCGGTTGATGAGGGGTGAGGAGAGGTAACACGGGCCGGACACTATTTCTCCATCCAGAACATCCGACACCTTGAACGTGCATATGGAAACAGCGCACTACAGATCCATCGCATCAGGCTCCCCCAGCACCTGACCGGGCTGAGACTAGACCAAAGTACGGCGGACAATGCTCCCCCTGCGGCGCAGAGCATCGTATTGTCTACGAACCCTAGAACTTCCCTCATTCTGGTCTCTCCCGCAAAGCTCTGCTGGACATGGGCTCCTGTCTTTAGATCCGCCCATCGCAGAACCTACTCATGACAGCTTAGGCTGCCTACATCTTTGTCTAAGAACCGCCCACACGGCTACAGCACACCTCGCTGCAATGGCAACGGTTTTGGTTTATTGGTTGTCACTGCTTTGGTGCCCCTGTTGGGCACAGAATGGGCCTTATCCCTGTTGGATTTCGCCCTCCAAGCTCCACCCCTCGGGGAGAATCGGACCTGTTGGTGACACATTTTTTGGGGGGCAAGGGATTTACACTGCAAGTTGGGGGTGGGCAGTGAGGGCGGGGGGAGGTATGGGTGGGTACCCGGGAAATGTTTTAGAAAAAGGCAGTGGCGGAATGGCAGGGCGCTACACACCGGCTCACCTATATTTGTGCATGCTCACTCTCTTATTTGAAATTCAACAAATTTCGTGGGATGTACATTAAAACCGTAGAGATGCATGCAATCGTCTCAATCACAATCACCCTGGGATTTGGGGTTCTGGAGACAGAGTTTGCGGCACATGGTGGGGGACACGGGCGTGAGTGTCACCTAGTGGGAGATTGTCCTCCATGGGTATTGTGCTTAGTGATATTCTTGTTTGATGCGCTAAGATGTCAGTGACGATAATGTCATGGAATGTCCGAGGCCTAAGTAATTACACCAAGGGCCGCAGGATCATGGCTTATGCCAATAGACACGGCTGCAAGGTACTGCTCCTGCAGGAGACACACTCCACTGGTCCACTGGCCAGAAGCATTGCGCCTACCTGGGGACCCTACAGATATTTTACTTCTTATTCCACACGCGCCAGAGGAGTCCTAACATTGATCCACAAGTCTCTTAAGTTTGTCCTCCATAGGAGCTATATAGATCCTTGTGGGAGATACATTGTGCTGTACTGCGCCATTGCCAATAGAGATTACCTACTTGTAAATACTTATGGCCCCAATGTCGACTCCCCCGAATTTATTGACCAGGTGGTCTCCATACTGCTAGGATACATGGATGTGCAAATCATCTGGGGTGGGGATATGAACTTTATTCTGGACACCTCCCTAGACAGGACTGGCATAGCACCCAGGCCCCCGTCGGGCGCAGCACGCAGACTCCTATCCCACTGCAAGACACTTGACATTCATGACGCATGGAGAGCTCTACATCCGTCAACACGGGAATACACCTTTTACTCATCAGTCCACGACAGTTCGTCCAGGATCGATCTATTCCTACTATCTGGTCCTATGCTAGGCAGGGTTTCCAAGACATGTATACTCGCTCGCACACTATCTGATCACTCACCGATCCTGTTGTCTGTTGACATGGGCATGCCAGCCCCCACTATTAACACATGGCGCTTTAAATTGGCCGCCCTACAGGACATAGTCTTTAGAGCGGACATACTTGCAGATATCCAATCCTACTTTGACAACAACTCACCACAGGACACCACCCGGGGGATCCGCTGGGACGCCTTCAAAGTCTTCATTACGGGGGCGTCTATCTCTAGGGAGTCGGGGGTACTCAAATCCATAAGAACCACCCTATCACGCACTGAAACTAAGCTACGAGACCTGGAACGGGCCCACCCGGCCTCCGTTGACCCTGGTATACTCTCCCAGATCAGTGAGGAACTCAAGACCTTCAATGAACAGGCTAACAGGGAAGTGCAGTACTTCAGTCTTCCACAGACTGCACGGAAATACGGTGAGGGAGATAGACCCGGCAAAACACTCGCTGCCCTGGCCAGGGGGGAGTGGGGCCAAGCCCACATTACCAGTGTGAAGGATAATCATGGGACGACTCAGTGGTCCGACCAGGACATACTGGAGGTCTTTACAAGCTTCTACTCCAAACTATACTCTCAACCCCCCGAACATAGCGAATCCCATATGCGCGAGCTTTTAGACCAGATACCCACCACTATCATCTCCCTGGCAACGAGAGAACAGTTGGATTCCCCCATTACACTAGACAAGATAGTGGAAGCCATATCTAGTCTCCCGAAGGGGAAGGCGCCGGGCCCCGACGGGCTTACGGCTGAATTCTTTCAGGAGCATGTGGCCATATTGGGATCCGAATTGCTTGAGGTGTGGAATGAGGCTCTCCGGCTGGGATGCCTTCCCTCGTCTCTACGTGAAGCCGTTATTACGGTCCTCCTCAAACCTGGCAAACCAGCCGATGACTGTGGTTCGTATCGGCCCCTTTCACTCATGAACTTGGATACGAAAATCTTCGCCAAGGTGCTCGCCAATCGTTTCATTCCTATTATGTCATACATGGTACATGAAGACCAATCCGGCTTTGTCCCTGGTAGATCCACATCACACAACATTAGGCGGCTCCTTAACGTCATGGCTCGCATCAGTCAAAACGTATGTGCGGTGGCGGTCACCTTCGACGCCCAGAAGGCCTTCGACATGGTATCCTGGAAGTACATGTGGTTGGTCCTGGAAAACATGGGCGTCGGACCCGGGATGATCGCATACATCAAACTATTATACACATCCCCAGTCGCCAGGGTTCGCGTCAACTCCCAAACATCTGCCCTATTCCCTCTCTCTCGTGGCACCCGACAGGGCTGCCCGTTTTCCCCGATCCTATTTGCCCTTGCCATCGAGCCCATGGCGGATTATGTCAGGGAATGTCACTCATGCAAAGGGATACGCCTCCAGGGTACACCCGAAATTATCTCACTCTACGCTGACGACGTCCTGCTGTTCGTCAGGAGCCCAGATCTCCACCTTGACTCTCTCCTTCGGGACATCACTCGTATCGGAACATACTCAGGCTTTACTATCAATTACACCAAATCCGAAATTTTCCCCCTCACACACTCCACGCTCCAGCCGGCCACAGAATACCCACTCCGCTGGTCCCCCAACGGGATTAAATATTTGGGAGTTCAGGTGTCTTTGACCAAGGAGACTCTCTTGACTAGCAATTACCTAGCAGTGGCAGAATTAGCCGAAACCAAGATTGCGCGCTGGCGCCCTCTCCCGTTGTCACTTGCTGGGCGGTTATCACTGGTTAAGATGATTCTGCTTCCCAAATTATTGTACACATTCACAAATGTTCCCATATGGCCTGGCAGGAAATACTTCACTGATCTGCACAGGCTGTGTGCGCAGTTCCTGTGGCACTCCGGTGCTGTGCGGAAAAAGTGGGGGGATATGACTCTGCCCTACGACAGAGGCGGGTTCACGGCCCCTGACCTGATGCGATACTGGATAGCAGCGCAGGCACAATTTGCCACTTACTGGTACCCCGGACCCTCCCCTCGCCCGCACGTCAAGCTTGAAAACCTTGCTGCCTCCGGCGCCAATATCATGACCCTAATTTTACATCGTTGGTACGTACCTGACTCACCTAGAGATCCAGTCCAGACCACGCTATCAGCCTGGGGGTGGTTGTTTGCTGCAGGCTCTGCGGAACACCCATACTATAAGTGGCTCCCCGCCTGGCAGCTCCCCGGGTTGGAACCCACGAATGACATAGCTCTGGCGCGTCACTGGCGGTCCCTAGGATACCTGGCCCTAACTGACTTCTATCCGGATGGGGTGTTTATAACACCACAGACTTGGAAGCCATCCCACTCTGGTACACCGCTGGAACTGCTGCAATACTACAGACTCCGAGCAGCGTTCCTGACCGCCTGGCCTGTGTTCCCCAACGAACCCCCTGACCATCCCGCTGTTGCCTATATTGCCAACTCCGGTGGGGCCCGAGGGGTAGTTTCATCGCTATATAAACTCCAGCTCACAGCTGCCACACCACCGCCCTTACGGGCTCGGGACGACTGGGCCTCTGAACTGGGGGTTGACATTACAGACCAATTGTGGGGTAAATTGTGTTCCCATACCAGCAAGGTATCCCTGAATTTCCGATACCGCACTATACAATACAAGTTACTGAATAGGCTATACTATACCCCGCGTAGACTCTCCAAGTTTGCCCGCTCTGATACGCGGCTCTGCCCCCGCTGCGGCGCGGAAGACGCTGGCCATCTCCACATGTTTTGGGACTGCCCCCAACTTGCCCCATTCTGGGATGAGATCTTTAAAACACTGTCCGAGATTTGTGATGCAACGATTGAGCCTGACCCGATGGGGGTGTTGTTCGGAGTATGGGGAGATGAAGGGGTCAGAGGGGAGACCAAACTCTTGAATGTATGTTGTATAATAGCCAAAAAATGTATCCTTCAAAATTGGAAATGTGCTGCCCCTCCCACCTTTCAGAAATGGCTGAATCTACTGACCTGGTCCCGAAACTGTGAGGAAGATTATATTACTACTCTCCCATCCCGTTCCCGGCCAAAAAACATTTGGACTGCCTTCAACAGTTATCTTAACGGTCTTGATGTCCCCTCCTCCGGTGTTGGTTCTCCCTAGGTCTCCACTGTTATGTACTGAACTCTCTGCAACACTGTTATGCTTTCCTCATCTTGGGGGTCACCCCTCGCTGCCTATGTGCATCCCCATGTATTGCATTTGTCTTGCACTGTTATCTCATGATCGGCCTAATGTGTGTGTAAGTCATCTACCACTGCCAGCAAAAATAAAAGTTTAAAAAAAAAAAAAAAAAAAAAAAGAATACTGTGGATAGAAAGGTTATCTACTCGCTGGCTACGACGGTCTAGGCAGCCAACGCATTAGCGATCCTGGCCAGGTACGGCCGGGAGTTTTGGTATAAAATGGCCCCGCTACTGAAATTCCTCCCCGAGGACAAATATGTCGAGGCGCTGGAGATACTTCAGGAGGGCGAAGTGGCGTCGGACCACGCCATCACAGTGGCTCTGGACATCGCAGACACAGGGTTTCCGCGAGATGGGCAGCAGGGTTTGCCTTTGTCATCGTGGCTGGCTGAAGCTCACCAACTTCAGGCAGGAAGTTCAGACAAAGGTCCTGGACATGTCGTTCGACGGGGAAAATCTCTTTGAAAAGGTTGTCGATGAATCACTCCAGGCCATCAAGACCGACACAGGGATGGCCCGTGCCCTGGGCATGTTGCAACAGCACTGTTCGTCCTTTGGTTCCTCAGGAGGAAAATCAGGTAGATCATCCAAAGGCTTCGTCGGAGGTTCGTTCTCGTACCGCCAACCCTCCCGTTCCTCGACCCAAGAGGCCTACAGGGCTGCTGTCGTCGTCAAGGCCCCCAAGGTGGCGTGCAGGCCTCCAAATAGGATTGAACTGGCCAGGATGTCGGGCCCCCACCACTGCACCCCGGTGGGAGGCTGGCTGGCGAACTTCGTCAGCGCGTGGGAAAACATCACTACCGATCGATGGGTGCTGGTTGCTCTCGCCCATGGACACACTTTGGAGTTTCAGCAAAAGTCTCCTCGGATACCACCTGTGGCTCGGTAGGAACAACACTTCGCTCAGCTGCCGCTGGAGGTTTGGGCCATGTTAAAAAAAGGCACGATAGAGCTTGTTCCGAAGCGGATCCGGGACTCCAGAGTTTACTCCAAATACTACTTATTAAAAAAGAAGACCGGGGACTGGTGGGCCCATTCTCGATCTATGACGACTCAACAAGTACATCAAGTCCCAAAAATTCAGGATGGTCACGTTGCAGCAAGTGCTCGGCCAACTGGAGAAGGGAGACTTTCTGTTGTCGCTGGATCTAGAGGACGCGTACTTCCACATCCCCATTCACAAAAAACATTGCAAGTTCCTGCGCTTCGTCGTACAGGGGAAGCACTACCAGTCAAGGCCATTCCCTTCGGATGAAGTCAGTTCCCAGAGTCTTTACGAAGTGCCTGGCGCCAGTAGCGGCCCACCTGCGCCTGCAAGGAATCCATGTGTACCCATACCTCGACGACTGGCTCATCTGGGCCAAGTCCAGGGAGATCGCTGTTGTTCACATGGCAAGGACCGTCCGGCTACTGACAGATCTGCAGTTTTCCGTAAACTATCCCAAGTCCTGCTTGATTCCATCACAGGACGCTCTGTTCCTGGGGTCCAGGCACAACAAGGTCTCCTGCCTGGCAGCTCCCTAGGAAGACAGGATAGCGTCCATTCTGGGCAAGGTGTAACGGCTGTTAGCACTAAATATCGCTTCAGTGAGGACCATCAAGTCACTTCTCGGCATGCTGTGGTCATGTATCTACCTGATCAGACTCTGCCGGTTTGCGGATGCAACCTATTCAGGAGATCCTGGACGCTCGTTGGATCCAGGTGTCCAGAAGCTTCGCCGACAAGATAGTCCTCGACGAGGAGTTCCATCGAGCAATAAGATGGTGGGGCATGCGCTCCAACATCGCCGGGGGCGTGGATTTCCAAAGCCCGCCTTACCAGGAGACTGTCACCGCGGACGCTTCCCTGGAAGGCTGGGGTGCTCACACAGTATGTCTTCACTTCAGAAGCCTGTGGCTGCAGGAGGAAAGGGACCTCCACATCAATGTTCTGGAGCTGCGGGCAGTGTCCTGGGCCCTCAGGTCGGTCCTCCCGTCCCTCAAGGGCAAGGTGGTGAGAGTCTTCACGGACAATACCACTGCAATGTTCTACATCCGGAAAAAGGGGGCACCAGGTCCCTAGCGCTCTCCAGGGAGGCGCAGGTTTTGTCGCCCAGGGGTTATTTCTCATTCCTTTTCATCTGGCGGGGGTCAAGAATATCATTGCCGACTCCCTCAGCAGGGAACTACGCTCTTGCCAAGAATGGGTGCTTCAGCAGGATCAAGTGGACAGTCTTTCTCAAGTGGGGAAGGCCTCAGATCAACCTGTTTGCGACGGTGACAAAAATCCAAATTCCAGAGGTTCGCCAGCAGGTTCCACCAGCCGAAGAGCATGGGGGACACGTTTTCCTTCCCGTGGGAAGGCCTGCTCCTGTACACGTTTCCTCCATTGCCCCTCCTGCTGGTGCTGGTGCAAGATGATCCTCGTCGCCCTGGCATTGCAGAGGCAGATTTGGTACCGGGACCTTCTCAGCCTGTCAGTGTCACCACCAGGCAAGCTGCCAGTAGTCGCAGATCTGCTCGCCAGAGAAGGAGGCGCAATCCTGCACCACGACCCAGCGTCGCTGAACCTGAAGGCTTGGCTCCAGCAGCGTAAGAGTTCGGTGGGTACGAGCTTCTGGCGGACTGCAGGGAGGTCCTTGCCAGAGCCAGATCGTCATCGACTCTGAAGTGGAAGCGTTTTGCGATGTGGTGCGGGCCACACAAAATCAACTCCGAGTGTCACGGCCCCGCAGACCCTTTCATACTTGTTCTCTTTGGCCAAGACAGGGCTGGCTCATGCGTCCATCAAGGTGCATCTGGCGGCTATCAACCGCTACACCAGGTCTCCAGGACGGTCTTCGTTTTGGTCACACAGTCTGGTCATGGAGTTCCTTAATGGTCTGTTCTGATTGTTTCCGCCGGTGAAAGCTCCTGCCCTGGTGTGGGAACTCAGCATGGTTCTGACGAGGCTCATGGGGGCCCCCTTCGAGCCTATGCTGTAAGCCTCTCTCAAGTACCTTTCGTGGAGGACGGCTTTCCTCGTGGCTATCACCTCTGCCAGGAGAGTGTATGAGAACCAAGTCCGATCTTGCAAGCGGCCTTATCTGACTTTCTACGAGACGAGGGTGGTGCTAAGGACACACCCCTCCTTTATGCCGAAGGTTCTGTCGGAATGCCATCTCAACAAACCTTTGGTGTTGCCTGTGTTTTTTCCGATGCCTTTGTCGCCGTCTGAAAAGACTCTGCATTTGCTGGATGTGGCGCGTGCCCTGAAGTTCTATGTGGCTTTCTGCAAGGCATCTCAACTTTTTGTGAACTTTGGCCCTGTGAACCATGGGAAGGCCTTGTCCAAGGCTTCCATCTCCAGGTGACTCTCCGGCTGCATCACTCATTGTCACCGGTTGGCAAACCGACTGCTGCCTGGCTGTCCGAAAGCCCATTCTACCAGAGCGGTCGCTGCGACGCCAGCGTTCCTGTCTGGTGTGCCCCTGCTGGACATCTGTAGGGCTGCTACGTGTAGATCTACGCATACCTTCACAAGATTCTACTGCTTAGACAGAATTTCCAGAGAGGAGTCCAGGGTCGGCCAAGCAGTGCTATGCAACCTGTTCGCTTGAAGGTGAGCCTGGTGAGTAGGTAAGAGTAATTGCTTCTGTTGAGCCTTGCCACCTCCCGTGGTTGTGTGTATGTATATAGTATTACAGTTTGTTTTTTGAAACTAGAAAATGGGCGTCGACACAGGGTATGCCAGTAATACTATCCCTAGTGTGACGTCCACTGTACCCATGATCCCTCGCGCATGTAGGACCCTCAGATTGTTTTTTTCTGCCATACTGGTCGGAAGCATTGCGCAGCGTTCCCTGGCTTTCAGCCATTTTGCAAAAAATCTATATTTCCCCGTTCTTTCACTCCCATGTAGAGACATCGGATTTCAACACCGGTCCGAAGAACAAACAACCGTCGAGAGCTGCACAATGGACTTTGGGCCCCGGAAGGCCTCTGGCCTCGGCCCCCGCAAGTAGGGAGAGTGGGGGGTGGAAACATACTCTACACTCTAATTATTATTTCCTACACACACCAGCCCGCTGCCATAGGTGTGTATGGAGGGCACTCCATTTAAATTTGCCCCAAGTGCAACCGCAAGTATCCTTGGGTTGACAAACACGCCACCTGTAACCTCTGCTTGCCGAGGGATCACCCTCAGGCGAACTGCAGAGCGTGTAGCCTGTTCAAGGCAAAAACATTAAAGGACCGCTCAACCAAAAGTTGGGCCCACCATGCCAGGCAACTCGAGGCCATGGAAGCGGAGGGTGCCTTCAGTGATGGCAGCGACACCTTAATTTCGGACGGCAAGGGCACAGAAGTGTCGAAAGACGCCCAAGCGCAAGTCCCCGACCTCAGAAGATTGTCCGGCAGGGTAGTTATGGGGAACACACCCGGCGACACGAGCGCTACCCACACCACTACTACACATAAACACTCTAAGTCCAACCGAGACTCGACACGCATGTCGGGTTCTCGGAAAAAGGCACAAACAGAGCGGTCCACGGAATCGGTGTCCTCTGGGCGTTCCAGGTCGAGATCGCCGCACGACACAAGGCAACCATCCACAGTTGCCAAGAGTGCCTAGCTTCCCCAAGTCACGGAGGTACCTTCGTCAGAAGACAAATCCGACCTTCACCCCCAGGCCGCACACCAGGAGTCAGCTCCGGCAGCCCGCTCGGCGTCTGCCTCCGAGTCCCGACGTGCACACTCGAAAGACAGAGAGAGGACCCCCGAATCTCGACGCCAGTGGTCGAAAAGCTCAAAGAAGGTGAACACATCAGGGAAACACTCTTCTTCTCAAGGCGATGGGGGGGAAACAGCAGAAAAAGTCCTCTCAACCTATTTCTGCACCACAGACACATAGGGAAAAACAGACGTCTTCAGATAAACAAAAATCCAAGACCCCTGTTCCTGCCCCTAAATCCAAGACCGTTATAGAAGAAAAGACTTCTCAGGAAGTCGTCATTCCCCGCTCCAAAGAATGGAGCCGTGAAGAAATAGACAGGGTTATGAGGAGAATGTCTTCCCTGGCTGATTTCTACTCTAAAAACCCAGAACATTTCCTTAGCTATACCCCAGATAGCTCTACTCCTTCAGGATCGAGAGACCCTCAGCCCCCTAGTAAGAAACCTTGGTTTGGGACTCCAACTCAGGGCTTGGGTTTAGAGCCTTTCTACATACAACCCTAGCAACAGTATGGTGAAGATCCTCAACAGTATGATGAGGATACAGATTTAGTAATGTTGGACGTCCAAACGGGGGTTGATTATTATGGAGATGACGAGGGCCAAGATGGGGAGGAGGAGAGAAGATGTCGCAGAGGTCTACAGGATAGACTCTCCTGTTAGAAAAGAACCTCAGGTTACCAACTCTCCAGTAGATAACCAGCCCCTCCTAAATGAGGTCTTGTCAAGAGCTGCAGAGCACTTCCTCATAGACACTCCAAGGGCGCAGGAAGAGAGGGACTTTGCAGAAGAACTAGTAGGAGAAAAAAGACCCATTGTTCAAGCCATCCCAATTCTCAAGTCCATCCAAAGGAGAATTGATCCTTCCCTTCTCACTCCTAATCTCACCAGGGCCTTCAACCCCAGAATCGAGAAATTGTTCAGGGCCGCCCAGTCAGACCTACTTTACATAAGGGGTCAACTGAAGCCCGACTCCTTGGTAATTACAAACACCAGAAAGAGAGCTGGGACTCCTTTATCATCATCTGAGCCCCCCCCCCCCAGACAAGGAGATCAAGAGAATTTACGGGTTGGGAAGGAAGGTAGCATCCACTTCCTCTTACCAAGCAAGGATTACCAACACCACCACTCTGCTGGCAAGGTACAATTGCCACCAGTGGCAGCAGGTAGCTGCCTTCATTGACTCCGCACCGGAACCACTAAAGGGTCAGTTGGCCCAGATCGTGTCGGAGGGAAGAGCCATGTCAGGTTGCATCCTTAAGACAACCTTTGACGCCGCAGACAACGCTGGCCGGCTCATAGCAGAGAGCACTGTCATTAAGATGCATGCGTGGTTAAGACAGTCAGGGTTTAAACCCGAAACACAGGCATGCCTAATCGACATGCCGGTGGAGCCTAATCTTCTGTTTGGCAAAGCGGTTGAGGACACATTAAAGACTGCCAAAGACGAGTATGATACTCTGAAGTCCCTGGGACAATTGACAAATAAGCCCCCTAATCAAAGAGGGAATAGTAATTTTCGTCGCCCACACAGCCAAAATTCCCAAAGGGGCTCCAATTATACACAGGGACAGGGTACATCATGGGATAACAACCAGCAGACTACCCAGAGATACGGCAGAGGAAACAAAAGGAGCCGTGTTAGAGATAGAGGCAGCCCCAGCAGAGGCGGTACGCCTCCCGCAAAGCAGTGACATTCCGCTCAGGGTCCCTTCTCACGCATCCCCAGTAGGGGGGCGCATTTCCAACTTCACCCAAACATGGGAAGGGATCACATCAGACAGATGGGTGCTGTCCACAGTGTCCGCAGGATACTGCATCGAACTGGTCGAGCGCCCCCAAAACCAAACTCCACGACAAAAAATACATTCCCTGGACCACCAAAAGATCCTCCTCGAGGAGATTGTCAATATTCTAGCAAAGGACGCGATGGAGCTTGTCCCGGGTAACCAGGTAAACAAGGGTATTTATTCAACTTACTTTCTTGTGCCAAAAAAAGATTTGACAATGCGCCCAGTATTAGACTTACGCCCTGCAAACAAGTATGTCAAGCCCCAAAAATTTTGCATGACTACTCTCCAAGAGGTAATCCCCCTCCTAAAAAGGCAATGGCAACATTGGACATGAAAGATGCCTATTTTCATATTTCCATGTTCCCAGTGCACAGAAGACTCTTGCGCTTCAAGTTGGACAGTCGGCAATACCAGTTCAAGGTGCTGCCCTTCGGTATAGCCTCGGCTCCTAGGGTTTTCACCAAGGTACTGGTGGTGGCGGCGGCACACCTACGCTGGTAGGCAATCCCAGTGTACCCTTACCTAGACGACTGGCTCATCACGGGGGAGACCGCAGTAATTTGCAGATCAAACATTCAAAGAAAGATCGACCTCTTCCAATTGGGTTTCTCTGTCAACGAGAAATAATCAAGCCTTGTGCCAAGCACCTCCAAACAGTTTCTAGGAGCTGTCCTAAATACTCAAAAGGGGTTGGCCTTTCCATCAGAGGAAAGAATTCGGAATCTACTACTGCAAATTCCTCTATATCAGCCCGGTCGCCAGATGAGGGTGCGCAAAGCGATGCGTTTGCTAGGCATGATGGTGTCATGTATTTACCTGGTCCCCCACGCGCGCCTGTGCATGCGACCCATGCAGGAATGGTTGGCGACACAGTGGTCTCAGGCAAGTGGTCAGTGGGACAATCTAGTAATCGTTTCGCCAACACTTGAACAAAGTCTTCACTTGTGGACAAGAGAGAACCTGTCAAAGGGGAAACCCTTTTACGATCTACAGACGCGTCCCTGTCAGGGTGGGGAGCACACCTCCACCACCACCCAGCTCAGGGTCTCTGGTCTCACTCAGTGGCCAAGAATCATATCAATCTGCTAGAGCTTCTGGCAGTCTTTAGAGCGCTTTGAGCGTTCGAACCCCACCTGTTGAACCTATCAGTACAGATCCTAACAGACAGTACGACAGCGATGTTTTACATAAACAAACAAGGAGGGACTCATTCGCCAAATCTGTCCAGGCTTGCCCAGAAAATGTGGACATGGGCACTCAGACGGAACATTTACCTGTCATCTCAACATGTTCCAGGGGATCTCAATTCAATAGTAGACGCTTTAAGCAGAGATCCCCTCCCAGAAGAACACGAATGGTGTCTACACAGAGAAGTCGTAGAAGACATCTTCTCACAGTGGGGTTTCCCCACTACAGACCTTTTTGCCACAAGCGAAAACAGTCAATGCCCAGGATTCGCATCCTGGTTCCCTCAGCCACACTCCAAGGGGAACGCCATGTGATGAACTGGTCAGGGATGTTTGCCTACGCTTTTCCACCAACCCTCCTCATGAGGAAGGTGGTCAACAAGATGCACAGGGAATCGATGACACTCATCCTAGTTGCTCCCATGTGGGCGAGGCAACCGTGGTTCCCACACTTACGGAGACTAGCGGTGTGCAAAACCATCAGATTCCTGTGCTGGTACAACCTACTGTACCAGCACCAAGATCAAACAGTGCATCCTCAACCCAGCTCAATGAACTTGGCAGCATGGCTCCTGAAGTCAGAGTCTGGACATCTCAATTTACCACAGAGATGTATGGACATCCTAAAAGAATCTAGGAAACCTAACACGAGGCACTGTTACTTTGACAAATGGAAAAGATGTGTTATCTGGTGGCAGAATAAGCAAATCAACCCAGTTGATTGCACTCCTTCCAATATTGTCACATACATGCTTCACCTGCTGGATGCAGGGTTGGTATTTAACTCACTCAAGGTACACCTGGCGGCTCTGTCGGCCTACACCACCTCCCATAACAAGGTTTTGTGGTGGAAAGTACCAGTGGTTAATGCCTTCATGGAAGGGGTAAAGAGACTCCACCCTCCAATTTCAAACCCACCACCAGGATGGGACCTTAATGTGGTGCTTGCTAAGATCATGGGCCCACCCTTTGAAACTATGCATAAAGCCAGTCTCAAACACCTGACCTATAAAACTGCCTTCTTAGTAGCCATTACTGTAACGCTCACCTGATTCCCGAAGCGGCGGCGGTCTTGACTGGGTGAATGCCGTATCTTCAAAGGTGATGTGTAACACACGGTTGGCTCTTTGGGCTGGACCTCTGTGCACTGTATGTCTGTCTCGAAGAGTAAGATGTCTGCAGATAGAAAATATGGGGGGTTATTGGGTGCCTCTCTCCTCTTCCCTTTCTCTTCTCCTGTAGAACCCCAAAGGTTAACACCCTCACCTTAGGTAAGTGAACGCCGAGCTCTCCATCTGCCTCGGGGCAGGGTGCCGTAACCAGTTTATTCACTGGATAAGGGTGCAGGCCTCTTGACCTCAGAGGACTGCTGTCCGTCGTTAACTGCACGAACGGTAAGTTCTGGGCACTTCAAATGTCTTAAAAGTCTTTTGTAATGATATCTCTTGTTTTGCAGGGTTCCGGCGATGGCAGATGGCGGGCTGATGAGAGATGAGGATCGAACCCGCGTGAGGAATAGAAGCGCCTGGAAGCACGTAAGTAAGCGCTTGTAGCCTGCTTCACGATGCGCACTAACTGTCCCTTTTATCTTGCAGGTACAAGTTCGGAGCTTTAGATAAGCTGAAGGGTGCTGGAATACCCACTGGATTCGGCGTGGGAAGGAGTAATGGCACATGAGTAATAAAGTTGCCCAATGTCTTTAAACGCACCTTCTTTTGTCTTTCAGATGCGGGATGCAGCGCCGAAGGCCTCCGGAGCGTGCGAAGAGCTGGTAAGCTTTTGTCTTTCAGATGCCGGAATGCAGTGCGAAGACCTCCGGAGCATGTGAAGAGTAGGTAAGCCTTTGTCTTTCAGATGCCGGAATGCAGCGCGAGGCGTTGGTGACAGCCGATGGACCAGGTAAGAGATGCGCTGCCACTGAAGACCGTAGTGCTAACCTGTTCTTTCTTTGTCTTTACAGGTGCTGCTGAAGGCTGGATTCCAGGATGGTAAGCCTTTGTTCCCTTAGGCCCAGGATCAGAAGCAGAAGACACGATGAGCGTTCTGCTGCAGAGAATGCAGAATAACGCAAAGCAAGATTCATCCATCGGGTGTGGTTTAAATAGCCTCCTGTAGTGCTTAGGTGTCTCCTTCCACAGCCACGCCTAGGTAAGAAAAGAGTTCCTGCTTTCCAGAAGAGTTCCAGTGTTCTGAACCTAGGGAGTGGCCCCTGCCCCACCCAACAGGAAAAGTAGTCCCAAACAGAAGAGGATCAGGGGTTCAACTGGCAGGTAAGTAAGCAGCATGGTCTGCTGCAGGTAAGTCCACCCAAGCATTATGAGCCCGGCGCTTCCAGCGCTGGGACTGGGCATCTTTATGAGCCTGGTGCCACTGGCGCCAGGACAGGGTCCAAAAGGTCCCAATTGGGACTGGCTGGCACTCGGAACCGGGGTTATGGGTCTGGTTCCAAGGGAGTCGGGCAAGTCCTGATCTTTTGGAAGCAGAGATCATGACAATTACATCCATAAGAAGGGTCAGTGAAATTCAGGCTCTGTCAGTGCAGGATCCTTTCTTTACTGTTCATAAGGATAAACTGGTTCTAAGAAACACACCCTAGGTTCTCACCTAAGTTCATTTCTAAATTCCATGTTAACCAGTCCATTGAGCTTCCGGCCTTCTTCCAGGAACCCAGAAGCTCTGCTGAGGTGAAACTACACACTCTCGATGTGCGAAGAGCTGTCCTCCACTATGTAGACAAGACCAGGGCCATAAGAAAAACAGACCAACTGTTTGTCTCCGTAGCTAAAGGCAGAGAAGGAGATCACGTCTCTAAAGGTGCCATCTTGAAGTGGATAGTCAATTGTATCCAGCTATGTTACTCCCTTTCTGAAAGAACTCTGCCTTTTACGCCAAGAGCCCACTCTACTAGAGGCACTGGGGCCACTCTGGCTTTCATTGCAAATGTACCCCTTGACACCATTTGCAAAGCAACTACATGGAGCTCTATTCACACTTTTACTCAGCACCGCTGCATTGACACTCATTCCAAGACAGATACTCAAGTGGGACAAGCGGTTCTAAGACATTTATTTGCTCATGACCCTTCTCCCATCCCACCTCCTTCTTCTAGCACTGCTTGCTAATCTATGCACAGCATGTGATCTAAGCAGATTCCACAAGCCTCAGAAGGGATACATTACTCACCGTAATCGTATTTCTGATGCTTGTATCTGCTTAGATTCACATGCGCCCGCCCTTCCTCCCCTCTGAGAGAAGGCGCATGGATGCTTGTAGTCTTATCTTTCTATCTATCTGCTTGGATAATCTGTACTCATGCTACTCCTCATGCTACCTCATGTCAGAAAAAATACAATCTGAGGGTCCTACACGCGTGAGGGATCATGGGTACAGTGGATGTCACACTAGGGATAGTATTACTGGCACGCCCTGTGTCGACGCCCATTTTCGAGTTTAGAAAAACAAACTGTAATACTCTGCAGCTTCCACTAGATGTCGGCCTATGCACAGCATGTGAATCTAAGCAGATACAAGCATCAGAAATACGATTACCATGAGTAATGTATCCCATATATATACTGCTGTGTATTCTTTATTCATGAGCATGTGAATCCATGCCAAACCCCATGCTGGAGAAGGAACACGTTACCTGTAACTGTTGTTCTCCAGCATGGGTCTGGCATGGATTCACATGCGGACCCTCCCTCCTGCCCCTCTGCGGCTCTTCTTGAACATGCTGCCCCTTTACGTGCTACCATATCTGAAGATGGCTGCCAGAGAAGGCGCTTAGAGACAGGGCAGTCATTGGCTGGGGACAGTATGACCCAGAGCTCAGTGATTTGTTTATAGAAGAAAGACAGTTTTGTAAGTGAAAGTGAAACTGTTTTCGCTTTTACTGAGGATTACCCGCCTAACGACAGGGAATATTCATGAACATGTGAATCCATGCTATAGCCATGCTGGAGAACAACAGTTACAGGTAAGTAACTTGTTACTTCTCTTTGCATAATTTAAGTAACTTTGGGTCTCAGCCTAAGTTACTAGGGTGATCCAGACATAGACCCCGTGGTCACTATTCTTAGAGATGCACAGCTCCACCCTACTGATGAGGTCCAACCAGACCGAAACACCTGTCTGGGGTTGCTGTTGGTACTCTTGTTCAGAATATAATTGCCTAGCATTTCGGTTCTGGACTGGCCGAGGGGAGGACAAAGACTGATATGTTTTGGATATTTTTCCTCTGTAAACGATAGTGAGCTAAAGAATCTGGGTAAGGCTCTCCTAACAGGGTCTAATGTCCGGCAGAGGGACTACCAGGACCCTCCTTGTTTTTTACTGTTGATACCATGGAAAAACCTCCAAGCCAAAACAGCGTGGCTTCGTTACCCTCCATTTGGGTCTTTTCTCTTATCTGGCATGACTTGGGAAGCGGACGCCACAACAAAAACACATCCTGAAAGCGGTTCTCTGCTCTCCCCCGACAGGCAAGTCTCGAACTCCCAGAGGACCACAGCACCCCACGGAAACGCGTCACCAAGCCTTCTCCTACAGCTTCATCTGTAATCACACCCTCCGTCAAGGGTCGGGACTTTCCCAGATGTCCCTGGCAGTTGTTCACTGAGCTATGGGTAGAACGTCTTTGTTTGCAAGGAGGCTCTCACGGTGGAGCGCCACGCTCACGTCCATCCTTCAAACAGCGCCATCTTGGAATAAAAGGTTTCATTTTAATTGTAATTGAAGACTGAAAACAAGGGGCCTTAATACGAGTCCTGCGGTAGCCGTGCCTGTAAAACCGGCAGGCTCCCGCCGGACCGTAGTGAATTACCAGCGCCGGACTTGCTGGAATTACCGGGGCATTACAGCTTCAGTGGTCCAGTAAATCTGGCGCCGGCAATTCTGTAAATCCCCATTCCCGTGGAGTCCCATAGGACTTCACGGGAAAGGGGACCGCCGAAACACCAGCACCATGTCGTAATGGTGCTGGTGTTTCCATGCATCTCTGCATGCTGGTGCCGTTCCGCCCGCCAGGTCAGTCCTGGCATGTGGGACAGCACCGGCCCGCAGAACTCAGTTTGCCGGTCCGGAAAACTGTGCCGGTACGGTTTTACCGGCACCATTCATTCCGGACCGGCAAACTTTTAATGAGGCCCAAGGTCTTTAAAACCAAGCTATGAAAACGTAATCACAGAAGCACAACTGTACAATTACACATTTTTTCAGGGACTCGTTTCTAAAATGGCGAGCATTGGAATGGAGCAAGGCTGGGTAGGGCACTGGAACTTGGGACATTACATTCCTGTTAGAAGAGTAAAACATGTCAAACTCCTAAGGGGGAGCAGACTTGGCCCGGTTGCCACTATTTAAACAATTGCCCCCCAATTTGTGGTGGTAGTCTGAATCCTTGTGTAACCCCAAGGAAGGGCGGCTTTAATTAAACCCAGGGTTACACATGGATTCAGTACTTGGTAGAGTAAATCCTTTTAAATTTCCCTGAATCTGTACCACCTACAATTGCACTAGGCAGTCATTATTAAAGGACTAATGGAATATAGTCAAGTCTATTCAGACAACAAAGGGTCGCTCACCCGCTTAGGGTCATATGATCAGTGTGTTATAACCGTAACACCCATCAAACCACACTGCATGTTTTACATTCAATCAATAAACTAGCACCAAGGTTAAATAAACTATATAACTCGCTCTCCTGGTGTAATTCCACTGTCTTCCGTGGGATGGCGTAGGTCAATTTAAATCAATTACTTCTTTGTTGTGATAAGTTTGGCAAGGCTTGAAACTCAAACCCGGGCATGTTCTTCATTTCACGGAATTTCAACAGCACTTGAGTAATTGTAGCTATCTAAAAGGAAAGACCAACGGAGAGATTAACAGCTGGAAAAAATGTCTGGATCTAGCACAAATCTAACATTTTCTAGGCATCAGCTACTTTGGAATTCCTCCATCTGCAAAGGTCAAGTAAACAAAGGGTGCACTATTTTAAAATATTGCAAGCGACTTTATCGGCGATAGTTGACTGGACTTTCGTAAAGGCTTTTTTCCCTTGCCTGCTTTAACTGCTTACACACTGCCTGTAAACATGTCCAATGGAGCGCTTGTATCACCCCCACCCGCTCAAGTAAATGTCATCTAAATTTAGCTCGCATGTTGCCGCGGACCAGCATTACGTCCAAGAGGATATTTTTGTTCTCAAGCGGCGAAGCATTCTAAGGGAAGCCATGAGGGGGCGAGACCTTCCGTCACTATGAAACATTCTGAAGAGAAAGACACCAGCCACAGCTTTACCTCCGGATTCATGGGAATAGAAAACAAGCATTGGTAATGACAACAGTTTGGGCTTGTGTGTGGGCATAGGAAAGACACTTGCCAGGCAGAGGTATTAATTGGCCATTGATGGCAGCTGATGTAAAATGGTGCGAGTACCTGGGCTTTAGTAGCAGTGCCTGGAAAATGCCTCATACTTATACACAAGCCAAAACGGTTGGCTCTGATAATTCTTGTTTTTAACAGGACTTCAATGAGCATAGTGCTTATAAATCAAGTGGTTTAAGGCAGATCTGGTTAAGTCATTTTTATTCCACCAGAAGTGAGTTTAGAGCTCATATTAAGTCATTAACTCTCAGAAGACTGCTTTGAAAAAACGTTCAGACCACTTTGAGTGGAAAGTCTGATGGAAAGGTTTGATTAAAGCGAGGTCAAAGAATTCACATGAGGTGGTGTTCTGTGTAGGGAGCAGCGGCAACTGGGTGGGAATGGCCATAGGGATTAGCATGCCCATGGGCATTCAATGGGTGAGCAAATAACCAAACACCACCTACAAACCGTGTGTCCCTCGAATGTCCGTGATTATTTCGAATACGAACATTACGAAATGTTCGTATTCGAAATAAGCACCCCACTAATACATGGTCTTTCTACACCCCGCTCCCTCCACCCCCTTATTTACCTTTTGGCAGCACCCTCCACCCCCTTATTTACCTTTTGGCAGCACACTTTGCTGTGTGCCGCCGACTCCCTGCATCGCCAGTTCCCTTCACGTCCGTGAACATCCATGCATCAAGCAGTATAGAAACAAAAAAGCTCTTAAAAACATTGTCCAACAATCACTGTTCCATCTGCTTATTAAAAATGACTGTCAATGCAACAGAGCCTTCGCCATGATGCACTTGATGTGCATCACAAAGCAGCTGACAACAGGACACGACTATCAGTGTGTACTTTCGGTAGAAAGCTAAATGCAAACCATAGCCTACTTGTGAAGACAAAATGAAACACTAAAATGCACAATGAAAAAACAAATGAATGAAATAAGTATAGCACAATTTATGTGTACTACTGTGCAATACAGGAAAAATTATAATTCTCACACAAATGTAAACCATCTACAATAAAATATTGACTGCTTAAATGCAGTTCAATACAAAGATGTACACAATTCATGTAAGAAACTATACAATGATCTACTTTCTAGATCCATAGAATAACAAGTTATTTCCCTGTTGTAACGTTCTTTCGACTGGATGTTCCTCCCACGTATTCTTCATCTTATGATATCTCCATATCGAGCTGTAGCTGCTTCTGCGTGTCGATACCTGTCGACTCAATGTCCCTCGAGGGCCTCCATCTTGGTGTCGACGCCATCGATGGCATATAGCGCGTGTAGTGGCCGTTGACTTCAGTTCCGATTTTTACTTGTATTGGATTATCCTACGCCCAACAGCTACTCATCCTGAAAGAGCATATACTGTTTAGTTTACATTAGTTTATTCATTTGTATTGCGCACCTGACCCGAGGGTATGAGGGCGCAGGAGCAACAAGGTTATTCACAGCTTAGTTACACGTTACAATGCATTACAGTAATTACAATGGGATCAAAGATGGTTACTGCAGCCACGATAAAGGCAAACGTTTGCAGATTTACAAATATACATATTTACATATTGGGTAGCGGTGGTGGGTTGTATGATCCTAGCGGTCATTGTTCTTTATCTAGTGTATGTAGTTGCGTCTAAAGTGTGTGTAAGTTTGGGGTGTCCTTAGAGATGGTGGTAGGGAGTTCCAATATTGGGCTGCTCTCACCTGGAAGCTGTTGCCACCCATTTTGGTGCGTTTGAATCTTGTAACTGTGAGTAAATTGGCGTTGGAGGTTCTAGTAGGTCTAATGGAAGTGTGTTTACTTATTCTATCGACTAAGTAGTGGGGGGCAGCGTTGTTGAGGTATTTGTGTGTTAGTGAGGCTACTTTGAGCAGGATTTTATCTGTAGTGTTGAGCCAGTTATGGGCTCTCCTAAAGTTAGAGATGTGTTCTCTCTTGGGGATGCTGAGCGCTGCTCTGAGAGCATTGTTTTGTAGCATCTGTATTTTGTTAGTAACCTGTTTGTTAGCTCCTACGTAGAGGGCGTTACAATAGTCCAGTTTTGATAATACAAGGGCTCTGGCTAATGTAATGCAGCTCTGGGTGGATAAGAAGGGTTTGGCTGCTCTTATAAGCTTACATGTGTAGGCCGTGGAGGATGCCATGGAGCTAACCTGTTTGTGGAAGGAGAGGGAATCAGTCAATATATATTCATGGTTTTCACTTCCTTAGCTACTTTGATCGGGTTCCCGTCTATAATGAAACTGGTGTAGTTGTGGTCCAATTTGGTTAGGTTTGCAGTGGAACCAAGTATGATGAGTTCAGTCTTGTCATCATTATGACATAGACTGTGGGATGCCATCCATGCCTGGATGATGAGGTACACCTTGTTCACCAAGGCCAAATCATGGTTGTAATATCCCGTCAACGGGATCAAGATCTGGCTATCATCGGCATAATTAGTGTAGGTGATACCCAGACCATCTAGATCATCAAACAAGGGCTTTGTGAACACGTTGTACAGTATAGGGGAGACTCATGAACCCTGTGGGACTCCGCATGTGATGGGGATGGGGTCGGCGGCAGCTGTGGTGGAGAAGAGACGCATGGATCTGTTGCTGAGGGATGATTCGATCCAGCCGATGGCTTCTTGGGAGAAGTGGGCAGCTGAGTCTAGGTGATTGCATAAGATTTTATGATCAACTAGATCAAATGTCGCGGAGAGGTCAAGGAGAAGCAATAAAGCAGTTTTCCCATTGTCTCTAAGAGTGTCAATTTGAGCCTTCAGGTCGATAAGGGCTGTTTCTGTCCCATGTTGGGGTCTGAAGCCTGATTGCCGAATACCGAGGAGATGGTTTATTTCAAGGAATTTTTGGATTTGTTGGTAGGCTGTCTTGTCTAATATCTTGAGCAGGAAGGGGACAATGGTTATGGGTCTGTAGTTGGTGGGAGCGGAGGGGTCAAGAGAGGGCTTTTTGATTAGGGGGAGGACCCAGGACTCTTTGAGGTTGCTAGGGACGGTACCTGAGGAGAAGGAGGCGTTGATGAGTCTTGTGATGAATGGCGAGAGGTCTCTTGCCGCATCTTTAATCATTTGTGGGGGGGCAAAGGTTGCCTTGACAGTTAGATGATTTTAGGCTGAGAATTATTTTTTCCACTTCAGGTGTGGAGACTTTGGAGAAGCTAAAGCGAGAGGGGTTGGCAGAGGGTGTTGGGGCGTGGGGCGCGGGGTCGTGTTAGTGGGGTTGGTTGGTCTGGCTATGGAATCTTTCTTATTTTTAATTTTAGTTTGAAGGCCTGTGACTTTGTTGTTTAGGGCATTTTGGACACTGGTGCACCATTGTTTGTTTTTCACACAAGTGTCTGGAATTAGCACAGGGGTTTCCAGTTCTTTAATGATCGTGAACAGCTCTTTGGTGCTGGAGTTGGATTGTGGAATTCTCTGGTTGTAGGACTCTTGTTTGGCAGCTTTAATTTCTTTTTTGTAGTTGGACGTTATTTTATTGAGCAATATGTTGTTATGGTCTGTGGGAGATTGTCTCCAGGCTTGTTCATAACATGGAAATTATACTGCAGGTTAGGCTGGTAAGGGCGGTGAGGAACACGTGGGAGGAACATCCAGTTGAAAGAACGTTACCACAGGTAAGTAACTTGTTCTTCGAATGGATTGTACTCTCCCGCATATTCCTCATCTTATGATAGACTCCCAGAGCATTGTTTGAATTTCTGGAATTTTCAGTTTCAAATTAGAATTTGCGAGTTCCTATTGGCCTGTGTGTACAGAATGTAACACTGCCTTCCCAAAACCACCTTCCCGGCCTGAGGAAGAGTCCAGCCTATAGTGCTTGGTGAATGTGTGGACTGAGTAACATGTGGCCGCCACACAAATAACCTGCATAGGGACTCCCCTCTGTAAAGCATGCCCCTGGTCGAATGTGCTCTGAGACCCTAAGGAGGATCTTTTCCAGCTAACCTGTAGCATTCAGAGATTGCAAGGATGATCCACCTAGACAAGCTTTGTTTTGACACCTGCATACCAAACTTATGGCCCGTATATCCAATAAAGAGTTGATTGTCATGTCTTAATTTAGACATTCTGGAACTATAGAAGCTAAGGGCACTTTTTGGGTCAAGCCTGTGTAGCCTCTCCTCTTCCTTTCCAGGATGAGGTGGGGGATAAAAAGAAGGTAGAATGATTTTCTGAGTTAAATGAAACTCACACAATTTTTGTTATAAATGTAAGTTTAACTTTAAGGACCACTCTATCCTTAAAGAAGACTGTAAGGATGCTTGCAGGACAAGGCTTGCAGTTCACTCACCCTATGGGCTGATGTAAGGGCCACTAAAAGAATAGTATTTACAGTCAACAATCTTAATGGATAAGAGTGGATAGGCTCTAAAGAGCACACATTAGGAATTTTAGAACTAGGTTGAGATCCTAAACCGGGACTTGAAAAGGGACCGCAGGAAAGACATTTGTCAATCCTTTCAAGAATTGTATGACCAGTGGAATCTTGAAGAAAGATACCTCTTCAGTGGAGCGCTTGAAAATAGATAGCGCTGCCAGATACCCTTTAATTGTACCAACCTAGAGCCCCAGATTAGCAAGGTGTAACGAGAATGATAACACCATAGGTGTATTGCATGTAAAAGGGTCCACATTCTTATCCCTGCACCAGCTGCAGAACTTGTTCCAACAGCAGCGGTACAGAGACTTTGTTGCTGGCCTTCTCCATTACGTCATACGGGAGGTCCCAATACTTATATCTCAACCTCTCAGAAACCATGCGTGAAGGTTGAATGTCTTGACTTCTGGATGGAGAACCCGACCCTCCTCTCGCGAGCGAAGGTCATCTCTTTGTGGCAGACGTATTGGAGGGCAGATGGACATGTCCTGAAGGTCCGAGTACCACGTCCTCCTGGCCTAATCCGCAGCAATTGGGATCATGGGCTTCTCGAACTTTCTCAACCTCCTGATCATGTGAGGTATGACAGGGACTGGAGGAAATGCGTGCAGGAGTGGAAACTCCCAGTCTACTACAAACACGTCCCCTAGAGCTCCTCTTGGGGGAAATTCACTGGAGCAGAACAGTTCGCACTAACGGTTGACACTGGTTGCAAACAGATCCCCAAAGGGCGAAGATATCTTGAAGGACTTCTAGAGCTAGCTCCCACTTGTGGGAGACTGTGCTCTGCCTGCTCAGGGCGTCTGCCGCCGTGTTCTCTGACACTCCGGCTAGGTGAACTGCCGATAGAACGATTCCTCCTTTATTGCCCATAACCAGAGCTGCATTACTTCTCTGCAGAGTGGTAGCGACCATACGCCTCCTCTCTTGTTTACAGTAGACAAAGGGCTCTACACTTTAGAAACTGCGCCACATTGTATTATGAGTGAAAAATATATGCGTTTAATGGGTTGCCCTCTTTTGATAACACGTGTTTCGACACACAAGTGTCTTTTTCAAATCAGGGCAGTCTTAGCTATCGTCCATATCAACATTTTTCAATTCAAGATGGCAACATGAATGGTCACGGGATAAATCCCCCTCGGTCTCGCTTAGCGTCTCCTGCCGTCTTGATATGGACGATAGCTAAGACTAGCCCTGATTTGAAAAAGACACTTGTGTGTAGAAACACGTGTTATCAAAAGAGGGCAACCCATTAAACGCATATATTTTTCACTCATAATAGAATGTGGCGCAGTTTCTAAAGTGTGGAGCCCTTTGTCTACTGTTTTCTCTAAGGGGTTGGGGCTTTGTTTTCCCCCTTTTTGCCCTGCACTTAACTGCGACAAAATTTTAACTATAACAAGCAATCTGGCGCACGGGCCTACCAGTTGGTACTAAAAAAAAGCCCCAAAACCCTTTTTTTTACAGTGTCCTCTCTTGTTTAGGTAGTATATGGCCACTGTGTTTTCTGTCGTTTTTAGGACATTTTTTCCCCGTACAGAGTGCAGAAAGGCCTTCAGCGCTAGTTTGATTGCCCCAACTCCTAAAGATTGATGTTTAGTTTGGATTCCTATGGAGACCAAGGACCACCGATTGTCAGATCGTTGGCGTGGACTCCCCACCCGTGAGTGAGGCGTCCGTCACTACAATTATCTCCGGCCATGGTTGCCAAAAAGGTTCTCCTTTCAGAATGTTTTCTTGGTAGGTCCACCACAGAAGATCTTGTGCAGAAGGAGGTCCGACATTTTGCCTGAGAATTGTGACCACTGTGTTCTGAGAGCCCATGGGAGGGATCTCATTCTTAGGCAAGCCTCTGGCACCAGAAAAATGCAGGATGCCATGAGGCCAAGCAACCTCAGAAAATCGAAGGCCAGAAGACTCTGGGCATTTTGGAATTTGTTGACCATCTGCAAAATGTCTTCCGCCCTCACCTCGGATGGCAAGGCTTTTCCCAAGGATGGATCCAAGATAGCCCAGATGAATTGGAGACTTTGAGATGGTATCACGTGAAGTTGAGGGAGAAGCCCAGTCTGTGGAGGAAGTGACAGGAGGAGCTGAGATGTTGTGCCTTGCTCAGCCAATCATCCAGGTAGGGGTAGACGTGAATCCCCCCCCTCTACCTAGACTCACTGCCACTGCCACCATCAACTTAGTGAAAACCCTCGGGCGGAGGTCAGCCCAAATGGCAGAACTCGAAACTGATAATGAGAACCACCAATGGTGAACCTCGGCTTTCTGTGCTTGTGATGGATTGGCACATGAAAGTAGGCTTCCTGAAAGTCCAATGATACCATCCAGTACTGAAGCTGAAGGGCCTGAAGGATCTAAAGGGTAATGTAATGCGTGTGCGAAAAGGAGCTAAAAAACATGGCGCCGGTACACAGCTATATTGGACATTCATTCCCATGTACACAATGGAAGTCTATGCTCCTCTGAATTTAGATAACAGATCTGAGTTCTGCCACGGTTGTAATGTTTATAAATGGAAGCTGAGATTCACACTATAGAGGATAGTCGGCACATTGTGTGACCAAGGACACTCAGAGAAGGGTGTTAAAGCTATGCAGGTGCAGTGATAAGGGGTGCTGGGAACGAGCGTGAAAGAGACAAGCTGGGGTTTTCCACTATTAACTGGATTTTTCCGCTCTGTGCCCCCATGCTTGTTGTCTGTCCTTTGGCCGGGGACGGTGAGCAGCCGAAGGGAGGCACAGACCTGTTTCCCCATAAGGGAGAGGGCATCTCGAGAGAATAGCTCAGTGTCAACATGCTCGCCTTGGAAGCAAGACGACACAGAGCAACACAGGTTCGATCCCCAGGTTCGCGCTTAGAAACCTCTGGATATTAAGCGCGTTATAAATAACCTATCATATCATATCAAGGTAGTAGATTCAGATTTGGAATCCTGGGTGAAGAAGTCTCGCTGAGAGGGAGGACACTCCGCTTCAGACCCTGTTAGTGTGTGTGTTCTTTCTGCCTACCTGTCTTGGGACTGGGTAGTGTTGTGGTGGCTGAGATGAAGCTCTCTTCCTCAACAATCCTAGCGGTGAAGTGCTTTCTCTATTCTTATTAACGTGTATGTTTTAAACGTATGCATTTATAGTGTGATGTGCATGTTTTTCTTTTATATGTAAATAAAGGGCCTGTAAAGAGCCGATTATATTCTTAATATCGGTTTTCGTGGGAATTCTTGCCTCCCTTAGTCTGAGAAAGTTTTGGTTGGTGTGGTAAGGTAAGTGGTTTCTAAGGTAATCCACACGACAGAAGGAAAACAATGTTGGTGCTGTGAGCAGGGTTGTGGTGTTGTTGATGCCAAAGAGCCTTGCCAAACTTGGATCTTGGACTCAGACATGCAATATTTGGTGTGCGGTTTGAAGAAACAGTGTGTTTTTGGAGGTATTGATTGTAGTGACGTGAAACCTTCATCGATATTATGAGTTCCCTATTTAGGAAAAAAGGAAGCTCCGTTGGCAGTGATTGTCCAGAGGTAACGATTCCAGGGTGGACAAAGGGTCCATATGATAAATTGGCAAAGACCTGGCCGTATGGCGCAGGTCTAAGTGAGACCTGGGATACGAGTTTAGGAGAGGCGAGCCCAGCCAAAGTGGCGACATGCCTCCAACAGGTGCCTGAAGAGAGGGGGAAGGAATGCACCACCCTAGGTAGAAGGGGGTGAATTTTGTTGCATGCGTTTAGGAGGATACACCAACGGAATGTAGAATTGCAGACGCAGGTGTTCAAATTAGAAAAAGAACTGGCTGCCGAAAAGCAGATTGCTTTAATGCAGCAGATCCAAATGAAGTTGTATCATGATAAAGCTGATAAATATCAGGCAGTAGCCGAGAGAGCTGCTGTGAGAGTACCAGGTATAAATATCGTATGAGAAGGGGAAGGGTAAACGCCTAGAAGGTGGCAACTATAATTGCCTCTGCAGGGGTCGATTGGGACCCCGACCAATGGGATGGAGATGTTTTTCATAGCACAAGTTCAGAGAGTGGTTCAGAAAGAGAGGTATAGTCTAAAACTAAGCCCGATAAAAAGGAAATGATCGCAAAGCCGTTCCTGCGCAGGCGAGCCGGGCCGTATGCGAATAATTCCAGAGGCGCCATTGGTGGATATGACCATGCTGGAGGATTATACGCAACAAGAAATTGGGGAACTAATTAATCGGTTGAAGCAGAGGAGTGGTGAGTCATTACTGACGTGGATGGTCAGATTGTTTGATGGAGGCGCAGCAGGTCTTTTGGTAGACACAACGGATGCCTCAAGGGTCCTTTCTTTGTCCCATGAAACTCACATTCAGGAGGTACTGCGTGAAGGGCCCCCTGCCGATGGAGAAGGGAGGGAAACACAGGTGTAAATATTACAGCTGGCTGGTCAGGGATGTAATTGTAAATATCCGATTACTTCGGAATGGCCTAGTGAGGAGAAGAAATTGTACACTTTTAGGGAGGCTATCCAGAGGTTAAGAGAACATGCTATGAAGGAAGCTATACATATTGAGGATCCTGCACATATGGGGGTCGTGGCATTATCGGTATCAGATAGAAATACCATTGTTCGAGTGGCCCTTCCAGCGTATAAAAATGTATTGGTAGGGATGACCGGTAAAATTACCAATGAGCTGATGGATGCTACCAGACAATTGGCAGATGTAGGGGAATAAGAAAAGAGTGAAGACCAGCCCTGCGAGAGAGAAAGAGAGGGAGGTAGTGAGAGACTAAATCCTCGAAGGAGATTTGATAGCCGAGATTCCTGTGTATCTAGAAAAGATATATGATGTGGCTTTTATAATGCACCAGTACACAATTGTTTCTAGACGCGACGACAAGGAGGGGGAAACAAAGGGAGGACAAAATGACGATCATACTATGCCTTGTGTCATTCAAAATGCGCAAGTGCGGGGAAGAGAGGAGGGGAGAAGTGGCAGGGGGAAGGGGGGAGTGCAATTAACTCACAAGTGCAGCCAGTGTGTGGCTCATAAATGCAGAGAGAAGGGACTGTAGCATACACATACCCTTAAGTACTGGGAAGCCCGGGGGCAGCCTGGGCCCGAGCTCAGAGGGTGATCACTGAACAGAGCAGTCAGGTGCATCAGCAGGGGAGAAGAAGAGAGAAAGCAGAAGCGAAAAGGAACGTCTTAAATTGCTTCTGGAACCAACTGTGTTACTGCTCAAGTTTGAAAGAGGCAGGGAAGCTGTTCCAGAGGGAGGCCCCAGCCGAAGAGATAGATCTGTCCCCAACTCTCTGCTTAGAGAAGCGTCTGACCCTCAGAGAGTTGGAGGTGGATCAGAAGGAAGATGTTTTGGAAGAGAAATTTGGAGGTAGGGCAATCCCAGGCCCCTGAAAGGCTTGTGTACAATGCAGTGTCTTGAATTTGATCCTTGCAGCCACAGGGAGCCATTGAAGAGATTTCAGAACTGGAAAGATACGATCCCTGGGCCAAGGCCAAGTGCAAGTCTCGCAGTCCTGTTCTGGATAAGTTGTAAAGGTCGAAGAGTAGAGGCAGGAAGATTTAGAAAGAGGCTGTTGCAATAGTCCAGCCTAGAGAGGACCAGAGCTTCGGAGACAGTGAGGTTCTGGGGGAAAGTAAGAAAAGGAAGAATACCTCCTGAGGTGGTGCAGCTAATAGTTTGACTTCTTAGAGACATCAGAGATGTGAGGAGAGAAGGAAAGAGTGGAGTCGAAGATGACACTAAGGTTCTTAGCCTCACAGGAAGGAGCAGGAAGAGGGCCTAGCGTGGGCAGCCAGAGAGGGAGAGGAAAGGAGGGAGTGCATGTCCCAAAGACGAGAATCTCAGTCTTACTGGCCTTAAGGCAGAGATCATTGGCGTCACACCATTCCTGAATTGCAGCCAGTCTGCTATGAGAGAAGAAACAGAGGTGGCTCAAGGGAGCCTGAAAGAGAGCAGAGTTTCATCCACATAACATTTAAAATTGGAGCAGAAAGTAGCAATGCAGTGGGCAAGAGGTGCCAGGTAGTGGTTGAAGAGCCAGGGAGAGATGTTAGATCCCTGGGGAACACCACAAATCAAGAGAGAGAGAGAGAGAGTGAGATAGAAGAGAGGAGAGGAAAGACCCCAGTTGGACCTCTGAAGGTCGGTCAGTGAGAAAGGAGGTCAACCATGCCAAGGCCTGTTCAGTAATAACAAGGTTGTCGCAGAGAGGATTGAGCAGGATTGCATGGTTGATCGTGTCAAAAGCAGAGGATAGATCGAGGAGAATGAGGACAGAAGGGAGATTAGAGTCAAGATTGGAGAGGAAGTCTTCACAGGTGTTCAGGAGAGCAGTTTCAGTGCTTCTGGCAGCTCTGAAGCAAGACTGGTGGCCATGGAGGCAACCAACATATTCAGTATGTAGATTAAGCTGACGGATGGGCAGCTCTTCCAAAAGTTTGCAGAGGAAAGGAGTGATGGAGATCGGTTGATAGTTAGCTGGAGAGGAAGGATTGGTCGAGGGCTTCTTTAGAAGGGGGTTCACAAGAGAGTGCTTAAGGGAGAGGGGATATTCCATTGGGAAAGGAGAGATTGCAGAAATCGTCCAAGGCTGGAGCAAGGGTGTCGATGTGGTCCTTGATTGTTCTGGATGAGCAGGGGAGAACCTGCTTTGATGAGACTTTGATAGATCGGACTTGTCTAGAAACATCATCAGGGGTGAACAAGAGAATGGAGGAGGAGAGACAGCCTCCGATGGGCCAGGAGTGGTAGAGGAGGAGGAAGAGGAGGTAAAGGAAGAGAGTGTGGACAGGATGTCCTGAGTGTTAGTAGTGAAATGAGAGGCCAATGCCGTGTAGAGGGCCTGGGAGGGAACAGGAGAGGTAGAGACTGCACCAGGATTGGCCAGCTCCTTGCATATTTTGGAGAGTTTGGCCGAGTTGTTAGATGCCGCAGAGATGCAGGTTTGGATGTAGGCTCTCTTCCCAGAGAGGACAGAGTCTGTACTGCCTTTGGAGCAGATGGCAGGCCAGATTGTCAGGAGTGCGCCCGATGGCCTCTCCTCTCCGCCGCCCTACACCTGCGTTTAAGGGCGGCAAGGTAGGAATCGTACCAAGAGTTGCACTTGGATTTGGGCTTCAAGCGGATCCGAATGACATGGGCAAGGACATCAAGAGTGTTAGAGATAGAGAGATGAAGGTTAGAGAAGGCTGTGTCAGGGTGTGAGTCAGACAAAGGTGCAGGAAGAGGTGAGAAACTAGCGGCGAAAGCCTCAACTGACACACAGTTCATGGGTCGGATGACGGAGAAGGTAGGTGGCAGTGCTGGAATCGGCTTGAGCGGCGGGTAGGAGAGATGTGGGAAGAAGGGAGAAAGTGATCACTCCAAGATAGGAGTAGTGAGAGGGCTAGAGAAGGGGAGGTTTGAGAAGATCAGAACATCCAGGGTGTGCCCTGCATAGTGAGTTGGGCCACAGGGAAGAAAACAGAGAATTGCATGGGGTTGCGAAAGAGTCCTGAAGAAGGGCTAGTAGCATCCAGGTGGACGTTCAAGTCTCTGAGGAGGAGAAGCTGAGAGGTAGAGGCAAGGAGCGAGAAGGAGAGGTCAGCCCACAGAGAGGAAGAGGGCGATCTGGCCAGGCGGCCTGTAGATAGTGGCCACAGTGAAGAGAGACGCTGGGAGAGATAGAGAGACTGCAGACCTGGCATTCAAAGGAGGAGTAGTGCTGCATTGGAATGAGGGATCCACTCTGGGAAAATCAAGGCTACACCCCCACTGGGACAGCTGGTTCTGGGTTCGGAGGGGATGTCCACATCTGCAATCCCCCGGTAAGGAGAGAGGGAGGACGAAGGGAAAAGACACAGCGGAGAGCCAGCCACACCACTAAATTAAAGGGCCCCTTCCCGTGCCTAGAGGGGGAGGGAGGACGCAGGGAGACACAGGAGTGAACACTGTGCTGTCTTCAGAAGCTCCTCCAAGAACCTAGTAGATAGTTTTGCTCGACGGTGCAGGGGGAAGAGAGGGAGCTAATCTGGCCGTGTCACACTCCTGCCTCTGTGTGCAGCGGAAACCTCAGCAAGTGGGCGCGAGACATCTGAAGTGCCACAACAAGCAGAGAAAAGAGAAGACATCTAGAAAGCAAGTCATGCTCGCCCGTGCAAGATGGAATACTCTCTAACATCCCCACATACAAGAGGGAATATTGAGATATGCAGCTCTTCCACAGTGCGCAACAGATCCCTCTCTCCCATCACACGGCACAGAGGAGAAGGGGCTGAGATTGCTTTCCCCCTCGCCAGCAGAACTAATCAAGATGCATGCACGCAGGTGCCCACAACCTGCCCCCTCCGCCCCTCCACAGAGTGCCCGGCCTATCCTACGCAGCAAGTGCAAACTGCTTGCTGAGAAGCTCCCCTTTATAGTTGCCACACCAAACAGCGCATACCACTTCAGCACGACGCAAGGAAGGTAAAGGGGAACGCTCCAGTGGGCACTGAGGGTGGCAGTACTTACAGTCCCCACAAGCAGCAAGAGGGAAGTTCGCAAAGGGACACCACGTACTGAAAAAGAGAGGCAAGCAACAGATGAGCGCCCTGCTGAAAGATAGGGGACTGTACATTTCCAAGTCAGCCCCGCTCCTTCCCCCAGAACTCAATCACTCAGTCAGATAGCGGTGTGCAGAGGATACAGGACATGCGCCCCACACAGAGTCGCTCGGTTCGCAACAATCCCCATGGGGGGGGAGAGAGGGTCGGCAAGGCGCCAATACAGAACGCAATAAGCCCACTCACTGTAACTCTCACCTGGTATCCACGGGGACGTCACTCAGCCTGTTTTGTCCTCTTACGACCTCAAACCCTTCCCTGGAGTCTACTCGACTGGAGACTGGGCCTGAAACACAGGATTGGTAGAGTTTAACTCCCTATTGTCTCTGTGCTTGAACCCCTTCTTCCCCGGGGTCCAACCCTTCCCTTTGATCCACAGCTCACCTTGTTTTCTTGGAAAGTGTGCTCTCCGTCCTGCTTTCAGCGCAGGGGTGCGTTGATTGATGCAGGCTCGTTGCTGCCTAGTTACTTCACTGGCAAGAGTCCGACAAGTAAGTATAATGAGTCTTTTGAACAGTTCTCTAACTTTGTTCCTTTCCTTCCTTAGATGATGGTCGGCATCCGTGGATGGCGACGTACTGGTGAGATGAGAGGCGCTGAAGGTGAGTGAGAGCGCGATGCAACCCTTTCGTATTTGTATTGAACTGAGTTCTTTTTCTGTGTCTTTTAGGTGCTGCGGCGCTTTCAGCGTGGATGCCGGTTATGAAGAAGAAATGCGGTGAGTAAGCGCGGTATGCGGCGCCTCTAGATATTTCCACGCTAACCTGGAGTGTATTTTCCCTCTTGCAGATGGATGAGAAGTTCCGGAGACAGAGTTCCCCCAGAGCGGCTGGGATTCAGGTAAGCGTTTGAAGCTCGTACAGTCTTTAAAAATAAGCGAAGATTTGCTGAATGCTTACTAATGCCTTTTTTCTGTTCTTTTCCCTTTTCCTTAGGAAGCAGCGTGCCGGGATGGGAATGACACTGCCGAAGATGCCCGCAGAACAGAAGAAGCAATGAATGATGGGCAGAAGCACCGCAAGGTAAGGCTGTTCCTAACGGTGTTCTTGTGCTTGCAGGAGCTGAGCGCAGAAGAAAGATGCAGGCCTACTGGAGACCGATCCGAACACAGTGAGTGTCACGCTGCAGGTGCAGAAAACACAAAGCATGTTTCTCAGCCTGGGCGTGGCTTAAATAGTCTCTGGGTATCCCAGGTGTCTCTGGGCTGACCCACACCCAAAAGACTAGAATGTACATGCAGTTCTGGGAACCGAAATATGTGGGGGCATCCATCTTGTCCCCATCAATGCACTACAAGTCCAATCCCCAATGTTATCCTATGGGAGTGAGTGAGTCTGGTGCCACAAGCGCCAAGTCTGATTCCAAGTGGGTCTTTGGGGGGATGGAGAGGCCCTTGAGGGCCATGTAGGTGATCGTGGCCTGGCTCCAGCCTGACATCTTGGAGGGCTGGGGACATGAGGGGCAGGAATCATGACACTCACAGTACAGAGGTTACAAGAGTTCCACTGTGAGGATCCAGCGATGGCAGCTCTCCCACCACAGGAGCCCCCGCTCATTCCAGGGGGGGACCTAGAGACCTCCACAAAAGCGGACGTACGTCTTCTGTTGGACGAGATTCGCTCCCTCATGAACTGCATGACAACGACAGTCAACGCCTTGCAGGAGAGGGTTCACAAGATTTAGGATAAAATTGAGACCCTAGAAAACTATCAGCAATAGACAGACCTCATAGAAGTGAGGGCAGAGTCGTTTCCAAGACCTGGAACAGAGAAACACTGACTTGGCAGCAACAATCGACGACAGAGAAAGTAGAGCAAATATACGGATCCAAGACCTAAAGGAAGCCCCCAATGAAACACCAGCAAGCTTGGAAAACAGGGTGAAAGCACTGGTCGGATCGCTCTTCCAAGTCCCCCCTGGTCCCCGAGTTAGAATTCGAGAGAGTTCATCAATCAGGCGTCCCCCCAGGTGGCCCAGATCAGTTCTAGCCAAATGCCATCATTATAGGCACAAAGTGGAAATAGTGCAGCAACCCAGGATACGAGAGTACATAGACTTTGAGGACTCAAGAGTTAAAATATACCAAGACCTGTCTGTTACCACACTTGCTCATAGAAGAGACTGCTGCCCCCTAACCTCATGGTTGCGAGAGCACAATATAAGATATAGATGGGGCTTCCCTTTTACACTCCTGTTTGAACACGCTAACGAAGAATACAGGGTGGTCTCAGGGGAGGAGGCGACTAGCGTCCTGCGAGCCTTGAAAGAAAAGGAAGGAAAGGTTGACTCTGAGGAACCGCCATCATAGTCAGAGCAAACAAGGAAACCGATTGGTCCCGGGCCAAAAATGGGCCTATCGGAGGCCACCAGGAGGCGCACACGCAATGGCTGCCTGAGTGCACAGCTCCCGCCTTGACTGGGTTACTGCAGGGGATTGAGCCCCCCCCCGACCCCTCCGGCAGGCCCACCTCGACGGATCCGCCTGGGGACCCCCCCGGGCACCCACCAGGTGAAAGAGCGGCGCGCGGGGTCCCCGGATAGCCGTAGTTCGGGACCCGGGCCTTCTGAGCGACTTGCTGGGCGGCCGCAGAGGCGGAGGAGAGGCGCTCCTCGCTCGTGCCCTTCTGGTCCCTTGACTTGGCCTGCCCCCTCCCCGCGGTAGACCTCCTCGACGGGAGCGGAGGACCGGCCTGAAAGGGGACCGGCCCCTTGGGGGCCAGGAGACATCGCGGCAGCCCGGGGAACGGGACCCTCCCCTCGACCCGGACAGCACCAGAAGAGTATCCCCCAGCGAGGTGGAGGACGGGGACTCCCTTGGCACCCGAGGGCCCGACACAGCTGGTCCGGGGCCCGGTGTCCCCCCTTGACCCACGTGGACAGCACAGCACAGATCTGCCCCCCCCCCCGTCAGGGGACCTCGATCACGGGCCGGCGCGGCCCTGAGGAGTGACGTGGTGGTTGGGCCGTGGGCTGCCTGAGACCCCTGGAGGGCGTCGGTGGGGGCTGCAGAACATCAGCGGAACGCGCTGCCCCCCCCCTCCGGACACAGAGACTGGGCCACGGGCCCCTGGAACTACCCGGGAGCGAGGCCGCCACCTGCAGAGGGTGGGGCGTGTGCCCGCCCGGAGGTGACCCCGCCCACCCCCCAACCTTCTGGAGAACAGGGTCGGGTGCGGGAGTTGAGGCACCTTCCCCCCCGTCTTCTTGGACGCCCCGGCCCCCCCCTTTTCCTGGAGACACAAAGCCAGCGCCCCTCGACGTGGGGGATACCCGGGTGTGAGGCCCCCACCGGTCGCAGGTGGGGCGTGTGCCTGCCCGGGGGTGGACCCCCATCTCCATATCTAGTGCCCACTGGCTGGGGGTGGGGGCATCGGACCCCCTTCCCCCCACCCAATGAGAACAACCCACCTGTCCAGGCCACAGGGGCCCTCCAGGCGCCATCACCTCCTCTCAGGGAGACCGGAGGAGGCCCAAATCGGGTACGATGAACTTGTCCAGGGTGTGAGGCCCCCGCCGGCGGACGGGGGGGGCGTGTGCCCTCCCCCTCATACTACGATACTCCCTAGGGGGCATCGGGGAAAACCCCAAACGGGGCGAGGGGTGACCAGACCACGCCTCCTCTTCCCCAGCACGCTCCCCCCCGAAGCGGCATGGGGGGCCCCGCCCCCGCTCGGGACCGCGGAGCATTGGCCTGCAGAGCACAGGGAAGCGTCAGATGAGCTGGAGGGAAGCCCTGCAGGGATACCGCTTCCAGGACACCACAAGGGGCAGCGGGGGCACGAGCCTCAAGAGGACCATGGCCCATTCGTAGGGTGCAGCCCCGTCCTCGGCTGCAATGGAAAGGGGCTTTGCCTCGATTTTACAGGAAATCAGGGACATGCGGTCCGACATAGCCCAGAAATTTGAGAAAATGGACCAAAGGGTGGACAAGGTTGAGGACAGATTGTTGCAGGTCGAGACCAACCAATGGTCTTCAGCAGCCCAGGACGTACAAACATACATGAGGCTGGCGGCCCTGGAGAAGAGGGACGAGGAAAGAGCTCGGCAGATGGACGATTTCGAGAACAGGGAGAGGAGAAACAACCTCAGAATTTTTGGTGTGCCGGAGACAGAAGGGGAAACGGAGAGGGACATCACCTGAGTGGTGCGTGAGATCATCACCCTCTTGTTCGCAGAAGAGATGACAACCGAACCCACCTTCGACAGGGTACACAGAGCGGGGGGCAGGACGGGGGCCCCCAGATCGATTTTGGTCCGGTTCCACTACTACACGGAGAAAATGAAGTGCTGGAGGAGGCCAGAAAGGCCAGAGAAATCACCTACAATAACGCCCAGGTCTCCATATACCAGGACCTCTCGGCCTACACGCTGGCTAAGCATAGAATGTGCCGCCCCCTCGCGCAATTACTCAAAGAAAAGGGCATACGCTATAGATTGAATACATGGGCCAACGCTCGACCCTGACCACGGAAGAGGATATAAGGGGGGCTATTCAGGAATACACAGTAGACTCGAACCCCAGGAGGGGCCCAACGGGGCCGGAGCATGGCAGACCTAACGGCCCCAGACCGTCCGGTGAAAGAAGAAAGCGCACCGGCGTGAGGAAATACAGGAAAATGAACACCCCTTCCCCAGCGAAAGACGGAGAACGGAATGACTCAGAGGACTGAAACGGGGACGTCCAATCGGGTCCCTGACAGATGGGCGCAGATCCTGTGATTTCACTATTTACATCGTCCTACTGAACAGCAAGTATGAAGGTTCACACGCGGGACGCAGCTGAGAGGGGGTTCTGGGGGGCTCAAGGGAATGAGCATCTTACGTGGATTTCCTGGCCGAGGTGGGCAGGCTGGTGGTTCGGCCAAAAGCCAGTGATGGCGGAACTAATTGGCTGGACGCCGGGGTGGGGGGTGGGGTGTACACAAAAGTTGGGGTTGTTCAGTTGGGGATTGGGGAAGGGGGGTAGTTGGGGTTTCGTTCTAGGCCCACCCGAGGGGCAGGGGTAGGGGGCGCAGGGGAACAAAATACTATCCAACGGGAGCATGCAGGGAAGAGCTATGGGGAAAAGTTGACTGAGAGAGAGGAAATTCTAGATGATGGCTGATAGTCTGCCCGCCCTGGGCTCCCTTAACGTACGAGGCCTGAACACCCCTACGAAAAGATCCCTGGTTTGCAGGGAATTTAGACTGGCAAACCTCGATTTTCTCTTTGTGCAAGAGACTCACTGGCCATGGGGGAAGGATCCCAAGATGCGGGGAGGAGGGATCGGGGAGGTCTTCAGCGCTTCCCACAAAGGCAAAAAGAGGGGGGTCGCCATCTTAGTAGCAAGGAACGTGAGTTTCGAGAACGAGGCCACGCTGAAAGACCCAGGGGCCGATATCTGCTAGTGCGAGGATCCCTGCAAGGGGCCCCACTCACCCTTGCCGTTATCTACGGCCCCAACGAGGGCCAAGCGCAATTCTGGGAGGAGGTGAGCGATAAACTCAAGCATTTCGTCCAGGGCACGGTAGTGGTGGGGGGAGACTTCAACATGGTCCTGGACCCAGTCCGAGATAGGAAACGTGCGGGACCCCAGCCCTCCAGAGCGGCAGATGAGATGGCTTGTAACTTCCAAAGGGTCAACTCAGAACTGGGCCTGGTGGACACGATTCCGACCCCCAGAACAGACGCCCCCTCTTTCACATATTATTCAGCGGTTCACACGTCCTTTTCCAGGATAGATTACATCCTAGCAGACGAGATCCTGCACCCATTCATTTCGGGCTACAGGGTTGACCCGGTCCCCTGGTCCGACCATGATCTGGTCCGCATCACTATAGCGAGGGGAGGGCTAAGCGACCGCATGGGAAGGTGGAAGTGCAATGACTCCTTGTTGAAAGACGAGGTCCTAGCCCAGGAGGTTCTTGAGGCCATCACAGACTTTTTCGAAATCAACGACAGTGGGGAGGTAGGTTCGCATACCTTATGGGACGCCTTCAAGGCTACCCTTCGGGGTGTCCTGATCAAAATGGGAGCCCAGAAAAAAAGGGAAAGGGAGACCCAGGAAAGGGTTTTGAGGGCGAAGATTGCCCAACTCCAACCGGGGGGCCCTCCCACGGCCCCCTTGGACCGTGCTCAGGTGGCCGCTCTGGCCGACCACAGGCTCCAGCTGAGGGATCTCCTCCTCCACAAGACGGAGAGAAGTCTCCAACTGGTCAAACAAAAGTATTACGAAAAGGGAGACAGGGCGGACAAGATCTTGGCTTGGAAACTGAGGGAGGTTCAGAGAAGTAGATTGGTGAAGGCAGTGAAGAACGAGGCGGGTGTGGTGGGCCACGATACGCCCCACATTGGAGAGGCCTTCCGCCGATACTACGAGAAGTTATACTCTTCGGAATACAATGGGGGTGAGGCAGAGATTGAGGGGTTCCTAAACTCTTTACAGATCCCGGCCCTGTCCAGAGAGATGGCAGAGGGGTTGGAGGGTCCGGTGACGGAGGACGAGGTGGAATGGGCGATCCGAGGTATGAAAGTGGGCACTTCCCCGGGGGAGGACGGTTATTCGGTCTACTTCTATAAAAGGTTCCGCTCGACCCTTTCCCCCCACTTGGTGAAGGTGTTCAACGTGGTGCTGGAGGGGGGTTCCCTCGCGGACTCCATGATGGAGGCAATCATAGTGGTTCTCCCCAAAGAGGGCAGGGACCCCGCGGAGTGTTCCTCTTACCGCCCAATTTCTTTGTTGAATATTGACGTAAAAATCCTGGCCAAGGTGATAGGGGGGCAGGTGGAGGGGATCCTGCCGAAACTGATACATGGTGACCAGGTGGGGTTCATCAGGGGAAGACAGGGCTCAGACAACATCCGTAAAACTATTGATCTACTTCACTACGCCCAAGTGTCTGACCTAGACGCAAGCGTCCTGTCCCTCGATTCGGAAAAGGCGTTCGACAGGGTGGAGTGGAGATTCATGGAACTCACCCTCCAGAAAATGGGCTTTGGGTCACACATTAGAGAATGGGTGGCGGCGCTATATAGGGCCCCAAGGGCTAGGGTCCAAGTGAACGGCAAGTTGTCAGAACCATTCCCCCTCTCGCGGTGAACAAGGCAGGGTTGCCCACTGTCCCCTTTGATCTACGTCCTCTCCATGGAACCCCTGGCCATTGCGGTTAGAGCTCACCCGGACATAAGGGGGATAAGGCGAGGTGAAGTGGAATTCAAACTCTCCCTGTTCGCGGACGATATCCTGGCCTACCTGGTGGACCCGGTGTCCTCGCTTCCCCCCCTCCTGTCCCTGATGGCAGCCTTTGGTCGCCTCTCGGGCCTTAAGATTAATGCCTCCAAATCAGTTCTGCTCCCCATGAGATCCCTGGACCCGGTCTTAGATCCGCTGGTCAGCCTGGAGGGGATATCAATAGGGAAGGTCTCCACTAGATACCTGGGAGTCCTTCTCACCCGGGACCTGTCCAACCTCGCCCAGGCCAATTATGACCCCGTAGTATCAAGAATCACTGCTGATCTTAGGAGGTGGGGGGCAATGATTCTGTCATGTTATGGCCGGATGACGGCGGCGAAGATGAACATACTCCCGCGCTTGCTATACCTCTTTACCGCCCTCCCGACTAAAGTCCCCGACCAAGCCTTCAGGGTCCTCCAGAACGCAGTGCGGGAATTTATATGGCAGGGTAGGACCCCGAGAACTGCAAAGGCCGTCCTGACCTTGCCGAGGGAGGAGGGAGGATTTGGGCTGCCAGACTTTCAACTCTACTTCCGTGCTGCCCAGCTGCACGTACTTTTGGAACATATGAAAGAGGGAGTGGGCACATACTGGTCGTATCTAGAGGACATGGACGCTCACCCGCTTAAGGTTCGGGACCTCCTTTGGGCCCCAAGCAAATTCATCCCGAACAGACTCAAATCACACCCAACTTTGGGAGTCCTCTGGGCGATCTGGAAGGAAGGCCCCCAGACGGCCCACTTAACGACATGGCCGTCACCGATGTCCTCGCTCTGGGGACGCCCCCTCAAACTGGGTAGCAGGGGGTTCCGCAACGCACAGTCCTGGTCCGACTCGGGGTTGGAGTGGGCGGGGCAAGTGTTTAGGGAAGGAGAGTTTCTGCCCTATGAGGAATTGAGAGAGGCCTTGGGGCAGGGGTCCCTCACCATATTTGAATATCTCCGCTTGAAGGGAATCCTTGGCGACCAATCCTGGGGACAGAATTTGAAAAGACAGCTGACCCCCTTTGAGAAATTCCTGGATACAGCGACCACCAGGAAGGGGGCGATCTCGGGGATGTACAGAATTCTGAACACTGTTAACCTGGGGGAAAGGAGGAGATTCCGTGCCTTCTGGAGGGACTTGGCGGGGGAGGAGATCTCTGAAGACGCCTGGGCAAGGATATTTAAAAAAGCCTTCCATGGGAACTTATTCACAGCGGACATGGAACACAACCTCAAGATCCTTCAGGGGTGGCATAGAGATCCCGCAAAATTGTCGAAGATGTTTACGGGAGTGTACCCCGCATGCCCGAGGGGTTGTGACCAGGTCGGTACAAGAGGGCACATGTGGTGGCACTGCCCGAAAGCACAGGCGTATTGGGTGGAGGTTAGAGGCTGGATCGCGGAAGTCTCGGAGGAACTGCTCCCCCCAAACCCTCTAACAATGCTACTGGGCCTCCCCCCTGAGGACACGGACATAGCCAGATACCCAAGAATGTGGGAAACAATGCTGAGGGCGGGAAGGGTGGCCCTGGCCCAGAAATGGAAAAGCCTGGAGACCCCCTCAAAGGAGGACTGGTTAAAAAAAGTTAAAAACATGTTCCTGATGGATAAACTCACGGCAATGATGAACAATGGTCTGAGCACATTCCAAGCCAACTGGCACGGGGTACAGCAGACATGGGGATGGGACGTTCACTGATCCACAGGGTAGAGTTACGGACGGAACGGGCGCCCACGCCCCGGGAGACGGCGGACATTACACAGCTACACATGCAGTCAACGCTCAGACTCTTTCTCAAGCTCCGGATACATTGAGCTCTCTACGCGTCTCCTCACAAGAAGCAGGCGTAAAGGGGACTAAGTTTGTTTGGGGGGGTGGGTTCGCGGGGGGAGTGGGTGAGGGGGGGGTCACCGGGCCTGTTATAAGTATAATTTTTTATCTTTGCTGAAAAGGTTTCATGCCCGTTTGTTCTATTATGAAAATGCTAAGGCTCAACACCTCTTAACCATGGAAAGGTCATTACAAAACAACTCAACCAGGATGGGCCATGGGAAAGCGGAGGGCTCACCCCGTCGGGGATGAGGGGACAGTGATCCAACCAGCTCACCAAAGGGAGTGATTTACCACTAGAACGAGACTATTGGCCCCCCCATAGCTCATCAAGCGTTGTTCGCCGGGCTGAGCGATAGATTAAGTAGTCCATATGCTCTCACGCTAGTTGTCTGTTGACAAGTTTTATGTTCATTGGGTTGTCGGAGAGACACCCGTTGTGTGGCCCTATGTTTTTTCTTAAGGTGTCTCCAACATTAGGATGAGCTTTTTTCTTTCCTCCTTTTCAGTCTTTTTTTCAGCCTTTTGTTCCTCCCCTCGAGTGGGTGAGGGGGTAACAGAGGGGTTTTGGGGGTGTGTAAACGGGTACGAGAGAGAAGAAATGGTAAGAATGTAAGAATATCTGTCGCAACAAAACAAACACAGGGGTTGGCTTAATGAGCGCCTGGCTGGCACGACTACATGGCCCTGTGCTAAAACCACATCAAAGATCCAGAAGCGTACAGGAGCTGGGGAGGGAGCAATACACCCAGCCAAGCACAATGCACCATTGTCACACAATCCATGGCGGCTGATTCGGTATAGATGGGGTCATTGAATGTCAAGGGTCTCAACTCGCCACAAAAGAGGTAAATGTTGGTGAAAGCTTTCCAACAGGCTAAACTAGATATTTTATTTGTACAGAAAACCAAATACAAGCGAGACTAAGAATTTACCCCAAAGGGCAGGCAGCTAGGGGGAGCTATATGGGCATCTGGGCCAGCAAAGAGGGGAGGAGTGGGTTTCCGGTATCGAGCTTCCCTGGGGCTGCAGATCTCGCATGCGCACAGAGACCCGGATGGAAGATACCTAATCGTACATGCTACCATCAGATCAAGGGAGGTTTCCCTGTGCTCGGCGTAAGCTCCTGACATGCACCAATTAGAATTCAGTAGGTATCTCTTTGCTCTACTGGACAGTGAGAGGACGGAAGCCCTGATTGTGGGGGTGATTTTAATTTGGTTATGAATTAGACTGGAAATCTTATAGGGAAGGTGCAATCTCCCCGCGAGACAAGGGATACTTTCAAAGTCTGATATGGGAATATTTCCTGGTTGATTCCTGGAGAGCCCAGCACCTGCTACAAAGAGCATACACCTTCTGCTCCCCCCCCACATAACACATTTTCTGGGACAGATTACATATTCCTAGAAGGAGATTACATATTCCTAGAAGGGGAACTAGAACATTACACCGAAAGCTCATCTATCGAGGTAGTGGGGTGGTCTGACCACGACATGGTGGTGATCGTGTTAGACCTGGGCCCGAGCAGGATGGTAGACAGACAATGGTTATGCAATGATAAGCTTTTTAAGTTCAGGCTTTTCAGGGAATCAGTAGACACAGAGATACGAGACGTTTTCAAGCGAAGCAACACAGGAGGTCTCCCTCACTCAACAGTATGTGAAGCAGCGAAAGCCACAATAAGGGGCCTATTAATCGCACTAGGGGCATCAGTGAAAAGGACCAAACTGCTATTGGAAACCCAGTTGAAAGGGGAAATAAGTGGGAAGGAATCTGCCTTGGGGAAAGGTGGGGGAGAGGAAGCCAACACCCTAGCTGAGATGAAAGAGCTAAGACAGGAACTGAAGGAAGTCTGGCAAGAAAAAGCCCTAAACCACCTCATATTTGTCAAACAAAGATGCTATGAAAAAGGAGACAAGGCCCACACCTTACTCGCAGCTAAACTACAAAAGCAAAGAGCAGAAAGAGCTGTCATCAAAATCAAGTCAAAGTCAGGTGCCATGCTAGACGACACAAATGCGATAACAGCACGTTCTGCGCAATTTTATGAGCAATTATACACTTCAGAGTGTGACCCGTCACATGAGGGTACAGTAGAATTAATGGCCAATGTCACATGTCCCCCTATGCAATCCTCAGAGCACGATGGGTTGAATGCTCCAATAACAGTGGAGGAGGTAGATAATGCCATCTCCAACTTAAAGACGGGTCCAGTACCGGGTCAGATGGTTTCACCCCGGCCTACTATAAAAAGGCTAATAGGCGCACTGACACCCTTCCTGTCCCTCCTGTTCAATGACACGATGACTAATGGACAGGCCCCACCCGCTCCTTCACAGAGACTAGGATAATAGTGATACCTAAGGAGGGAAAGGACAGGCTTGAATGTGGCTCATATAGACCAGTTTCATTATTGAATGTGAATGCAAAGATAAACTTTTTTTTTATTTTTTTTTTTTATAGTTTAATTGTTTTAGTTTACATTTAAACTTTTATCACACTTTCCATTTCGTTTCTTTTCCTTTCATTTCACTTTTATATCATGTCTGACTGTGAGTCCTTCACCTCCAAAGGTATATGTTTGTTTATTCACTTAATTTATCCAGTCTTTGGCGTGTTTTCCTCGACTAATTCACCCTCTTTTTCTTTGAGGATTTTGTCCAAAAAGTTTACACCCGCGCATGAGAATCTGGGATTGTGTCCTTGAATAAAATAGTCCCATCGTTCCTCGTCGTTGCATTGGGTAATTTTTAACATATACCTTGATAGCATTCGCTTTCTTTCTTTTGAAACGGCAGTGCAGTTCGTTATGAGATGCATCGGTGTCTCTAGTTGCCCCTTGTTTTGACAGAATCTGCAGCGCCCTTCATTTGTGCCTCTTCCTCCAGTTCTGTTTTTATAGTCATAAGTTTGGTAGACTCCCAACCGAATTTTTAAAAGTGTTGCTCTATGTGTGTAAGATGGAAATTTTGCTAGATACTCTGGAAGCACGTTTCTTTTTCTATGTTCAACTGCCATGTTTTTTATGTTCTTTAGCTTCATCTTGGCCTCTCTTGTTGCAATCCAGTCCTGTCTCATGAGATTTTCTTTTACTTTCATGGGGTTTGTGACCAGTCCTTCTTTAGATGAGTCCATTTTTGATAGAACCTGCAACCATTCTCTTTTCCAATGGTTGAGGTAAGTTGAACTTTTATCTAGTCTTTTGGTTGCCAGTAGTTTGTAGCTCTCGGCTGGACTGGCTTCACAGATTTTCCTCAGCATGCATAATGATTTCCATTTCATTATGGCTTCAAGAAACTCGAGCCCCAATTCCGCTCTTATTGCCACTATCGGAGTGCTCCTTGGAAGCTTCAACACTGGTTTCCAAAATCCACTTTCCAATTTAGACCATATTTTATATGATAGATTCAATCCAGCTTCGCTCCCATATGCTAAGGAGTGCAGAACTTTTTGAACATAGAACATTCTTACTGGTGCTAATGAAAATTTTCCATATTTACCATCTAAGACCCTTCCTTGTGCGCTTAGATTTCTGACTTTTGCCAGCAAAATAGCTTCCCAGCTCTTTTCCACAGTTGAGGCATTGAGTCCGACACCTAAGTATTTTATCATCTCTATTTGTTCGAGAGGTTCTCCTTCTATATGCCAGTTACATTTTTTCATTATGGCGTTGTTCTTGCCATTTATCGTCAGAATCTTTGATTTTCCCACGTTGATCGTCAGGTCATTTTTTTGCATGTACGTCTGTAGGTTATTTATAAGTCGTTGCAGCCCGATTCTGGTTTCGTCGAGTATTACTATGTCGTCTGCATAGCATATTATCGACACTTCCTGGTTGTTTATTTTCGGGCTGAAGTGTCTTGTGCCTGTTGTTATTTCTGGTATGTCCGCTAGAAACAGTTTGAATAATGTGGCTGCAAGCGGACAGCCTTGCTTCACACCCTTGTTGATTCTGATGTTGGCCCTCAGATCCCCTCGGTCGTTCACTCTGATTTGGGTGGTCGTATTTTGATGTAACGCCCTTATTGGGTTCAATAATTCTGGTGGACACGACCATGATTTTAACTTTTCCCATAACTTTCTTCTGTTTACAGTATCAAATGCTTAACTTAGATCGATAAATGCCAAATGTAGTTCTTTTTTTAACTCTATAGCATTGGTTTTTAGCATTGATATAATGAATAAATTTAGATCAGTTCCTGTTCGCTTAGTGAACCCTGTTTGGCGCGGATCAATGATGTTGTTCGTCTCTGCCCATTTTGTCAGGTTTTTCTGTAAATCTGCTGCAAAAAGCTTTCCTGTTATTGCTAGTAACGAGATCGGTCGATAGTTTGTTGGCAGATCTCGTTGACCCTTTTTATATATTGGCACTGTTATGCTTTTTGTGCATGTTTCTGGGATCTTTCTTTGCGATACAATTGTCGTGAATAAGATGTTTATTATCACTGCCCATGATTTTGGATCCTTCTTCAGGTGGATATTCGTTAACCCGTCAGGCCCAGCAGCGGAGGAGTCTTTTAATTTCCGAATTGCGGTTTCAATTTCCACCTCGTCCATCATTTTCATCCAAGCGTGTGTTGTAATCCCTTCAGGTAAGTCCACGTCGTCAGCTTTAGCAGAAAATACTTCTGTATAATGTTTTATCCAATCATACTCAGAGACTCCTCATGTTAATCTACTTTGATGGTTCAGGGTACAGTTATTTATTAAGTCCCATGTTTCTCTGGTATTGGCCTTTTGTAGGGCCCTTAGCATAGATTCCCCTTGTTCTTGGTGTCGTCTGGTTTTGAAATCTATAAGCCAGTTTTTATAGTGATTTCGGCATACCTTGATGCTCCTTTGTTTTTCTGTGTTTGAGTCTTTTTTCCTTTTTTTACAAGCTCTTATTTCCTTTCTTAGTTGTTTCCTCCTTTCTACTAATTGTCTGCTGTATTTGTGCTTGTGTATTATTGCATCAGTTTTAAGTCCTGAGATCGTTATTTTGTAGGCTTCTAAGAGTGTTTCATAATTGAGGTGCCCCGTCAAGTTGTTTTCTGGTTCGACGAAGAACTCTTTCAACGATAGAATGTTTTTCTTTGTCAGCCTTATTCGATTTGCCGACGGGTTTAAGGCTAAGTTAGTGCTGTTCCCATAAGATTTTGAATTTTTCTCTCTTCTCCATGATGTTTTAAGGATGTTATGATCACTGTCATTTTGATGTAAGATTTCAAAGTTTTCTATTTCCAACATCAGGGGTAAAGAGACCCATATGTAATCTATTATTTTCGATGCTTGGTCATTCGACCATGTTTGTTTACCTGGAATGTCGCCACGTGTTTGACCATTTAACATATGCAGGTTAAAACCTTTTGCCATCTGTGTCCATTTGGCCGCATTTGAGTTCCCCGTCTGTAGTTCTTCCAACCGCGGGAGCCCGTTTGTTGTCAGGCATTTTATCTTTAGGTCACCACATAGAATTATTTGACAATTTGAATTCTGTTCCCTTCTTTTAACTATTATGTTTGTTATTGCTTGCAGAAACTGGGTGGTTGTTGTTCCAGCTGGGTTCCAGTAGACATTTATCACGAATAGGGAAAACATTTCCACATTTTTAGTGTCGCTGTTGGTTTCTAACAGAGTCCATTGTATGAGGTGGGTTGCATTACCTTTCTCCATAATCCGCCAGCCACTTCCCTTTCTTATTAATGTGATTAAGCCGGCATAAGGTCTCCCATCTCGTTCTTTTTTTGCGGGGTTCATGGCGATCTCGAAGTTTCTGCACGCAGGCACGTCACATATCCAGGTCTCCTGTAAGCATATTATTGTAGCATTTTTTAATTGTGGGTTCTCCTTATTCATCAGGTGCTTAAAACCCCTCGTGTTCCAGGAGATCAGTGATTCCTCATTTCTTGCTTCCGACTTTTTTTGCTATCGGTCATTTCCATCTGAGGATAAGGAACTTGCTAACCATAGCCAATCTTCTTGTAGCTCTACCTTTCTTTTCAGACAGTCTTTTCTATCCCGGTTCGAATTTTCTGTTTTTCTTGAATCTTCATTCACCGTTTCGTCAAGTTCTACATTTGTGTTTGCCACTGTTATTTTGAAGTTTTCTTTTTGCAATCTAACCGCTCCCTTTCGCAACAAAGGAATTTTTGCTGCATTTCTCTGTTCTCGAAGTGTTTGCTCTTTTATATTATTGTCGTCTATTTTTGGATTATATAAAACTTCTTGAATCTCGTAGCCTCGTTTCAACAACTCTATTCCATCTTTTAAAATTAATTCTTTGTGTGTTCTCGATTTCAAATGTAAAACCACTTTATCCACGCGTTCTTCGTCAACATATTCAACCACCGCTATGTCTTCATTTCTTAACTTTCTCAGTTTATCCACACAATGCAGCAGGGCTATCACGTTTTTACGGTTTAGTTTTTTTCCTTCGTTTTCGTCAAGCAAGTTTTCAACCAGCACCTTTTTTGGTGACCGGACTCTTTCGTTTTGCTGTTTTTTCATGTAATTGCGGTCCTGATCGTCGAACTGTTTCTTCCTCGGGTGCTTCGGGTTCCACGAGTTATGCGTTTCTCTTGGCAGGTCGCTCTTAATTTTTGCTTTTTCAGTCGGAATCTTTTCGCTGATAGTTCTTTTTCTTTTTTCATCTAATGTGAAGAACCCTGGACGTTCATGGTGGTCGTCTTCATCCGAGTCCAAGTACGAGATCACATCATCCTTTTTTTTTTTTTCTTTTCACTTTGCAGCGGCCTTACTTCATTTTGCTCTTGACATAAAAACTCAGCCACTTCCGTTGGATGTTGCATGTTATTTGCTGCCGCCTCTTCAATATAGAAAGAGGCGTCCTCGATCAGATCTCTTGATTCGTCTTGCGGCTCTAGGTCGCTTTCTTCATCCTCGGTGATCAGCACTACCTGCCTTTCACTTTGTTTAGGAAGAGGTCGAGTTAGTCGTTCTTTTTCTTTACTTAAGGTCACTTCTTCATTTTCTATTATTTGTTTAACATTCCTAAATATCGATCATATGCCTTTTAAAGATCCCTCCCTTTTTTTTGCGGTATTCGGATTTCTCTTTTCTTTAACCTCTACCGTTTTTGTTTTTTTTGTTATTTTTTTTGATGTTTTTATAGCTTCGGCCGCATTTTTTTGAGTCTCCTGCCCTTGTTTAGGACCGAACAGGGGATAGTGCTCGTCTTTGTTCAAGTTTTTCGTTGTATACTCATTTTCTCTCATTGCAGCTAAAAGATCGTCGGTTTGCTTACTCCTATTGATCATCATCGGATCTTCAACCGGACCTTCATTGGTTTTTTCCTTACAGGTCGTGTTTTCGCCAATGCTACTTGCTCGTTTTATTGAATCGTCTGAATCTTGAGCTCTTGTTTTATCTGACGTTCCTTTGTTCGTTTTTTCACTATGTATAGTTACTGGGCGGTATTCTTGTTTTTCTTTATTATAGCCCTCGAAGCTGCGCGTATCGGGTCTGATTTCCCTAATGACCGTTTGTTTTGTAGTTGATTCTACGCTCTGGAGTTTTTGATTCCTCTCTGCCGATTCAGTGGTTTTCCGCATCCATTTTAATGAATCTAGCAATGCGTTTGTCAGGATATCTTTTTCTTGTCTATCTCCACTTGCTAGGTCAAATAGTCTCCTTTGCCATGCTGCTGAGGTTTCTGCTTCTTGATTTAACCTCGCTTCCAGTTTTAGAGCTGTTATTTCTTGAGCTGTTAGCTTAGTAAGCATCAGGGCTACAAGAGCGTTATTGTCCTTTACATTTTCACTGATGGATTCGTACAGTTTCATGTATGGGGCCAACGAGATTGTTAAGGCGGCCATAACATTATTCTGCAATTGAATTCCCAATTCTGGGAATGAAGTTGGACCTACAGCTACTTCTTCGTTGATGTTCGTGCTCTCTTTAGTGTTTCCTGTTAGGTTTTTTTTAATTCTTTGAGAGTTAATGGTGTGTTGAGCCTTTCTTTGTGGTGAGCATTCATCTGTTTGTGTTGCGGTGGATGTCGTCGTAGTGATGTCGCATGACTTTTTCCCTTCTTGCATATGAACATTAAGGAACCGGCGCCTCTTTTCAAATGTTGAGTGCAAGCATCTTTTGTCAGTTGGCGAGCATACCAGTGTATCAGCATCTTCAAAGTTGAGAAACTGCTGGGTTCTTAGTACCCTATACAGGGTCTTCTCGGTTCGATGTCCATAAGTGCTGGTCTTTGTTTTTGTTCTTACTCCCAGGTCTTTTAGTTCCTCTCTCACTGGAGAGGGACTGCTTTCCTGGCCAGGTTTCAATCTATTCCCTGTTGTTATTCTCTTCATTGTGTTTCCTTCCATTGTTTTAATAAAATGTTCTCTCCATTCATGTTCACCGATCTCTTCGGCGATTGAGGTTTCCTGACCACTGTTTTTGGCGGCAAGTCTTTTCCCGATTATGGGGGAATTCAGTTTGTTCTTTGCTAATTGGAGAAGCTGGTTGATCTGTCTGTGTGAGTCAGTCCCGTCTTTCTGACTAAGTCCTCTTTTCTGCGCTCTTTGCTTGATTAATGATTCCAATTTTTTGTAATCGTTCTCATTTGGTCCTGTATCCATTTGTGCCTTTTTGTTATTTATTTGTTCTCTGGAGACATTCAAGACATCGTGTGATGTTCTACTATTGTCTGTCTTGAGGTTCTCTCCTTTATGACTTATTGATAGTATTTCAGAAGAATCTGAGTAAACTGATTCGTCCAAGTCTTCGTCAATTAGTTGTATGACTTTTTCAGTATTGTTTACGCTGTTAATATCTTCGTCTTCAATTGTCGTTATTACTTTGTTTTTTTGATTTTGCTCTTCCGGTGTTTCTGGTGGGTGTTCTCCGTCGTGTTCTCTGTTTATCGTTGTTGGACTGCCCTCGTTCATTTCTTCCACGGGAAAACTTTCTCTTATTTCGTCCCCTTCAGTTCTTATATCAGATCTATTCTGCTCAGCTTCCATCAGCAGTCCGAGATCTGTTAGTTCGGCGTCTGTCACGTTTAGGTGTTCAGCTAGCGATGGTGTTGCTAGATTTGTTTCTTCGCTGTTTTTTTCCTTTTCACTTATGCACTGATGTACCATTACGTTTTCGCCTGGGGGTAGGGACTGGACTTTATCTGCCCTCTCTGTTGTCGGACTTTCCCTAGAGGCTTTCTCACTAAAAACATTTTTTTCATCATGTACTTTTATGATTGTATTTATTTGTGCGGATGGTGATGTTGAAGGTGACTTAGCTCTTTCTATTGTCAATTTGGATTGGTTGATACTTGTACCACCTTTGATTGCTTCCCTCCTCAATTCCCTCTCTCCAATCTCTGTATTTTCTGAATTTTTGATCAAGTCAGTGTTCGATAATCTGGGAAAAGCAGGGATCTTACCTCTTTCTTTGTGTATGTCGTGGTTATTCATCAGTCTCTCTCGTTGTTGCAGTGGGAGTCTTAAGGTTGCTCTTGTAAAGGGGCGGGCTTTTACCCCTCCTGGAGAGATGTTACCGCTGTCTTCTGTTGTTATTATAGTGGAGGCCATCCTTCTTAGCCTCTCTTTGTGATTGTCTAGTTAATTTCGAGCACGGTCCTTGTGCCGCAAGACTTTCGGAATATTGAAATACGGGATTCTGTAGATAGCGTTCCTTTCCGGCTGGTTTTTAAAACTGGACTAACATGAATTTGTGTTCATAGAGGGGATCAAAGAGATGAATTCTCCGCAGTCTCCCCAAGTTGAGGTGGTGCACTCCAGCGCCAAACAGCCGCACAACAGCCGGTGTGCTTTACTCCCCCGGGCTTAACGCCGCGAGGGTGAGTGTCTCCATGTTTTGAGGCGGCTGGGGGTCACGTGATGCCTCAGGTGTGTCTGTCAAGCCACGCCTCCTCGAGGAAGCAGGCACGGGACAGAGGACCAGAGAGAGCCCCTTCACGGCTCTGAAACGTTCGTTTTTCTGCAAAAAGCAAAAAGAAAAAGATGCTGCTGCAGATATACTTTAGAATCCTAGCCAACAGGTTACGCGTGGTCCTCACGTTTTTGGTGCATAGTGATCAGGTGGGATATGTGAAGGAGAGGCAAGGTACTGATAATGTTTGCAAAACCCTAGATTTTATAGCATTGATCGAGTATGATGACGCAGACACCACCCTGATCTCGGTCGACGCAGAAAATGCTTTTGACCGCGTGGAGTGGCTGTTCATGCTCCAGGTCCTGGAAAAAGCCAGCCTCGGACCATGCTGGATGCATGGGGCAAAAGCACTGTACAACAACACGAGGGCGAGAGTTGTGGTCAACGGGGTGGTATCTCCCCCCTTCGCCCTGACGAGAGGGACCAGGCAGGGCTGTCCTCTCTCACCTCTGGTTTTTGCCTTGGTCATGGAGCCTCTGGCCCAGATCATCCGGAACGATAACTCGATAATAAGCCTTAAAAAGTTCAGGCAAGAATATAAACTAGCCCTTTTCACTGATGACGTGCTGGTCTATGTGACTCACCCCTCGCAATCCATCCCGGTACTCTTGGCCAGAATAGAAGAATACGGTGCACACTCAGGGTTCTGCATAAACCGTAATGAAACTATTGGCCTTCCACTGAGGGTTGCTAAATGTATGTATGTGTGTGTTTGTCCGGCTTTACAAATCCACACGTTGAACCCACTGCTACCAAATTTTGCCTGGATTCCTCATTTGTCTGGGGCAAGATTGTAGTCTGTTTGGATGCAAAAATCTGATATGCGTAACATTTTGTGGAGGAGTGTGTATGTTTATCTGGCTATACAAATCCACACTGTTGAACCCACTGCTACCAAATTTTGCATGGATTCTTCATTTGTTTGGGGCAAGATTGTAGTCTATGTTTGGATGCAAAAGATTCTCTCTGTAGACACCCCATTTATTGATGCTCACCCCGATTCCCTACATTAGGTACTAGAAGGAGGCAACATTTGGAAAAGTGTCTGAAGCAAAATGTCCAATGTGTTGGTTATTCCTTTGAAATGTATTACTACTGTATACAGTTTGAAAGTGTTTATTAAAGCATTTTTAAAGGGAATAAAAACTCATTTTTTATTTGTTTTCATCACGCCACTCCAAATATGGGAAATGGCAATTACAGCATTAGAGTAAAGATCTATGTGCTGTCCTGGCTGCCTTCCCGGTGGTCTACCTAAGATCATCATTGGAGTAAAACTGTCCAACATAATTTTGAGTTGCCCTGTACATTTTTGTTTATTGTTAACAATGCGTTTGGGTCGGGGGGCGCTGTTGCGCGCATCGAAGATGGCTGCCTGAAGGGAGAGCTCCGGCTCATACAAAATCCTTTGCATGAATATCCTTCTTGAGCCACTGTGCGCACGTTTCAAGAGAAGATTCCTGTTTCAGGGGGTCTCCTGCAGATACCCTCCAAAAATCGGGCGAATCCATAGCTAGACTGTCCGAAAGAAGTGCCGGCAAGGGGTGAGCTGCGACGCTGCCCAGCAGCTCCGTGAAACATTCACTGGAGGCCGGAGGAGGAACGCAGAAGACGCGGTGGGGGAGGGGCACGGCTATGCGCGCAGTGGTGCAGAGCCTCCTGGAGGAGCCACGGTGACCCGGTTTCCTTGGGCTAGCACACAGAGATAGCCCCGCTGCTGGAGTGTGTGGGGGGCGCGCCTGTGGGCGTACCATTGGAGAGCCGGAGTGCACATCAGCACAAGCCCCGGGTCCCGACTAATGAGAGCCGCGACAGCGTCGTCTTCCTGGGGGACTGGACCTGATCCTACCAGGGCGCCTGTGTAAGGTGCGGAAAGACACCCCCGGCCCGGCGGCACAAGTGAGTGGAACCCCCACCGCCCCCGCCCCCCTCGCGGGCATAATACACAGCCCAGCAAACACGGCAGAAGCCACGTTGTGTAGAAACAACATGGAGATGCGGAGGGACCATTTTGGGACGCGCAGTCACTGATACCCTGCACACCCAGGCGAGAGGTGTAACACTGCCGCCTGCTCCACAATCAACCCTGCAGAGACACGGGAGACCCGTCAATACCCTGAGTGGACACAGCAATTTCAGACCTGGGCTGGCTTCCCGTGGTGGACCAATGTGACGCCCTGCTAAGGACTAAAGTGTACTGGACATCTTAAGTGCCTTGGGTGGGTCAGCCTGGTTGCAATACCTGTTCAGACGGGGGGAAAAAGGCAGAGGTGAGCAGATATCCGAGCCCGGTAGTGGGTGTGGAAAACACAGAGCCCCCATACTGTTTGGTCCCTGTCAACGACTCATTACGTGGGAGGACACAACCCACTCCAAGGCCACCCATCAACCTACATGGGCCGCACTGAAAAGAAGGGTGCAGGATGCAAAAAGGTTGACCCAATGGACTCCTTTGCTAACTCCCAGCCGTGCGGGGTGCCTGGTGGGTCGCATCAACCCCTGGACAAGCAGGATGATGATCCCTTAGAACGCCTGGCGACGCTGGTCCAGAACGGGTTCATGGCTGTCAATGTCAAGCTGGACGATATAATGGCAACAATCGGATCCTTGAAGGCCAGAGTGGAGAAGGAGAGTTTACGAATAACGGAAACGGAGAGTAGAATCAGTGCAAGCAAGGACATAATATCTCAACATGGCCGAGACATAGCCCAACTAAAAACAGATCTTCGTAAAACTCAGAATAAATGCGAGGATTTGGAATCCAGATCCCGTAGAAACAACATACAGATTGTTGGGGTTGCGGAGACCTTTGGCAAGGGTGACATGGAGCGCCAGGTAGAACACCTTCTAAAAGACATCCTGGTGCCTGAATCTTTCTCGGAGCGTTTTCTGGTTGAGGAGGGCTCACCGCACCCTGGCGCCTCCGCCGAGGCCTGGGGCACCGCCTCGCACCATAATAGCACGTATCCTCAACTATAGAGACAGGGACGCCATCCTCCGGCTCTCCAGAGAGAAAGGCACATTGCACTTCGAACACAATAGAATTCATATTTACCCGGACTTCTCTGCCGGGGTGCAGGCACAACGTCGATCCTATGAACCGGTGAAAAGACAACTACGGATGCGAAATGTACCTTATGCCCCGATCTTTCCTGCAAAGATCAGAATCCAACATGGAGGTAGAGCCCATTTCTTTGAAAACCCTAAAGAAGCCATGGCATACATGGAGGCCTCTATCCCTCTACCTCCCAGGGACAGGGCACACGACCAAAACGCCGGAATCCGGCCAGGAGCGGAGGGGCTCGACGCGGCAGACTGAGGGGTCCCCATCATCTAATCCTTGCCACAGGAGATCAGGAACCATTACAGAGAACGGCCTAGACACAAATTTAATGTAATTTCGAGCCGTGAGCCCCCGATAAGGTGGCCGGAAGGCGGCAGCAGGCTACCCTCAGGAAAGTTCCAAGTTTTAATTTTGGGGGAATGCCCATCGGGGACGTCCCGAGCGTTGTTGGGCAACATCACCATGTTGGGGAAGATGATGTGGGGAGGGGGCCAATATGTTATGACAGAATTCATTTTGTTGGGATCTATGGGATTCATGATGGGGGGTGGGGTTTCGGGAACCCAGTTGAAAGGGTGTTACAAGTTAAAAGTGGTGGTCGCATTGCTGCATATTACAGTCGTCTCGGGAAAACCGGAACAGGAAAAACGATATTAACACACAGCCATGGCATTCGCCGCAGCGAGAGATAAGGGACTGAAGTTAAAGCTCCTCACGTGGAACGCCCGGGGTTTGAATAATCAGGCTAAGTCAAGAAAGTTGGGAGCCTACGTCACTAGGCATTATCCGCAGGTGATCATGCTGCTAGAGACCCATGCACTCCGAAAGGTAAACATGCCCTTCTTGAAAAACTGGGGTCAAAATAGATATTATACAGATTACTCCACATAGGCGAGGGGGGGGTTTAACCCTTATACACCCCTCTGTTGGTTTTCGGTTTTAAAAAAGCAAAGTGGACATTCATGGACGCTACGTCATAGTATGGGGCAGTATAGCTGGAAGGGAGGTGGTGTTGGTAAATACGTATGGGCCGAACTTGGATGACCCCGATTTTTATGTGGATGTGCTACATGAAATAGGATATACAAGGCCTGAACAGATCCTGTGGGGGAGGGATTTCAATACAATCCTTGATGTCACAATGGATCGCTCCAGTACAAAGCATCGAGCCCCCTCCTGTCACAATTGGCAATGGTTGACTCTTGGAGAACACTACACCCATGCAAGAGACAATACACATTTTATTCATCGGTGCATGACACTGAGTCCAGAATAGATTACTGATTGGCTTCCCCAAGCCTAATGCATCAGATACAAACCTGTGAAATACTCCCACGTACCCTTTCAGACCACTCTCCTGTTATGATGACAATAATAATAGGAAACATAAAACCCCCAGCCAGGAGATGGAGGATGCCACCAGATATCATCAAAGGCCCGGCGGTAGCGGAGGCATTACATATAGAGGTAGAGCACTTCCTCGAAATCAACACGGACTCAGTGGATAGTTATCATACCCTCTGGGAGGCCTTTAAGGTATGGGTGAGAGGAATACTGCTCTCTAAGTCCACAGGTATGTTGAGGGCTGTTCGGTTAGAGCTAGAGGAGGTGGAGAAACGCCTGGGGATTCTGGAAGCGAGATATACTGATAAACATGACAATGAAACCCTCTCAGATATTAATCGTAACCTTTTGGAATTCAATAAACTAGCTACCAGGGAACTACTATATATGTCAACCCCTCGCAGAGCGCGTTGATATGGTGAGGGCAACAGAGCAGGGCGCACCTTGGCCAACCTACTGAAAGCCGAAAGGCAGCACACACCGATCTCCAGTATACTAACGGCAGACGGCTCAGTGGTCACCAGTGAAGACGGGATAAATAGAGAATTCATCCATTTTTATTCAAATCTTTATTCTAACCACGACTCAAAATCAGCCGAGGACGTGAAAACGTACCTCGACAACATCACTCTCCCGACACTGCCCACAGAATACAGGCTGGCATTGGATCAACCCCTGACCATTGAGGAATCATTGACCAGCGGCAAGGCACCGGGCTCGGATGGGCTTGGTGCAGAATTATATAAGGAGCTTAGTGAGGAGCTGGCCCCGGTGCTATTGTCGGTGTGGGAGGAGGCGGTAGAGGTGGGTACCCTGCCACCATCAATGAGAGAGGCCATAATTACAGTTTTGCTGAAGCCCAGAAGACCACCCAATGAGATGTCCTCTTATCGACCCCTGTCCCTAATCAACTGTGATGCCAAGATATTTGCCAAAATTCTGGCCACATGACTTCTTCCACACATGCCTTCATTGGTACACCCTGATCAGTGCGGCTTCATCCCTACTAGATCGACGGCCCTCAACCTTAGGAGGCTGTTCGGAATAATGGCCCAGATAAAACCAGAAGCTCAGGCAGTTGCTGTTTCACTTGACGCTGAAAAAGCGTTTGATACAGTATCATGGCTTTATTTGTTCAAAGTGCTAGAAAAATTCGGTATAGGTCCATACTTTCTGAGATGCGTTGGTCTGTTGTTCTCTGACCCCGGAGCCAGGGTACTAACCAATCGCATGTTGTCCGACTGGTTTAGGCTGGGCAGGGGAACGCGACAGGGATGCCCATTTTCCCCCATATTATTTGCCCTTACAATGGAACCAGCTGCGGCAGCAATCGGGGAACACCAGGGTCAAAGAGACATAACAATGGCGGGCCTGACACAATCAATATCCCTATACGCAGATGATACATTATTATATATCCGAGACCAGATGTACACTTAGGCCCTGCGATCGAGACAATACATGAGTTCGCCGAATACTCGGGCTATAAAACTAATAGGTCCAAATCCGAGATATTCCCCTTGACCCCCGCCACGAGGTGCCTGGCCAACACATATGGTCTGCAATGGTCCCCCACCAAAATAAGATATCTGGGAATTGTTGTGTCTGGTAGAGCGGCCTCTCTCTATGCCGACAATCATGAACATCTATTGAGTAGTATATCCACCAAACTCCGATTATGGACCAAACTCCCCATCTCACTTATTGGCCGAGTGGCCATATTAAAAATGGTAATACTCCTGAAATTGCTATATATATATTCACCAACATTCCGCTGTGGCCAGGGGCACAGTTTTTCGCAACCCTTCGATCCTTGGCGGTGGAGTTTGTATGGGGAGGGGGTGCAGCTAGAATGAAATGGGAAAAAATGGTGGCACCCTATGGCAAGGGGGGAATGGCGGCCCCACACTTTGAGCTATACTATCTGGTAGCACAAGCCCAATTTATCAGATACTGGTATGATGAACTGAAACCTCTCTGCACGTTGTTATCGAAAAGCACGCTGCTCACCCGACTGAAATACGGTCCATAATCTTTAACAAGAAACATAAAGATGATTGTCCATTCCACCCGGTTAGCATAACTGTGCATGCATGGTCTAGACTCTTCCGTAGGCTCGAACTGGTAGCTCCGTATTACTCAGAAGCACCCTTTTGGAACTTCCCCGGGATAACACCATCCTATGACCCGGCGGTTCGTACAAATTGGGATCCAGATGGGGAATTTAAACACAAAGACAAATACCCTAATGGCAAGTTCATAACTTTGGAGGAATTGAAAGTTGGGATGGGAAGGGATCCACTGAAAATATTGCAATACCATTGCATGCGGATGTCTTTTAAAGCCAGATGGACTTTATTCCCTGATGAGCCACCCACTCACCCATGCCTCATTGCGCTGTCCACCCAGGGAGGGGTTAGTGTCTCGGGGCTCTATGCAGTCATGCAGGCAAATACACCCACAACAAATAAGATCAAACTATCATGGGAAGTTGACCTGGGAATCACGATTTCAGACGAGAAATGGGAAAGATACTGTGAGATAACTAAAAACGTTTCCATTAATGCAGGCCTCCGCCAGATCCAATTTAAGGTATTAAACAAGTTGCACTACACCCCTCAGAAGGTAGCTAAATTTACACGAGATGGCTCAGTCAGGTGTCTGAAATGTGGGAGCGAGCAGGCTGACTCATTCCACATGTATTGGAGCTGCCCACCCATACACAGATTCTGGGGCGAAGTAGCATCCATTCTAGAAGATATCACACAGATCCCGGCAGACCTAACACTCCTAAAATACTTATTTGGTGACATTGGTAAGACCTTGGAGGTGATCAGACGATTATTTAATGTAGCATGCATATTGGCCAAAAAATGTATACTGCAACAATGGAAGAGTGCAAACGCCCCACGTGCAAATCACTTCCTTAAAGAACTGGCTTATGTCAATGAGTTTGAGGAACAATATGTAATGTCGTTACCAAGACCATGCAAACCCAAAGATATATGGGCTCCGTTCAGGGTATACTTGTGTGAATCAGGGTCAGCTGGGAGTAGCCCGGCTGGGACTGACAATGTACCACCGACTGTGTAGACTCTATAAGCTGTAAGCAAGTTTTGATATTGGACAAGTAAAATGTTGAATGTTATGGAATGTCATGTCGTAAAGTGAAGTGTACCACCACAATTGATAAAGTTTAAAAAAAAAAAACAATGCGTTTGGGTCAAAGTACTGACCGTATGGAAGACTTAATGTACTAGGAGGATGAAAAATCAAGCTATGTGGCACATGATTCAATCTGTGGATTTTCAAAAAATGTTAGTTACAAATCCAGTTGTCAAACATTAGATCCACATCAAGGGATTGTACTCTAAGTGCTTATGTTAGCAGTAATATCAATACGCTCGTTGTTTTTATCCAAGTAACCCAAAAAGCCTTGTAAAAGCACCAAAGGCCCATGCCCTATCCAATGAATATGATCTATTTCAAACATATACAGAAAGCAGTGTACAATGGCACCCATTGAGGTGCCTGACACTTATAAGAGTTATTGTTGTTTATAGTGAAAGTTAGTTCTGTGAGATAAAATCTAATAATGACATAATGTACACTTGTGATGATCTTGTAACATAACTATTCCACCACCTCCAAACCTGAATCATGTGGTATTGATGTGTATAGACTGTAGATATGTGAAGAGGACATTCTAATTTTGCAGAGTAAGCATGTCTAACAGTTATCATAAATGTGTTATAATATTTTTACTACTAAACATTGCAGAAAATAACATATATGTAGCTAGTGGTTCCAAAACTCAAAGTGCTGACACTATTGGTCTACCTGGAGGACGTGTGGGATGCTTAAGGATTTTGGGCTTAAATAAAAGATTTGTCTAGTAGGGTATGTGACTCTCAACACATTTTTGGGATTCTATACATTTTAACAGTTGAGTCAAATTAATTTGAATATCCTTTGTAGAATGAAGCTTGACTCTCACATATGTGATTGTTACTCAACTGCCTGACATTCTATATGGTGTTCTGATATATTCAGTAGAACAATAGATCCGCCTTTGACTGCTGGGCAAATAGTGATACTGCCATCTGTATTTAAAGCTTTAATAGGCGCTGATTCTTGTCTTGTAAATATGTAATATTTAGGTTTCTTATAAGATTTTTTATGTAAGTCTATCAAAATTGTTTTATTTTAAATGTCGATAGTAGAATTTTAAACTGGTGCTAGAAAAATACTTTTAGATTTGAAATTGATATACTGTTTAATGTGACTAGTAGAAAGCTGTCTAGAAAGCTTTCAGTCTTAATTTGCAAACAAACCTAAACAGGTCCACCTTCTTTTTTCCAAATAAAGACAAATTGTTGCGGTCTCGATCAATTGGAGTCAGTGAAGCTCTCAGTACGTTTCTTAGGAATTTTCTTGACCCAGATCATTTGAAGGGCAAGTCGTTTTTCTGGTTCTTCATTTTTTTGGACTGGTTATTAGATTTCCTGTTAATTTTCAGCATCCTTTTTTTATGAGGATTCGGCCTCGTCCAGATCCGCCCTAATATTCTCAGCAGCCAATTTCTGACGAAGAAATAATTTCTTTTCGAAGGGATTGTGTCCTCCGACATATTCCTTATCTTTGATAATACGTTTCCAGCTTGCTGGCCTCGGAAATATTTTCTGTAGAGGGCGCTGCGCGTCGACATCCGCCAAGTCGATGTCCTTCGACAGCCACCGTATCGGCACCGACGTCACCATGCCCATAATTAGCCATGCGCTGCGTCCGTTGCTCAGTTCTGTTTTTCCGCGCTTCGTGGGGCCTCGGAACGTCGTTGCACAGTTCAGTCAGGATAACTTTCTATTTCTACTCGATAGATACCTTATCGTTCTCGATGGCTTCTTCATCAGAACCGACGACGCCGCAATCCGGCTTTAAGAAATGTCGAGACTGCAGTAAAAAAATGTCAATAACGGATCCACACAGGATCTGCTTATGGTGCTTGGGATCCGAGCACCATTTTTCGGAGTGTGAGGACTGCATGTCCATGACGGCGAAAGCCTTGAAGGAGCGCAAGGGGAAGCTCGAGAGAGGTAAGTCAGCCAAAACCTCCTCGAAAGTTTCATCGGCTGAGTCGAGGCATTCGTCTCCTCGCCGTCGAAAACATTCCCATTCTAGATCTCGAAGCAGCTCCCACCATTCGTCGAGATCAAGACACTCTAAAAAGAGACATCGAAGGTCCCATTCCTCGTCTTCTGTGTCCCCAGAAAGAGTTTCCTGTCCCACTAAACACAGTTCTCAAGCTGAGTGGGAGGAATTCAGAAAGAAAATTTTAACCGTCTTCGAGAACGCGGCCTCAACCCCCTCGAAGACAGCTGAGGGTGATACCCCGGGTGAAAAACCCAAAAAATCAAAAAGCCGCGAGTCGCAGCACCTGGCGAAACATTCCACCCGAGAGCGCCATGAGCCATCGGGTAAGAAGGCACCATCTTTGACACCGCCGTCGAAGATTCCTTCGACGCACGGATCAGCGCCATCGACGCCGTTGTCGAAGGGTTCCTCGACGCATCGGTCGATCGACTCGACGTCGACTCCGATGAAAGAGAGGACCAAGGCCACCCCACAGCCAACGGTGATTTCAAGGGCCTCTGGCACAACGCCGAGACCGTCGTCGATGCCCTCGAGTAGGATCGCGATCATCTCGAGTTCTTCGAGACCCCGTCCAGTTTTTTCGACACCTTCGAAGCCTGTTACATCGGCGTCGACGACATCGACGTTTTCTCGTCCAATAACGACGAGTTTGGCTCCTTCTGCCTTAGAAATGGGTTTTACTCCATTTCAGAGGTCAGAATACCCTGGATTTTTTTCTATTTATGAAGAAGGGGAAGATTCTGACCAGGAAACATTCGAGTTACAGAGGACCACACTGCCTATTGCAGAGGATTTCACCTCTGAGGAAAGAAGGCTGAAGGAACTACAGGAGTCACTACATGAGGCAAGTGGGCTGGACACTTCCCCAGAAGTGGAATTTGTTAAGCCAGACCCAGGGGAACATGCCGAAACACCCTATAGAACCCTGATGGCAAGAATAATTGAGTTTTCCAACAGGATGACCTAACAGATATATTGGACAAAGGCCCACAGGAGGACCCGGTGGTCCCCTTCCATGCAGCCTTACAAAGGAAAATTGCATCTAATTGGGAAACTCCCGAAGTTATCCCTGCAGTCAATAAAAGATTGTCAACCAAGTATAGGGTAGCGGCTGCTGACCCTGAATACTTATCAAAACACCCGACCCCAGAGAGCCTGGTGGTTCAAGCGGCAACTTCATCTAGTAGTAGGACCGCCTACCCTACTGTCCCACAGGATAGAGATGACAAGAGGTACGATTCTATGGCAAAGAAAGTCTTCTCTGCCTGTAGTATGGCGTTGAAGTCCATCAACGCCACCTGTACGCTCGCCAGGTTCAGTCACACACTATGGGAGTGTGCTTCATCAGCGGCTGACTGCATACCCGAAGGAGAGGAAAAGGAAGCCTTCCTTAACATTAGTAAATATGGAAAAGATGCCATGTGCGAATCACTTCAAACTGGCATCGATTCCGCTGACAGTATCAGCAGGGCCATGGCGGCAAGTACAACAATCCGCAGGCATGCATGGTTGCGAAAGTCGGGCTTTGCTCCAGATGTACAGGCCAGACTTTTCAATATGCCCTTTGACGGCTCTTCATTATTCGGGAAAAAGGCTGATGACAGTCTGGAAAAGTTACAGACTTATAAAGCAGCAGCAAAATCTTTAGGAGCTGCTATCCGCCAAACTCCTTTTCGCCCCTCAGGAACCTCTGGGAGAGGAAAGTCCTTTCGCTATTATTCCGCATTCGGGAAAGGCAGAGGACAGCCGGCTCAAAGAGGCCAAAGGAGATTCACCCGAGGTGGACGGGTCAAAAGTACTAAGACCACAGCAGCAGCAGGTGCCTCTTTACCCTCGGCATCTGGATCAGCCGCCCCCAAACCACTCCGAGGCCTTCCCACACAATACACCTGTAGGGGGCAGGTTAACTCACCATCTGACGGAATGGCAGGCTATAACGTCAGATGCTTGGGCATTGGAGACAGTTGCCCAAGGTTACTGCCTACCCTTTCTACATATTCCTCAGAGTCATCCACCGGGGAACAGCTCTCTAAAAGTTCCAGATCCGCTCCTCTTGCAAGAAATTATAGACCTGCTAGAGAAAGGTGCCATAGAACCGGTACCTGTAGCGGACAGGAACAAGGGCTGATACTTCCCCTACTTTCTCATACCAAAGAAGGACGGAGGACTGAGACCCATCCTGGACTTACGAGAATTGAACACGTTCCTCAGGAAGGACAAGTTCAAGATAGTAACTCTCTCTCAGATCCTTCAGGCCCTCCAGCTCCAGGATTGGCAGGTATCTCTGGACCTTCAGGATGCTTATTTCCATGTGCCAATCCATCTCAAACACAGGAAATACCTGAGGTTCGCAATTGGCGACTCTCATTATCAATTTCGAGTTCTGCCATTTGGGCTGACCTCCTCCCCGAGGGTCTTCACCAAGCTGATGTCGGTAGTGGCGGCGAGTCTAAGGAGGGAAGGGATCCACATCTACCCCTACCTGGACGATTGGCTGATCAGGGCTGTATCTTCGGAACAGGCACAGGCCCAGCTAGATTCAGACTGGGCTTCTGCCTCAATTTAAAGAAGTCACAGATGATACCATCACAGAGACTCCAGTTCATTGGAGCGGTCCTGGACACTTCCTTGGGAAAAGCCTCGCCACCAGAGGTGAGGGCTCAAGATATTCTACAGATGGTCACCAAGTTTCAAAATGCCCAACGTCTCCCAGCCTTTGACTTTTTGAGGTTGCTAGGCCTCATGGCATCCTGCATCTTCCTTGTGCCAGAGGCTCGCCTGAGAATGAGATCTCTTCAGTGGGCACTGAGAAGTCAGTGGTCACAATTCTCAGGGAGAATGACAGATCTCCTCCAGATTCCAGACAAGGTAACCCGCGACCTGCAATGGTGGGCCTATCCAGAGAACATCTTGAAAGGAGAACTGTTTTGGCAACCATGGCCGGAGATAACAGTAGTCACAGACGCCTCACTCACGGGGTGGGGAGCCCATGCCAACGACTTGACCATCAGCGGTCGTTGGTCTCCATCGGAGTCCAGACTACACATCAACCTATTAGAGCTGAGAGCGATCAGACTAGCGCTGAAAGCTTTCCTGCCATCAGTACAGGGGAGAAATGTCCTGATAATGACGGACAACACGGTGGCCATGCACTACCTCAACAAAAGAGGAGGTGTAGGATCACTGCCACTGTGCAGAGAGGCGATGCAGCTCTGGTTTTGGGCAATCCAAGAAGGAATCTCTCTATCGGCAGTCCACCTAGCCGGAGAGAAGAACTTGACAGCGGACGCTCTGAGCAGGCAGAGCACAGTCTCCCACGAGTGGGAGCTAGCTCAGGAAGTCCTTCAAGAGATCTTCGCCCTTTGGAGAACCCCTCAGGTGGATCTGTGCGCCACAAGCACCAACAGGAAGTGCAATCTGTTCTGTTTAAGGGAATTTCCCCCGAGAGGAGCTCTAGGAGATGCGTTCGTAGTGGACTGGGAGTTTCCACTCCTTTACGCGTTCCCACCAGTCCCTGTTATTCCTCAAATGATCAGGAGGTTGAGAAGATTCCGGAAAAACATGATCCTAATTGCCCCGGATTGGGCCAGGAGAACGTTGGACCCGGACCTTCTAGATATGTCCATCTGTCCTCCAATCCGTCTTCCACTCAAAGAGAATCTTCTCTCGCAGAAGGGAGGTCAGGTTCTCCATCCAGACATCAGAACCCTCAACCTTCACGCTTGGCTTCTGTAAGGATGAGGTACAAGGATTCGGATCTCCCTGATGACGTCATGGAGGTGTTGCTTTCGGCCAGAAGACCGGCAACAAAGTCTTTATACCACTGCCGATGGAACAAATTTTGCAGCTGGTGTAGGGAACAGAATATTGACCCTTTTTCATGTGGTACACCAACGGTGTTATCGTTTCTACTGTACTTGGCAAACTCAGGCCTTCAAGTGGGCACTGTAAAAGGCTATCTTGCAGCGCTTTCTATCTTCAAGCGCACTGCGGAGGAACCATCGTATTTCAAAATTCCTCTAGTGGTACAATTTCTCAAGGGACTAACTAATGTTTACCCTCCAAAACCATTCCAGGTTCCCTTATGGGACTTAAATTTAGTCTTAAACTTCTTAATGGGCACTCCATTCGAACCACATCACTCTTGCGCGCTGTCATTTCTCACGCTTAAAACTGTCCTATTGGTAGCACTAACATCTGCTAGGAGGGTGAGCGAGCTACAAGCTCTCTCCTGTAAACCCCCACATACAATCTTCCACAAGGACAAAGTTGTCCTACAGGTGAAGCCTAATTTCCTCCCAAAGGTGGTTTCTGAATTTCATATTACTCAGAAAATTACCTTGCCTTCGTTCTACCCTCCTCCCCATCCGGGGAAAGTGGAGGAAAGTCTACATAGGCTGGACCCTAGGCGAGCTCTCAGCTTTTACATCAGCAGAATGGCTAGGATCAGGCAAGCAGACCAACTGTTTGTAGGATACTCAGGTCACAAGTTGGGACTACCCATAACAAAACAAACCATCTCCAGGTGGATTATTTTGGCTATCCTGGAATGTTATAGACTAGCAGGGAAAGAGCCACCCCAAAATCTCAGGGCTCATTCAACCAGGGGTATCGCAGCCTCTTCGGCTCTCCAAAGAGGGGTACCGGTCCGGGACATATGTGCGGCTGCCACATGGTCGTCCGCACATACATTCACAAAATTTTACAATCTGGATTCCTCCACTGCTCAAGAGACCAGATTTGGCAAGGCCGTATTACATTCAGTCCATCCCTAAAGGGATACATAACACTCTCACTCCCGCTTCCAATTACATGCCACTGCTATGGGAGTCTATCAAAGATAAGGAATACGTCGGAGGACACAATCCCTTCGAAGAACAAGTTACTTCTTACCTGGTAACGTTCTTTCGACGGGATGTTCCTCCGACGTATTCCTTATCGCCCCTCCCAACCATCCCAGAAGTGATAACTTCCCTTGTGGTTGCAGTTTACGCTCCTTCAAGGTCACTAACCAATTCAGGCATAACTTTTCTTATGCTACAAAACGGAACTGAGCAACAGACGCAGCGCATGGCTATTTATGGGCATGGTGACGTAGGTGCCGATATGGTGGCCGTCCAAGGACATCGACTCGGCGGATGTAGACGCGCAGCGCCCTCTACAGAAAAAATTTCCGAGGCCAGCAAGCTGGAAACGTATTATTAAAGATAAGGAATACGTCGGAGGAACATCCCGTCGAAAGAACGTTACCAGGTAAGAAGTAACTTGTTCTTCTGGAAGGTGCTGTACAGTGATGTGGGCTTCTGAAGCACTAGCCACTTGATTAGTAACCAAATGAGCATTTGCTTGTTCAAAATTGAGAAAATGACCATAAAGGTCATTTAAGATGTTGTTGATGTCCATCAGCACTAACGAATGTGACCTTACTTCCAAGCTTATATTATTGCGAGATTCAGAGCAATGATTGCGCTATCCCCCATGGTTCAGGAATCGGGACAGGCAGAAGACTAACAAATATAATAATTTGAAGAACCTACATCCCTATTATCTCTTTACGACTCTCTCTCTTCCACTGGTTCTTTCAAGGGATTCCCAGAGGGAATATAGAGTCAGAGTGAAGCACTTAAGATTTTGTCAACGTTACTGCCAGCTCTGAGATTTCCTTCCCCAAGCTCATACATTCTTCAAGCAAGGAAGCATTTGGTTGACTTTGCTGTTCCATTTCATCTTGGATTCCAGAGGACATGATTGTAACCCCATTTCCATCTTCCTTGTCACACTCATCCTCTGGTCATACTAGTGCCTTTACTACTTGACTGTATAATTTGGCGTTTTTTTGTGGGAAGAATTAGGTACTTTATGTTCACTGACCAACCTGATCGCTTGGCCAAGTCACTGCCTCTTCTAAGACACAAGATGCTTCTTTGTCTAAGGGTGTAGCATCTTTTCTTCTTAAATTGTAATGTTTTCCTGCACCTTTCATTGTGTTTTATAAGGTTAGGAAAGAATGGAACGAGAGAATACTAGCAGAATCATCTACCGCTTACTGTGGGACAGTCACTGCAATAGGAGCAGACACTCCAGAACTCAAGGCGCAGATTACAAAGTTCCTAAGAGGAGGGAGGAAGAATCTCCCTCTCCCTGGGATTCAACTATGAAAATCTACTCACGAGGGGTGCCATCCAGCCAGGAAGTCAGGTAGCTCATAGGATGTAATGAGTCAGTGTTGATATACAGCTACCTCCTCGGACTGCCCCCAACTGTACTCCGAGAGTAATCCATGAGTGCTATGCGCTCCTTCCTAGTATTAGTGCTCTTGTTTGTGTGATGCAGGCAAAATGATTCGACCAGAAACGCAAGCAGCTGTAGCCTTCCACAGCAGCAGCAGCCTCTGCCTCCAACTCCACTCAGAGAGCACCCAGCTATATAGAGAATATACGTGAGCCTGGCAATTTTTTCTGGAATTTGCAGAAGGTTGTATATATGCCAGTACCATGCTGAGTGGAAAATTCTGTTATCTGAATACTTGTCACATTTAGGTGAATTTGGGCAGTATTTCTGCCTACCAAAAGTTGCCAGATAGGTGCTGAGTTAATTGCACATATCAAGCATTTTCAGGTGCAATACAACTTCTCAAACAAGTTTGTCTCTGCCACTTGATTTCAAAGCAGTAAAGGCTAACGGCCCTGAATTGAGAACTTGTCAGGTCTCTTTTTCTGCATAATAAATGTGAAGACAAGTTATAACATATCATTATTGCTTTGTTAAGATCAGTAGTAACGTTCATTTTATTGGGATATTATGTACAAAATTGGTCACTGCGACTACGCTGGAATCAATTAATATTACTGCTATTATTTCTGTTACCACTAGTCCTGGTTCCCTTGCCACTAGTGCTACTGATACAATTATTATTGCTAATCACATGCCACTAATTAACTGCTATGCCCCATTTCATAACCAAAATACCAGTTGATTTCTAAACAATTGGTTGGCCTCAAAAGGAGAACAGGTCCATCCCATTCATAAAGGCTTTGTCATATGTTGTTGTCCATGCTAAGCATATCATGAGAGTTCTCGTAGAGGGACCAGCTATTTGTTGTGGTGATGCAGAAAACTCTGAGAATATTCATTCCTGAAATGCGTTGTCCAACTTGAATGAACAAGACTCTTTTGTGGGGAATTGAGTTGTGAACTATGGGAACTGAGCATCTGTTTTTTTCTATTCACTTTATTCCTTCACATGTGGGCTGACAAATGTTTGCCCTTTTGTGATGCATGCTTTTGTAATTGGGGATTTATGATGAGGTTCCCACCCCAGTTCTAGGTACTTTTAGTGGGGTGACTACTCCTCCCCAAGCTAACAGATGATCTGCCCAGGGGTTGTATGTGGAGTATCCCCTAGTCGCAATCACTTAGTCCCCATACTAAGGCAGAGGACTGTCACATGGGAACCCCAAAAGTCACTTCCCTTCAGGAATAGTCAGAGAAGCTGGAAAATCCTAAGTACAAGGATGCATTGATTTCCCTGGGGCTAAATGTAAGCCATGCCGACTCCCATCTACTGCTCTGCCTTATGGAAAACCCTTTCTGGACCCAGAAGTACCAACTGCATGTTGAGAAGCGAAGAGACTATAGAACAATCCAGTCTGGCTCCCTTGAGGCAGAGACAAATTTGGGAGGCATGTTCCCGGGCCAAGTTGTTTGAACCTGCCCGCCAACCCCATGGACTAGGACTACATCGTTCATTATTGCTCTCTTCTCCATAAGGCAAACTGTGACAGCACGTGAGGAGCGCAATTGCTCTTTCAGGGGCAGGGTGACTGTGGGAATATGTGAGCACCCAACATAGGGAATTTCACAACTCAAGCATACCCTGGTTGAACTCCCACCCATTGCCCATAACATAGCAGGACGTGAAATCCCACCCTTCTTAAAAACAATAGTTAAAATGGCTTTGCAACCTCCCTCTCTATAGGGGTTTACCACACACAACCCACTTGCTGAAGTCAGCATAGCCAAAACTAACCTCAGGGGGAGAAATAGCCTTCCCTAAGCAGACAGAGCGAGACAGCAACCATTCAAACACGGCTAGTAGAGAGAATATTATGGATGGTTTTCCAAGACGTCAGCTGGCCTATTTAAAAACATCCTCCAGGTAGACCGATTTTCACAGATCCCCTGCTACTGGCATGTCTAGGCAGTTCATGTGACCCCTCCAGCCAATCTTAGAGGAGTCATTAAGGACCTGACCTACAGAATTGATAGCTCCCAGGATCTCTGTGTGGGTGTTTGGAGAAGAAGTTTTTTAGGAGAAGGCTGGGTAAAAAAGCAGGAAAAGCTGTGGCTGGAAGAATAGTACCAGGGCTGGAAAGAGGAGCTGAGCAGGTGCCCAGTAGTTTGGAAGAGTTGAAGATGAAGGAACAGGGAGGAAGAGAGCTAGCCAAAAGTAGTGATTATCAGGGGAGAGTGAGAGAGGAATATCAGGAAATTAATAGAGATGACTATCAAGGGGTAGTGGTTCCCCCAGTGGTGAAGAAGGTGGGAAAGAGAAGAGTCAGGGAGATGTTATTAATTGGGGGAGTTGAGCTGTCTGAAGATGCCCAAATGGGGGGGAAGAAGGTGAAGAAGAGAAGGTACCTGTAGATGTTTGTAGAGGTGAGAGGACAGCTGCCCCAAGTGGTGGCGAAGATGTTCACAGGGGTAACAAAACGTGTGGGAGATGATAGCGAGCCAGAACAATAGAGCACATTAGTAACTGATGACCGGCTGTGGAGGAAAGATAAAGAACTAGAAGAGACCATATGTTGGCAAGGAACTTGATAAGAGACGCAGCGGAGGGGTAAACAGAGATCAAATCAAGAGAAGCTGACGTTTCAGAACGGAAGCCAGAGCTGCTTGAGCTATTGGAGACTAAAAGAAGTTGACGAGTCAGAGAGAGACAAAGAGAGAGAGAGAGAGAGAGAGAGAGAGAGAGAGAGAGAATTAAATAAAAGCTGGAACGAAGCCAGCGCAGCCTCGGAAGTCCAAACTTGGGAACACAAAGCTGCAAAAACGCTGATACCCAGTGGCGGGGACCTTCAAGGACATTCGGTAAGAGCACTGCAGTGGAAGCCAAACTCCTGATCAGTGGAAGAGCAAGAAATAAGCCAGCGGTGGCATGACCTCAGAGAGGTGGACCATGTGTACCTGCAACTGCACCGGAGACATGTGGCCCAAGTGTCTGCGGAGTCGCAAAAACGAAGCGGGGAGCGGAGTGAAAGAAGCAGGAAGTGCTGAAGCAATGGGAGTCAGCCCATCACCCAAGGAAGAACCGGCGACAGAGTCCCTATACACAACAGGTAACGGGAGTAGCGGGAGACGCAGTGGGGGCTTGGAGCAGCTCAAGAGAATCAAGAGTCAAGTAAGCCGTGGGCGTAATCTCCCTCGTCACAGTATTGACAGCCAGAGAATCAAGATTCGACAGAACCTCTGGAGTAATATCCTTCGTCACACTAGTAACACACAGAGAACCAAGAGAGACTCAGAAGTAAACTCCCTTGTCACAGTAGGGATACCCAGAGAGCCAAGAACCAAAAGTCTCGGGAGTACTCTCCCTCGTCACAGTAGTGACATCCAGAGAACCAAGAGTCTAAGCCTCAGAAGGTATCTCCCTCATCACAGTAGTGATACCCAGCGTACCAAGACCCAAGGGAGCCTCTGGAGTAATCTCCCCTATCCCAGTAAGGATATCCAAAGATATAAGAGCCAAGAGTGCATCAGGAGGAATCTCCCTCATCACAGTGATAATCCAAGTAAGAGTATAGAGCATACTAGACAACAAGAGCCATTTGGAAGTAATCTTCATAACGTCATAAGACAGGGAAGAATTGCTGGAATTGTAAAGCAAGCTTTCAGGAGCCCTTGGGAAGAAGTAAGGAGACTTTGGAGGACTGTTGCTAAAGACTATCCTAAAACATCTCTCATGCAGTGCAGGGTGGGTCAGGAGAAGGCAGTCATTCCCCTGATCACACTCTTTGTTGAATCAGAAACTAGTGCAAAGGATTCTTGGAAAAGAGATAAAGACTGAGCCCGTTCACCAGAAGGGAGTCATTCTCCTGGCACTATTTTCATTTTAATGCCGAACCCTTTTGTAGATTCCTGGTAGGTGTAGAGTAGGTTTTTGGACAGAGGACGGATACTTTTTATTTGGACAAACCAACAGCCTGACGACGAGCACCCAAGTTGATATTAATTTAGGTAGTGAAAAACCTTTAGAGATAGGGGGAGGTAGCTTATTTTCTTTATTTCTTGAATAAAACTTTGTTGAAACATGCCACTGCTTTGTCCGACTCCTTACTCCACCACACCAGAGCCCCCATTGTAATAAAATCTCCCATAAAAGCACTTACATTAAATTTGAGTTTCTGAGATGGTCGGTCATTTGATCTCATTGTCCTTAAAGACAGATTTCATACTCGACAATAATATTGAACTGCAATTATCACATAGATGTGGTTTGAGGACGATTGCAACCCAATGGTCGGAAATATGCTACCAGACACTGTTCAGAGTCTGGGGAAGGATAGGTAGAGGAGTCAGGTTGTGGCCCAAAACAATGTGACCATGTGCACTATTTGACCTAGGTTTCCACATATTATTCAGACCTCTTGCCTTTAAACAAACTTGTATTCAAGACTATTCAGTTACAATAATTCTCTGATAGCTCCTTCTGCATTATAACTCTGTAATAATGCATGCTGCTGGAAATGACGTACATATGTTATGTTATCCAATTTGCAGAGCGCCAACATACACCAAGGGGTATCTTGGCGCTGGGAAACTCCAAACAGCAAACAAAGCCAGACAGAACAGCCCAAAAATGTATTTTAAAAAAAGCAGAGTTTTTTTATTCCAAGATGGTGGCTGCGGCATAGAGACGTGCTTGGGTGTCTCTCCCACCGGGCTGCGACAATAAGGTGGATAAATAAGGCTCTGAGCTGCTGGAAAACGTTTTTCATCCCCTCGCTGCGACACGACAATGTGCAGGGACAGCTGCGTGGGAACAGGTAGTCGGCTGCACTGCTCGACCGGAGCTCGGTTCGGAGCGAGTGCACCTCCCCCACTGTTGCTGCGGCAGCAGACGAGGCTGCGGATACAGTGGGTGCAGCACTGCCAGAGGGGCCGGGAAACCCAGGCAGCCGGAGAAGGGGAAAATCCTACCACTTCAGCTCCCACGGTGAAAATCGGGGCAGTGGAGCAGCGGGGACCGCGCAGCCGCAGCCTCTGGTGAACCATGGCTGAGGAGCCGCCAGGACCGGCGGAGGCGCAGGCACAGCACACAACACGACCAGGCACAAGCGCCTGGGAGAGTGGAAGGTGCAGGCCATGGGGGACACACCGGTGGACGGTGGGTGTAAGCCTCCAGACGGGCACTGGTTGTGTCAGGTTCTCAATCTTGCGCAGGGGTAGCACGTACACCTACCTCCCCGTTGGGTCTTGGCACCTGGCTAGGTAGACGACACAGGCCACCGCGACCCGCCGGGGAAAGAGGGTTAGGATCCGTTGAATTGGATAGGTAGGGGGTAGTCAGGGCAACCGGGTAAAGGGGAGGAAGGGTAGGAAAGGGTTATGGATAAGAAGGGATTTAGGAAAGGTCCGCCTTGATGTGTTCCGCCTGGGGCTCCTGAGATCGACGGTACTCCGCCGATGCACGCTTCCACACTCCTAACTAACTTGCCCCAAAACACTGTGACATAAAAGCAAGGTTCACCAACAGCATACCAAACCACAAGGTTAGCATTATCATTAGCACCTAACACCTTTAGAAATAACCAAAGGAGCACTTAGCTTTGTTTGATGATACTGGGTTGCGTGCCAGGGGACTGCCAGAGTTCTTGCCGTTAGACTACGGCGGCGCAGCGGGTTCAGGCTGCTGATACAGCGGGATGCCGCTACAAGGGAATCAGAAACAAGAATGAGCTCGGGTCGCGGACTGGGCCCATCACATTGCACACACACGCTGATGAGTTCCCCCAAGAATCAACAAGGGCCGTGTTGCTTCACACGGCAACAAAATGGTTTAAGCTGGGTTACGATTCGCCCCAAGAATCTACAAAGACCGTGTTGCTTCACACAGCGACGAAATGGTTAAGCCGGAACTTTCCTCAGTCCGGCACTCGCATTGGCTTAGAAAGTTGTGGGGGCTTTTCCCACAACGTTGCATGCACTACTGTCTTGTTCTGTGAACAAACGGTTTGCAAATAGCAAGGCAAATGCACTTATCTTGCCGGAGGCGCGGGGCCTGCAGAGATCACAGGCGGGGAATGGCCCCGCGGGTCGCAGCCTGCAGGAGCCCTCAGCCTACACGTCCTCTCCAGTCCGTGTCTGTTAGCGCAAGCGAGGATCCGTGCGCTCGTCGCGCGCATGCGTGGACCGTCGGGCGTTTTCCCGTGTAGTTCTTCTGCTCGCGAGCACGCGAGCTTGCTGGGACTTGTAGTTCCGGCTACCGGATGGCGTTTTCTGCCATCCGCAGCCAGTGTTCTGCAACGTGGACACAACAGTGTTTTAAAATATGGTAGTTTATGGCTCCTACAAGACCCAATCCCCACACTGGACACAGCTGAGGCTGTGGTGATTCTGACAGTACTCCCCCTCCCAACAGGTCCAGCTTTTGCAGGATTGTTTCTATGAAACAAGCGCACTAGTCGGGGTGCATGAACATTTAACGCTGGTTCCCACGAGCGTTCTTCGGGCCCATAACCCAACCAGTCCACCAGATAATACAATTGTCCCAGACGAAAGCGTGAATCTAAAATCGCCTTCACCTCGAACTCAGGAACCCCATTCACAGTTATCGGGGGAGGTCTTTTGGAACGTATGGACGCCGGGGCGGGTTTGAGTAGTGCCACATGGAACACAGGGTGGATTTTCATTTGTGTTGGTAAGGTGAGACAGACTGCTAATGGATTAATGACTTTTTCTACAGGGAACGGGCCTACAAACCTGGGTTGGAACTTGCTTGGGCCTATCAAATGCAGGTTATGCGTGTTTAACCATACCTTGTCCCCGACCCTATATGTTGGAGCGGGTTCCCTGTGTATATCTGCATATTTCTTATAGGAAGCTTTAGCCATGTCCAGATTGATTACTATACCACGCCAGACATTCTCTAAATGTGTTTTGAGCTGGGTCACAGCAGGTACATCAATATTGGGCAAATGAGGCACCGGTTGGAAACGGGGATGAAAACCATAGGTCCCATAAAAAGGTGTCACCTTAGTAGAACTATGTACAGCGTTATTATACGCTAGTTCCGCCAGCCAAAGAACATCCGCCCACGTGGATTCATTATTGTATGTCATGCAGCGGATGTACTGTTCTAAGGTCTGGTTCACCCTTTCTGTTTGCCCGTCTGTTTCAGGGTGATAACTTGTGGATAATTTCAACTGCATGCCAACAGTGGCACAAAAGGCCTGCCAGAAGCGTGAAGTGAACTGCGCTCCTCGATCCGAAACAACATGTAATGGTATGCCATTTAAGCGGACAATATTTTGAAGGAAAAGGTGAACCAAAGCCTGAGCCGTAGGGATTCCTTTGCAGGGTATGAAATGAGCCAATTTGGTCAAAGAATCCACTATTACTAGAATAGTGGTGTATCCTTGACTTAATGGCAGGTCCACTATGAAATCTAATGATATGGTGTGCCAGGGTACTGGTGGAGTGGGTAAAGGGCGTAAGTGTCCAGCTGGTTTTCGATGGTCTGCTTTGTTCCTCAAACAACATTCACATGTACGTATATATTGTTGAACATCTTGCTTGAGACCTGGCCACCAAAAATGTCGAGTTAATTCACTAGTTTTGGCATTGCCGGGGTCCCCACAAAAGGAGAATCGTGACACCACTTGATGGCTTGTTGACGGATAACTGGTGTGGGTAGATATAAGGCTGTTCCAAAAAAGGGTAACACATCCTTTACGGTTTTCTTCTTGCTTGGGTCGTTCCACTGGGCTAACTCTTGTGCGGTTAGTGCTTTCCTGATTTCTGTGAACATGTCATCAACCACTAAAGTTCCAATTATGCGAGTTGGTGGTACAATAGGCTTTGGCTCCTCCGGTTGATCCGTTTTCGAGTCTGGTTCTGGGTAGCGAGACAAAACATCTGCCTTCCTGTTTTCCACTCCAGGGCGGAATGTAACTACAAAATCGAAGTCCGCGAAGTACATGGCCCATCGCAATTGTCGGGGACTAAGCGCTTTGGCGGATTTCAGGAATTGCAGATTTCTGTGATCAGTCAGGATTGTTATAGTGTGTTGGGCCCCCATCGGATAGTGACGCCACTCACTGAATGCCGCTTTAATGGCTAGTAGTTCTCTATCCGCTATGACATAATTACGTTCTGCTGGTAAGCGGGTGCGAGAGTAATACGCCACTGGGTGTAATTGGCCAGTGTTATCTCATTGGGACAGGATAGCCCCAAGAGCGTAACTGGAAGCGTCGGTTTCGATGACATAGGGGCGAGTAGGGTCCGCATGTAATAACACTGGGGCTGTAGTGAATGCCTTCTTCAAAGCTTGAAAACTCGTTTCTGCGGTCGAATCCCATTGGAACACTACTCCTTTCTTCAACAGGCGAGTAATTGTTTGTACTTTACTCGCGAACCCATCAATGAACCGGCGATAGAAATTTGCAAACCCCAGTACAGTCTGCACATCCTTAACTGATGCTGGTGACGGCCAATCAATTATAGCCCGTACTTTGTTTTGGTCCATGGTTACTCCTTCTGGTGAAAGGATGAATCCTAGGAATTCCACCGTTGTTTGATGAAAAACGCACTTCTCAAGTTTTGCATATAATTTGTGTTCCCTCAAGCGTTGTAGTACGGCTTTTACATGATCTTGATGCTCTTCCAGACTCCGGGAGTAGATGAGTATATCATCGATGTAGACGATAGCAAAGATGTCCAAATAACCCCGCAGAACCTAATCCAGGAAATGCTGAAAGGCGGCGGGTGCGTTACAGAGGCCGAATGGCATGACCTGATATTCGTAGAGCCCATACTTGATTCTAAAGGCAGTCTTCCATTCGTCCCCCTCACGCACCCGCACCAAGTGGTAAGCCCCTCTTAGGTCAAGCTTGGTATAAACCTTTGCATTCCGCTCCTGGTCTAACAAGGTGGGAATTAAGGGCAGAGGGTACCGGTTCTTAATCGTTATTTTGTTGATTGCCCTATAGTCTATACAAGTCCTCAAGTCCCCGGTCTTTTTTGGGACGAAGAACAAGGGTGACGAAACCGGTGACATTGAGTGTCGTATAAACCCATTAGCCAGATTAGTCTTAATGGAATTCCGGAGGTGTTCATTTTCAGCCTCCGTTAAAGCATAGATTCGACTACATGGCAACTCTGCTCCAGCCTCTAAATCAATCCTGCAGTCAAACGTCCAATGAGGCGATAGGGTCTCTGCAGCGGCCTTACTGAAAACATCCCTGTAGGCTTGATAGACTATTGGTAGGGCTTGCATGCTCCCAACCACATGCCCTTGTTTTGACACAGGTTGGATTTCCGGGATTCCGGCGGCGGGTCGACAGCAATGTTCTGAACAATAACTGGATGTAAAACGCACGGAGCCCAGAGTCCAGTGCACTTCCGGATTATGAGTTCTTAACCAGGGTAATCCTAAAATCATTCCAAACTGTAGTGCTGCAATTACATCGAATCTTATGTCCTCATGATGTCCAGAGGTGCATTCTAAGTGTACCCACCTGGTCTGCTTGGTTATAAGACCTGACGTGAGCGGCGATCCGTCCACTGATTTGACTTCCTCCTGACACTCCTTGTTGCAAAGAGGTATTTGTAATTCTGATGCTATGTCTTGATCAATAAAATTGCCTGTCGCTCCGGAATCCACCATTAAGGTTACGGGCACTTGTTGGTTTGCCCAACTAACCTGACCTGAAAGTGTCACATGAGTTACCAGCACATGATGGGTATTTGCCAAAAGTCTCGGGGTGTTTTCTAGTTGGCTCGCCCAGGCCACCCTCACTGGCAAGCTCTCTCGTTTCCCGGCATATCCTTCTTGGGTTTGTTTGGACATTCTTTAACGAAGTGTCCCCCTTACCGCAATACAGGCAGAGTTTTTCTCTGCGCCTCTTGTCTTTTTCCTCTTTGGTTAGAGGTCCACGTACTGTTCCTATTTGCATAGGTTCTTCAGCTGATTTCTCAGATTTTATTGCCTTGGGTTGCTGATCTAACCTAGCTACAGGCCTTACATCCCATTTTCTCTTGTCCTGCCTCCTTTCGCTTTGCCTTTGATCCAGTCGCAACGCAAGATCTATCATAGAGGAACAATTATCTGGCTGTGGGTCCACTTGTACAACGAGATCTTTCATCTCATCACGTAACCCTTGATAAAATAGGGCTAAACGTTTTTCTTCCGGCCAATCTGTTTCCACAGCTAACCGGTTAAACGTGGTTACATAAGTAACCAGATCTTTTCCTCCCTGGCGCAGAGAAAGCAACTCCCTATCCTTGATTAAGGTTGCAGCTTTGCGATTAAAGATTTTTCCAAATTCCTCAAGAAAGGTGGCCCAACTATACAGTATAAGATCATCCTTAGACACAAGGGGGGTGGCCCAAGACGCTGCGTCTCCTCCCAGATACGATATCACAAACGCAGTCCGAGACTGGGCATTGCGAAAAATGTTTGGCTTGGTGATAAAATGCAATTGACACTGCATAATGAACTGGTTATATCGTTGAGGGTCCCCATGATACCTTTCAGGAGCTGCCAAAGGTAAAGGAGGTTCCGTTGACACATGTACTTGAACTGGGGTGGGTGGAGCAGGATCCCTGGGCAAGAGGGTAGCTTGGGCAGTACTTGGCAGAGTAAGTGTATGCACCTGCCCTGCCAGATTTACATAATCTTGGTGGGTAGCCTGTAATTCCCCTTTTAAATCTCGCAAGGCCGCTAGTACCTCCTCCATGGTTCGTGCTACCCAGGCGCTTGACGATCCTTGGGCTTGCGCTACTGTCAGGTTCTCAATCTTGCGCAGGGGTAGCACATACACCTACCTCCCCGTTGGGTCTTGGCACCTGGCTAGGTAGACAACACAGGCCACCGCGACCCGCCGGGGAAAGAGGGTTAGGATCCGTTGAATTGGATAGGTAGGGAGTAGTTAGGGCAACCGGGTAAAGGGGAGGAAGGGTAGGAAACGGTTATGGATAAGAAGGGATTTAGGAAAGGTCCGCCTTGATGTGTTCCGCCTGGTGCTCCTGAGATCGAAGGTACTCCGCCCATGCACGCTTCCACACTCCTAACTAACTTGCTCCAAAACACTGTGACATAAAAGCAAGGTTCACCAACAGCATTTAGGACTTAACACCATTGGAAAAACGTTATGGACACGCTACAGCTTCTGACATCGATTTGGTAGTTCATCACTACCAAACCACAAGGTTAGCATTATCATTAGCACCTAACACCTTTAGAAATAACCAAAGGAGCACTTAGCTTTGTTTGATGATACCGGGTTGCGTGCCAGGGGACTGCCAGAGTTCTTGCCGTTAGACTACGGCGGCGCAGCGGGTTCAGGCTGCTGATACAGCGGGATGCCGCTACAAGGGAATCAGAAACAAGAATGAGCTCGGGTCGCGGACTGGGCCCATCACATTGCACACACACGCTGATGAGTTCCCCCAAGAATCAACAAGGGCCGTGTTGCTTCACACGGCAACAAAATGGTTTAAGCTGGGTTACGATTCGCCCCAAGAATCTACAAAGACCGTGTTGCTTCACACAGCGACAAAATGGTTAAGCCGGAACTTTCCTCAGTCCGGCACTCGCATTGGCTTAGAAAGTTGTGGGGGCTTTTCCCACAACGTTGCATGCACTACTGTCTTGTTCTGTGAACAAACGGTTTTCAAATAGCAAGGGAAATGCACTTATCTTGCCGGAGGCGCGGGGCCTGCAGAGATCACAGGCGGGAAATGGCCCCACGGGTCGCAGCCTGCAGGAGCCCTCAGCCTACACGTCCTCTCCAGTCCTTGTCTGTTAGCGCAAGCGAGGATCTGTGCGCGAGTCGCGCGCATGCGCGGACTGTCGGGCGTTGTCCCGTGTAGTTCTTCTGCTCGCGAGCACGCGAGCTTGCTGGGACTTGTAGTTCCGGCTACCGGATGGCGTTTTCTGCCATCCGCAGCCAGTGTTCTGCAACATGGACACAACAGTGTTTTAAAATATGGTAGTTTATGGCTCCTACAAGACCCAATCCCCACACTGGACACAGCTGAGGCTGTGGTGATTCTGACAGGTTGGGACGCTGCAGGAGCCGGGGTCTGGCTGGAGAGAAGACAAAGATCCACCTGCGGTCCCACGCAGGCAATTAAGGAAGGTGAGGAGAGGCAGGAGGACCCCTGGAAAACACGCCATCACAGAACAGGAGGCAGAAGGGATTTTTGGCTGCCCAGCGACCTGGTCAAGCACCACAGAATCCTGAGCAGTGGGGATCAGGAGGACCCCCTAAGAGGCACAATGCACTAGATGTACCCCAGGATAGGAGGCTGACACGGGCATCCCCCCACATTGGCAGCAGGAGGCTGCGTGGAGCCGAAGGGCAAGTCAAGGAAGGCGGGAGGGCAAGGGGCAGCTCCCATCCCATTCACACTGTCGCAGGGTTGGTGACCCGGCCCCCCATCACATAAGACCTCGGCTTTGGATCAGCAGTGGTGGGGTGGGGGAAGTCGTGGAATGCAGCCCTAGCACAGCACTAACACGGCCTGGCGGTAACTTCCTCTCGCATCGGAGAGGAAACAATAAGAGCATAGCAGGGAGGTGGGGTAGAGAAGTGGACTAAACAGCCACAATAGGAGCACACGACCACCCTAGGGAGATCCAGAGAAAGGGGTGACAGTACAAGGATCGCCGCAAACGGAAGGCGGTAGGAAACTTGCGGCGCAAAGCTTGCCCCCAACTCACGCAGCATGTCTAAGGCACAGGGGACAGGAGGGGCACCCCAACTGCAAACCCCCTCTGCCAGGCAGGACTCGAACTTAGTTCAAATATGGGCCTCAGAGACCACGACAAATCCAAGGGGGAAAGGTCAGGAGGACTTACAGGCAGCGCAGACTCTCCCACCTCAAGCACAAGCCTTGAAGGAAGACTTCAATACATGGTTCAGGGAACTACAGGATAAATTCATGATCACGGTGCAGGACTAATTTGGAACGCTGAGACAGGACATGAAGCAAGCATTACAGGAACTCAGGGTAGATGTGTCTAACTTGGAAGAGCAGACTAACGCGCTAGAGAGGATAGTCCAAAACGTAGAAGAGGAAGCACAACAAAATGGGGAACTGCAAGAACAACTGGTGACCCTAACCCACAAACCTGGAATTGCAGTGCGAGGATCTGGAGAACCACTCCCGAAGGTCGAATATCCCGATTAGAAATATGGTCGAGTCGGTGCAGGATAAAGATCTCAAATCTGCCGTCCAAGAGGTCTTCAGAAACATCCTGGCTGCCGAAGGGGAGGAAGACGTTGGAATAGAGAGGGTCCACAGGGTGGCCCGAGAAGGACAGGCGAGCCAGGGGAGCGCCCCAGAGATGTGCTGGTTGCCCTCTCCATGTACCCCCCAAAAAGAAAGGGTCCTGAGGATGGCGTGGGGCATGGACCACATTCGGATGAATGGGGTGGAGATCCAACTATATCAGGATCTCGCCCTGGTAACACTGCAGAAAAGGAGACGAATGGCACCGGTGGTCAAGGAGCTGAAATCTAGAGAAATAAAATAGAAGTGGACTTTTCCCTTTGGCCTCCTTTTTACATGGGACGGGAGGAAGAGAAGGGTCACAACATGTGAGTAAGGTCTGCAGGTCATGGGACTCCAAGAGGAAAGTAGTATGGAGAACTCCCAGCAGTCAAAGGAAGAACGCTGTAGGAATCTGTTGGGGTGAAAATTGGTGCAGAACAAGAAATCTCTACAAAAGGGAGGGAAGCGTGGAGGGCAGGAATCGGGGTGCAGGGTCCAAGTTGGGAAAAGGAGGGGTCAATGGCAGCTCATTGGACAAGAGGACGGAGGCCCGGTGGAGGGCCACAGAGCTGGAATCCAAGGAAGACTGAGGTAAATGCAGGGTTTAGGATTCCCTGCAAAGTTTCACAGAGTATGCACACCCTAGCAACCATAGTCCCCTGGAACCTCCTCGGGTCTGTTGTTGGTTGTTTGGGGAAGTTGGTGAGAGGAGAGAAGGGTAGGAGGGGAGGGGGCGAAATAAAATGTTGGGGGAGGTCACGGTTGGGGGGACAGAAGGGGAGGGGTGGAGGGTAGGTTGGAGTCATCTGGGAGCGGGTGGCAATATTCACCGGTAAGCGGGGCATATGGGTAAGCTACGACTCCTAACATTTAATTTCAGGGGGTTAAATACCCCTGTCAAAAGGAAGAAAGTGGAGGGAATGCTGAGAAGGGAGGGAGTAGACGTTATAATGCTTCAAGAGACTCAAGTTAGGCAGCGCGATAAGGATAAACTGCGCATGAAGGTATACAGCCTGATGGAGCAGTCCAACGCTCTGGACAAAAAGGCAGGAGTCTTGATAGCGGTCCACGAAAGTAGGAACGTCCACCTTCATGGGACGATAACAGACAAGATGGGTAGATTCATATTTGCAAACATCACGATAGAGGGGCTCTGCCTCACACTAGCTGCTATTTATGCACCGAATACGGGGCAGGATGGCTTCCTGAGGGAGACACTGGGGAAATTGGAGGGATTTGCAGGGGGAATAATTCTGGGGGGGACCTGAACATGGCATGGCACTCTGCAATAGATAGGATCTCAGGAGGAGGTCAGGCCAGGGGGCGCCCTCAAAACATCTCCGCCAATTGATGGACCACTTGGCACTTGGAGATGTGTGGCGAGTGCTTAATGATCAGCAGAGAGGATGTACCCACTACTCACATGTGTACAATTCGATGTCGAGAATAGATTATTTTTGAGTTTCGGCAGGACTTGCGTGGAAAGTTCAGGGAATGGAAATTGGGCCGATCTTGCTATCAGATCATGCCCAATGTGGCTAGATGTGAGGACTCCGAGCGGTAATAAGGGTCTTTGGGGATGGAAGCTCCTGCACGAGGTTCTCCAAGATCCAGTTATGGGGGAAGACATTAGAGGGAAGATACAAGAATTTTTAGCCATCAATGACACGGGGGAGGTAAAGTTGGGAATGGTATGGGAGGCCCTAAAGGCGGTCATTAGGGGACAGTTCATAGCCATGAAGGTGACCAAGGACAAACAGAGGTATGTATGGGAAACAGAACTCGAAAGAAAACTGGCAGATATCCAAGGGGAAAGCATAAAGAAACCCACACTATCTCTGAAGAGGGCTCTGAGACATGTGCAGGGGCAGTTAGACGTGCTACGTACTGAAAAAGCTGAGATGAGCCTCCTACGTCTTAAGCACTGGTATTATACGAAAGCTAACGGGGCTGATAAACTCTTAGCGAGGCAATTGCGCACCAAGCAACAGAAGTTAACGATTAGGGAAATACGCAACAAACAAGGGGAGAAGGTTACCCGTACCACTGAGATGGGGGGGGAGTTCAGAACCTTCTACCGAGACTTGCATGCCACAGGTAACCCGAGCGGGGGATGATCAAGATAGCTATCTAAATTCTCTCACATTGCCGCATATAACCGAAGAGGACAGGGAAGAACTGGATGGGGACATCAGGGAGGAAGAAGTAAGGATAGCAATTAAGGGGCTCCAGACGCGTAAAGCGCCTGGGCCGGATGGTTTCACCCCAGCTTTCTATAAAAAGTATGCAGAAGATTTGGTCCCATTCCTGACAAAAATGTACAACCCCTTTAGAGAGGAGGGAAATGTGACCGCAACTATGAAAGAAGCGAAGGTCCTGGTCTTCGACAAAGCGGGAAAAAACCTGTCACACCCAGGGTCTTACCGCCCAATTGCTTTGATAAATCAGGACGTGAAAATCTACACAAAAATTCTTGCCTCTAGGTTATCCCCGCTACTCCCCAACCTGATACATAAAGATCAGTCAGGATTTATACCAAGTAGTTGTTAGGCAGAATTATATGCAGTATCCTTTGCGAACACTACACACAATTAAGACTACAAGTGACAGTACAATTTCACCTTTGGTACAAGCCTGTAGTACACAGTTATAGTGGTAGCAGTAGCGGAGCAGCCAAACTTATCTCAAGAGTAAGTGAGCAGTCCAAATAGTTACACAAAGGACAGCAATTATTATGATTCAGGCAAACTGACTCAAGGTTTCTAAGTAAAATAATATATATTTATTTACTCAACAGTTGTATAACATTTCACTATTCTAAGCAAGATCAAAATCACAATCATAAATACACCACACCACTTCCCTTAAATTCCAGACAAGTTAAGCTCACAAAATGAAGTGGGAGCAAAATGGCACTCCAGCAATTTAAAAGGGAGGGAAAGACAAAGTTATTAAAAATTAGGCAAAACCAACAGGCAAGTACTCTGGGCAATCGAACAACAGAGACTACGGTGAGGAGATCAGCTAGAAAAGGCTTAGGGCCAAAGTCAATGGGTCAAAAGTCTTTTGCTCAAGATCACACAGTTCAGGGTAGTTTGCGGTAAAGTTCGTGGCACAGATTCCGGACGAGGTTGGTGGTAGAAAAGTTAGTTCGGAGAGAAGAGAAGGACAAGCCCTCAGATTGGAGAAAGATTTCAAACACTTTCACTGCGGCTGAGCGAAACGCACAACCAGATTTGCACAGTTCTTCAGCATGGGGTCTGGCATGGATTCACATGCTCATGAATATTCCCGTCGTCAGGCCGGGAATCCTCGGTATAGAAAAAAATCAGTATCAGTTTCGTTTCTGATCTGTCTTTCTTAGTAGTAACCAATCACTGGTCTCTGGGTCATACTGCCCCCAGCCAATGACTGCCCTCTCCCTAAGCCCCGCCTCTGGCAGCCATCCTCAGATTTTTACCGGACGTTCAAGTGTCGGGAGTCCTCGTGCTGTAGCTCTCGAGCTTTTGCTGCGTTTTCGCGCTTTTTCTGGAGATTTTTCTCATTTTTCGGTTAAATAGAGCCTCAAGCTCCACCGTTTCTACATCCGATCAACGGGGATCCATTTCGGAGTTTTCTACACCCCTCAAGGGTGAAGTTTTCGTCGAGTTACGCTTTTGGAGGATTCCAGAAGTTCCGAGGCCTACCCCGGACATAGCCCAGGAGAAAGGAAGCTCGACGCCCGGGAAGCTGTTCAGGAGCTGCCCTGGATGCCAGCTTCAGAATGTTTTCAAGGAGGACGAGCATTCGTTATGCCTCTACTGTCTCCATGAGGACAAGACGCACACGGAGAAGGACTGTGCGTTTTGTGGGAACATGTCAGAGCGGACCATGAAGGATCGCCACCTCCGTCTCGCCAACTGGCTGGAAGGGAAGAGCCCGTCAGGCGCGAGAAGAAGAAAAAGAAGTCTGAGCGGTCTTCTAAGTCCTGTCAGGGCACCCGGTGACGGGGGCCCAACAAAAGGCTAAGCACCGCAAGTCTGCGGACACCGGGTGCGCCGAAAGGTCGGGCTCCTTGGCTGCCAGGCAGGGCGCATCCTCCCCGGCGCCATCAACCACGAGCCAACGCTCTGGCTCGGGTAAGAGGAAGTCCGAGAACCCGGCGAAGCTTCTGGAGAGGCCCCGGTCGATCTCGAAGATTCCGCCAGAGGGGGAGCGAGGCTCGGACCCTCCCCCCAAGGGGAAGGCCCCAGGCGTCCAGAAGGTAACGGTGGCCTTAATTCACCCTGCTAAGACCTCGATTGAGGATGTCACCGCGGCTCTGGCTCAGCCTGTGGAGGCTACACCAGTGGAGGTGCCCTCAGGACCCAGAGTCTCCCTGCCACCGCGGAGGGAGTCGTCTTTCAGGCCCATTGAGAAGACCCCCACGAAGTCCTCGTTGGAAAAGGAGGGGCGCTGGTGGCCATCGTGGATACGGACACGACCTCTGAAGAAGAGCTCATCGAAGTCGTGGAAGAGGCCCAGCCCATCGGGAGGGATCCTGACGAGGGCGACGACGAGAGCGACGGTGTCGCCGACAAGGCTCCTCAAGAGCCCTCGCGCCTGTCGTTTCCGGCGCCGCAGGACACTTCGGCGGCCATTTTGTCAGCGATTCAGTCCTTATGCTCGGAGATAAGGACAAGGTTGCCCCTTCCCCCGACAGAGGTACCTGAGCCAGACCCGACGGGGGAACCGGAGCCAGGACCTTGGGAGAGTCCACCGCATAAGAGGAGGACGATGCATCCTACTCCACCTCTCCCACCTTTGCGGCCTGCTCTGCCTTCCCCCTGGTCTACTACCCACGGGGATGATACAGGCACGGACACGGCTACCACAGGTACAGATGACAGAGGCGACGACGGGACGTGTCCGCCGTCGCCCCCTGCTCGGGCGTCCCCGCCCGACGAGATTGGAACCTTTCATGCCATGATTTCCAGGGCATCCGAGCTTTTCCAGCTCTGCCCAGAAGAGAAGAAGAAAGAAGGCTTCCTTTACTAACGGCGCAAGCCTAAAAGGAAGACGGTCCTCGTCGTACTTGATGACATCTGGGATGAGGGGCTCGCCCTCCTCAAGAACCCTGCCACGGCGCCGGCAAAGAGGGACCGGTACGAGAAGAAGTACCGGGTCCCCGACGCTGCCCCCTTGTGCCTTCGGGCACAACCTACCCCGGATTCAGTCGTCTCGGCGGCAGCAAAGAAGAAAGCTGGGGAGGCATCGGCCTCGACATCAACTTCCCCGCCGGACGGCGAGGGCAGGAAGTTGGACACGATGGGATGACGGATCATCTCATCCACAGCAACGACTATCAAGGCGCCCAACGCCCTGGCTATCGTAGCCCGCTACGACAGGGAGTTGTGGTTCAAAATTGCCCCTCTGTTAGACTTCCTTCCGGACGCCAAAAAGGGCTGAGGCCCTTGAAATCCTACAGGAGGGTGAGATTGCTTCGGACCACGCCATCACGGTGGCAACGGACATCGCCGACACCGGTTTCTGTCAGTTGGGCAACGGCGTTTGCTTGAGACGACGAGGATGGCTCAAGGCCACGGATTTCCACCAGGATGTACAAACCAAGGTTTTGGACATGCCCTTCGACGGGAACAACCTGTTTGGGAAGGCGGTTGATGAGTCCCTTCAGGCCATCAAGACAGACACAGAGACTGCCCGGGCACTGGGAGTGCTCCAACAACGACGGCCGTCCTTTCGGAGCTCCGGAGGCAGACAAGGTGCCTCCAAGGGATCCAGCAGTGGCTCCTCCACGTACCGCCAAGCGGCAAGATGTTCGTCCCAGGAAGCCTACAGGGGACGCGGCAAGTCAGGTGGTGCCCGTCGTCGTTGAAAGGGAGGTCAGGGAGGCAAGGCGGCCTCCAAACAAGATTGAACCGACCGTGGAGTCGGGCCCCGGCCGAAGCACCCCGGTGGGAGGCCGGCTGGCGAGGTTCGTCAGTGTGTGGGAGTCCATCTCCACCGACCGCTGGGTGCTGGACACCCTGGCCCAAGGGCACGCCCTCGAGTTTCAGAAGAAGTGCCCTCGCGTTCCACCCATGGCCAGGAAGGAAAATCACGTCCCTCAACTACTGTTGGAAGTAAGGGTGATGCTCAAGAAGGGTGCCATCGAGCTTTTCACAAAGAGGCTTCGGGGTTCTGGAGATTACTCAAGGTACTTCCTCGTAAAAAAGAAGACAGGAGGATGGCACCCCATTCTGGACCTACGACGACTGAACAAGTACATCAAGGCGCAGAAGTTCCGTATGGTCACCCTCCAGCACGTGCTGGGACAGCTGGAGGAGGGCGATTTCCTGTCGTCGTTGGACTTGGAGGATGCGTACTTCCACATCCCCATTCTAAAAAGACACCGAAAGTTCCTCAGGTTCGTGGTCCAAGGGCGGCACTACCAGTTCAAGGCCCTCCCGTTCGGATTGAAGTCGGCACCCAGGGTGTTCACCAGGTGCCTCGCACCGGTGGCGGCGCGGCTGCGCCTACAGGGGATCCACGTCTACCCCTACCTGGACGACTGGCTCATCCGGGCAAGGATGAGGGAACTCGCCGTGGAGCACACTGCGAAGACCGTCCAGCTGCTCATGGACCTGGGATGCTCCATCAACTTTCCAAAATCCCACCTGGTTCCGTCGCAAGTCGCTCTGTTTCTGGGAGCCAAGCTCGACACAGTGGTGCGGCTGGCCTCGCCATCCGAGGAAAGGACCAGGACCATTCTGGGCAAGGTGCAGCGTCTGCTGGCCACGGACATGGCCAGGGTAAGATCTATCAAGTCCCTCTTCGGGATGATGTCCTCCTGCATTTATCTGGTGCGCCTTTGCAGGCTTCGGATGCGCCCCTTACAAGAGTTCTTCGACGCCCGCTGAGTCCAGTCGACGGGCAGATTCGAGGACAGGATCACTCTCAACGAGACGTTCCGTCAGGCGATCCGGTGGTGGGGTACCCGCTCCCATCTGTCGGCGGGCACAGACTTTCAGATCCCAGCTCACCAGGTGACGGTGACGACAGACGCCTCCCTGGAAGGTTGGGGAGCGCACTCCGGAGATCTTCACACGAGAGGCCTTTGGCTCCCGGAGGAGAAGTCACTCCACATCAACATTTTGGAGCTCTGCGCAGTGTTCTGGGCCCTCAGGTCCTTTCTTCTGTCCCTCAAGGGCAAGGTGGTGAGGATCTTCACCGACAACACCACCACGATATTCTACATCCGGAAGCAGGGCGGAACCAGGTCCCCGGCCCTATCCAAGGAAGCCCAGGATCTGTGGCATTGGGCCGTCGCCCAACAGATGTTTCTGGTGCCTCTTCATCTGGCAGGAATAAAAAACACGATCGCCGACTCACTCAGCAGGGAGCTGCGCTCGTGCCACGAGTGGGAACTACGCCAGGATCAAGTGGATCGACTCTTCCGACGATGGGGCGAACCCCAAATCGATCTCTTCACGATGGCGACGAATTCCAAGTGCCGGAGGTTCGCCAGCAGGTTCCCCCAGCCGAGGAGCATGGGCGATGCTTTCTCGTTCCCCTGGGACGGCCTATTTCTTTATGCATTCCCTCCGCTGCCGTTGCTGCTCCGGCTCATCAACCAGCTCAAGAGGTCCCGGTGCAGGATGATCCTTGTCGCACCGGCGTGGCCGGGACAGATCTGGTTCCCGGACCTTCTGGACTTGTCAGCGTCCACCCCAGTCAAGCTGCCGACGGACGCAGACCTTCTCTCCAGAGAATGAGGCGCCCTTCTTCACCACAACCATGAGTCGCTGAACTTGCAGGCCTGGCTCCTGCAGCACTAGAGTTTGGAGGGTACGACATCCCGGCCGACTGCAGAGAGGTTCTTGCAAAGGCCAGGGTGTACTCAACTCTCAAGTGCTACGGACATAAATGGAAGAGGTTCTCTGTCTGGTGCCGTGCACAGAAGATTAACCCTCTGCGGGTTACGGCCCCTCAGGTACTGCCGTACCTACTGTCGCTGGCCAAAGCTGGACTGGCTCACGCCTCCATCAAAATACATTTGGCTGCAATCTCCCGATATACCAGGACTACGGGACGGGCGTCCTTGTGGTCTCATCGCCTGGTGAAAGAATTCATGAAGGCACTATTCCGATCATTCCCGCCAGTGAAGGCTCCTGCCCCGGCGTGGGAGCTTAATGTGGTGCTGACCAGGCTCATGGGGGCCCCATTCGAGCCTATGCATTTGGCGCCTCTGAAGTTCCTGTCATGGAAGACAGCTTTCCTCGTGGCCATCACCTCCGTACGATGAGTGGGAGAGATCCAGGCCCTATCTGGCAAGCCTCCATACTTGACTTTTCATGACACGAGGGGGTGGTGCTGAGGACGCTCCCCTCCTTTATGCCCAAGGTGCCGTCGGACTTCCACCTCAACGAGCCCTTGGTGTTGCCAGTTTTCTTCCCGTCGCCTTCGTCGCCGGCCGAGAGGACTTTGCACTCGCTAGATGTAGCTAGAGCGCTGAAGTTCTACGTGGACCGCACAAAGAGTTTTCGGAAGACGTCACAGCTGTTTGTGAACTTTGGGATTGTGAATCAAGGGAAGGCTCTCTCGAAGACTTCCATTTCCAGATGGCTTTCCGGCTGCATCATGCACTGTCACCGGTTGGCAAACCGACCGCTGCCCGGCCGTCTGAGAGCCCATTCGACCAGAGCGATCGCTGCTACCACGGCGTTCCTGTCTGGTGTGCCCCTGCTAGACATCTGCAGGGCTGCGAGGTAGAGGTCGACACACACCTTCACAAGATTCTACTGCGTCGATCGTGACTCCAGGGAGGAGTCCAGGGTCGGCCAAGCAGTGCTGGGCAACCTGTTTGCCTAAGGTGAGCCTGGTGAGGAGGTGAGAGATGCTTAATGTTGAGTTGTTGTATTGCTTAATGTTGAGCCTTGCCACCTCCCGTGGTTGTGCATGTGTGTACTGCTATGTATTCTCTTATTCATGAGCATGTGAATCCATGCCAGACCCCATGCTGGAGAAGGAACAAGTTACTTACCTGTAACTGTTGTTCTCCAGCATGGGTCTGGCATGGATTCACATGCGAACCCTCCCGCCTACCCCTCTGCGGTTCTTCACTTGGTCATACTGCCACTTATGTGCTACCAAATCTGAGGATGGCTGCCAGAGGCGGGGCTTAGGGAGAGGGCAGTCATTGGCTGGGGGCAGTATGACCCAGAGACCAGTGATTGGTTACTACTAAGAAAGACAGATCAGAAACAAAACTGATACTGATTTTTTTCTATACCGAGGATTCCCGGCCTGACGACGGGGAATATTCATGAGCATGTGAATCCATGCCAGACCCATTCTGGAGAACAACAGTTACAGGTAAGTAACTTGTTCTTACCTTAAAATGGATAGGGGGCTGTAGCTGAGACAGACGTTCCTGGTAGTTCCTGTAGGCTCATGGTTCCTGAAGCAACTGTCGGACTGATCAGAAGTAGGAAGACTGCAGGGTCCTGCACTACCCAGGGAAGAAACCAGCAGCAGCGCCAGACAAGGAATAAAAGATGCGCTCCTTAAAACCCAAGCATGGTCCGACCTCCCTGGCTATCCGGCCCAGTGTAGCTCTGTACAGCGAATTCGACCAGAGGAGGGGTCCTGGCTTGTAGTTTGGGCGAACTGGTTGGTCCCACCAGCTCAAGGAAAGAAGTTTCCTGGAGGATCTTCTCTGTCGTCGGATTTGGAGATTCGGACCTGCAGCAGGGCTTCACCAGGTGGTTATGATATGATATGATTGTTTATTTATATAAAGCCTATGCACAATGTGTTTCAAAGATGTTCAAGGCAAGAGAGGGAACAAGGGAAAATACAACATTCTTACAGGCCATGAACAGTAAGGATGTGAAATTAACTATCATACTCGGCCTGACAACCTTTCAGATAGTGCAAGAGCTAAGACATAGATAAGGAAGGGAGGGGGAGAGTGGGAAGGAAATGGAAACAGACGGGCGACTACCGTACTAGGCCTGACGACATTTCTGGTAGAGCCGGAGAAAAACAAAAGGTGAGGGAGAGGGGTGCAGAAAGGGAGGGGAGGAACAAAACAAGCGACTATCATACTAGGCCTGACGACATTCCAGATAGTGCTGGAGGAATGGTGGGGAGGAAAAAAACAGTAATGGGAGGGTGGAGGAAACAGACGAGGTTGCTATCATATTAGGTCCAGGGACAATTCTGATAGAGTAAGTGCATAGAAGAAAGTAAGGGGAGGAGATAGGAAAAGGGAGAAGGGAAAGGAGGAGAGAAAAGAGATTAAGCAGTCAAAAAGAGTGGAGAAGCAAGAGTGGAGAGCGAATACAATTGCAGAAGTCATTAGTAACACATAATGTTGCAAGCCAGGATACAAGATGAAGATGGGAACAGCATGATTCAGGGCCATCATGAGTACAAGATGCAAAGGAAGTCCAGCATGAAAGTTGAGAAGGAGTGACGCACTGTGAATGAATGAAGTCCATAAGTCAAATCCAGCATTGGCCACAAGACAGTGATGGTGAAGGAAGGCACCAGGTGGGCGGGGCTTGCTAAGTGGTGAAAAAGAGCAGCAGGCAGGAAGGTACCAGGTGGGCGGGGCTTAGGCCAGGTGACCTACATCCCCTTGCACCTGCTCCCCATCTGCAAAGGAAAAGAAGCTGGAGGGCTCCTTAAGTAGGGAAACAGAGCGGCAAGCAGGAAGGCACCAGGTGGGCGTGGCTTGCTAAGTGGTGAAAAAGAGCAGGAGGCAGGAAGGCACCAGGTGGGCGGGGTTCAGTCGTTGTAGGGGTCCTCTTCTTCCAGTTCCTCGTTGGTTCTTCGTTCCAGTGGCGACTCTGCTCTTCCAGTCTCAGAGACCTGCTTTTTATGCAGTTTTCCCCTATTCATACAGCCTGGCTCTCAATCACACAGCAGGGTGGCTGGCCTGGCAAGGCCAGTCCCCTTAGCCAACCAGACAAGAGTGCGACTTGGGTTACCAAGGGAACCCATTGAAGGGGTCCGAAGATCCCTCCCTCACATCCTGCCTACCTAGACTATCAGGCACCTTAAGGACAGCAAACAAAGGAGTCATTCCCGGTTTGGCGCACAGAGAAAAACACGAGTAAGACTTTAACAAAAAGAAATGGCGACTAAACCCAGCGGAACTAAAATAAAATGTATTTGGTCAAGCGGGTTTATGTTTGAGGCTAATATAATAGCCTAAAACATTACCACGTTTACATAAGATAATCGCGCTAGACAAGTTAGGGTAGATACCACTGCCACCAGCCAAGTCTTAATGTTAAGGGAGCGAAAAAAAGGCTCCAAGAGGCACAGACAAAAAGGGATAAGAGTTAACCTTTCCAATACTCCATGTAAGATGGGGTGTACTGGGTCTGTGGTTTAAAGTGACTATATAAAGTTAAAGGCAACTTTACCTGTTTCTGGGGACAACCCTGTGTCACTGCACTGAAGGTGCTGTGTAACACACACAAAAAGTGGTGCACATGGAGTAGGTGAGGCTCCAGTGCCCAAGATCACACAGAAAGTAAAAATACACATAGCAAAACCACATCTAAGAGTGGGCTCATACTCTTACCAGGTGAAAAAAATAAAGAAATCCAGCAAAGCTGCTGGGGGACTCAGTAGCAAAGGGAAATTAACACTTTATGAGAATTCTCCCTGATAGTAGGCAAACTCATGACAACCTGAGGCACATAGCGCATCTGGTGGAGAAAGTTGGTTTCATGCACACCCCCGCAATTCTGCTAGCGGTTGATGCCGAAAAGGCATTTGACCGGGTGGAATGGTCAATCCTCTTTAGAACACTGGAACGGATGGGGTTCGGGGACACATTTCTGAATATGATTAGGGCTAATTACAATTCCCCCTCGATTAGGATAGGCATTAATGGCGAGGTCTTGGGTAGAGTGGAGCCTTCCAGGGGTACGAAGCAAGGGGTTTTCCCTCTCTCCCCTATTATACGCTATTTTTCTGGAGCCACTACTAATCAGGCTCAGGGAGTCAGGGACGATAGAGGGGATGGATATGGGAGGTAAGCAACATAAGGTGGTCGCGTACACGGACAATCTGTTGATGATCATAGTAGACTCGCCCCGCACTTTCCCAGAGGTGATAAGGGAGTTGGAGACCTTTGGGGCGATAGCGGGATTAAAGATAAATAGGAATAAATCAGAAATTCTTCCACTGGCAGGGGACTTGGGGGAAATGAGGAGGGTGGCTGCATCCCTTGGACTAAGGTATGCAGATAAGGGGATCAAATATTTAGGAATAACTCTTACGAGCAGGGTGGGCCAACTGTATGTGGGGAACTTCCCAGACTTGTTGGGGATAATCAAGAGGGACTTGGAGAGGTGGAACCCGCTGGCAATCTCATGGTGGGGGCGAGTATCCTCGATAAAGATGTCTATTCTCCCAAAACGACTATATTATTTTCAAGCTATCGCAATAAAGATCCCCAGGTCCTTCTTCAGGGCGCTAGAAAAGGCTATAACCTCATTTATATGGAAAAAGAAAGCACCAAGGGTATCAAGGGCAGTGTTAAAGGCCCCAATAATGGAGGGGTGTTTGGCTCTCCCGCACTTCTACAGGTATTATCAGGCGGCTCAGCTGTGGGTTCTGAAAGAATGGATGGGGGCGGAGCAACAGAAAATCTGGGCTGAACAGGATAGAGCGGTGGCCAGAACACCACTGAGGGAACTGCTGTGGAAGGGGAGCCAGTATAGACATACAAACCTGCAAGTTAGAGCGTTCATGAGGGCTCCGCTGGACGTGTGGGATGAGCTTGCACGGAGTGGCGCAGTTACAACGGTGCCGGGACCCTTCACCCCCATGTTTGGGAACCCAGAATTCCCACCGGGTATGGAAAAGGGTGCTTATAGGAATTGGGAGTCAGCGGGATGTACAAAAATTGGGGAAATGGTGGAGGATCAGGAGGTGCTTCTGTTTGAAACGTGCATAAGCAGCCTGAATCTCAGGGAATCAGATAGGTTTAACTATGAACAACTTAAACACTGGTTAAATACACCAACGATTAAAGAGGTGGCGACACGGGACCTCACTCAGTTTTGAGAAGTTCGCTATAACCAAACCGGGAACCAGGAAGCTGGTATTGACCCTCCATAAGTTCATCAATGTGCAGGGGGAAAGGGTCAGTTGGACCTATATGGTGAAATGGGAGCAAACCTTTGGGGAGCCCATCAGTAGGGAACAGTGGGAAGAACTATGGGGCGGTATCCCAAGGCTGATCGATCAGGCCAGATGAGGGAGATGTGGGTAAAGGTGATGACATAGTGGCACCTGACTCCATCGAGGTTGAAAGGGATGTTTCCGCAGGTGTCCAATCGGTTCTGGAGAGATTGTGGAGGCGAAGGCACTTGGAGGCACCTTTGGTGGGACTGTAAAAGGATGCAGGGTTTCTGGGTCGAAAGAAAGGCACAGATGCAGGGGATCTTCCCGAATGGGGGAGCGGGTGTGGATGTGTGGGCTCAAGGACCTAGCAGCAAAAGAGTTGTCTAAGTCGCAATGGAGGTGCTTTATGGGACTGCTAATAGCGGCCTGGGCGGCTATAGCCCAGAGTTGGAAGCAGCCAGATCCCCCGCTGGTTTTCAGCTGGTTGCAGAAGGTCTGGACACTGATCACAATGGAAAAACTATCCCACACCCTGAAGGGCGCTTGTGGGTCCTTTGCAAAAGAATGGGGAAAGGTGTTGGAATATCTTCAATCGGATTACATGGATCAGTGGTGCCCACACAAAATAAGAATATTGGACCTGTTCAGGGCATGAGCGATTCCCAGAGGACTTCGAGAATATTCTCCGGCGCGGGGGAGGAGGAGGGGGGTGTTATCTGTTGTATGTTCTGCTCATGAAAATAATAAATACATTTATTTTTAAAAAAGCAGAGTTTTAAAAGAACAACAGAAGAGAAAATGATCCTGAGTAGAGCGCTAGGCTAAAGGGAGCACGGGAACAAAAAGGACTTCCAATCCACTAAAATCTAAAACTAAAAATAAGATATACTTCTTGTGTGGGCCTGAAGGGGGGAATTTAAGCCGTAAATATTCTGCCTCCTCCCCCAGAAAAGGCCTGATGAGTTAAGCAGAGGGATTTAAATTGAACTTGCATTGCCACAGTGAGGAAATGCAAGGAGCTAAGAACAGAAGAGATGTGGTTCCTGAAAGGGGATCCCGTAGCCAGCCGCGCCACAGAATTCTGCAAAATCTGGAGGCGCATAATCAAATAATCCAGCTGCAGCTAACTAGAAGTTGCATGCAGTAGTCCATGCGACTCAAAACCAATGCAGTGACTACAGGAGCGTGCAACAGTGGAAGAAGAAAGCAGAGAATTTCCCAAAGAATCTTTAACTGAAAATGGCTCGACTAGCATATACTGCGCTGATCTCAGCTGCCATGGATAAAGAAGCTGAGAGTTTCACCCCTACATTTTTAACCGGCGATACCGGGGAAGGCAAAGGGCCTATACTGAGGGGTCAAAACAGCAAGGTCCAAACATAGGCCACTGCAGGCAGACCCATGACCATCACCTCAGTTTTGTCCCTGTTCAATTTAAGCCAGTTGTCGCCCATCCAAAATCCCACTGCCTGCAGACACTCACTCCGCTGAGACGCATTATCATTGTCAACAAGGTTTAAACAGACAATCATTTTCTTTAGACAAGAATGAGAGAGATTCCTGAATATCCACAATTTTCTGAACAAAGAAATTAGCTTAGTCACAAACGTAGGAATAGAACTTTGGGAAGAAGAATTTGTAGATGGAGAATAAACAGTATTAAAAAGTGCTTTCGCTGATAGAAAACATTTTCTATACAATTGGTGAACAAAATTACGCTTAGCACCATGGATAGCTTTGATTCATAGCAGTAGCAAGGCAAAACAGAGCTCTATCATTCGCAGAATAAGAGGGACGCCAGACACGCTCAGCTTGCCTGCGTTTAAGGTGCAGCTGCTTCAGATCCTCCTTAAATCATGAACGAGAGGGAAGGCCACAGATTTGAACACATTTCTGTGGGGCTAATGTATCAGCTGAAGTGGTAAAGACCTGCGATAGAGTGGCTAGGTCTGGGACATGACAATAGTTGAAACTTGAAACTGAAATGATAAAGAAGGTGGAAGAGAAACATTAAGTAAAGCAGCTTCAGTCTTAAAGCTAAAAACAAGTGGTAACATCGTAGACGAATAACAAGATTTAGAAATCAGTGCAACACCACCCCCCGGGTCGTCTGCAGCCCGATCACAACAGTGAATGTTATAACCGTCAGGAAGCATTCGAACAATAGACTGGCCTGAAGTGGGTGAGAGACAGGTTTCGCGGACGCACGCACACACGCACGCACGCACACACACACACACATACACACACACACACACACACACACACACACACACACACACACTCTCTCTCTCTCTCTCTCTCTCTCTCTCTTTCTCTCTTTCTCTCTCTTGGTAAGTTCTTAGGGTCTTTATTGTCCTTGTCCTGTACTCCATCAACAAGACACGGGGATGGTAGGGGACACAGATGACACAGGTTTACAAGGGAAACACCGCGCTCACCCCCACACCCATCTTCTCTGCTCACAGCTTTCTCTCTCTCACCAACCGTCACCCAGCAGAACACTTCAACCACCAACATTACTCTGGCAGATGACATCACACACACTGCTACTCTGCAAGGAAACACAAAAGAATGTCTAAGGCAACATGACCAGCACCGAACCCATATTATCCAAACACAGCACAGTACCAGAGATTCCGCACACAGCGGCCGCCTATGCCCAGAACCCCTGGCAACTTTAAAGAATAGGAACCACACACAAGGAAACCATTCACAGGGCAAATCGGACCAAATAGAAAATGCCAACGGCACGCTAACCGCACAACACAACTCACCAAATCCCTCTGTTAACACCTCGAGGCCTAAAAATAATAAACAGAGCACTTACGCCTGTCCTGAGCTGCTGCTCAGGACCTAGGGCTGCCACCCCTAGCCACACTATTGTTAGATAACACTAACACAACTACCTAACCAAACTTACATTCCAACGCACTTAACACCTTCCACTCCGGTCTGCCACCCCGAAGTATCAGAGCTGCCCCTCTGAGCACAAACCAACCGCCCCCTAAGGGAGCAACAACAAATGCCCAACAGCAACCGAGGAACCCACGCAGCACAACCCTGACCGCAGTAAAAAGAACCACATCCACAATACTGCTCCACTACCAAAAAACCGTTGGCCATTTCCTCTTTCTAACATTACACCACTTCTAAACAACCAGCGACAACCTGATTTACCAAACTCGGAATCAGGAGGTAAACTGGCAAAGATAGAACCCCAACCCATAGTGAACTACCTAAGCCCTTAGACCAAGCACTACGGACGACATGAAAATACAACACAACTCGGTCATAGCGACAGGACTGAAGTTAAAACAAACGCTATGAATCACACTGCAGCAAAACAACTGCCCTAAGAACAACACCCAGGCCAAAAGTGACCAACCCTGATAACCATCAGGCACTACTGACCACAACACCAATGCCAATAGTGACCTACCCTTATTACACATCAGGCACTAGTGACCACAACACACATCATAACCACTACATCAACTCCAACCACACACTCAGGAATAATGCCAACTGGGACCAACAACACCATAGCGACCTACCCTGGGACCAAACCAGGCACTATAAACCACAGATAAACATTGCCCTGAGATTCACCACAAAACATAGTGACCTACCCTGGCCTAAACCAGGCACAACATAATAGACAACAGTTCAATGAGAACAGGCACACCTAGTACTCTAAACACAAGACATGGCACTACAACTCAACCCATGACCATACACACAGCGACCAACCCCAGTAAGAACCGGGCACTGTGGAAAAACAACACTACAGTCAAACAGCTCAACACGCACACTCACACACTGGTATAGCAACTTCCCTGACGCTAGGACCAGGCACTATGAACCCCATTGCAGAAATAAACACGCAAACCCACCATGCACCAGCTCCTTGTACACGCACGTACATACTCACCACACCCACCTTCAAAACACACACGTATAAAATTGCCAAACTGTGAAATGCCCAAAACATTACATAATGCATAGCAGAATACGTGCAACAATAACTTGAAATATGCACAGTGGGATATATATATATAGAGGCAATGCTTGAAATGTCACCCCAAGCCTGGATTGATGATCTGACGTATTATCTGAGAAGACTGGTTTCTATGAAGAAAAGAAAAGTTTCACTCACAGGTTTAAAATGCCATTTACGTTAAATACTCTGTACGCTGCCGACGGAAAAACAGTCTTGCTCAATGAAAATGAGGCAGAGTAGTCATGAAAGTCATTAAGAAATCACATCAACAACACTCCCCTCACAACCCAACCACCCCTCCCCATTCCAAGGGACAAGGGCAGGAAAACCCCAACATAAACTCTGCAGAGGGTATGGTAATCTACAAAAAGGCCACAACGAAATACATTCTTACAGACAAGACAACGGCCTTCAAAACAAAACCCCTGTACGTGATACACCCGGGGACCAAAATGGGGACGCCACAGTGAACCTACCCCGTTAACGTGGGCCAAAAAACTCAAACTCTCACAACTCACTCATCACACATACGGCCCGTGACACTAACCTGACCCCATGTTCAATAGTAGAGCTCAAACTACAGAACTCAGTCCGTAATCAGCCAAATGGGGCAAGCATTTCAGAAAATGTTTGACTGGCTGGTGCTGGTAAGCTGGGATCCCAGTCTACGCCCTGATGATACGCTCTCACTCCGGAGTGTTCTGTTCCTGCTCACAAATGCATGCTGAAAACAAGGCTTGAAATGCAGGAAGAACAAGGATCACAACACACGTGACCAAAATCACTCATCACAATACGATCTCACAGTTCCGTTTCAAAACATCCGGACAGCTGAGAACTGGGCGACCCGCAGGAAGAAACAACGTTCCCTTCCGCACGTGACTCGATGGAGACACCTCTGCCATCCGTGATGTCACCAGATGCACTGAAGTCACTGTCCCATCCACATCAGCCGGAGAATTACATTTTCCTTCTCAGGCGCCGTATGAAGCAGGCGCGTTGCACTACAGCACGATCCTGACTCGCCTGAACACACCCACACCGGGCTCACCCCCACACCCATCTTCTCTGCTCACAGCTTTCTCTCTCTCACCAACCGTCACCCAGCAGAACACTTCCACCACCAACATTCCTCTGGCAGATGACATCACACACACTGCTACTCTGCAAGCCAGATTACAACATGTATCATTATTGTATTGCATATATTAACATAAGTAGTAGTCTAGAGAGAATTTAGAATAGTAGAATGGGGGGAATAAGGCTCTAGAATGTGTAGGTTAAGAGTTCAGTTGGAGCATGAATAAAGTTGAATAAGGATGCATAACCTGTCGTGTCTTTTGACTATAACACAAGGAAACAACTACATAACAATGATCTTGCAGCAAGTGAAAAATATGAGCAGAATGCACCACTAAAGACTGTGCATTGATCAAAAAGCATTTCATATGGTTAGTCTTAGGAGATACCAAAACAGGGCTTGCCTTAGTTGTCAAAGAAACGCTCAGAGGCCACTGAGTGATCGAGGGGGCTAACTATAGTAAGGCTGCACAAGACAAATGTATAGGAGTACTTGTAAGTGACAGTATTTTTTTTTTTTTAAAACTTTTATTTTTGAACGGCAGAGGTACACAAGGCAGTAGGTACATAGCATTAACATCTTGGAGCAACACATCAAAAGGGATACAGCAATCACAACATGAACAGCCGGGCGGTATCTGAGAGGGAGCATAGTAATCCAAAGACAAGGGTACAAGGTGGGGGCTCACCCAGTGGGATCAGAGCCCGACGGGGCAGGAGACAGACCAGATTCGGGGGTGGCCTCGTCCCGGATACTGAGGTAGGTGTTGAATGCAGCCTAAATGTTCCTGGGGCGAGACTGGGCGGGGAGCATGGACAGGTATTCTTCTTCGCAATTGCGCAACCAGGTGAGTAAGCGCAACCATTTTTGAAAGGCCGGGGGAGCGGGGCTTTTCCAGCTCTGGAGAATGCACTTTTTAGCAATCATACAGCCTATGTTTAGGAACTTAGCTAGGCGCCTGGTTCCATCAGTTTTCCAGACCCCAAACAGAATCGACAAGGGGTCAGGATCAACCACAGTTTCAGCTATGTCAGAAAGCGTTTTCAAGATGCATTCCCAGAACCCAGATAGCTCCCTGCAGAGCAGAAACATGTGCAGGTGATCAGCCCCCTCAGATCCACAGCGAGGGCACCCGGCCGCAGTGGCCCGGACGAACGTCGAGGTCCTGTGTGGAGTATAGTAGAGCCTATTGAGAAGTTTGTACTGTATGGCTCGGTAGCGGAAATTGAAGGAGACTTTTTGAGTATGTAGACACATTGCGCCCCAGTCGCCATCAGACAACTCCAGGCCCAGCTCATTCGCCCAGTCGTCACGCGCCCTAAGTGCTGGAGTTGTGATGGACTCCTGAAGGATCCTATATAGTGAAGAGACGACACTACGGGCGCCGCCTGAGTTGGCAATGTATGCGATCGCCGGGTTATCCGGGGGCTCATCGGGAAATGAGGGCCATGCAGTGCGGAACGCTGCCCGTAGCCTATAGTACTGGAGGGTCTCCAAGGCGGATCTAGTGTGGCCCTGTTTCCATGTTTGGGGGTCAATGAATGGTAGAAATCGGACAGCGCTTGATACCCCAGCATTCACCAGTGTTGGGCCAGGGCGTTATCGTGTGTAGGTTCCAGAGCAGGCAGGCGCCACACCAGGAGCCATTTGTAGTAGGGAGGGGACCCGACCATCGGACTTAGCAAGCGTTCCCATGCGTGGATGGTCGTGGCGACAGGGTCAATGGGTGAATCAGGTGTGTAACGGCGATGTAATATAAGGGACATCATGTTGGTACCGGCGGCTGCTAGTCGCTCCAACTTGACATGTGGTCGCGTTGGAGAGCCCGGGTACCAATGGGTGGCATGTTGAGCCTGGGCCGCAGTCCAGTAGAGTAACAGATTCGGAGCGGTGAACCCCCCTTGTTTATAGGTGAGTGCCATGTCAGACCACTTCTTACGCACTGCACCGGAGTGCCACAGGAACTGAGCGCATAGTGTATGCAATTTAGTGAAGTAGGCCTTCCCAGGCCACACGGGAACGTTGCTAAAAGTGTAAAGAAGCTTGGGGAGCAGGATCATTTTAATTAGGGAGAGACGACCAGCCATGGATAGTGGGAGCGACCGCCATCTTAACATCTTGGCCTCAGCAGTTTGCGCCGCGGTGGAGTAATTGTCGGTTATCAGAGTAGATTTGGTCAAGGATATCTGCACCCCCAGATATCTGACACCGTCCGGAGACCAACAAAGGGGGTACTCAGTGGTAGGTTGTTGGGTAGATTTCGTGAGCGGGAAGATATCCGACTTTGAGTAATTGATCGTGAAGCCAGAGTAGGTACCAATACGGGTGATGTCCCTAAGTATGGGATCAATGTGGGTCGCGGGCTCTCTAATGTATAATAGCACGTCATCTGCATATAAGGATATGATTTCGGGGTCATCCTTCAGCCGTATCCCCCTGCGGGCATGCCGAGCCCGGACATAGTCCGCCATTGGCTCAATTGCAAGGGCGAAGAGGATCGGGGAGAAGGGGCAGCCCTGCCGGGTACCCCTGAAGAGTGTGAAGGGGTCGGATGTCAAAGAGTTGGCTCTGACCCGAGCCACAGGGGAGGCGTATAGTAGCTTAATGAACCCGATCATGTTTGGGCCAACTCCCATCGTCTCTAGCACCAGCCACGTGTAGTTCCAGGAGACCATGTCAAAGGCCTTCTGAGCGTCCAGAGTGACCGCCACGGCCTGGGCCTCTTGATTTATACGAGACATGACATTGAACAGTCTTCTTATATTATGTGAGGTGGACCTGCCGGGAACGAAGCCCGCTTGGTCCTCGTGGACCAGATATGGCATAATGGGGAGAAAGCGGTTAGCTATGGTCTTAGCAATGATTTTCGTGTCTAGGTTCATGAGGGAAAGGGGCCTGTAAGACCCACATTCGTCGTCCGGTTTGCCAGGCTTGAGCAGTACCATGATGATGGCCTCACGCATGGACGGGGGAAGAATAGAAGAGCGGAGCGCTTCGACCCAGACCTCGAGCAACTTGGGAGCCAGTATGGACACGTGTTCTTGGTAGAACTCAGCCGTGAGGCCGTCAGGTCCCGGCGCCTTGCCTTTGGGCAGGTTAGATATGGAGGTTACTATTTCGTCCAGCGTTATCGGGGAGTCCAGCTGGTCGCGGGTAGCAGGGGAGATTTCGGTGGTGGGGATCTGAGTAAGCAGCTCGCGCATGTGTCGTTCGGAGTGTTCGGGAGGCTGGGAGTAGAGAGACCTGTAGAACTCGGTATATACCTCCAAGATCTGTTGGTCAGCCCACTGTGCATTGCCAGATGCATCTTTGATGGAGGTGATCTGAGCTCGACCAAATTCCCCCCTCACCACTCCTGCCAATGTCTTCCCCGGTCTGTCCCCCTCGCCATATTTCCTGGCAGCTTGTGGGCGGCTGAAGTACTGGACTTCATTGGTAGCGAGCGTATTATATGCCTGCAGTTCCTCGCTGATTTGGAGAAGTAAGGCGGGATTGGCGCCAGTGGAGCATTGCTGCTCCAGCTGTTTCAGTTTGGCTTCAGAGCGATCGAGGCTGGCTCGGATAGCTTTCAGTACCCCAGCCTCCCGCGAGATGGACATCCCCTAATGTATACCTTAAAAGCCTCCCACCGAACCGCAGCTGAGGTGTCCTGAAGAGAGTTGTGGTCAAAAAAGGATATAATGTCTGCAAGTATATCAGCCCTAAAGACGATGTCCCCGAGGGCCTCAGATTTGAAACGCCAAGTGCTCAGAGTCGGGGTGGGTATACCCAGCCTCACAGAAAGTACGATTGGAGCGTGATCGGGGGAGAATCCAGGACCCCTCCACCCCTCCCATGGTTTCCTTGGACACTAAGAACAGGTCTATACGAGACGAACTGTCGTGGACCGATGAGTAATAAGTGTACTCCCAGGACACGGGGTGTACTGTCCTCCAGGCGTCGCAGACATTGAGCGTCTGCATATGGCCACACAACCTGCGTGCGGCACTTGTAAGGGCTCGGGAGGACGTGCCAGTCCTGTCCAAGACAGTGTCAAGGATAAGGTTTAGGTCACCCCCCCATATAATCTGGACCCCCACGTAGCCCAGTAGTATGGCAGTTACCGCATCAAAGAACTCAGGAGAGTCAACGTTGGGGCAGTATGTGTTAACAAGTAGGTATTCTCTATTCACCATCGTGCAGTGTAATATGATATAGCGACCCTCGGGGCACACGTAACTTTTGTGCAGGATGAATTTGATCGATTTGTGGATCATTGTGAGGACTCCCCTGGATTGGGAGGAGTATGAAGTGAAGAATCTATTGGGACCCCACGATGGGGCCATGGTGCCTGGAATGTGGGCATTGGAGTGTCTCCTGCAGGAGTAGTATCCTGCAGCCATGTCTATTAGCAAAGGCCATGATCTTGCGGGCCTTGGTGTGATTGCTCAATCCGCGAATGTTCCAGGACATTATAACGGTAGACATGTCAATGGCGGATCTCTAATCCCGATGTACCCGTATCAATGAACATCCCAGGTGTAGCAACAGTGTTCACTGTCGGGTTTGAGGTCGGGAGTGCGCTTATGTATTGCCAGTGTGCGTGCCGTGAGCCTTAGTGTGCCGTGTTTTTCAGATACCCCATCACCGCCCCCCACCCTCACCGCTGACCCAACTACAGCAGTGTAAACAATACCCACCCTCGACTGTGCAGAGCTGGGCCGACCCCAACATGGCCCAGACTGCGCAAAAGCCCAACAGGGGCTGGCCCACAATAAGGGCGTATACAAAACCAGTGCAATCGCAGTGGGGTGCGCCGTTGCCGTGCGGGAGCACGCTAGGAACCATTGGTTCCGTTACAAAACGAGCATTGTTAGCGGGCAATACTGTAATACCCCAGTCCCGCCCCATGGAGCGCAGCGAGCGACACACATATCACATAGATTCAGCAACCCAGCCCAAGCGGAGCTATGAGAGGAACCACCTTATAGTGGTCGTAGATAGAGGGGAACGGTTGCGGCCAGACCACGGGAGCTGTGCATATTAGAAAGCAGCAGGAGTAAGTGTGGTAAGGTGACTTGAACTAGGTGACAGTTGCTCCTCAAGGAGCAATACCTAGGCCCACATAGGAAGCATTGCATACAAGTGGATACAGAGGTGTGATCGCTCGCGTATGCGAACCGAGAGAGGCGGGACTCAGTCCACATATTGGCATAGCATCAAGGCATCACAAGGCAATTATAGAGTTCACTCGTTATTCATGTTGTCATCAGCCGGAGGATGGAGCGGAACATGTGCCTCAATGAATTTAACCGCCTCAGAAGGCACAGTAAAAAAGTATAGTTTATCGTTGAACGTGAACTTCAGGCGTGCAGGGAAGAGGATGGCATATGGGATGTTCCTTTCCCTGAGGAGTTTCTTCACTCCAAGGAACTGGCGACGTTCCTGCTCAACTCCGGTGGAAAAGTCGGGGAAGATCCTGATGACCTGCGAGTCGAAGCGCAGCTCGCCTTTCTCCCGTGCGAGGCAAAGAATTAGGTCGCGGTCTTTGAAGCTCAGGACCTTGGCAATGATGGGTCTCGGAAGTCACCGGGTTTAGGCCGAGGTGAGAGCGCCCTATGGGCCCTTTCAATGGTGAAGAAGGGAGACATGGCCGGATTACCCAGTAGTTCCTTCAGGAGTTCCTCGACCGCTAGTTCCAGTCGACCCTTCAGCGCATTTTCAGGAACACCCACGATGCGTATATTGTTCCTGCGTGACCTAGATTCGAGGTCATCACATTTGGCTTTGACCGCCTTCATATCCGAGACCAGAGTGGACACCGTGCCCTGGAGTGTAGATATATTATCCTCATTGTTGCCAATCCTGTTTTCGGTCTCCGTGATTCGAGTCCCCTGCTGATCCAGTTTGGCGCTCAGTGAGGCTACATTGGCATTAATGTCATCGAGCTTTTCATGAAAGGCCGCAAAGTTTCTAGCCATGGACTCCATTATCGTTGTGAGGTCAGTAGTGGGTGCCTCTGAGCCCGGCGGTTCATCAGCAGGGTCGCATGGTGCGTGGGCTAAGTCGGGTCTCAGGGCGGCTTTAGCGAATTTGTCCATGGCCCCGGTTTTATTGTTATTCCTCGATCTGTTGGACATCGTGAATGTCGTGGCGGGGCCCCGGACGGCCAAAGGGAAGATTCGTGTGGGAGGAAGCAGGAGAGGTTCAAGGCAGATGACAATGGTCCAGCTCGCCAATTCAAGCAGATCCCGACCTAGATGATAGGAGCTGTGGCGTCAGGAAGGTATAGAGTAGCAGCAGGGATGGCGCGATCCAACCGCTCTGGAGAGTGATGCTGGTGTCCAGAACAGGCCCGGAGTGGGCACCAACCGCAGGAGTATGGGCCTTAGTGAAGATGAAGGTGAAGACCAGCAGGCCGCGCCAGAGTGTGGGCCCCAGTGTTAGTCCGGGGTCGCCGCGCCCGGAGGGTGGCGGGAGCGGGCCGACCCGAGTCCGCCGGGATGTAGGGACACGGGCCCGGAGAGCGATCAGAGTGGCGCGGGAGCCAGCCGGGGCCGCCCGGCACAGGGACCGAGGCCCAGGACGAGGATGGTCTGTAGCGGTAACGGGGGCCTCAGCGCGCCGCAGCCCCAGCAGCCCCTCACCTGGTATGTAGCCCGCAAGTGTCCAGTCGGGAAGTGGGTGTAGCTCCTCAGGTCTTTGGGTGTCGCCGGAGGTAGATCCGATCTCGGCAATGGTGCAGGGCGGAGGTCGTAGGGCGCGACAAGGCCGCCAATGTCAGACTAGCGGGCCCCAGTCAAGCGCCGCCGCCAAGCCCAGCAGTGGGCGCAGCTCCCCCCAGAGAGGCGCGCCGTCCAAGTGTCGAGTCGCGCGGAGGAGAGACAGCCAGGGGCCTTCTAGTGCCGGGTCTCACGGTCGGGGAGAGTGGGCTGAGCGAAGGCCAAAGAAAATCCAGGATGGTCGGCAGAGGGCACGGCCCGAACAGCAGGCGCCAGTCCTGTGAATAGTGCGACCCAGTCCGCGGCGCTCCCGGCACAGATCACAGGCCCATCGATGTACGTCTCCGCAGGCGGGCCAGTGGAGGGATGCGGCGGGGTAGGCCCAAGGGTCTCACAGAGTGGATCTCCGGTTCCCAAGGTCCGATCCGAGTCAGGATCACATCGACACGTAGCTACAGCTATAGGGATGCCAGTGGGTCGGTCGATTAGTCACAGCACTACATTAGCCCGCAGATGTCATCGGATGAAGAGCGGCTGTGCACGGAGCTCAAGAGCTAGGCAGCCATCTTGACGGCTGCTCAACAGCGCCCCCCCTAAGTGACAGTATTAAAAAGAAAAGTTGCACCATTACTCCATGGGCATAGACAGGCTTAACTTGGGCGTGAAAGAGGTGCTGCTGCTGTGCACGTCGGCTGCGCTTTCTGGCTTGAGGTCGATTAAAAGGACACATGATTAGACAAAGCCAGTCAGCAACCACCTTTTGAGTATCCAGCGAAGAAAGACTCAGCCGTGAGCGTGCGAGTCAGAAAGGAAAACGATCCAGTAGCCACTGGGACGAGCCCTGGTGTACTGCAGAGGCCAGGAAATAGCTTGTCGAGCCAAGGAACCAAACACTAAATAAAGTAAAAAAAGAAACCAAAATCAAATTAACTCAATAATAGCATATTTATATCGAAAAGTATGATCGTAAAAGAAAACGTGGCCTCCATTCACCCGCCCTTGAACAGAGTGGCACATCGTACCGTCAGGAGCCAGTGTTATGGAACTTTACAGATGTTCGTTGTTTACTTCAACACTTCAACAACGTCCCATTTACTGTTCTGTTTCAAGTACACACAGACACCCACTGCCCATCCTAATCCGGCTCGGCTCACGACCAGCTGCCACACTCTGAACTCTCATTCACATCATCCATCTTTCCAGACACCTGATCATTCAACCCTGCATGCACTCACCCATTCATCCCTGCATGCACTCACCCTTTCACAGACATGCAAAATACTATACTCCTGGCTCCATGTAGCCAGTCTCTGGGTTACCATGGCTGCCTCCCCACACTTTATCACTGCTGCACAACAGTTCTTCAAGAAACAGTTTCTAGGCTGAGTAGATGTACATTATTGTGCACCTTTGTCCATTTGTTGTTGTGAAGAAAATTGACTTTACAGTGTGGGGTCTGGAAATAGAACAGAAATATGTGAGGCATTCTGTAGGTATTTTGTTCATATCCTAGAGTGATCATACCCCACCTGCATAAAAAATTATGAAAATCAAAACAGGATCTGTAATTGTGCGAAATTGACATTTGGAATCATTGTATTTGGTATCACGTTAGAATTTAGGTCAGCTGAATAAGATTCATATGTATAATCTTACTAATTTCCCTCGATGCGGGGGGTAACCATTCTTGGCACTGTACTGAGGTAGTATACCTAAATGTGTACTCAAGTAATTATCCTTAAATGTATGTGGTTGTGATCCTTTCTTGTTAACTATTTCATTTGATTTGCAAATGTGCCACCAATGCCTTTCTTTTTCACGGTTTTATTGTTTAGGTCTTGGATCCAGAACAAAACCACAGCTTTACTGATCATTATTTAAATGTTGCCTTTGACCTATCTCAAGTGCTTTTTATCGCGACGGCCAACACCATGGCAACCATTCCACCTGCTCTCTTGGACAGAATGGAGGTCATTCAGGTACCAGGTAAATACAACTGTAAAGTCACTCTTTGTTTGAAAATGTTTAGGAGTCTTTGTAGTATGTCGCTATATTTGCAGATCTGTGAAAATGATAATCATATATTTTTCTGCCCGCCATGAATCATTTCAGATATTTTATCAGGGAAGTCATCTTACTTGATTTCTTCATTATTTAGCCAGACACAAACTTTCCAGTATGAATGTTGTTGCTATTGGAGGCATTGTATTTTCAGCATTGCATTGCATTGGTACAGATTATACATATCATCTTTTCAATCTCAGATTATATTTCACAAGTGTTCAGTGGCTGTGTAACCATAGTACCTTAAGGGTCATAGCGGGATAATGATGAGCAGAATCCAGCGTTGTCAATTACCAAAATTGAATATGCTCAATATATATTGCAGCTTTGCTTTGTGCCACCTGCAGCAAGTGTCTCTTCAGAGTGCCAAGAATGAAGGGTAGGTGAAGAAGGGATATGAACATTAGGCAAGTGCGATGGAGGAGAGACTTGGGAGAGTACGTTTTAGAGAAATTTGTTGGAAGGAAGGGGTGGGGAAGAACTATTTTGCAGCACAACTATGTGTTGCCATCCCGTTGTCACACTGCGATGCCTTTTCTTTCTGCACAATTGGTCGTAGTCTACAAGTAGATGTTCTAGGCTAGTATAGGTAGAGGGAACCCTGCTGGACCCAGATTGCCTTTAGAGATTTTTGAAACCATAGGTAGGTCTTTTCCATTCCTAAGGTTTAATGTAATTTGTTTCTGAGGCTCGGGTCAGTAGCAACATAGTTAACAGCTATGTTCTTGTTTCAAATAATTTTAAGTCAGCAAGCGTGAGGTTTGAGATTGCTGAACATAGATTTTTCTTTGGATTATCTTAAGGACCAGTGGGTAGTATATCATATTTTGGCTTCCACTGAGTTTAGCGTAAAGCCAGTATATTGATTTCAGTGCCCCAGTAATATTATGTTTACCAAACCCCATGATATTTCAGGCCATCCTGTCTTCGATCAATTGGTGTATTTACTTAGGTAGTTCAGAGTGTATGCTGATACATTAGTCAAATTATTTCAATGCTATAGTTCTGGATGCATCCATCCTTATAATGGTGAAAGGACTTGTTGCTAGCATATATACTTGGAACTTATTTGTTTTTGTAGTGTGAAGAATTCAGACCTTCAATTCCAGCTCATAGCATGGTGACCATTTTTTGGTAGTGTAAACCTGAACATATGGAAGGAGCTGCAGAGTCAACCTCTGTTTACATGCTCCTCCCCTAGGAGATGTTATCCAAAAGTCAGAAAGCTCAAAGAGTGGGGACCTGGCATTGCCCCTGGCTCAAAACCCTATCCCCAACTTCTGCATCCAAGCTGGGTAAGGTGATTCTTGATAGAATGAAGTGATATGACTAATGGTCTCTTGTGTCACAGAGACACAGCCACCACACTGAGGGGCACTTGGTTCTGTTGCCCAACAGTAGGAGAGAAACCCTGATTGGAAAGGCTGCTTGCAAAATGGAAACGCTACAGGATTCTCTCCATCTGCAGCGATCACTGCTGTCTTGATGTTTATTATCCATGCAAGCCATAGGCTAACTAACCTCTGCCCCAACGGCAATCTTAAATAGCCATCTGGGGATGCAGCAGGTTTTTTGGCAGAGAATACTGACGTACGCAAAGCAAGGCTCCGGAAAGAGTTGGATTTCTGAATTTAGTGCAAGAGGAACCACTATCCCATAGCACCTGACAGGCTTACCTTTGAACAGCAGTGATGTTTTGGGTCTCCCTCTAGAGAATCTAGGAACTCATGTATATTGCACTTGAGTGAATGATCAGTATCTTCTCTACATAGTTTTATCACTAAACCAAAAAGTATTTACACTTGAAATATAATTGTCTTTTATATTCATAAATAGAAATGCATTAAAAATGATCTCACTATTGTTTACCATTTAAGTATCTGTATTTATTTTCGAGATACTATATGACCATTACAAATATTGTAATAAAACAGTATACATTTATGTCACAGATGGTGTTATGAATTTGCAGAGTCTCCAAGAGAGTTGAAGGGTTTTTATTCTTTTAAACAATTTAAAAGGTGCAGATTACTCCATTTTAATATGTGCAGACTGTTTGTTAATTTGTGTGGATTGTTCGGTGCTAGGCATAAGAGGTGTTAGGAAACATTTCCCTTAGGTGTAATTTTCCCTCCATTTATGGACCCACCAAACATTTTGCTTTTGTTTAGCTTAACCGACCTAACCTTTACCAGTGGTGGGTTTTTGCTAATTTGTTATGGGGAAACGGACAAGTCCTTCAGGCTGTGAGTACTGGTAAACTTTTTCCCTTAGTCTTTGACTATGTTGCCATTTCTTGGTAACCTTTATCTATGTTCCAAGTACCTTACAGTACCACACATAGGGGTCCTTTTGTTTTATGGCCCTAGCCCCCTTCTAAGGATTTTTTGGGTGTTTCTACAAATTTGACTAGGGTGAACTGGTTGCAGCTGTTTACTTTTAAAGTATTTTTACTTCATGTTTATGGACCATACCACATTTACCGCAAGACTGTGGCCAGTGCTGAAAATGGCCGTGCCCCAAAGTCTTTTGTTCTGTTCTTTGGCCATTTTGTCCCTTTGCCTTTACCCGTTTATTCCTTATTTGGGCATGTACTCTCCCACAAACAACGCATCTTTCGCAGGCTCCTGCATGTCACGTATGCTAGTGCCCAAGAAGAGGGTTGGGACTGTCTTCTCCCAATCCACACTACTTGTGCAAGTATGCCTGGTAGGCCTGAATGACTGGAACCACGGTGGGCCACGATTGCCCCACGCCTGGCATGCATGCAAGAGAGTATATTTTCCATTGGTTGTCCTAGATTTGAGTGTGAAACTAATCTTGGATTCTTATCCCTGGGGTGGGACTAAGGCATCCCTTATTGCTTGCCATTCTGTGTCTCTGTTTAGGTGATTCCCAGTTGCTGCTCCTACCTCTTAACCATCCCCTCCACCCAAAATGTCCCCAACATTTACCTTTCCCTCCACCCCCCCTTTGAAAAGCGATCACATGAGCCCAGCCCACAACCTTCGGGGCAACCGGCTCAAAGCCTGACAACCAACCTTAATAGATACCAATAGTGCCTCTTGATGGCATAGGTAAACATTATAGTTGCTTCAGTTCTGCCTAATGTTCTTTTGAAGGGGCTCTGCATCCATTCCAGGTCCATCACCTGAAGTGCACACCGAACTACAGAAGGAGCCAAGTATCTGAACGAAAGAGCAGATTCGTGGAACCGCCGGAGACGTGCTGGAAGGTTTGGCACCCTGACCCCGCTGTTGTCTCGTCGGACCCCTGCTTTGGTATCGTATCAAGAAGGCCTGCAAGGGCGCTTCAACCCTGTGGAGTAGTGGGACCAACTACTCTCTGCACCTCCTGCTTACCCTCGCAAAGAGCCTCTTCGGAAGTGTTCCTGGACCATGCAGCAAACTGACCAGCTCGAACCTGGGGTATCATACAGGAGCGCTGCTGTCCCGAGTTGAGACTCGAGACTATGGGAATCGATTACTTGTGGTTCTTGACCCCGTCCCGCATAAACCTGTTGTCCAGGCTCCCCTGGGTCACGGTTTATGAGAGTGCACCACGCTGCAAACATTTGCGGTTCCTGTGTTGCCCCGTGTGGTGGCTGTTGCTGTAAGTGCCTGAAGACCTGCACCCCGTGTCCTGAGACGTGCTGCACCAGAACTATCCTTCTCCTTTCTTCGAGAGCAAAGAAAGACTACTGTCCCACCAAGCACGATCATCCCACTTCGCAGCCACTGAGAGCTGGAGCAACTTAACTGCAAGGGTGAAACCTACTAGCAAACTGGACTAGACTGGCAAAGTTTGGCCCAGATTGTGTCGAGGGTCGGTGAGTACTTGCATCACTTACCGGTGGCCCCCGACACATCCATTCATTTTACTTACAAGAATCCTTGAAAAGATACTCAGCTTAGCTGGGCTAACCTGTGCTCCCCAGCTATTCCCGAACTCAGAAAGTCGCTTTATCTGCAAGGGTAGACCCTCTTCAAGGAGTAGAGCTTTATTCTTCATTGCCTCAACCCCCTTCCTGAACAGCTACAGCTCCCTGAAGAGAACCTGCTTTTCGCTTTACGCATGACAGCACATTGTTAACGCACTGCTGTACATTCCAGCATAAGGCTCCTCGCTTCTTTGGGCTGGACTGCATAAGATGGGGATGTACTTCAAAGAACTGCTTAATGCAATATCTGCGTTGAACGTACCTCTTCTGTTGCAAGTTGTGGTTATTTTCTCCCCTTTCATCAGCATTAGGCTAAACGCAATTTGTATATATGAGTGAAAAGCATGTGTGGTAACTGTTTTATTAATACTGTGGTTCATGTGTTTAGTTATTAAGGCCTAAAATGCATGTATTTTGTATGTACATTTTTCTAAGAGTATTCTGTGTAGTTTTACTGTGTGTGCTCATTGTGGGCTTCCAATCACTCTCACCCCTCCTGAGACTTAGGGCCTCATTACGAGTCTGGCATTAAACCTGCCGGTGCTTCCGGCGGATTGCTGCCAGATTTGTGACATTTTACCGGCAAGCTAGCTGCCGGTAAATGTTGATCCCCCATTGTGTGGCAGAGTTGCAAGCGGAGATGGACTCCATGCTTCCTCAATTTGCTTCCATCAGGGCTGGTTAGTGGTTAGCTGCCAGGCAAAGGCGTGTGAGAGTTGTGCTGCAAGACAGTACCTGGAGACATCTGTAAACACCCAGACTCCCCCCTGCCATGCCCCGGAGCATGACTCTCTTGGCTATTCATGGTTTTTTCCTACCCCATATGTATTTTAGCAACCCTTTTTGTAGCTTTTGGAGCTATTTCTCTGGGATTGTGACTGGAAGGGCGATGCTCTGGTAGATTAGTTTTGGGACTTAATTTGTGTTTAGGGCTTTAATTCTCCGTAGCCATGACACCTCTTGTTTGTGTTAGTGCTCCAGGTCGTTTTGCAGGTCCCTGAATAGTTGCGGGAAGTTAGCCCAGTATACTCCCTCAATTTTATTCTGTATCTGAACCCCTAGATAATTGATGTGGGATCTAGTCCAGGGGACGGGGCCTGTGTTTGCCAGTGCTTTTTTGTGCCCATGTGAAATATTCATCCCCAGGGCTTTGTATTTCACGTAGTTAACCCTACAACCTGATGCCTCTCCAAATGCTGAGATCTCCTGCCAGAGAGCTTCTAGGGAGTCATCAGTCTGGGTTAGGGTGAGAAGTATGTCATCCGCATACATAGAGGCCCTATAGCAGCTGCCACCCACCTTTAGGCCTTGCATTCATGGATTTTTGCGGATTCTGGTCGCAAACGGTACCATGGAGAGTGCGAAACTTTACAGGTGATAAGGGGCAACCTTGCTGTGTGCCTCTGGATATAGCAATTTTCGGGAATCTAGTGCCATTTATTCCCAGGGATGTGGTGGGGTGTTGATAGTTGGCAAGGGTCCATTTAATGAATCTTGGGCCGAAGCCATAGTGGGCCAATGTCTCCCTTATGTACTCCCCAGTCTAGTAGGTCAAAAGCCTTGTGAGCGTCAAGCGATATCACCGCTGGTTCTACTCCTGTCCTGGATGCGCTCTCAATTAAACTTAGGGGTTGTCTATTGTAAATTTGTCTAATATAAATATAGGGTTTGTTTGGTCTGGGTAGATTAGTTTGGGGATGACCCTCTCCAGTCTGGCTGCCAGGCTTTTTGAGAAGATTTTAGCCTTGTGGTTCATTAATGTTATAGGTCGATAGGAGGCACAATGCTCTGGGTCTTTTCCTGGTTTTGGGATGAGCACTGTTAAGGATTCTTCCATGGAGGGGGTAATGCTTCCTGTTGTCAGGAAGGAGATAAATAATGTTGTGAGTTGGGTGGCTAAAATGTAGGCATATGCCTTATAGAATCGTGCCATAAACCCACCAGGGCCGGGGGGCTGCGTTTTTCATGGATTTTATTGATCCGTTACCTCCTCTATTGTGACGGGAAGCTCGAAGGAGTCTAATTGGGGTGGTTTATCCCATCTATGATAACTTCAGATTACTGATTTGTGCCGCTTTCTCTGTTGGAGTCCCCAACATGATCTCCCTGTGGTGGTTCATCATTCCCTCTATTTTATACCCCTCTGCGTACAATGTCGTTGCATCTGGGCCCCTGAGTGTTTGGATGTTATTTCAGGTGTGTATCTTTTTTAGCTAGTACACCTGGAGCAGATTTGCTTTATTGCTATTCCTATAATAATATTGTTTAGTATATGCTAATGCCTGGGTGGATTTGTCTTCTAGGTGCATTTCCAGAGTGGATTTTGCTTTTTTGAGTTCTCTTCCTGCTTTTGTGGTTTGGTGCCTTTTGAACACTTTTTCCAGTTCCGCCACACTCTCCTCGAGCCTAGTTTGTTGCAACTACCCATGTCTCCTTTGTGCTGCAGCATATTGATTAGAGCTCCCCGCACCACTGGTTACATTGCTTCCCAGACCGTTGCCTCGGAGCACCCCTCTGAGGTGTTTTAGCTATTTGTTTCCCAATTGCTGCATCTTGAAGCAATGAGTCTTGCAGCTTCCAGTGCCTTTGTGACAGGTTTGGGAGATCCTGCACTCGGGCTAATACTGGCACATGATCTGATAGCACTCTAGGTTGAATTTGCACTCTTCGATGCAGGGGAATAGCACGCTGGACATCAGAATTGGGTCTATTCTAGAGAGTCCTTTGTGGACGTGAGAGTAAAATGGGTTGTCATGGACTCCTTCATTAGCGAGTCTCCATATGGCTACTAGCCCCGTTTCCCTCAGAAATTCGACAAAATCTATTGCCCAAGAGTAATCTTCTCTTGACAGTGGTAGGGTTTTGTCGTTGTGTGGGTTAAGGACCAGGTTGAAGTCTCCTCCTATGAGGAGTCAGCCTTCCGCGAATGTGGAGATGTCTGGTATGATGGTGCGGAGAAAGCGGTCTTGTGCACTGTTTGGGCAGTATATGGAGGCAAAGGTTAGGGGTGGTTCCAGCAGGTGACCCTTTCCTAGAAGATATCTCCCCATCGGGTCTCCTTTTACAGTTATTTGTGTTAATGATATCTATCCCAGTGTATCTCCGCCCCATAACCAATTCAAACTTCATCCTTAAACTGTTGGATAAGGTAGCTACTCAGCAACTCCAACAATTCGTAGAGAACCAGGAAATCCTGCACCAGCAACAATCTGGCTTCAGAGCATTCCATAGCACCGAAACAGCCATGCTGGACTTGCAGAATCGGATGTTGACTATGCTGGATGACAACAAGTTGGGGATGTTGATGCTGCTAGACCTTAGCGCCGCATTTGATCTGGTGGATCACCCCCTCCTTATCAAGGCTCTTAGAGAGAATGTTGGTTGCTCGGAAGGGGCCATTGACTGGCTTCTGTCCCTTCTTGCCAACCGCCAAGCGAGAGTACACTGGGGTAACAGTTTCTCCGACCCTTGTGATATCCTATTCGGAGTACCCCAAGGGGCCAGCCTATCACCAATGTTGTTCAACATCTATATGCGCTCCTTGTGTAGCCTATTGGTGAAAGCTGGAGTGTCGTTTACAAACTACGCAGATGAGACTCAACTCATACTGAAGCTAGGGGGTAGGAATCACACCACAGACAGCGAAGTGATCACCAGGGTTTATAAGATCATTGACGACTGGATGCAGGCAAACTGGATGTGCTTGAATGACTCCAAAACTGAACTGATGTTGTTTGGCTCCAGTCGTCGGCTGGAAAAACTGGGGGTAGAGTATAACACATTCCAAATCAAGAACGCCACAATACAAGTGGTCCCTAAGGTAAAGACACTAGGGATGATGGTCGATGCTGCGGTCGACTCGCATGCCCAGACAAGCTTCCTCCAGAAAAACACAGCCTACTATCTCAGGCTGATGAAAGCCATCAAACCATTGCTGAATGAGGGAAATAGGGCAACGATAGCCAGAGCCATCATCCTCTCTAGACTCGACTACGGGAATGCCCTGCTGTTGGGGGCCTCTTCCAAGGATCTCTCCAACTGTCAGGTGATCCAAAACAAGGCGGTCAGGTTAGTAAAAAATTTGAAGAGGAAAGATCATGTTACGGAAGAGAGGCTCTCCTTACACTGGCTGAGAGTAGAAGAACGGATAAAGTTCAAGGCTCTCTGCCTGGTTCATAAGTGCCTCTATGGCACAGCGCCCGCCTACCTGAAAACGAGTGTAGTACCCTACAATTCCAGGAGAAATCTACGATCAGGTGGCAAATGCCTATTGATCGTGCCCAAGTTTAAGCTGAAAACCGGGCTGGGCAGATCTTTTCATGTACTGGCTCCCAAATTGTGGAACAGCATCCCTGAACCCCTGAGGTTGGAAACTAATCACTCCACCTTTAGGGAGGTGCTCAAGACTCACCTTTTCAGATGAGAAATCGGGTGACGATGCCTCTTAGAGGCTTTCCGGTGGTTAGCAGACCCTTTAATGTCGTATGTCACATAGTATCTGTTGCGTATGTTTAAGCGCCCTGATGCCCGCGGGCTACCGGCGCTCTACAAAAACTAAATACATACATACATACATACATACATACATCGGCAGAGAGCTTGGCTAGTCTGCCTTCTACTGATTTTCTTTTTCCACAGGAAGTTAAGGCCTTGCACATTCCATGTCACCATGCATAGCTCTTTAGAAGTGTCAGCTGTCATGTTTATTCTGAGTTGTTGAGCTTGTTGATCCACAGCTCGAGCCTCTGGCCCCAGGGGTGGGACAAGACTTCCCCTATTGCTTGCCATTCTGTGTCTCTGTTTAGGTGATTCCCCGTTGCTGCTCCTACCTCTTAACCATCCCATCCAACCAAAATTTCCCCAACATTTACCTTTCCCTCCAACCCCCCACTGATGAAAAGCGATGACATGATCCCAGCTCACAACCTTCAGGGCAACCGGCTCAAAGCCTGACAACCAACCTTAATAAAGACCATTAGTGCCGCTTGATGGCATAGGTAAAACATAGTTGCTTCAGTTCCGCTTAATATTCTGCTGAGCGCCAGCTTTAGGTGCGTTTCAGGATTGCGTCTGCACCCGTTCGCGCCCCTTCATCAAGTGTTCAATAATGACAGTCCAGGGGTTGACTTGCCTGACCCCTACGGGACGCATAGATGCCTGTTTGTGTAGAGAATCAAAGGTGTTTTCTGGGATATTAGTTCTGTAGAACATAGAGCACGGGCCCTCTCGTTTTCAGGTGAATTGCTGCGCCTCAATCTTTGTTGCTTTTGTAGGCTGGACCCTTGATCCTTTGTCTTCTGTCTACCCGAGCCCACAGCTTTGTGATGCCTCTGTGATGCCTCATTGGGTGCTACTCCACCCTCTGTGTTTTCGATCTCCCCTGCAGGATTCCGGAGTCTTTCCGCTTCTTTTATAGTGCAGATTTTCCACTGCTTGCCCTCCAGGTTGAAGTTCAGTGTGGTGGGGAACCCCCATTGGTACAGTACTTTCTTTTCCCGTAGCCATTCCATCAAGGGTTTTAGGGATTTCCTTTTCAGCAGCGTGGTTGCGTCTAGATCTTGATATAGCGTAATGGAGGCATCTCTGAATTGGCTACGAGTGGAGTTCCTGGCTTCTTGCATTCTCCTCCTTGACCCTTTAGAAGTGCACTCTCGCCAGGACATCCGATGGAGTAGCTAGTGCTAGTTTCAATCTGGTGCAGTGCACCCTGTCCAGTTCCAGTGGGGTGCTGTCGGAAGCATCAGGATAAAGCAGAAGAGGTTCCTGAGTGAAGTTGCTTAGCTCTGCATCCATGATGGAATTTAGAATTCCCTGCAGGCGGATGTTATTGTGGCAGGAACGGTTTTCTGAGTTCTCTTGCTAGAGCTCCAGGGCGTCAAATCTGGTTTCCAGCACAGTGATCCTGTCTGCTCCTTCCCCAATCTTGTACGACTGGTTGCACAGTGTGGTTTCGATTTCGGTGGTTCTACTTTCAACCTCATCCTTTCGTTTGTCGGGGCTGGTAATTTTCTTCAGTAGTTCCTCTTTGGTATTCCTTGGTAATGGCTGCCAGGAGGTCCTGAAGGTCTGTCTTGGTTATAGCTTGTGCAGGAGGAGTGTTGGTGAATTTAAGGTCTCCCCTTGGGTCAGTGCCTCAGCCCGTTGCCCCCCCTCTACAGCCCTTTTCGCCTTCTCCATGGTGATCGCTGAGAGCACGGTGGAAATGTCCATTTGCTTTGCTGCTTTAGGGGTTTTGGCCATTTCTTCTTTCGTGGTCCGAGGGGAGCACCCTCCGTCCAATACGAGATTGTGCCTTGCGTCATTGTTTATAGAGGTGGATCAGGTCATGTCTATCCTGACATAGTTATGCTCCGTGTAGTTCCTCTTTGGTATTCCTTGGTAATGGCTGCCAGGAGGTCCTGAAGGTCTGTCTTGGTTACAGCTTGTGCAGGAGGAGTGTTGGTGAATTTAAGGTCTCCCTCTTGGGTCAGTGCCTCAGCCCGTTGCCCCCCCCCACAGCCCTTTTCGCCTTCTCCATGGTGATCGCTGAGAGCACGGTGGAAATGTCCATTTGCTTTGCTGCTTTAGGGTTTTTTTCCATTTCTTCTTTCGTGGTCCAAGGGGAGCACCCTCTGTCCAATACGAGATTTTGCCTTGTGTCATTGTTTATGGAGGTGGATCAAATCATGTCTACCCTGACATAGTTATGCTCTGTGTAGTTCTGCTACTCCTCCTGATATGCGTGCTTAGGTGTGTCGTATGTGAGGTTATTGCAAACTACTTGCACTCCTTCCTGCTCCTGTAGGGCCCGACTAGTACACCCTTCCCCTTCGGGCCGCAGTGCTTTGAGGCGATCTTGCACAAATGGGGAGTGGGTTTCTGTCTGTTGGCTCTATAAAGCCCTTTGGCTGGGATGGTAAACTGGTCAGCGTTTTCCCGGAGGGGCAGCGGGGGAGTAGCACTGTAGGGGTTGCTGGTGGGAATGTGCCCTGAGCTCAACCACCCCGCCTGTGGTGATTGCAGGGAGGTGTCCAGGCCCAAAGCAGTTCCCAAGTGTTCAAGTGCTCCAAACAATATTTCTTGTATTTGTGAGTGCCAGAATGTGTGCGTTCCCTAGCGTGGATGGGGGCTTGCCGCTGTCGGATGCCTTGCTTACAAGAAGGGTAACATTGAGGTTGAGGGCAATGCTAGGTTCTCACCATGAGCCTGCCGTTACTTAGTTGATGCGGTGGAGGTTGCTCTGATGGTTTGCAGACTGCCCGTGGTTTCATTGTGCAACTGTGGCTGCTGCGAGGCCTTGATGTTGAGAGAGGGCACTGTACTGCAATTAGGTATTAGAGACTTTTAACTTGGCTCCTTCCCCCTGGTGGTTGCTTAATGGCGCATTCACACGGGTCAGTGTGCCACTATCAGTACTCCGGGTTGGAGCGGATGGAGTGGTGGGGAGGAGGTTAGGGGGACAGCACCTTGAGGGCTCCTGCTGGATCCGCCGCCATTAGCTGATTCTCTGGGACTGTAAAGTTGGCTCCATCCCCGTGGCAAATGGTTAATGTTGCATCCACTCGGGCCAGTGCATCACCCTCAGGCCTCTGGGTTGGATTGGTGGGGAATAGGCTGGGGGCACAGCACCTTCAGGGTAGCTGCGAGGTCCGCCACCGTTGGCTAGTTCTCCGATTCATTGCAGTCCTGCCCCGCCTCATCTGCCTTAGTGGTGGAATCCGCTCAGCGTTATCACAAAGCTGCCTGGCGACCCATGCCTCAGGTTGCTTTCCTACTGGAGCGTTGGCTTGCTTCCCTCACTGGATTCCCAGAGGGTCGCCTTTGTGCGCTGGGGGGTCATGATGGGAGGTGAAGGTATCAGAACTTACTTTGGTCGGCGTGAGGCACTGTGAACGCTTCAGCCGTCCCTTGCTAGTCTGGACAGCTGACGAGCCGGGTCCTGTCCGCCATCTTGCGTGTCCTGTTAGATGGACGGCAATATGATGCCGCGGCTCGGTGTACGGGAATGGGTTCACCACATGGGGTCTCACTCTGGATCGCTGGTCTCCATGTTGTTCTGTATCTTAGTGGTGGGTTTCACATCAAACCGCATGTTTTAGCAGCTTTTAACGTTTGGTTGTCGGGCCAGGGCCGGGAGCTATCAGGAAGCCATGCTGTGTACCACGGCTCCAAGCTATGTCCCCCCAGAAATCCATCTTAACAAAAGGTAAGGAACCGGTGCGTACACTACGGGGCGTCCATCTCGTCCTCCCATGTAATTCCTACCTCCTTAGCCCAGACTTCCCTATTTCCCAGGTTTGCAACTAGATTTAGGTAACGCCTTCTATCTTGCGCTAGAAATTACTATGGGCCTTTCAGAAAACAACCTTATCTATCCGGTTCTCTCCAGTGATTTTATAAAGATGCCCTATTCTAACACTTCCAAGTGTTGTCAGTTTGACTTGATAAAAAAAGTGCCAATATCTGATGTTTTGGTTCAGTCTCGCCCTCAGTTGCTCCTTTTTTCTTCTCTCCCTGATCTTGCTACTCCCTCTATTCTACTCTCTCTTTCTCATACTGTCTAACTTACTCCCGGTCTTCTTTCCCCTCTCCTCTATTCTCCCGATGGTCTCTGCTTCCCTCTACTTGCCTCTCTCTTCTACACTTCTCTGATCTACACTCTTCTTCCTTCTCTCCACTCTGCTCTACTCTCCTTATCATGCTCTTCTCCACTCTTGGAACATGTGGCAGGTCAGAAGAAGGACACAGACTTGTGTTAGACATTTCACGGCATATGCTTTATTGAAGAATAAAGTAAACACCTAGCTCTCCCTATTCTATAGGATACTCCCTACCTAACAAAACTAAGTGCTAGTCAGTAGTCAGTGAAGTGTCTTGAAGAGAGTCTATCCACTGTGCCAACTAACCTAACTGACCCTTCCACTATCGATAACAACAAGGACAGGAGAATGACTCACTTCTCCTGTGTTCCTGCTCTTCACTAAGTTATTTCAATAAGTAATCTTCAAATAGTTCCTGGAAACTGCTTTGATTAGTTCACTCCAATAGATGCAACTGGTACTGCTGTCTCTCTAACAAATACCTCACCCTCCCTGTGTCTAAAATCTGCCAGCAGCTCTTCAGCACTCCTCTCCTCCTTTTGTCATTGTACTCATCTCTCAATTCACCTCAACTTCCACATCTACTGACCTCACAGCTGCAACCCACACTCTGCCTCTCACTCTGTCTCCTTTTCTACTCTGCTCCTGCTGGTTCTGTCTCACCCTTTCCATTCCACTGGCTGCAGCACTCACTTGAGTGTAGGGAACAATCAAAAATTGTTCATTGCACAGGAGCTAGTTTAGACATGTTGAGATGCTTTACAAGAAAAACCTCAAAGCCCCTCCCCTTTTCCAGCACACTTTTGTTTGCAGTCTGATGGTCGATCTGCTTGCTCTGGATCTGGAATTTTTTTCTTGTGATTTGACTCCTGTTCTGCTGAGTTTGGTTTCAAAGTTGTGCTGCTTTGTCAGGACAGACATTGTGAAAGCATCACCTTTGATCTGATCGGAGCTCCACAGTTTCAGATCATCTTAGGAATGCCCTGGCCGGAGTCCCACAACCCCAACATTGATTGGTGCACCAGGACCTTGACCTTTTCCGAAAGATGCAGCAAATACGTGTTACGGTGAAGGCCCTGCCTCTATGGGCCCCATGGTTGTGTCTGCAAAAGAGAAGACCGGCTCCATTCTATACATGGTGGGGATGTTACCACCTAAGTATTCGGAATTTCAAGACGTGTTTCATAAGGAACAGGCGAATACCCTTCCACCACACCGACCGTACGACGGTTCGATAGATCTCATACTCGGCTCCGAAGTACCCTGCAGTCGAATTCACGCATTGATGGAACAGGAAAACACCCATCTCAAGACATGCATAAACCAGTACCTAGCCAACAAATGTATCCGTCTGTCCAAGTCTCCAGCGGTGTCTCCCCCCTTCTTCGTACTGAATAAGTACTTGTATTGATTATCGATCATTGAACCAAATCACAGTAAAAAAACAGTATCTGCTGCCGCTTATACCTGTGATTCTGGACCAAGTCAAGGATGCCTGCATTTACACCAAATCGGACCTCAGAGGGGCATACCACCTGGTGCGAGTCAAAAGCGGGGATGAGTGGAAGACCGCCTTCCGCACCAAATTCGCCCACTCTGAATATCGGGTGATGCCATTCTGGCTGTGTAATGGTCCAGCGGCATTCCAGTATTTCATGAACGACGTCTTGCGTGAGCTCCTGGATGTGTGCACAATTGTTTACATCGATGACATCTTGATCTATTCAGCCATGCTTTAGGACCATGTTCTTCATGTACAAGCTCAGCTGGAGAAATTACGTCAAAACAAATTGTATGCAAAACTGGAGAAGTGTGCCTTTCATGTCTCCGAAGTTCAATTCCTGGGTTTTGTATTGACTCTGCAAGGCATTCGGATGGATAATCGAAAAGTCGACGCAATCCTCTATTGACCATTGCCACGTCAGTAAAGGGGTTCCAAAGTTTTTAGGATTCGCGAACCTTTATCGCTCGGTCATTCCCAGTTTTTCTCATCTGGTGCATCCAATTACTACATTGCTCCATAAGAACAAGAAATTCGACTGGTCTTCGGAAGCGGAGCAGGCGTTCCAGACATTGAAACACAAATTCACTGCAGCACCCGTCTTGCAACACCCAAAGCCGAATCTTCCATACGTTGTTGAGACTGACGCTTCTAATTTGGCTATGGGAGCTGTCTTGTCTCAGAAGAATCCAACGACCGGTCAATTACACCCAGTGGCCCTCTGATCAAAATAATCTCACCTGCAGAACTGAATTTCGCCATTACGGACAAGAAGCTTCTGGCGATCAAAGCGGACTTCAAGGAGTGGAGACACCATTTGTTGGTCGCAACACATCCTATAACAGTAATTATGGATCACCGGAACCTACAGTATCTGCGGTCAGCCAAGGCACAATCATCACATTAGCTGAGGCGGGTGTACCGAGCTGGGGTGTGCAACAGCTAGGCTGATGCTTTGTCATGTTTGGGAAAAGGATACAGTGCTTACGCTTCCCCTGAGACGGTGGTAATCATTCCTTTATACAAACTTCTAGGCGTTGTTAAGACAGCACCCGCTCCGTTAGATGAGCTACAAACATCTGTAAAACAGGCGAGGTCTATCACAATATAACTAAAGGAGGATATCAATCCCCTCTCCCGAACCACAGAAGCCAAATGGATCGACCTTCCCACCGTGGTTGGCACGGGCACCTGGATATTTTGAAGTACAGGAAGCCACGTGGCAGCCAATGGGGCGAAGAAGGAGTTAGGGAAAGGGGATGGACTAATAAAGGGAAGGAATTATGCAACAGTGCATAAATAGCATAACTTAAAACTACACACCTGTATTTCTACCCTGGCAATTCCTGACGTGACTGGAATATCTTGAAACCTGACCCTATTCACATAAACCAGGGAAACATAACATAATTCGCACGAAACACACTGAGCACAATACATGAACCATGAATGTTAGTGAGCATGACTTACAAAGCATGACTTAAAAGCAACACGAAACATCATAAAGCAAGCCTTGAGGACATGTAGCACCATGTGGTGCAGCATATGGAACGTACATAGAGCAAGCAATGGCACTGAGACAATGAAATGCCCCAATATTGGGTAGACACAAGCAACATTACATGGAACAACACCCTCCATTTGTAAAGAGTGTCATTGTGACTTGTGAGTGCAGGCGTAGCTGATCTCCCCTGGTTAGCAAGCCTATCCCTGCCCCTCAATTCAGCAGTACAGCAAGGCAGTATCATAACATCCCAAGGTTCATAATTACACCAAAATACATATAAGAATACACTTAACTGATTGTCCGGACGTCTCCTCAGAACGTCCGGACACCCAAAAAGTGAAGCGTTAGGCAATATCAATCACCGCCGCGACCCAGGAGGAAATCGGCCTTCAATAGTAGAACACACACAAAGCACTTGACTGAGTGTCCGGGCGCCTCCTACGGCTGCCCCGGACCTGAAGAAAGAATGCAAGCTCAGATCAGCCAGTGCTCACCGCCGCGGCCCGAGGTATGAGTCTGCCGCTGCTCATGGCCCAGCGTTTCTCTCCTTAATCTGCGTCGCGTTTGCCAGCCCTCCTCCTCTTGCATCGTTGCTCTGTAGCTGCTGCTGCCGCCGCCCGTGCTCTCCAACATCAATCATCAGCACCGGAGCACGGGCGGATGGCCGTTAAGAGCACACCCGCTTGATACACAATTGCCTGCAGCTGTGGACAGGTGCGTTTACAGGGAACTACACACTTTCCCTGTGCCTGCTGGGAAATGTAGTTTGTTCCCCCATCTGTACATTAAACATCTTTTCCTGCACCACAACCCCTGATTCCTGACACAGACATTGGACGAGCTGGCAGCTTGGGCTACAAAGGATGCCCAGCGAGAAGTCCAGGAATGCTTACCCTATTACCAATGCCGCCTGTATCTCCCGGAACCAGCTTTACAGACACTGGTATTATCCAACTACCAAAGCGCGTTAGTGGAGGGACACCCAGGTATCACGAAGACCATGGGCAAAGTTCAACAACATTATTGGTGACCTACCTGGCGCAAATATATTACGCAATATGTCCAAACGTGTAGCGTGTGTGCGCAGAACAAGACTCAGAAACAGATACATTCAGGCCTTCTGCAACCTCCAGCCATGCCTCCAGCTCCTTAGCATACTGTGTCGTTAGATTTTATCACGACTTGCCTCCCTGTAGTGGTTTTAACACCATATTGGTGGTAGTGGACCTTTTATCTAAAATGGCACATATATAGCCCTTAAAGGACCTCTCTGTGGTGATTTCTGATCGGGATAGTCAGTGTGTGTCCTGATTTTTGGAGGCAGTGTTGTGGCCTGGCTCAGATGGACATACGTTTGTCCACTAGCCATCATCCGCAAATTGAGAGGCAAACGGAAAGAACTAATGAAACTTTAGAGCAGTATCTCTGATGTATGCTCTATCAGGCTGACCAGAAATGGGTCAGTCTTTTGTGGATAGCTCAGTATGCATACAATAATTCTGTCCACGCTTCAACCGGGTACAGCCCATTCTACGTACTATATTGCAGGCATACCTACATCTCCGTTTACGACCCACCTGAGGAACTGGAAATGCCAGCTGTCACAACACTACATGCCATCATTCATCGGACCTTGAAACAAGCCACGGTACATCTGTCAGCAGCTAAAGAAGCAGCCCATAAAAGGTTTGCCAACTGTGGCCAAAGAGACTCCCCCCCCCCCCAGTATCAGGTGGGCAATGAAGTGTGGTTAGCTAGTACACATATTCACCTGAAGGGGCTCAGGTAGTTCCACCCCAAGTTTCTGGGCCCTTATACAATTTCTGCACTGGTTAGTCCTGTTGCTATGAAATTAACATTACCTCCTACCATGCACATACATCCTGTGTTTCACGTCTCACTACTCAAACCCATCCACCCAGGCACACGTGTCTTGACCCCACCGGCCCCGGTATTGGTAGACGGTGAACCGGAGTACGAGGTTAAAGACATCCTTGACTCTAAAATTGTAAAACGCACCCTGTACTATCTGATAGACTGCACATGAGAACCCACCACAAATGTACATGCACCGCAAATAGTGTCTAGGTTTTTTCGGAATCACCCGACCAAACCCGGCCCCGGCAGTCACCCCTTGGGAGGGGCCTTGGAGGGGGGGTTGTCATGGCCACCAGGAGTTCTCACCCATGTACTCACACCACATTTGGGGACAGGAAGACAAAGGAAAGGAAAGACTGGACCTCATTATGGTGCGCCTGGCGCTCATTAGTGTTATTCGATTAAAGCTGTTGCTAAGCCCAAATGTATTACCAAAGGTTACAACAAGCTCACCTTGACAATTCGAAAGAATCCAATATGGGAGAACCTGAGGAGAGGACAGGACCGTCAGGGAAACCCTCAAAAGGGAAGAAAACCCTGGTCGAGTCCAAAAGTCTCTTGGATCAGGAGGATATTGAAGCTGAGGTGTCCCTGATGAGTGGCAGTCGGAGGATGGCAGGCGGAAGGCTTCTTCTGGATGCACGAAAGGAGAAAAAAGGAGAATATCGGAGAAGAAATGGAAGTAGGACAGTCTACTGGACAGCGAAAGAGAAATCCTCTCACCAGCGAAGGATCAAAGTCGAGGATTGAATATCTGGAACTGGGACTCGGGAGTATAGCAGATGGGCGACAGGAGCTCTACAATAAACAGACAGGTAAGTGCCCAAGTCGGCACGAAGGGGGGAGCACAAAAGAGAACGCACTAACTCTTAGCGGAAGCCAGGGAGAAAACAAAGCCGGGAATAGCTCTTTCGAATAGGCTGGGAAGGAGCAGGGCTTGCCGGGTTGGTCTGACAGCGAAGGGAACAAGGGCTGAAGAGGGCGACTGGTAACAAGCTCTGAGAAATATGAAAGAACAGGATTAGAATAGTTAAAGAGATTAAAGTGAAGTATCTAGTATAGTAGTAGAAAAGGCTCAGTAACAAACTCACGGAGCGTCAGTAGCAGAAGTGACGCGAAGAAACGTCCGCTTCGAGTCTGGATAAAGGATCACGTGAGCAGTCATTGGCGTCTCAGGAAAACGTGCACAGACTGGACCGCTGCAGTCCGCTCGGAGAGCACAACGAGCATCCATCTTGGAAACACTTTTCCGAAGAGTACCGCACAAGCGGGTACGAGCCCACAGAGACCATCTACCGCAATGTGTAACAGTATACCCCCTTGGGGGGTGCCCCAGGTTTACCCGGATGAAGCAGGAAGAACTTTCGCACCAGTCGGCGAGCATGAACTCCAGAGGCTGGCTCCCAGGTCCTTTCAGCAGGTGAATAGCCTTTCCAGTCAACCAGAAATTGCAAACAACCTTGTCTATATCGAGAGTCACAAATACTGGCCACCTCGAATTCAGGACCATTATCAGTGAGGACAGGAGGTGGTGGAGCTCCTCCAGTCCGATGAAAACGATCTTGTACTACCAATTTAATTTGCGATAGGTGAAATACAGGATGTATCCGAGACCAGGAAGCTGATAAAGCAAGTTTGACTGCAGCTGATCCTACCATGGACAACACCTTAAAGGGTCCAAAGTACTTGGGAGATAGTTTCGATGGGACGAGACGATGAGGAAGGAATCGGGACGCCAACCAAACAGCGTCCCCGATGGAAAGCTTCGGAGCTTCTCGACGATGGAGATCGGCGGTCTTCTTAGCTCGGTCTTGAGCCATTAGTAGAGATTTCTTAGCCAGTTTTTGACCTTCCTGGATGTCTGCAATGAGATTATCTACTCCCGGGCAGTTGGAAGTAGAAGCAGTCACAGTAGGAATAAATGAGGGATGATAGCCATAAGAACAATGAAAAGGACTGGTCTGGAGAGCAGAGTGTCTGGAATTATTGTAGGTAAATTCCGCAAACGGAAGCAATTCGACCCAATTATCCTGGGCAACTGATACAAAGCATCGTAGATAACCTTCCAGAGTCTGGATTAAGCGCTCCGTTTGCCCATTGGTTTGGGGATGGTATCCCAAAGAGAGGGCTCGTTTGATCCCTAAGGCGTGACACACCTTTTGCCAGAAGAGGGAGGTATATTGGGGACCTCTATCTGAAACGATAGTATCCGGGAGACCATGTCGAGAAAAGATTTCGGAGAGGAAAATTTTAGCCATCAAAGCCGCTCCAGGTAATTTACATAAACGGGTAAAATGTGCTACTTTGGTGAAATAGTCAATAGTCACCATTATGATGGTTTTGTTCTCGGATAGGGGTAGTTCAGACACAAAATCAGTAGATATGATTTGCCAAGGTCGGTCTGGAATGGGCATTCTTGATAACAGCCCCAAAGGTGGTGTTCGTGGAGTCTTGGCGTGAGCACAGATGTTGCAAGCTGCAACGTAATCTCAAACATCAGATCTTATAGTTGGCCACTAGAAATGCCGTTGTATGAGCTCCAAGTTGGAGAAGAACCCTCGATGTCCTGCGGCTCTTGAGTCGTGACACATTTGTAGAACTTCCAGTTGTAATGACGGGATGGGAATCAGGACTTGGGTTCCATGATAGAAATATTCCTTTTCTTTCGTGAGATGGTGGGTTGAAGCAATACTTTCACATAACGATTTATTCTGGTTGGTAGCTGTTCGCACTTCTTGGAGAAAGTCAGAACTGCGATAAATCGAGCATTGGGAAACATCTTTACGGAACAGAATTTAGATGTAGGTGAATCCTTACGGGAAAAAGCATCTGCCCTCAAATTCAATCCAAAAGGGAAGAAAGAAATGTGCCCAACGGGCCTGCCTACTGTTAGCATTGTTAGCATTCTGGAGTACTTTGAGATTCTGATGATCGGTGCGAACCTTAATCGGGTAGGAAGATCCCAACAGCAAATGTCTCCATTCTTCGAAGGCTTGTTTAATAGCCAAAAGTTCCTTCTCAAGAACTGAATATTTCTGTTCTGCAGTATTAAAGGTCTTAGATAGGTACCCCACTGGTCTTTCTTCCCCCTGATCCGAAAGTTGTAGGAGTACGGCTCCTAATGCATAGTGAGATGCATCTGTCTCCACAATGAATTGCTTAGTTTGATCAGGGGTGATCAAGACGGAAGCAGAAGTAAACATCTTTTTCAGCGTATGGAAGGCACTCTGAGCAGATTCATTCCAGGAGAACGAGTTATCCTTCTTTAGAAGTTGAATGTTGGGTAGAATGATTTCCGAAAAACAGGGAATACATTTCCGGTAGAAGTTTGCGAACCCTAAAAATCACTGAATGTCTTTTATGCTAGAAGGTATTGGCCAATCCAAGACAGCTGACACTTTTTTGGGATCCATAGAAATGCCTTGAAATGATAACACAAACCCTAGGTATGTGACTTGCTCCTGATGAAATTCACATTTTGTGACTTTACAATAGAGGTTATTGGATTGAAGGTGTTCCAGAACAATGCTGAATATGGTCCTCCGGGTTGGTGGAGTACACTAGAATATCGTCCAAGTAGATGATAACGAAATTAAATAAGATGTCAGCAAACAGGTGGTCCATGAATCGTTGAAAAATTGCTGGAGCATTGACCAATCCGAATGGCATAACGTAGTATTCGTAGTGCCCAAAAGGTGTGCGAAAGGCGGTTTTCCATTCGTCTCCTGGAGCTATTCGTATGAGATGGTATGCTCCCCTGATGTCAAGTTTTGTGTAAAGGGAAGCCCCTCGAACTGCTTCGATGATGTCTGTTATGAGAGGCATGGGGTACTTGTCGGCGATAGATATTACCCCCTCGGTAATTGATGCAGGGGCGGAGTTCATCCGAATCTTTTTTGGGGATAAAAAAAAGAGAAGCCCCCACTAGTGACACTGATTCGGTAATTAGGCCATTGCATAGGTTGGTTTGAAGGTATTCTTTCAAAACGGACTTTTCTCGTTGGGAAAGAACATACATCCAGCCAAAAGGAATGGGCTGTTCGGGAAGTAGATCTATATGACAATCATCTCTTCTATGTGGAGGTAGAATAGGAAATTCAGGATTCTCAAAAACCGACTGGAACCTCTGATGACATTTAGGGACAACTTCTAGCTGATTAATGGTGGATACAGCAGGGTGATGTGTCTCTTCTGTGGGGATGTGTATGCCCACCGACCCCTGCGAAAGGCAATGGTGTACGCAATATTCAGATCCCAGAAAAAGAGTACCTACTGACCAGTTGATGTATGGGTTATGGAGCCTTAGCCACGGGAGACCCAAGATAATAGGGAAATGGGCAGTTTTAATAAGGTTGAAAATAAGGTTTGATTTTCAACCTTATTAAAACTGCCCTTGCATAGTCCAAGTGTCTTTCTTCTCTCTCTCTCTCGGTAGCAGATAATGGCCCCCTTACGGTCCCTATCTGCATAGGCTCTTCAGTTTGGGCATGTGACTTGTTGACTGCAGAGGAATAATCAAAATGCGGTTGTGTTCCTTTACTCTTCCTTCTTTCGTAGGACCGTTCTTGCATTCGGTATTCTATTTGCATGGTAAGAGTGATCATATCGGCCAGGTTAGCTGGGCGAGGTACTTTAGAGATCTCGTCCTTGAGTTCATCCGTTAAGCCTCTACGAAAAAGGGTAAGGAGGCCTTCATCCGGCCAACCCAGTTTGGAACACAATTGTTTGAATTGTGTAATATATCCTAACAGATCCTTATTACCCTTCTTCAGATCGAGAAGCCTTTCTTGTGTAGCAACTGATATTTTCTTTCTACCAAACATAGTCTTAAGGCTGTTAGTGAAGGCTGGATAAGAATCGAGTATTACATTGTTTGAAGTTACTAAAGGAGTGGCCCAAGCTAATGCAGGGCCTTAAAGATGGGAAATCACATACCCCACTTTTTCTTTGTCAGTAGGGAAGAAGCGATATTTAAAGGTGAACTGGACTGTACAACTGTCGAGGAATTCCTTAAGTTTATAGGGATCGCCATCGTACATGACTGTGTGTAAAGTGGACGGGGGAGTGTCTGAGAAGGCTCTGTTGTTGTCGCAGTTGTAAGTTATCCTGTTTTAAAGATTGCATCTCTAAGGACATGGCTTGGATTGCTGCCATTAGTTGTTGCATTTGTTGTTCCATAAGGATTCTGACCGTCAATATTTTTTCGGGCGTCGCTTACTGTTATTCGATTAAAGCTGTTGCTAAACCCATATGTATTACCAAAGGTTACAACAAGCTCACCTTGACAAATCGAAGAATCCAATATGGGAGAATCAAATGCGGCAGTGAAAGTTCCCCTGTAACAACCCTGGCCTCTCTGGTCCAGAATGGGAAGAACCCGAGGAGAGGACAGGACCGTCAGGGAAACCCTCAAAAGGTAAGAAAACCCTGGTGGAGTCCGAAAGTCTCTTGGATCAGGAGGATATTGAAGCTGAGGTGTCCCTGATGAGTGGCAGTGGGAGGATGGCAGGCGGGAGGCTTCTTCTGGATGCACGAAAGGAGAAAAAAGGAGAATATCAGAGAAGAAATGGAAGTAGGACAGTCTACTGGAAAGCGAAAGAAAAATCTTCTCACCAGCAAAGGATCAAAGTCGAGGATTGAATATCCGGAACTCGGACTCGGGAGTATAGCAGATGGGCGACGGGAGCTCTACAATAAACAGACAGGTAAGTGCCCAAGTCGGAACGAAGGGGGGAGCACAAAGGGGAAAGCACTTACTCTTAGCGGAAGCCAGGGAGAAAACAAAGCCGGGAATAGCTCTTTCGAATAGGCTGGGAAGGTGCAGGGCTTGCCAGGTTGGTCTGATAGCGAAGGGAACAAGGGCTGCTTTTGTCGCCAATGGACATTCTTACCATACACCTGCTAGGCAGGAGGTGTTTGGAATTTGGAGTTTCCAGGCCCATTTCCCACTTATCAATTTAAATGTGGGAATGGTCTGATCTTTTGGGAATTTCCTGAATAATGCTTCGCTGATGAAACTTCTTCAGTTTTTCAGGCATATTCTGTCGAGAACAGGCTCCTCCCCCTCATTTATCTGCATTGGGGAAAAACAGCTGTTCACCCTTTATCTGGATGCTGGTGAAATTTTAAGCTGATTTTATCATCAACTTTTGTCATGGGATTTGGGTTTTCTTCTGATTGTGGATTTGTATAACATTTCAGAGTATTGCCTTCCATTGTGGAATGCCACTTAAAACTGGGAGGGAGGTTGATTTTCAAAAGCGGAGAAGGGTTCCCATCACCAGTTTGTTCTCCTACAGAGATGACCGTGATTTCTGGGACTTAGTTCCTAAAATGGAATTCTATTTTGTCGGACCGTTGTTCAATCACGTGGCATGTGCCATTCAAACTCACATAATTTGTGCTTTGTTTTAGTTTGATCGGCCGGTTAGTCTTGGTTCAGAGGACCTTGTTCACACAGTCTATCAAGGCTGAAAACCTCCAAAAAAGGTCATTCCCAAGAAACAAGTTGTGCCCCCTGGATTCACGACTATCATCGGGTGTTTCACCCTATGTCGCCCAATTTTTATCTTCAGAAACGCAGTTCCTTTGGAAATATCATTCCCATCAAAGTTTTGGAGTTGTCTGGGAAGAGGTGTGAGGGGAATTTGGTGACTCTCCCCCTTCCTGAATGTTGCTGGTCCAAGGGATTTTTGGACAGGGGGGGTGGCTTTGGTTCCAGTATCCAGCAGCACTGATAATGCACACTGACCCTGTACCTTGACTGGAGCGTAAAACCTTCCTTCTCTCTCCTCAAGGGGACAATGAAAATGGGCGTCCTATGACAGTTTGGCGGTTAACTTTTTTATATTGATCTCCGATACGGTGTGATCTTGGACCGTTCTCTGTGTCGGAGTCCAGGAATCTGTAAAAAAGATCTTGTTCCCAGAATCGGGTGGGATTGCGAAATACCGTTTTCCCCCTGATTCTTTGCTGTCCCCCTTTTCCTGGAGACAGTTACCCAAACCTGTTAGGGGGAGGATACCTCTGTGATTTCTGGGTCCTCTGGGTGACAGTGTTTGGGTTTAAGAGCTTCTTGGACTGGGTCGGTTTTCCTGTCAAAATCGGGGTCTCTTGGGACCCATTTTTCCTTTGGAGCAATCCCTCTTTCTCTGAAAGAAAATATTTTCTTCCCTGAATCCTCCAGGGAATCTTCTCCTTCGAAAGGGATGGTGCAGACTTCCTCTATAAAGTGGGTTGTCTTTGGCTTTCGATTTCTCCTACTTACCATCTGTTCTTTAGCTTCCAGCTTTTCGGGGGGTTGAAGATTCATGTTCAGGGGTTTCCGCGGGGAGGGGGATTCAGTAGAAAAGGAAGCTTCCTCTAAGGCTTTGAATCTCCCTTCCACCCAGGCCGACTCCTCTGGAACTTGTTAGTTGTCAGAGGTTTCTTCCCTTCATTCCCCACCCCCACAGGTCATTAAACCTGGTTGTTAAATTATTCGGGGCAGCAGTTCCCAGTTGAGGGTTCTGCTGAACCCTCAACATGCGACCCAGGTCATGGGTTAATTGTTGGACCTGTCGCTCAAGTTGTGACATTATTTCTGGTTGGTAGGGAGGTCTGGATTCATACCTTTGCAGCTCCCAGAAAGGGTAGCTGTCCCTTCTCCCGGAGTAGCTTAGATATTGGGATTTTTCCTGATAACCCTCCATCCTAGGTCTCCCTTCTCCCGGATTCGGAATCTATTGTCCTGGAAGCGAGGGGAGAGAGGATGATTATTCTGGAAATTAGGGTTTGAAGGGTATCTGGGAAAGAAGCTTAGGTTGGGGGGGTATTTCTTCTCTCCTGAGGGAAGTTCGGAGAGAGGTTTTGAGGGAAGTTTCCTGGAGTGGTACCTACCAGGTTGGGGACCCGTTTCTGCACCAGGGGAGTGTAGATATACCCCAGGATGGGTCTGTTACCGTTGTATCTCGGACTGATGTAGATGGCAGGTTCAGATGGAGTGTTGGTCTGCTATCCTGCCTGGTACCAACAGATTGGGTTGTATCCAAGGGTCTCCAATGCCTCTTGTTATGCTAATTAGCGAGAGGAGTATTTTTAGGCCCCCCCCTGTCTTCAAGTCAAACGGGGGAATATTTTTCACTTGTACAGCGGCAGGTGTGTTTCATAGTTTGGGGTTTTTCTGGTCATTCTTATTTGCAGATCACTTTTGGACATCATAGATCTTGGTGGCCTTTTCTATCAACCAATCCAGGGTCGTAGAAATCCTTTACTAATTGGGTCATAATGTATTTTGGGAGCGTATGAAAATATGTCTTGATGAACTCCCGGCTATTGGTGTTCTCCCGCCTAGACGTCTGTGGAAATGCTTGTTTCAGCTCCTACACAAACTCTCTAGGCGCTTGGCCTTCCCCACACTGCAAGTTGCATGCCGCCTTATTTGAAAAGTGTTTCAAAGTGGTAGGTGGACTACTTTTGGTGATATCGGTCCTACAGCCCTGCAAAGAAGCTGTAGTATTCAGGGGAGAAGGTCCTCTTAGCAAATTCCATGCAATTCCCATCATTTTTAATACCAAATGATGTCATAATTTGGTCATAAAGCTCTAGATACTCCCATACCAAGCTTTTCTTATGGTAGGGAGTCCTGAAGTTTTTTATAGCCTTTATCCGCCGAGTTGGGTCTTTCACCCGACCTTTCTTCAGTTTGGCAGACTTCCTTTTCCACTGCACCTGAGTCCACTCCTCCTCTGACTCAGAGCTGCTTCTGTTGGTGGTTCTTTCCCTGTCTTCTAGGCACTCCCTACCTCTGAGACCGGGAATACCTTGCAGATTTATGTGGTCTGGACTCTTCTCTCCTGTGGTGCTGTGCGCTCTCAGGGTCTTTTCCCTTGTACCCCTCTTTTCGCACCGCAGAGTATTCCTTCTCCTCATCCCTCCTTCCAAGGATGGTGGGGAATTTCCCCCCCCCTCCCTGAATGTGTAGAGGTTTTTAAGATGCTCTTTTGAGGCCTTAACTCTGGTTCTTCTCTTTCTTTAAAGCGGACCAGGTGGTCCCTTTGTAACTTCATTTTCTGCCAGTCCAACTCCCTGATCTTTTCATCATTGCGGCCCTCCTGGTCAGAAATACATACCAGGGTATTTTTAAATTCCCAGAGACCACTGGTCCAGCCACCTTCCCTTCTACTTGGTAACCCTGAACCCTCATTGATGTATGAGAGAGACTGGCCTTCTGGATTAGTTGGACTAGGGCTGGTTGATTCCAGCTGCCTCATGTTTCCCTGTTCTTGAAAAGTGGTATACATGGCAGGGATGTCCTCTATCCCCCTTGCTGTTCGCTCTGTTCATGGAACCCTTGGCCCAACGAATCCGCCTCAGCCCCATAATCAAAGGCCCACAAGTAGGCCCCTCCAAACATAAGATAGCGTCATACGGTGACAAGGTAATGCTAACTATAACGGATACCGCCCAATCGTTGAGATCCTCCCTGGCAGAACTTCACGCCTTCGCCAAGGTGTCATGATTTGCCGTAAACTTTACAAAATCATCAGCCTTAGGGGTGTGAATGGACCTACACAATAAATCATCCTTCAGAACCCTCTGTTCGATCCAATTGTCAGAAGAGGCGATACCCTATCTGGGTGTCCTGCTTCCAGCCCGTCCGGAAGACACCTATCGGATGAACTTCCAGCCATTATTCAAGACCCTTGAGGAGGACCTGGATCGCTGGCTCCCACAGGAGATATCGCTGCTAGGCCGCATAACGGCGTGTAAAATGAACCTCCTCCCCCGACTCCTCTACGCTTGCTCAGCCCTCCCAATTATGATCCCCCGGCCCCCGCTTCAGCGCCTCCAGAGGAAGATTTAGCGGTTTATTTAGAGGGGGAAAAAAGCAAGGATCCCACTGAGAACTATGCTGGCTAATTCAAACCTAGGAGGCCTAGGGGTCTCGGATCTCCAGAAGTATCAGATAGCGGCACAATTAGCCCGCACCCAAGCTTGGATTATTAGCTCGCACCGACCACGATGGGCAGAGATTGAGCAATCCCGCTTACCCCTCCCTCTCCGTTTCCTCCTACTTTTCTCCCCAGCCTCACGGAGAACATGGTCGACCATTCTATCCTACACCAAGCCTACCCTGAAAGCATGGGAATGGACCCGTAAGCATAGGGGTATCCCCCGAGACCTCAGCCCTTCAGCCCCAGTATTTCATAATCTGACATTCTCGCCAGGAGCCCACCCCGCGGACCTTAAGAACTGGATTGCTGGAGGCCTTAGCACTTTAGGTCAGATCTATGAGGGGGATAGACCACTCACATTTGAACAATGCAAGAGCTCCTTCAGCATAAAGGAAACGGATAGATTCTCAAATGCGCAATTACGACACTGGTGCTCCCACCTATCCACTTGCACTGCAGCGACACGAGATCTAGACCCCACAGAGCTGACAATTGCAGACCCCCCACATGAGGACGAATCTCAACGTTCTACAAACTGTTACAGACAAACCCCCTCGTGGCCAGAACAAAGTACATGGCCCAATGGGAAACGGACCTAGGACACCCAATAGAAGACCAGATGTGGATAGACATCTGGACCCACACTCGGTCCTCCTCCTATTGCATCACTAACCAAGAGTGCGCTCATAAACTACTTCTAAAATGGTACTATCCGCCGCTCCGACTACACCACATTAACCAAGCCTTAGACCCCCGATGTTGGCGCCAATGTGGCCATCCGGGTTATTCATACATATGTGGTGGTCATGCCCTGTGGTTGCAAACTTCTGGTCCCAATGCATCCTGGCCATAGAGGACATAACGGAGATAATTTTACCCCTGGAGCCAGAACCAATCCTATTAGGAGCCCCGATTTCCGGCATGTACCTGAGATCTAGCAGTGCGGCGGCCCTCCTAACTCATTTACTGCTAGCCGCTAAAATCACAGTGGCTCGAACATGGAAATCTCCGGAAGGCCCCCTGGTGATCCTATGGTGGCTGAAAATATGGGACATATTCATAGCAGAGAAGATTACGGCGGCAGGCAGAGGCCTCCTTCACCGCTTTACAAACAATTGGGCTCCATTGATAGACTACGACAGGAGTTATCCGGCCCTAACATATAAGCCACGCTCAGTGGCAAACGCTCTAGCAGCTGAGAGCACGGACATGATGCGGCGAGCGGAAGAACGAGAACTGTATCTAGACTGAGGGTTAAGGGGAGGAGGGATAGCTTAAAGAAAGGGGATTAATGGGCTGGACAATTGATTGAGTTAATAATCTGTAATGTATGATTCTCATGTGTGTCGACCAAAAATAAACATGTTTAAAAAAAAAAAAACGTGGTATGCATGATGTCATCTGCCCTCTGTACATATGAGGTGGTGAGTTGGCCTGAGGTCCCTGGTAATGAGGTCATCACTCCATAATCAGAGGGTGCTTTTCCATACCCTGACTGGTTGGGGTGCCCCAAAACCTGTTTCTATTTGGCTATTTCACTTCCAACCTCTCACATTTGTTTTTCTCAGTCCCTATCTCTTGGTGGTATGCAGAGTCCTGAGTTTTCAATTTGCCCACCAGCGCTTGAGTGGCTCCTAACACTTTACTTTGTGCCATTAATCGGTCACTTAGTCCCTTGTTCTCTTCACAATGGGACTCATTTTCCTTCTGTGAGGCTTGCATCATCTGCGCATTTTCAGAGCGTTTCTTTTTCAGGAGACTAATCTCCCCTTGCGCAATTTTGGCTTGGGTTGCCTGCTCTAGGTCAATCTCTGCTTGCCTCACACGTTCAGTTATTTGTGCATGTTGTAACCTACTGTCAGCCAGTTCCTGAGAACATGACTCACTTTTCTCCACGTCCATCCTTAATTGATGTACTTCCTGACACAGGGCACTATTCTCATGACTTAATTTGTTATTTTCTTCCCTGAACTGCTCTCTTTGCTGTTTCAATGTGTTCAGATCTTGGTGCATTTCATCAAACTCACCCTGAGAATCAACCCCATTAATAATTTACTGGCTGTTTTCAGCTTTCAGTTGTTTTACCTATGATTGAAATGTGAAAAAGTCATCTAAGCAGGGTCTATAGTGAACAACATGCTCATTTAATTTGTGTCGCTCATATTTTCAACACATTCTTTATAATCCCATTGCAGTGCAGAACATGGAGTCTCTCGCTCTACAGTTTCTTGCTGCTGTGTTTTCAACTCATCCTTTAGCTGTTCAATAATATTTCCTAATTTTAACTCCAAATTGTGGCTCTGGTGCGCTTTCGCTTCTAATTGTTTCAGCTCTTTCTGGGCTTGATCCAAAAGCACAGCCTGGTTTTGCACAGAGGCCACACTATTCTGGTGTCTTTCTTCCATGATCAGCATATGGAAATGCATGTATGCTGTGAGCAGAGCCATTTTAATTTGCTCATCTTTGCTGGTTTGTGTCATGTAGAGGTTTGTCAGGGGCTGATGCAACAGCCCATTATCCTGCCACATGTCCACATTTGCAGCGGTAACCTCCTGCATCATTCTGGCTTGTCACATTTCATGTTCTTGATCTACCCATTCACCTTTAATCAACTATTTGAATAAGAGGTGCTTCCTGGTCATATTGATTTCTATGGTGCTCATTCTGAAATGTGTTCTGCACCTTATATAACCTCTATGCAAGGGAAAACATCTCAACCCTGTTCCGGCTTAGTTTCCACTCACAATGACAACTCAAAATCTACACTGTTTTATCTATACACCGCCCTGGAACCCAGGGTACATGCCTGAATGGCACCTTAAAAATGCAACACAATTTTCCATCCAATGCAATGCACGGGCGAGCAGAGCGTTATAAGAATTGAATAGTCTGCTGCTATGGCACTGTCACAAGTGAAGACTCTCTCCCCCAGCTTTGTCACAATTTATTAGGCAGTCACTCTCAGATCAGGGAGTTCCTTCCCCCCCGCTACCCCAATCAATGTGGCGTGCATCCAAAGCTCTTATACAGATTCAATTTTTTTGAGGCCTCCAATCCATCTCACACCACCCCGGCAAATACCCTCTGTACCACCAATGTGCTAGGAACCAGGACATTGTTTAGTAAGAATATACATTTATTTAAGGTTTGACAAAGAACCATAAAGCAATCAAAACAGCCACCGATGCATTAGCACAACACAACATCACTATTTCAAATTTCTTGCACCAATTGACTGACTTGTATTTCTAATGAACTTACAGATACTACAACACACAGGTAACATTTAGAGACTTTTCATCAAAACACACACATAGGATTTCTTGCACATTAACAATTATGAAATTTGATACAACCCCCAATGATTCCTTGGGGTTGTCACAATTCTCCAGCATTGGATCTTTCATGGATTCACATGCTTAGAATATTCCACGTCGTCGGGCTGGGAACCCTCGGTCTCTTTTTTAAAAGTGTTTTCCATTGGAAAACTCAACACTTTTGTGTCCTACCGATGTCCTTTTGCGACGCTTGCGCATCATCCAATAGGACGTAGGGTATAAATAGACCCGCCCAGCGGCTCCCTTTCAGATTTTTACCTCCAAAGTAGAGGCAATAACTAGGTTTGCATTCAGGGGAGGCCGGCGGGCGCATGTGAATCCATGAAAGATACCAACGCTGGAGAAATGGAGTTGCAGGTAAGAAACAACTCCCTTCTCCAGCAGTGGATCTTTCATGGATTCACATGCTCAGAATAGATTACATAGCAATATTCCTATACATGGTGGCGTGTAATACAAACCAATACATTAGGAACGCAAACCTACAATCAGCAAGAACAACATTAGCCGTGGGAACATTGAAACAGGCACCACACTCTGTGGGGGGGCTTACCTTACTGAAACAGTTATTGCAGGACTGCACATCCCATCTGTACATCTGCCCCATGCTGTTGCTCCAGGCAATAATGACGAGTAAATGTATGCAGCGCCGACCAGGAGGCCGCCTGACAGATGTTCACCAGTGGAATCCCCGACCATAATGCCGTTGATGATGTGATGGATCTTGTCGAGTGAGCCTTTGGACGCCTCTCCAGAGGCTTTCCCGCCTTAGAGTGACAGAAGGCAATAGCCGACGAAACCCAGCGCGATAGTCCTTGTTTGGAGATTGCTCTTCATTTTACTGAGGGTCTATAAGCCACAAACAGCTGTCTTGTATGCCTGAATTCCTGAGTACGACTCAGATAAAACTTCAAAGCTCTTTTGACATCCAACGTATGTAGAGCCTTCTCTGCCAATGAGGTAGCCGAAGCGAAGAATGCTGGTAGCACAATAGAAGAGTGTTTATGGAATGTAGTTGGCACCTTCGGAATAAAGTGAGGGTTAGTAGACTACCTCCACCAATAGAGTGGGAAAGCCAAGGAAAAAATCAAAAGTTCAAAGAAAGGTTAGAAGAGTCAAAAAGTCAAAGAAAGATCCCACTCAAATTGAAAACTGATCTCTTATAGGGCTGTTCACACTCCATTATTATCATGATTCCCAAGCTATGGATTGGCCAGCACTCTACCTCCCCCAGTACGTCCACTGCCTGTTGATTGGGCAAAGAGTTGGGACGTGTGGATGATGGAGGCTTAGGGAGGAGAAAGATTAATCATCCCAAAATGACAAGTGGGTTTAACTTTTAGTGTTCCTAAAAATCTAACAACATGGCAGCAACCATTATTTTTCAGATAACTGCAGGCACATATATATATTTGAGTTCTATATTTTATGGTGAGTCGGGGAAAATACTATCATATCTCGGCACACCCTTCCTGGGAGGAGCTATGTTTTTTATCGATTTACTCTTTTTTTTTTAAACAATTTTTATTATTTTAAAACACACCAAACATTACAAAACTTGGGACTTTATCGATTTACTCTTGATCCAAACTAGTCACAACTCTATGATTCAAACCTTAGTTCCATAACCTATCAGCATACCAAATGTCCATTCCCTCGGAATTATGAGAAGACCGGAATCATAATTGTCTTCATAACCCAAATTGTATACATCACACATGATTCATAGTTATATGATACCAATGGGATTCTTATCCCCTTTAAAATGAGTCTTGCATGAGCTCACTGGGACACACAATTCTCTTTTTATTCAGGAAAAAGGTGTCCAATGCTAATCAATGTCAATGCCACACGTGTCCCTCAGTTTCACATAGCCCCCACCTATTCCTAAGTTTAATTTCTCCATCGTCACCTGATACAAACATCTGCATACGCACAGTTTGATCATCCATTAGTGGCTCTGAAGTCATTTCTTGAGGTCGATTTAGCCCTGAAAAGGTCATTTCTGTTGGCCACTAATGCACAGCTAATGGGGAGACTGGACCTTAAAGGTAATTTCTGCTGGCTGCGTTATCTACATCTCCCAAAATGTGGATCTAATTCTCTATTATTTCTTTATATTTCTAACTGAACCAGGCCTGCTTTACCTGGTGGGCCCAGCCCAGGTCTTGATTTCAAATTTTCAAAGGCACAAACCTTTCAGTTCAGTGGGGAAAACACCAGCTGCATTCATACTTCAGAAAATCCAGCTTTTAAATCGACAAGATGTGCTTACATGTAACATTTTAGCATTATATTTGGGCATTTTGTTTAAGCTCCAATCTTTCTTGACATATAAGGTTTGGACAGATATAAGTTCACTTTAGGTACTATTCACACATAGGCCATAGTTACATAGAAAATTCAACAAGTGGGCCTTCCCATTTGAGTGTCAGTTTATTTGTTAAAAGTAAGTGTCTTTCCCTGAAATATATCACTTGGCTTCACTTTTTAAATGTAAGGCACAATTCCTCCTTCCTAATTTTCACATTCCTATAATTTCAATGTATATTTTCCCATGTGTGCTGCTGCAGTTTTGAATCTGTCAAAAAGGTGCCTTTTCCCGGTTTAGGCGAAGTCAGCATCGACAGCACCACATGTTATTTCTTATTCATTGGCCATATCCATCATTTTTAGGCTCTCAAGTAGATTCCACTTCTGTAACGCTCACCTGATTCTCGCAGAGGCGCCGGTCTTGACTGGGCGACTACCGTATCTTCAAAGGTGATGTGTAGCACCCGGTTGGCTCTTTGGGCTGGACCTCTGTGCACTGTATGCCTGACGTGTAGAGTAAGATGTCTGCAGATAGAAAATATGGGGTTAATGAACTGGGGTTATTGGGGTGTCCCTATCTCTTTCCTCTTCTCCTCTCCTGTAGACCCCCAAAGGTTAACGCTCTCACCTTAGGTAAGTGAATGCCGAGCTCTCCATCTGCCTCGGGGCAGGGTGCTGTAACCAGTTTCTTCACTGGATAGGTAGCGCAGGCCTCTTGACTTCAGAGGACTGCTGTCCGTCGTTTACTGCACGAACGGTAAGTTTCGAGTCATTCAAATGTCTTTAAAGTCTTTAGTAATGATGTCTCTTGTTTTGCAGGGTTCCGGCGATGGCGGATGACGGGCTGAAGTGAGTTGAAGATGGAGCCCGTGTGATGAATAGAAGCGCCTGGAAGCACGTAAGTAAGCGCTTGTTGCCTGCTTCACTATGCGCTCTAACTGTCTTTTTATTTTGCAGGTACGAGTTCGGAGCGGCTGCAGGGTGCCGGAATACCCACTGGATTAGATGTGGAAAGGAGTAATGGCACGTGAGTATTAAAGTTCCCCAATGTCTTTAAACGCACCTTGTTTTGTCTTTCAGATGCGGGATGCAGCGTCGAAGGCCTCCGGAGCGCACGAAGAGTAGGTAAGCCTTTGCCTTTCAGATGCCGGAATGCTAACCTGTTCTTTCTTGTCTTTATAGGTGTTGCTGAAGACTGGATTCAGGATGGTAAGCCTTTGCCTTTCAGATGCCGGAATGCTAACCTGTTCTTTCTTGTCTTTATAGGTGTTGCTGAAGACTGGATTCAGGATGGTAAGCCTTTTTCCTTAGGCCCAGGACCGGATGCAGAAGACACGATGAGCGTTCTGCTGCAGAGGTTGCAGAATAACGCAAAGCAAGATTCATCCACCGGGTGTGGTTTAAATAGCCTCCTGTAGTGCTTAGGTGTCTCCTGCCACAGCCACGCCTAAGTAAGAAAAGAGTTCCTGGTAAGAAAAGAGTTCCTGCCTTCCAGAAGAGTTCCAGTGTTCTGAATCTAGGGAGTGGCTCCAGCCCCACCCAACAGGAAAAGTAGTTCCAAACAGAAGAGGATCAGAGGCTCAACTGGCAGGCAAGTAAGCAGCATGGTCTGCTGAAGGTAAGTCCACCCAAGCATTATGAGCCCGGCGCTTCCAGCGCTGGGACTGGGCATATTTATGAGCCTGGTGCCACTGGCGCCAGGACTGGGTCCAAAAGGTCCCAATTGGGACTGGTTGGCACTCGGAACCTGGGTTATGGATCTGCTTCCAAGGGAGTTGGGAAAACCCTGACCTTTTGGAAGCAGAGATCATGACAGTACCCCCCCTCAAGGCCCCTCCCAAACCGGGCTTCTCCGGGGGTTTTGGCTTGTCAGGAAATGTTCGGTGAAATCTTTTGATTAGGCGAGGAGCGTGGACATATTCAGCAGGTTCCCAGGATCTCTCTTGGGGGCCGTAGCCTTTCCAGTCAATTAGGTAGGATAGTTTAGATTTGGAGATCTTGGAGTCCAGAATGCTTTTGACTTCAAACTCGAGTTCTCCATCCACTAGGATAGGTTTTGGAGATTTGGTTAGTCGGGTTTGAGGTTGCACGGGTTTTAATAGAGAGACGTGGAAGACCGGATGTATCTTCATGTGCGGGGGCAAGTCCAACTTGACCGCTACTGGGTTTACTATGGTAGTGATGGAATAGGGACCAAGGTATCTTGGGTTGAATGTGCGTGGCCCTTTTAGAGATAGATATTTGGTGGATAACCAGACTTGATCCCCTACTTGATAGTGAGGGGCTTCCTTCCGATGTTGATCTGCTCCTTTCTTGTATTGTTCTTTAGCCCTTTGAAGGTGAGAAACAGCTTCCTTAAAGGCTTGGGTGATTGTAGAATGCAGGTAGTCTACTGCTGGTGTTTCAAGATCTTGGAGGGGATCCAACTCCGAGGTTCGAGGGTGACTGCCGTACAAAAGAAAAAACGGGGTTTTCCCAGTTCCCGAATGGACAGAGTTATTGTAGGCATACTCGGCTATCCAAAGGATATCTTTCCAAGTTTTTTCAGTTTGTTGCAGCATGCAGCGTAAATACTGTTCCAGAGTTTGATTGGTCCTCTCGGTTTGTCCGTCGGTCTGAGGGTGGTGACTGGTTGATAGTCTCACATCAATTTGAGCCGACCGACAGCAACTTCGCCAAAAATGAGAAATAAATTGACTACCTCGATCCGAAATTAGAACCGAAGGAAAACCGTGCAGTCGGACGATGTTTTCGAGAAATTCTCGGGCCAGAGTTGCTGCTGTTGGCAAGCCTTTGAGCGGAATGAAATGCGCCATCTTGGAGAATAAGTCCACGATTACTAGAATCGTATTGTATCCGGAGCATGGAGGTAGATCGGTGATGAAGTCCATAGAAAGCGTATGCCAAGGGCGAGGTGGGATGTCAATAGGGCGTAAGAGGCCTGCTGGTCTTTCCTTTTGACTCTTGTTTTGGGCGCATACTCCACAGGACATTATAAAGTCTCTGATATCTTTTTTCCAAGACGGCCACCAGAAGTAGCGCTTGATCTTTTCTGAGGTCTTGGCTATACCGGGATGACCTTCCATTAAAGAGTCGTGATAACAAGAGATTACTTTTTTCTGTAAATCTGTGCTGGGTAGGTATAATCGTTCTTGGAAATACAATAAGTTGTCCTTTACTGCAAAGTCCTTTCCCTGCAGATGCCAATTCTGTATGTCTGCTGGAGTTACAAGTTGCCTGGCTTTATCCTTAACTTCCTCTATGGATTCTGTGGCGATTACACCCAGAATTCTTTGTTCGGGAATGATTGGTACAGGTTTAGGGTTGACCAAGTGTTCTTCCACTCCCATCCGAGAAAGGGCATCGGCTTTACCGTTCTTTGTACCAGGTCGATAGGTAATTATGAAGTCAAACTCGGCAAAGAATAATGCCCAACGGAGTTGTCTAGAGGATTGGGCTTTTGCGGTCTTCAAATATTGCAGGTTTCGGTGATCCGTAATCACAGTAACGGTGTGTCGGGCCCCCAGCAGATAATGCCGCCAAGCCTTAAAGGCAGACTTGATAGCCAGAAGTTCCTTGTCAGTAATCGTGTAATTGATTTCAGGAGGCGAGAATTTGCGGGACCAAAATGCCACGGGATGCAACTGATTGGTTACCGGGTCCTTTTGTGATAGAACTGCCCCCATGGCAAGGCTTGAAGCATCAGTTTCCACGATGTAGGGGAGTTCGGGGCGAGGGTGTTTTAAGATTGGTGCAGAGATAAATTTAGTCTTCAAATCCTGGAAAGCTTGTTCCGCCTCGGTAGACCATTCAAAACGTTTGTTTTTCTTTAACAAGGCAGTGATGGGCTGGACTATTCGAGAGAATTCGGGGATAAACCTGCGGTAAAAGTTAGCGAAGCCTAACATGCTTTGCACACCTTTTACGGAGGATGGTGATGGCCATTTGAGAACTGCATCGACCTTCTTTGAATCCATACGCACTCCGCCAGGTGATAATATGAATCCCAAGAATTCAACTTCAGTCACGTTGAAAACACATTTTTCCAACTTAGCGAAAAGTTTGTGTTGACGCAATCTTTCGAGGACCATTTTCACGTGTTTCCGATGTTCAGATTCCGATGAAGAATAAACGAGGATGTCGTCAATGTAAACAACAACACATACATCTATGAGCTCTCTGAGGACATCGTTCATAAAATATTGAAAGGCGGCCGGGGCATTGCAAAGTCCGAAGGGCATGACCTGATATTCAAATAGCCCATACTTGGTGCGGAAGGCCGTCTTCCATTCATCGCCCTCTTTTACTCGTACCAAGTGGTAAGCTCCTCTAAGATCCAGCTTTGTATATATGCATGCTTTTCTGACTTGGTCCAGGAGTTCAGGGATCAAAGGTAACGGATATCTATTCTTAACAGTGATCTGGTTCAGGGAGCGATAATCGATACAAGTTCTAAGGTCTCCTTCCTTTTTTGGAACGAAGAACAAAGCTGAAGAAGCAGGGGACTTGGAAGGACGAATAAACCCATTTGCCAGGTATTGATCCAGGTATTGTCGAAGGTGAAGGTTCTCAGGCTCGGTGAGGGCATAAATTCTACTACAAGGAGGAGTAGATCCAGGTATCAGGTCTATCTGGCAGTCATAAGACCTATGAGGAGGTAGAGAGTTAGCCTGATCCTTCCGGAAAACATCTTGGTATTCTAGGTATTCGGGAGGTAACTGGGGAGTCTCTGAAGAAATTGCGGCCAGTGCAACACCAGGTGGAGGGTGACAAGTAGAGACACATTCTGGAAACTGGACCGTTCTTGCTCGCCAATCGATCAGAGGATTGTGTTTCTCTAACCAAGGTATTCCTAGAATAATCTGAAACTGAGGGGCCTTGATCACATCGAACACGATCTTCTCATGGTGTCCATCTTGACTTACTAGCGTCACCTCTTGAGTGGTATGCGTTACTGGCCCGGAGGCTATCTCCGTACCATCCACCGTAGTAATGACGTCCTTTACAGCCTTGGGACAAAGAGTTAGATTCATCCTCAAAACCATTTCATGATCCACATAATTGCCGATGGCACCGCTGTCGACGTAAGCTTCAATTGCATGTAATCGATCCGGATTATCAGGGCTAATGAGGACCATAGGTATCACGAAATGCGAGGTCACGGAACTGGTTTTCACGCTCGGCAAGAGGACCTCTATTCTTGTGGGGCGAGGTCGTTTCCCTGCTCAGAGTTTTTAACTTTGGTAACTGCAGCTCCTACTGCCTTCTTGGCAGGTTTCACCGGACAGTCTCGAAGAAAGTGCCCTGAGTTTCCGCAATATTGGCATAATTGCAACTGTTTCCTCCTTTCCCGCTCCCTTTGTGTTAGAGGACCTTTCAGACCCCCTATTTGCATGGGTTGCCCGGAGTCTACTCCTTTGGAAGGAGTTGGCGGTTTGGAAAATACTCGAGCATCAAACTTGGAACGATCGGCCTTCCTGTTCTGCAGCCTGTGATCTATTTTAACGACCAAGTCTATATAATCCGAACAGTCTTGTGGGGGACTCACTACTTGGGCTAAAACGTCTTTGAGCTCTCCACGTAGACCTCTATAAAACAGCGTAATCCTTTTGTCCTCAGGCCATTGAGTTTCCACTATTAGTCTATTGAAAGATGCAATATAAGCCAAAAGGTCTTGATTACCCTGTCGCAACGAAAGAAGCTCATTGTCCAAGGCCTGCCCCTGTGAATGTCTTGCGAACAGTTTTTCCATACTAAGCTGAAAGGCTTGAAAATCATGGAGAACCGGATCATCTTGATTAACTAGAGGGATCGATCAGTCTGCCACATTGCCACTAAGGTACGAAAGTACAAAAGCTACTTTTGCTTGATCAGTTGGAAAGGCTGCTGGCCGGCATAAGAAGTGCAACCGGCACTGATTGATAAATACTGCAAACCTCTTTGGGTCACCAGAAAATCGTTCGGGCGGAGCCAGAGGTACGTTCCCAGGTAGGTTGATCTGCACTGGATTCATAGAGGATGTTGAAGGAAGATTTCCCCCTGATGCGGGTAACGGGGTCTGTCCGGCTTGTGACTGTAGCACTTGTCTAGCAAGATTGTCTGTTCTCTCCTTGGAAATAATTAGTTCCCTTCTTAGAGCATTCGTTTCCTGACGAGCTGCATGCACTTCTGCCCTTAGTTCCCCAAGTAACCGGGCTAGGGGGTCAGTATCTGAGGTTTCCATAGCGCCTCGGCGAGAGTTTTGCGGTAGGCTTTGCGTTCTGTAACGCTCACCTGATTCTCGCAGAGGCGCCGGTCTTGACTGGGCGACTACCGTATCTTCAAAGGTGATGTGTAGCACCCGGTTGGCTCTTTGGGCTGGACCTCTGTGCACTGTATGCCTGACGTGTAGAGTAAGATGTCTGCAGATAGAAAATATGGGGTTAATGAACTGGGGTTATTGGGGTGTCCCTATCTCTTTCCTCTTCTCCTCTCCTGTAGACCCCCAAAGGTTAACGCTCTCACCTTAGGTAAGTGAATGCCGAGCTCTCCATCTGCCTCGGGGCAGGGTGCTGTAACCAGTTTCTTCACTGGATAGGTAGCGCAGGCCTCTTGACTTCAGAGGACTGCTGTCCGTCGTTTACTGCACGAACGGTAAGTTTCGAGTCATTCAAATGTCTTTAAAGTCTTTAGTAATGATGTCTCTTGTTTTGCAGGGTTCCGGCGATGGCGGATGACGGGCTGAAGTGAGTTGAAGATGGAGCCCGTGTGATGAATAGAAGCGCCTGGAAGCACGTAAGTAAGCGCTTGTTGCCTGCTTCACTATGCGCTCTAACTGTCTTTTTATTTTGCAGGTACGAGTTCGGAGCGGCTGCAGGGTGCCGGAATACCCACTGGATTAGATGTGGAAAGGAGTAATGGCACGTGAGTATTAAAGTTCCCCAATGTCTTTAAACGCACCTTGTTTTGTCTTTCAGATGCGGGATGCAGCGCCGAAGGCCTCCGGAGCGCACGAAGAGTAGGTAAGCCTTTGCCTTTCAGATGCCGGAATGCTAACCTGTTCTTTCTTGTCTTTATAGGTGTTGCTGAAGACTGGATTCAGGATGGTAAGCCTTTGCCTTTCAGATGCCGGAATGGTAACCTGTTCTTTCTTGTCTTTATAGGTGTTGCTGAAGACTGGATTCAGGATGGTAAGCCTTTTTCCTTAGGCCCAGGACCGGATGCAGAAGACACGATGAGCGTTCTGCTGCAGAGGTTGCAGAATAACGCAAAGCAAGATTCATCCACCGGGTGTGGTTTAAATAGCCTCCTGTAGTGCTTAGGTGTCTCCTTCCACAGCCACGCCTAAGTAAGAAAAGAGTTCCTGGTAAGAAAAGAGTTCCTGCCTTCCAGAAGAGTTCCAGTGTTCTGAATCTAGGGAGTGGCTCCAGCCCCACCCAACAGGAAAAGTAGTTCCAAACAGAAGAGGATCAGAGGCTCAACTGGCAGGCAAGTAAGCAGCATGGTCTGCTGAAGGTAAGTCCACCCAAGCATTATGAGCCTGGCGCTTCCAGCGCTGGGACTGGGCATATTTATGAGCCTGGTGCCACTGGCGCCAGGACTGGGTCCAAAAGGTCCCAATTGGGACTGGTTGGCACTCGGAACCTGGGTTATGGATCTGCTTCCAAGGGAGTTGGGAAAACCCTGACCTTTTGGAAGCAGAGATCATGACAACTTCATTTGCGCACCTGTCCATTTTAGTGGAATTGGCTAGACCCATTTCTTTCCATTTCACTAGGCCTAATGTCGAAAATCACGTTTTGTACTGGCTTTTATATTTCAATGGAACTCCACATTACCTAGCTTCCCTCTCATAACAGGGGCCAAGTATGGCCTCTCCATCTCTGTCACTCTGGGGCTGTATTTTCCCCTGACATGGTGCTACTGCTCCAGTTCTTCCAGAGTGTATGAATAAATGAGCCAGGTTTATCCATAATGGACAACAAGGTGATGGATAAACAATGTATATTAACACTGATCCTTGTACTCTTAACCTTCTGTTGTCAAGGTATGTTTTGAGCCTTATGCCGACTTTCAGGAGTTCTCTGGACATGTGCATTGATTTGATTTTGTATTTATATTGCACGCATCCAGTGGAACCAAGCAGAAATATGTATCCAGGCGCAGATGTTTTTCTATTTTTCCCAAACAACTTAGTACAGTGAAAGACAGAAATGGATTAGGAACAGGTAGGTTGTTTAATATTTTCAGAAAAGATTCAAAGAAAAAGTCTTCCGAAGGTCAATAGGCAATGCATTCCACAAATGGGGCCCTTTGATTGAAAAGTTTTGATCACCCTGATAGACTAAGTGAGATGGTGGACTAGTCAGAAGACTGTCCCCTATCGAGCGAAGAGAACGTATCAGATGATAAGAAACTTATTTTACCAGCAGGATAATGAGGTGCTCTTCCATAGATACATTTATGGAGTAGTCATTAAGTCCTAAAATCAATACTTTGGAAAGGTAACCAATGTAGCTTCCTACGATTACAGGAAACTGATGCAGATTTAGAAGGACTACATACAAGTCTAATTGCCGCTTTCTGGGTGACTTGGAGTCGATTTAACTATTGCCAGTGGCAGAGGGCTACTTGTTCTTAGAATGTTACTAAGAATTGCCTAGTCCCTTTTACATCTTCTCCCAAGCAATACTAGATGATTGTTGCATACAGATCTCAGTGTGTATTTGGGGAGGTATATGTGTGTTCTGTTTAATAGATATTTTGGTGTTTGGTCTGAAGCACTTGGCAGTCAAGCACCATGCAGTAAAACATTAATGATATTCTTCGCTGGGCATGTGGCCAATGCGATTTAGTCAATTGGAGAGGCACTCATTGCCTTACTTTGCCTCTATCTACCTCAATTTTTGTGTGGTCTTTAGAGTGCGTGATACACCTATGAAAGATTCACCAGAAAAATCCTCAGAACTAGCATGCTCTAATTGGAGGGCGCACGTTTTAAACTGTTTTTGTCACTGATTGTTTTCTTTTGGCTATTTCACTGCTGTATGTGTACTGTGCTCTTACTGGAAAGGGCTCATTTTTCCTCCTGAAAATCTAGAATCCTCTAATCCAACCAGTGGCATCATAGAAAGGTAGCCAATATCTCTCTGGGACAAGGAACTGCCCTCTCAGTGTTAAGTGAACAGAGAATGGAAAAGGTTTTAACATGAAAATCAAATACAAAATTTTAGGAAGAAAAAATGAAATGTATAATGATAAATGGTAGACAACTGTAAAGAAAAGGACCTTTCAAATGATAATGTTACAGGCTGATGAGCAATACTGATCATGTAGTATTTACTTTAATGCTTCGTAACAGTGAAAATGACAGTAATATTCATCATACATATATATATATATATATTAAAACTCACAAACACTTTAAAAATGGAGTTAGAGGAAAGCATTGTAACCAATTTGGTGGGGAGTTGATGATTAAAAAAACTGCATTAGTTTGTACTAAGATATCATCATTGCTTTACCAAGTGTCACACATTGATGATGCAATGCTTTGATGCATTGATACCGTGCAAAGAAAACCCAGCAGACTTTTCTGCATTTAGCTACAGACATCACCAAAACGAGCAATGAGTGACGGGTCAAACAATAATGGCACAAGAGGGAGTCAGCGGAACAAATTAGTATTTCATTCTTTACTGAGGACGTACTGGGAAAAAAGGCTCTCGATATCATTGGGTAAAGCATTCCATAGACGTTGCCCAAACTTAGTAGTCCTTGAGTAGTGCATGGATAAGGCACACCCCAGAATTTTAGACAGATTTCAGGTGATCTCGTTAGTTGTCAGTGATCTATCCATACAGAGACTTTAAGTAATTGAGTTTGGAATGTACCAATGTTCCAAACACCAATGCAAACTGTGATCATAGATGTAGGTAGGGACAAATCTGGCAAATTTGCCTGAGTCTATAAAAGATGTTTTTAACCTCATTGCTTACGTGTTGATTAATGCTGAGATAAGCTTCACCGAAACTCATGAATCCTCTACATGCTTAGGGTAAATCATGGGTAAGATGAAAAGACCAGGGAGAGGATTTTGCAAATGTAATCTTTAAATATATGTTGAGGACCTAGAAGCATGACCTCTGTTTTAGATGGATTCAACTGCAGGCAAATCTGAGCCATCCACACACTCACTGCATATAAGACATTAGTGAGCTTGAACAAGAAACCAGGAATTCTGACAATTTAAAATGCATCTGGGTGTCGTTTGCATAATAATGACAGCTCAATCTAAATTTGTCAAAGACTTTGGGGTGCGAATATAAATGTTGAACTATGAAAGCGAAAGGGATATTCCCTGAGGAACCCCACAATTACTACACTTAATTGAATTAGCAATTCTGTTAACAGGTTATTTGGTCATATGTTAAAAAATAAAATGTGTTTTATTCTTTGAAGGATATATTCAAGAGGAGAAGTTAGAAATTGCACACCGGCATCTGATACCGAAACAGCTAGAACAACATGGGCTGACGCCGCAACAAATTCAGATTCCACCGGAAACCACATTAGAAATAATCACTCGGTAACTATGCCAACCGTAGGCTCTATGCATTGCTGTGGATGCAATAATGTAAGCATTCTAAATTCTGCAATGTTCTTTTCTTTTGTGAGATTCCTGACCAGAGCGCTGCTGAGAAACATGGATATGTGTGGCCGCGCTGTCCCTGCCCTTGCAGAATCTTATTTTTTTTAATCAACTCAATTTTAATTGAACATTACCAAAAATGAATACACCAAATGAATTGCATTTACAAACCTCAATAATCCATAGAAAGCCAAACCCCTGAAATATGGCTCCCAACAAAACATCTGTCACATTACAACAAGGGAGAATAGAGCGAGAAAGCACATAGCAGGTCTCATCGCTAGGGCTGGCAGGTCAACCACCCACAAGCATATGTGGTTGCAAACTTTTAGTCCCCACATTTAGAGTGGTTATAGGATATCAACACTCATGGCCAAAACAAAGGGGAATCACACAAGGGTGGGAAGAAAGGAAAGTTGTAGGGAAAGGGTGATAAGGGAGGAGGCAATTGGATGTGATATTTGGAGGTCAAGTGTAGAGATCATTAAATGTGCAGCATTCCCATCCGTGAAAGGTACAGTGAGCAAAAAGCAGATGGCTGCGAACTCTCAAAGTGGTTAAAAACCACTCAACAGGTAATCATGCCCTGCTCTTTTGAGAGAGGGGCGCTTGCTACCTTTTTTATATACAGGAATGTATATATCCCTGCACTCCCCTTTTTGAAAGGATATATTCCCCTTGGCAGATGGTGAGACAAGGGCTTCAGTCCAGTCCTTTCAATCTGATTTCCAAACCTTTAAAATCTCTTTCTTCACTGCTATTAGCACCTTGTATAGCCACATGTGTAAACCTTTTGGCAGACCTGTATTGTGCAGGACTAGGCCTAGAAGTGCTACTGAAGGTTCCCTATGGAAGACCCAGCTAGTAACCAGTTCACTCATTACCACACCCTGCACCTAAACTTGGTAACACCTTCACTCTTGTAAAGCATGTGAACCTAGAAGCTTTCAGCTTTCTTACATGCCCAGCACAAGCCAATAACACCACTCTACTCAGAAATATGACTTCAGTCACATTCATTTCCTAGACATGCGGGAAGTGAGATATTATTTGGCTCTCAGTCTGTACTTGGCCACTGCACAGAAAGGGAGTCCGGCATCTCAGAAATATACACTCCATTTGGGTCTATTTTTTATCAAATCCAACATTTCCAGAAGCACTTAGACTTCTGAAATATTTACTAATTTCCCTGGATGTACAGTCAGTTGATATACCCCCCTCATTACTTTCACAAATAAGAGTGGCTGGGATTAAATATATTCCGCTTTAGAGTAGATCTCCCTCCGAATTATATTTCCCCCTTGGCATTATACTTGCATAGTTATTCCTTTTGGCTGTCTGGAAGACAGGTGGGTACTCTCTCAATGACTGGTGCAATTCTCCACCTCTAATAAGAAGTGGGTACAAGAAAACAAAGTCTTGCCCGGCTCCACTGGCCGTTGCAAAATTGCCAAATCACTGTTACCAATGTTTATGTGTACCTGGGCATGATTATATCCAATCAGTGTGCGCATGACCAGTATAATAAACAAGGGCTGCATAAATTGCAAATGTCTATCTCACAAGCCCACATTATTAAAGCCAGATACTGTAAATTCTCTATCTCACCCATAATTAATTATTTCAAACTAAAAGTTGTTCCTGTTATTCTGTATGGCGCAGAGACCCAGAAAATAATGTCCTATTCTTATTGGGCCCTGAGGGAAGGTCGATTCTGGAGGCAGGTTTTAAAATTGCTGAATTCTCAACCACTGCCACTCTTGAGATATGAACTGGGCTTAATTTTGGTTTATGCAATTTATAAATGGAAATTATGTGCACTATATCGCAAATGTCTATTGAACCAATTGACAAAAGGAATTACCAACATTATTTCTACCTACTTACTGAGTTCCCTGGATAACGTTCCAAAAGCATGGCGTTTAAAAATTCAGTCTGTTTTGGAAAAGGCCCAGGTAGAGGCAATCTTGTTAATGGAGAACCCAAATAGAGCGAAAACAAAAATCTGGGAAGCTGACTGGATATATACTCGTCAGGCTTGTGCCAATTACAAAAACCTTTTGGAATATCCGTTTGAATTGAAACGGTACAAGAGTGTGGCAGATTATATGGTGAGGTCACCCAGCCCCAGCCCCAGCCATCGAGATGGCTTTATGAGATTTAGGCTGAATCTACGGTTGACAAATGATATACTGAATAGACGTAGCAATGATGGTATTGTTTTGCATTGTCGTTTCTGTAAACAATATGCAGAAACTCTTAAACATTTATGTTCTGAATGTGATGAATTGCTATTAGTGCGTTGTGTTCATTTTAAGCCTCTATTTATGGAATACCAGGTCTTGACATCAGAGAAATTATGGGATCTGTTATTTTATACCAAAAGAAAGGCAGTGAGATACGCTGTTGTAGATTACCTTCATCAATTGAAACTAGCAAAGTATGTAACATTGGAATGATTGACTGTATAACTGATGTCCCAATATCTTGATGATCTGGTATTCGATTTTAAATTTACAAGATTATTGTGGTTTCTTTTATTATCTTTTCTTCATTGCAATATTGTCTTTTTTGTCTATATTGTCAAGTTGAAAGGTCTCGAGTTTCTCGTGACCAAAACAATTAATTAAAAATAAATAAGAAGTGGGTATCAGTCAGAAGATGGGTCAACTTTCCTCCACCAACTGGGTTTCCCTCCTTCTTTATTGGGCCTGCATGATTCCTTTTCTACAAAGAAAAGTTGGGGGTTGAACTCCATAACAGCCTTTCTCGGTGGTGTGCCAAAAATCGAAAATGAGTCAAAGGAAATTAAGGTACTCCATTCTACTTTCTGGTTTCAATTCTTCTTTATCTCTCCTTCTTCCAGTCCATCTGTCCTTAGATCTATGGCTTTGGACTTTTATAGATTGGAAACTACTCCATCTAGAGGTGTGTATTATGTCTCTATTTTAATTGGTCAGTATATTTGATTGGACAGTTTTCCAAAAGTGACATTACACTAAACCATCCCCTTTATACACATTGGGCATATTATTGTAGAGGGCAGTCCAATGGAAGTTGCATCCTTACCTAGGTTCACTCCCATTTGATGTGATGTCATCTTGGATATTTTCATTAAACGATTGTGATTTCCTAAAACATTATACTACTTACGTGATTAAGTTACTAATTAATTTGCCAGCTAGCTCTCACACAGGTGAATCAAATGATGCTAATCTCATCTTGGCACAACATGTGATGTGTGTGTGTGTGTGTGGCAGATGTTTGCTTTTTATTCTCTGATAGTTCCACTCAAATATTCTGTTCCATCCCAGCCGGCACAGACACTAGAATATATGAAACATTGATGTGCAATTTTTCTGTGCAAAAATATCTAAATTAATATTTTAAGCATAATTAAAAGAATACCATAAACATATAATTTTACATACAACTCATAGTTTTTCAATGTAAAGATTTCTTTTAAACTTAAGTTGCTATGACACTCCTATCAAAGGATTTCCAGAAAAATATGAAACCAAATGTAAGATTCAAAGATGCACCCTTTATCCGTAATTAGGAACATATTCAATCTAGTTCCATTCCCTAGATTGGCAACAACCATATGGTGTCAGTGCTATGAGGCCTCAGAGCATTTATAAGCCCTGAGAGGCCTGGTTGTCATGGTACTAATATCAAAATGTTCACTTTGAAATTAGGCTGCTCAGAGCCAAATGCTGACACAGTTCTCCGCCTATTAAATGATTATACCACATTGCTGTCACAAATGCCAGACTTCATGTATCTGCAAGCATGAATAACATCCTTTGATGGAAAGCCTGTTTACGGAGAGCTCCTGGTAACCTGGGCAAAACCACTTAGAGTCCAGGTTTCAGAATATATGTCTGTATGCTAAGTGAATTCTTGGGTAGACCCACTGACCAATGGAAACTGTTAATGGGCCTCATTTTATTACCAATGCCTGCTGTTAAGGCTGTTAAGAACAAGGAGAACATTTGATCCTTTGGTGCAAGGACTCTGTCATAAAGTTTATAGCCAAGCCTCAAAACCTTGGGTTCATTTCTTTTGGTAGAACATCTCCTCCACACTGTAGCTTGGCCACATAAAATGAAATGTTGCTTTTTAGCCAGTGTTGATGGTTTCATGTATAACTGTAACATATAAAGCCACTTTTCATTTCCACATAATAATTTGCTCTTAGTCTCTGCAGGTTTCATTGTATAAGTTTGATTCTCAGTCCTGTAAAGAAGAATGCATAAATAATGTAGGCCTCAATTCGATTTTCACTTTTCTATAAAATGCTTTGCTTTTTCATTAACTGTTCTCCATTTAATACAGATTGCTGTACACTTTCCCAAAACTTAAAGGGTTAATTTAGGATTGTGTAATTTACTGTGGACCAATACACTTTTGTTGTAGATGTCTGTTCACATCATAACATTTCCTGGCATGTGTTTCTTCCAAATGCTTTGTGCAGATTGCAATTCATATATGTATTTTTCAATGTGGTTTTTTAATTTTCGCCTTTTCTTTTCTATAGATTAGCCTGCAGGTTGCTAGTGGGAATGTGACAAGAACACACAAAGGTACCTCACTGAGCGCAACCAGCACTACATTCATTGCTTCAGAGAACAGGGAGGCCAACTTTATATACTAAGCTTTATCTGAGCCTATACTAAATTTAATACATTCAAACGATAAAAGGGAACCATCTGGTGAAACCTCCACAATAAACCAGGGAAATCCTTTGAGTGTGTCGGTGTTTGAAATGCCATGAGCAGAGACAGAAAAACCTCTAGTAAATTTCCCACCTAATGAAGAATATTTTTTCCTTTGGGAAGAGGCAAGATAAAAGGACACATTTCTCTCTTCAAATGCTCCAGCTGCTGGAGAGACAGAATGGCAATCTCCTTTACGAGCACTGCTGCCGTACTTGGGTTTTTGAAAGGAGTTAGGCTTTTCCATTCAACTATATGCTCCAGCTCCAAACCTGATGCATCCTGGGAGATGCAGTCTCAAATGCATTTTTCTTTGGGACCTGGTTGTTACCAACTAGTTATTCTCCCAGGGGGGTTTAGGAATAGTTAAGGAAAAGTTCAGTGATGGTTTGCCTAACATCCAGAATCTGGCTTCTACAGACTGGCAGGTAGTTTTGGGGGAGAATCCTGTGGGTTAGTCTGTTAATCCCCTCTTGAGCATTAATTCTTCCCCTTGCACGGGATAACTCTTAAGATGTTTAAATGGTCGGGTTGTGGTGTTTATCAGGGTCCTGTCAGTCTTACTCTCAGGCAGAGAGTGGGCATGGTCTAAGTTTGCCCTGGGACTTTGTCACAATATGCAGGTCTTAAATATTTACATTCAATTAATACATTTCTTTTCCACTCATTCTCTGTAGCATCTGGCAGTGCTCTATAATTTTTTCCTAAAAACTCAAATGTTCCTTGTATTGATTTACTAACTATCACAAGGAATTCCCGCCTTCCTTGCCTCAAGCTCCAGCTTTCTCGAGCAGCCTCACGTTCTTCTCCTTCATGTCGCCCTGTTCGCGTCTGCCATGGGAAAATTCCCTCTTCACATGTTCAATCTCTTATCTTGTGATTCCTGGCCACTCCTTTTATATTGTGAGCAGTGGGTTTTGGTGTTGTGTGATTGTGAGTGAATGCCTGACCCTGCCTGTCCTTGGACATGAAGGAGAAGAATTTGCTTCAAGAGGCTGCTTGAGAAAGCTAGAACTCGAGGGAAGGCCAAGCAAGAATTCAGTGTGATCAAAGGGCCGTAAGAGTTCAAAGGCAGGATCTGTGAGACAGAGGAAAATACTGCTATCACGCCAGAAAACGAAAGCCGCACGTACGCTGACACACGAGAAGTGTTTGTTCACAACTACCACGTGCGTTGCAAAATAACCAGGTTGGTCCTGCGAGAGGGGCTTGCATTTTCGAAAGACTCTGGTACCTCTTGAGAGGTTGTATTGAACTGTGATAACTATTTAAAAGAGAATGACGCAATCCTGAGTTAAAGTGCTTAAAGAGTATTAAGAATGTCAAGAAAGCAAAGTAAACGTGAACTACTAATACCAAGAGGCATTGGGAAATCGCATTGAACGAATCAGCAGAAAAGTGGGTTTTACGAACTTACTTTAAGGAAAAGCGTCGAACCGGCAGAGGGAAGCCAATGTGAAGGAAGTTTTAGACTCAAGCCCGACTGAGGGAAGTCTATTCAAAATTGGATGGTGCAATCGAAGTGGTCCTGCGAAGGTCATAGAAAAATCCATTGCATAATCGAAAGTCTTCGATTTGCTTGAACTGCAGAAACATTGTGAATACCAGGTCCGAGCCCGACTGAGGGAGACCGGAAGTGTAATAAGTTAGGGGAAGGGAACCCCTAAAGGATTCGAATTAAGTATGGGGAAGGGAGACCATGCAAATGGTGTTAAACATTTTTGTTGAAAAGTCGTTTTGTTGAACTGTATTTTGGAAGCTGGAAAGAGAGACTTTAACATGGAAGGCCAGGCTGGCCTCGATCCACATTTGGAATTGCCTTTGTGTTAAGAACCTGAGCCAGAGTGTGTCATCCTGCCTACGGGGATCGCTTTACTCCGCGCTGTCCAACGTGGGGAGGAGAGCTGAAACAGTCACATTTATTCTTTATATTTGAACACTGATTTCCATTTTCATACATATATCCTTTAAACACTTTTTGTACAAGAGATAGGGCAGGCATTAGGTTTTTGTTAGTATAGGTCATTTTGATTTTACAGACTCAACTAGGACTGTTTTATTTATTATTTAACGTTCCAGCTTGCTCTCATCTTCAGTGATAGGGCTAGATGGGCATTCAACCAACCAAAATAAATGTTCAATAAACACCCTTGAACTGTTATCGCTTGTGTTGCCATCTTACTGTTCATACCATGAATTCCTTACACTATCCATCCCAAGCACAGGAAGTACCTGAGTTTCATCATTTGCAGTACTCAATATCAGTTTTGAGTGCTACCTTTGGGCTCACCTTCTCCCCGAGGGTCTTCACCCAGTTAATGTCGGGGTCTTCACCCAGTTAATGTTGGTGATGGCAGCAAGTCTAAGGCGAAGGGGCATTTGCATCTTCCCTTACCTCGACGATGGGCCGTTCAGGGAACATTCTCTCGGACAGGCTGTGGAAAATCTTGACAGCCTCTGCCACTTTCTACACAGACTGGGCTTCTCCCTCACTTCAAGAAGTCTCAAGTGACTCCCTCCCAAACTCTTTAATTTACTGGAGCAGCCCTGAACTCCTTCAGGGAAGACTTTCCCTCCTGAATTAAGGGCTCAACGTTGCCTGTAGATGGTCTTGAACTTTGAGAAGGCCCAATATCTGCTGGACTTCGACTTTCTAAGGTTGCTGGGCCTCATGGCATCCTGCATCTTCTTGGTAGCAGATGCCCAACTAAGGATGACATCACTTCAGCGGGCTCTCAGATCTCAATAGTCACAGTTCCCATGTCACAGTTCCTGTGCCGCCCTGCTTCAACTATTGAGCAGGGCGGCACAGGACCTTCTCTGGTGAGCCCGCAAAAAGAACGTGATGGCTGCAGAATCTTTTTGGTAACCATGGCCAGAGATCACTGTAGCCACGGACGTCTCGCTTAAGGGCCGAGGCGCCCACCTGATCGAATTTTCAATGAGCGGACTGCTCCTCAGTAAAATCAACTCTACATATAAATCTGTTGGAGCTGAGGGGGAGCAGACTGGCGGTGATGGCCTTCCCGCCTTCCTTCCCGGGGAAGAACGTCCTGATACTGTTATACAACATGGTGGCCATGCATTACCTCAACAAGAGAGGAGGTGTAGGATAGAGGCAGTGCAGCTTTGGTTTTGGGCTTCACAAAACAGGATCTCCCCTTCAGCAGTTCACGTGGGCAGAACAGAGAAATGAACAGCAGATGCTCTGATCAGGCAGGGTTCAATATCCCATGAGTGGGAGTTGCCTCAGGAAATTCTTCTAGAGATCTTCACCCTCTGAGGAACCCCTCTGGTGGATCTGTTTGCGCCCAGTTCCAACAGGAAATGCCATCGGTTCTGATCCAGTGAATTTACCCATAGAGGAGCACTGGGGGGCGTGTTCGTAGTGGATTGGGATTTTCCACTCCTGTACGTGTTCCCACCAGTCTCCTTCATCCCTCAAGTCCTAAGGAGGAGATGTTCGGGAAATCCATGATCCTAATTGCTCTGGATTGGGCCAGGAGGTCGTGGTACCTGGATCTTCTGGACATGTCCATCTGCCCTCAATTTTGCCCTTCCCAGAGACTGGACCTGCTCTCGCAGGAGGAGGGTCATCTTCTTCATCCAGGGATCAGGATGCTTAACCTGCATGCCTGGTTTCTGTAAGGCTAAGACACAAGAATTGGGACCTCCCCGAAGAGGTTATGGAAGTGTTGCTTTCGGCCAGAAGACCAGTAACAAAGGCCCTGTACTGCTGCTGTTGGAATACATTTTGCAGCTGGGGTAGAGTGAAGGATATAGATCCCTTCTTGTGTAACACACCTATAGTCCTTTCTTTCTTGCTCTATCTGATCCAGCAGGGTTTTTCAAGTGCCTACCGTCAAGGGATACCTGTCTGCACTTTGAATCTTCAAGCGAATGCCAGATCAAGGCTCATACTTAAAAATGCCCATTGTGTTTCTGTTTCTGAAAGGTCTTACAAACACATGTCTACCTGTCCCATTTCTGGTTCCAGCCTGGGACTTAAATGCAGTTCTCATATTCCTGATGGGGGCTCTCTTTGAGCCACTTCATTCCTGTCTACTCCGACTTCTGATGTGGAAGACGATTTTCTTAGTGGTTAGCATTTCCGCACGCTCACAGGGTTAGAGAACAGCAAGCCCTGTCGTATAAACCACCATTTGCAATCTTCACTAAGGAGAAGGTAGTACTGAGGATTCCTTCCCAAAGTGGTATCGAAATTCTACTTCTCTCAAAAGATTACATAACCACCATTCTACCGTCCATCTCACCCTTCAGAAAAAGGAGAGGTTGCACAGACTGGACTCAAAAAGGGCTCTCAGTTTTTACATTGCAAGAACAAGCACTTTCAGACTAGAGGATCAATTGTTCATTTGTTACATTGGCCACAAACATGGTAGGGCAGTGACTAAATGGACATTATCGAGATGGATAATACTATGCATTTATCAATGCTATTCTACCGTGGGAAGGAAGCTCCTGAAAGATTAAGACCCCACTCTACCAGGGTAGTGACAACCACATTGACATTACAAAGAGAAATAGCAGTGTAGGACATGTGGCAAGCTGCAACTTGGTTGTCCCTTCATCCATTTTCAAAGCATTGCTCCCTGGACACCCTGTCTGGTCAGGATGCTAATTTTGGACGAGCGGTTCTTCATAACATGGGATAAAATTATAGGCAAGCTTTCTCCGCTACTGACTTCATAAATACTGCTCGGTCTAAGATGAAGAATCTGTGGGAGAACACAATCCATTAGAAGAACAAATTACTTACCTCTGGTAATGTTCTTTTTGGTGGATGTTCCTCCCACAGAGTCCTCCTTACCAATGTTCCCTCTAATTATTTTTCTTTATGTGCGGAAGTGTTTGGCTTTCGTGCGCACATTGTTTTACATGTGCACAACTGACTGAGTGTAAGCCTTTTCCAACCAAAACTTTATTCATCAGCTCACTTCATTGACATATATAGTGTACATCTATTTACTCGTATTGTGTGTTACATTCCCTTCAAGTTCTTGAACCACAACTTCAGTAACTAGCAACTTCCCCCTGTTCTCCCCTCCTCTTCCCCTCCCCCACCAGTCCTCAAGGGCAATCCTTACAATCGCATTGTTCAGTTCCAGCTCATTCCTCTTCTTCCTCCAGAATTCCCAGTGCCTGTAGTCTCTTCAGGATGTATAGTTGTGTCATGTCCCTGATTGCATGTTGTATGAAAGGAGACCAAACTTTACTAAATGCTCTCAGCGTCCCCTGTATCGTTGCTGTAATTTTCTCCACGTCTATAGTGTCCCATATTCCATAATACCACTGTATAGTGGATGGGGGTTCTTTCTGGTTCCACTGTCTCGCTATGTATCTTTTTGCAGCCATCATTACATTTTCCCACAGTCGCCCAGCATTCCCCCCTACTTTTTGTTGCTGGTCAAACGTGGTGCCTAGGAGTATCTCCATCCCCTCAAATTCCCTTTCTATTTCCATTATCTCCAGCACCTTAGATTTTACCTCCTGCCAAAAGTGGTTAAATTGCTGGCCTCCCAAACACATATACACCATCGTTCCCTTTTCTCCACACCCCCACCAGCATTGCTCTGACCTTGTGGGACTCATTTTATGAAGTCTCTCTGGTGTGTAATGCCAGTGATGTAGGAGTTTGTATTGTAGCTCTTGATGTCGTCGAGGTGTGCCAGCCTCATCACCCTGTCCCACTCCTTGTCATTGAACGCACTGCCTTTTATCTTCCCCCATTTCTGCCTCATTGCCCCCTCTTCTTCACTGTCCCCTTTCATTAGGATCTTGTATATTGCTGAGATGAAACTCCTATTGTTTTCTGTAGACGTTATCAATTTTCCCACTCTGTGTGTTCCCACAAGTCCCCTTCCATCATTGTGGGGTTCCCTGCCCAAAGCTTCAGTTGACGGTTGGAGAATCGGTCCTCATCCTTTACTCCCAGCTCCCTTTTACAATCTGCGAATGCCCGAATCGGAGTCCCTTCATAGAGGTCGCTAAGCACCCTTATCCCCCCTTCCATCAATTTCCTGAACCTGCAATATTCTTTGCCTGGTGAGAATGCGGGATTCCCAAATACAGATGTGTGTGGAGACGGCCACGGCGACAGATGCAGATTGCTGTTCGTTTTTTCCCAGATCTTTAGGGTATTGCTCGTATTTGGATTTCCGAGCAGTCCCGTTGGCCTATCTCCCTTCTTCAATTCCATCACCTTCCACAAATGCTCTCCCGCCACTGATTGCTCTATGCTCACCCAATGCTTCCGAGTCCCTGCCCTTCCCTACTCTGCAAGCACCCTCAGTTGCGCCACCTGGTAATATTTTATATATATTTTATCATCTTGGGCATGCCAATCCCCCCTGTACCTTGCTCCTAAATAGCATTTTCCTTCCTATTCTCAGCTTCTTTCCACCCCAGATATAGTCCATAATGCTTTCTTGGGTTTCCCTTCAGTAGCTTCCCGGGCACTGTTACGGGGATTGCTTGGAATAGGTACAATAGTTTAGGTGGCACGTTCATCTTGATCACAGCTACCCTAACCAAGATATATGTAGAGCCTCCTTCATCTTGCTGCATCTGCTTTTATTTGTTTAAGTAGCGGATGATAGTTGGTCCCCACTATCTGATTGATGGACGCGGTTAGATTCACGCCTAGATATTTGATTGGTCCTGATGCCCATCTAAAAGGATGGTTTCTTTCTCGTTGGTTCTTTTCCAGCTCCCATATGGACAAGTACAGGATTTCCGATTTCCCATGGTTAATCTTGAAGGAACTTCCCCGGCTCTGTGATCATTAGATTACGTCATCTGCAAACAACCCTATTTTATGTTGCGTCACCGCCCAACTCACCCCTTTGATCTCCTAATTTTCCCTTATCCAGTGCACGAAGGGCTCCATCACAAAGGCAAAAAGGAGTGGGGACAGTGGGCACCCCTGTTTTGTCCCCCTTCTTATTGAGAATGGGTTGCTTAGACACCCATTGACTCTTACCCTAGCCTACGTGTGTTGATAATTTGCCTGTTATTCTTAAAAATGTTGGTCCCAGTCCCACCTTCTGTAGGGTTTGGTCCATGAAGGCCCAGTCGACTCAATCAAATGCCTTCTCGGCGTCTAACATCATCAGGTAGGTGAGAATGGTACCTCCTTTCCCAGCCTTGTCTATCACATGCTGAACCCTTGTTATGTTGTCGAACATGTTGCGTCCCTGTATGAACCCAGTTTGGTCCTGCTCTATTAGCCCTGGTAATATCCCTTCGAGCCTCGCCGCTAATACCTTTGTGTAGATTTTGGCATCCATGCTGATGGGTGCTAAGGGTCGATATGAGGAGCATGCATGCCTTTGGGATCAGGGTGATGTGTGCCATGTTCATAGACTCAGTTACCTCTCCAGTATCTCTAAAGTGATTGAATAGGTTTGTGAGAATTTTGGCCAGGGAGTCCCTAAACATTGTATAGAATATTGCCGTTAGTCCATCCTACCCTGGGCTTTTATTCGCCTTTAGTATGGATATTGCCCTTTTTTACCTCTTCTAACCCTATGGGTTCTTCCAGCTGATCCTTTTGCTTGGGAGTTATCCTCAACCCTTTCCATCCCTCCAACTATGTTGCTTGCTTCCCTCTATCTGCTCGGTCCTCTCCGTATAGATTTGAATAGAAATCCCTTACAATGTTTCTCTTGGCTCCCTCTGCCCCACCCGCCTTCCATCCTTGTCCTCCAGGGCATCGATAAATGCCTCCTGTTCTCTAGCCCTCAATTGCCTCGCAGGCGCTGTGCCCACTTTATTGCCCTGCTCATAAAACCTCTGTCTGCTCCTTAGTAGAGTGCTTTCTACCGCCTTGTTTGTTACCTGCATCACTTGGCCTCTTGCGCGTGCAAATTCTCTGGCTACTTTATTTGTATCTTTTACTTTGTGCCTTTCCTCAAGTTCACGTACCTCTTCCTCTAACCTCTACTCCACCTCCATCTGCTTCTCTCGCATCCGCTTAGCCACCCCTATGTAGAATCCCTTTATATGCTGTTTGAACACATCCCATCTCTCCCCTGGATTACCCCCTTTCCATCCTCCCTCCACAAATTCCCGTATTTCATCCTCAGTTTGTTGCTTCACGTCGCAATCTCTGACTAGGTATTCCTCCAGTCTCCAGCTCCCCGTTCCTCTTCTGGTGTCCCCTCCTTCCCACTCTAGTGTGCCCGGAGCGTGATCCAAGAGTGTCATATGTCCCATTTGTATATCACTTGTTGCTTGTACTACACTGTCATGATCTCTGCTTCCAAAAGATCAGGACTTGTCCGACTCCCTTGGAAGCAGACCCATAACCCCGGTTCCGAGTGCCAGCCAGACCCAATTGGGACCTTTTGGACCCTGTCCTGGCGCCAGTGGCACCAGGCTCATAAAGATGCCCAGTCCCAGCGCTGGAAGCGCCGGGCTCATAATGCTTGGGTGGACTTACCTGCAGCAGACCATGCTGCTTACTTACCTGCCAGTTGAACCCCTGATCCTCTTCTGTTTGGGACTACTTTTCCTGTTGGGTGGGGCAGGAGCCACTCCCTAGGTTCAGAACACTGGAACTCTTCTGGAAAGCAGGAACTCTTTTCTTACCTAGGCGTGGCTGTGGAAGGAGACACCTAAGCACTACAGGAGGCTATTTAAACCACACCCGATGGATGAATCTTGCTTTGCGTTATTCTGCATTCTCTGCAGCAGAACGCTCATCGTGTCTTCTGCTTCTGATCCTGGGCCTAAGGGAACAAAGGCTTACCATCATGGAATCCAGTCTTCAGCAGCACCTGTAAAGATAAAGAAAGAACAGGTTAGCACTGCGGTCTTCAGTGGCAGCGCATCTCTTACCTGGTCCATCCCCTGTCACCAACGCCTCGCGCTGCATTCCGGCATCTGAAAGACAAAGGCTTACCTACTCTTCGCATGCTCCGGAGGTCTTCGCACTGCATTCCGGCATCTGAAAGACAAAAGCTTACCAGCTCTTCGCACGCTCCGGAGGCCTTCGGCCCTGCATCCCGCATCTGAAAGACAAAAGAAGGTGCGTTTAGTTTAAAGACATTGGCAACTTTATTACTCACGTGCCTTTACTCCTTCCCACGCTGAATCCAGTGGGTATTCCAGCACCCTTCAGCTTCTCTAAAGCTCCGAACTTGTACCTGCAAGATAAAAGGGACAGTTAGTGCGCATCGTGAAGCAGGCTACAAGCGCTTACTTACGTGCTTCCAGGCGCTTCTATTCCACACGCGGGTTCGATCCTCAACTCTCATCAGCCCGCCATCCGCCATCGCCGGAACCCTGCAAAACAAGAGATATCATTACAAAAGACTTTTAAGACATTTGAAGTGCCCAGAACTTACCGTTCGTGCAGTTAACGACGGACAGCAGTCCTCTGAGGTCAAGAGGCCTGCACCCTTATCCAGTGAAGAAACTGGTTACGGCACCCTGCCCCGAGGCAGATGGAGAGCTCGGCGTTCACTTACCTAAGGTGAGGGCGTTAACCTTTGGGGTTCTACAGGAGAAGAGAAAGGAAAGAGGAGAGAGGCACCCAATAACCCCAGTTCATTAATCCCATATTTTCTATCTGCCGACATCTTACTCTTCGAGTCAGACATACAGTGCACAGAGGTCCAGCCCAAAGAGCCAACCGTGTGTTACACATCACCTTTGAAGATACGGCATTCACCCAGTCAAGACCGGCGCCTCTGCGGGAATCAAGTGAGCGTTACAGAACGCAAAGCCTACCGCAAAACTCCCACCCAGGCGCTATGGAAACCTCGGATACCGACCAGCTAGCCCAGTTACTTGGGGAACTAAGAGCAGAAGTGCATGCAGCCCGTCAGGAAACAAATGCTCTAAGAAGGGAACTGATTATTTCCAAGGAGCGAACAGATGATCTCGCTAGACAATTGCTACAGTCACAAGCCGGACAAACTCTGTTACCCGCATCGGGGCAAATCTTCCTTCAACATCCTCTACGAACCCAGTGCAGATCAACCTACCTGGGAATGTACCTCTGGCTCCGCCCGAACGATTTTCTGGTGACCCAAAGAGGTTTGCAGTATTTATTAATCAGTGCCGGTTGCACTTCTTATGCCGGCCAGCAGCCTTTCCAACTGATCAAGCTAAGGTAGCTTTCGTGCTTTCGTACCTTAGTGGCAATGCGGCAGACTGGTCGATCCCTCTAGTTAATCAAGATGATCCGGTTCTCCATGATTTTCAAGCTTTTCAGCTCAGTATGGAAAAACTGTTTGCAAGACATTCACAGGGGCAGGCCTTGGACAATGAGCTCCTTTCATTGCGACAGGGTAATCAAGACCTTTTGGCTTATATTGCGTCTTTCAACAGACTGATAGTGGAAACTCGATGGCCTGAGGACAAAAGGTTTACGCTGTTTTATAGAGGTCTCCGTGGAGAGCTCAAAGATGTGTTAGCCCAAGTAGTGAATCCCCCGCAAGACTGTTCGGACTATATTGACTTAGTCGTTCAAATTGACCACAGACTGCAGAACAGGAAGGCCGATCGTTCCAAGTTTGATGCTCGAGTATTTTCCAAACCACCAACTCCTACCAAAGAAGTAGACTCCGGGGAACCCATGCAAATAGGGGGCCTGAAAGGACCACTAACACAAAAGGAGCGGGAAAGGAGAAAACAGCTGCAATTATGCCTCTATTGCGGAAACTCAGGGCACTTTCTTCGAGACTGTCCGGTGAAACCAGCCAAGAAGGCAGTAGGAGCTGCAGTTACCAGGGTCACAAACTCTGAGCAGGGAAACGACCTTGCCCGACAAGAATAGAGGTCCTCTTGCCGAGCGTTAAAACCAGTTCCGTGACCTCGCATTTTGTGATACCTATGGTCCTCATTAGCCCTGAACATCCGGATCGATTACATGCGATTGAAGCTTACGTCGACAGCGGTGCCATCGGCAATTATGTGGATCATGAAATGGTTTTGAGGATGAATCTGACTCTTTGTCCAAAGGCTGTAAAGGACGTCATTACTACGGTGGATGGTACGGAGATAGCCTCCGGACCAGTAACGCATACCACCCAAGAAGTGACGCTAGTAAGTCAAGATGGACACCATGAGAAGATCGTGTTCGATGTGATCAAGGCCCCTCAGTTCCAGATTATTCTAGGAATTCCTTGGTTAGAGAAGCACAACCCTCAGATCGATTGGCGAGCAAGAATGGTTCAGTTTCCAGAATGTGTCTCTACTTGTCACCGTCGACCTGGTGTTGCACTGGCAGCAATTTCCTCGGAGGCTCCTTAGTTACCTCCTGAATACGTAGAATTCCAAGATGTTTTCTGGAAGGATCAGGCCAACTCTCTATCTCCTCATAGGTCTTATGACTGCCAGATAGACCTGTTACCTGGATCTACTCCTCCTTGTAGTAGAATTTATGCCCTCACCGAGCCTGAGAATCTTCACCTCCGACAATACCTGGATCAATACCTAGCGAATGGGTTTATTCGTCCTTCCAAGTCCCCTGCTTCCTCAGCTTTGTTCTTCGTTCCAAAAAAAGAAGGGGACCTTAGAACTTGTATAGATTATCGCGCCCTGAACCAGATCACTGTTAAGAATAGATATCCGTTACCTTTGATCCCTGAACTCCTGGACCGAGTCAGAAAAGCATGCATATATACAAAGCTGGATCTTAGAGGAGCCTACCACTTGGTATGAGTAAAAGAGGGCGATGAATGGAAGACGGCCTTCCGCACCAAGTATGGGCTATTTGAATATCAGGTCATGCCCTTCGGACTTTGCAATGCCCCGGCCGCCTTTCAATATTTTATGAACGATGTCCTCAGAGAGCTCATAGATGTGTGTGTTGTTGTTTACATTGACGACATCCTCGTTTATTCTTCATCGGAAACTGAACATCGGAAACACGTGAAAATGGTCCTCGAGAGATTGCGTCAACACAAACTTTTCGCTAAGTTGGAAAAATGTGTTTTCAACGTGACTGAAGTTGAATTCTTGGGATTCATATTATCACCTAGCGGAGTGCGTATGGATTCAAAGAAGGTCGATGCAATTCTCAAATGGCCATCGCCATCCTCCGTAAAAGGTGTTCAAAGCATGTTAGGCTTCGCTAACTTTTACCGCAGGTTTATCCCCGAATTCTCTCGAATAGTCCAGCCCATCACCGCCTTGTTAAAGAAAAACAAACGTTTTGAATGGTCTACCGAGGCAGAACAAGCTTTCCAGAATTTGAAGACTAGATTTATCTCTGCACCGATATTAAAACATCCTCGCCCAGAACTCCCCTACATCGTTGAAACTGATGCTTCGAGCCTTGCCATGGGGGCAGTTCTATCACAAAAGGACCCAGTAACCAATCAGTTGCATCCCGTGGCATTTTGGTCCCGCAAATTCTCGCCTCCTGAAATCAATTACACTATTACTGATAAGGAACTTCTAGCTATCAAGTCCGCCTTTAAGGCTTGGCGGCATTATCTTCTGGGGGCCCGACACACCGTTACTGTGATTACAGATCACCGAAACCTGCAATATTTGAAAACCGCAAAAGCTCAATCCTCTAGGCAACTCCGTTGGGCACTATTCTTTGCCGAGTTTGACTTCATAATTACCTATCGACCTGGTACAAAAAACGGTAAAGCTGATGCCCTTTCTCGGATGGGAGTGGAAGAACATTTGATCAATCCTAAACCTGTACCCATCATTCCCGAACAAAGAATTCTAGGTGTAATCGCCACACAATCCATAGAGGAAGTTAAGGATAAAGCCAGGCTACTGGTAACTCCAGCAGACATACAGAATTGGCATCTGCAGGGAAAGGACTTTACGGTGAAGGACAACCTATTATATTTCCAAGAACGGTTATACCTGCCCAGCACAGATTTACAGAAAAAGGTAATCTCTTGTTATCACGATTCTTTAATGGAAGGACATCCCGGTATGACCAAGACCTCGGAAAAGATCAAGCGCTACTTCTGGTGGCCGTCTTGGAAAAAAGATATCAGAGACTTTATAATGTCCTGTGGAGTATGCGCCCAAAACAAGAGTCAAAAGGAAAAACCAGCCGGCCTCTTACGCCCTATTGACATCCCGCCTCGCCCTTGGCATACGCTTTCTATGGACTTCATCACCGATCTACCTCCATGCTCCGGATACAATACGATCCTAGTAATCGTGGACCTATTCTCCAAGATGGCGCATTTCATTCCACTCAAAGGCTTACCAACAGCAGCAACTCTGGCCCGAGAATTTCTCGAAAACATCGTCCGACTGCACGGTTTTCCTTCAGTTCTAATTTCGGATCGAGGTAGTCAATTTATTTCTCATTTTTGGCGAAGTTGCTGTCGGTCGGCTCAAATTGATGTGAGACTTTCGACCAGCCACCACCCTCAAACCGACGGACAAACCGAGAGGACCATTCAAACTCTGGAACAGTATTTGCGCTGCATGCTACAACAAACTGAAAAAACTTGGAAAGATATCCTTTGGATAGCCGAATATGCCTACAATAACTCTGTCCACTCGGGAACTGGGAAGACCCCGTTTTTTCTTTTATCCGGTAGTCACCCTCGAACCTCGGATTTGGATCCACTCCAAGATCTTGGAACACCAGCAATAGACCACCTGCATTCTACAATCACCCAAGCCTTTAAGGAAGCGGTTTCTCACCTTCAAAGGGCTAAAGAACAATACAAGAAAGGAGCAGACCAACATCGGAAGGAAGCCCCCCAATATCAAGTAGGAGATCAAGTCTGGTTATCCACCAAATATCTACCTCTAAAAGGACCACGCACATTCAACCCAAGATACCTTGGTCCCTATTCCATCACTACCATAGTAAATCCAGTAGCGGTCAAGTTGGACTTGCCCCCTCACATGAAGATACATCCGGTCTTCCACGTCTCTCTATTAAAACCCGTGCAACCTCAAACCCGACTAATTACATCTCCAAAACCTATTCTAGTTGATGGAGAACTCGAGTTTGAAGTCAAAAGCATCCTGGATTCCAAGATCTCCAAATCTAAACTATTTTACCTGATTGACTGGAAAGGCTACGGTCCCCAAGAAAGATCCTGGGAACCTGCAGATTATGTCCACGCGCCTCGTCTAATCAAAAGATTTCATCGAACATTTCCTAACAAGCCCAAACCCCCGGAGAAGCCCGGTTTGGGAGGGGCCTTGAGGGGGGGTGCTGTCATGATCTGTGCTTCCAAAAGATCAGGACTTGCCCGACTCCCTTGGAAGCAGACCCATAACCCCGGTTCCGAGTGCCAGCCAGTCCCAATTGGGACCTTTTGGACCCTGTCCTGGCGCCAGTGGCACCAGGCTCATAAAGATGCCCAGTCCCAGCGCTGGAAGCGCCGGGCTCATAATGCTTGGGTGGACTTACCTGCAGCAGACCATGCTGCTTACTTACCTGTCAGTTGAACCCCTGATCCTCTTCTGTTTGGGACTACTTTTCCTGTTGGGTGGGGCAGGAGCCACTCCCTAGGTTCAGAACACTGGAACTCTTCTGGAAAGCAGGAACTCTTTTCTTACCTAGGCGTGGCTGTGGAAGGAGACACCTAAGCACTACAGGAGGCTATTTAAACCACACCCGATGGATGAATCTTGCTTTGCGTTATTCTGCATTCTCTGCAGCAGAATGCTCATTGTGTCTTCTGCTTCTGATCCTGGGCCTAAGGGAACAAAGGCTTACCATCCTGGAATCCAGTCTTCAGCAGCACCTGTAAAGATAAAGAAAGAACAGGTTAGCACTACGGTCTTCAGTGGCAGCGCATCTCTTACCTGGTCCATCGGCTGTCACCAACGCCTCGCGCTGCATTCCGGCATCTGAAAGACAAAGGCTTACCTACTCTTCGCATGCTCCGGAGGTCTTCGCACTGCATTCTGGCATCTGAAAGACAAAAGCTTACCAGCTCTTCGCACGCTCCGGAGGCCTTCGGCGCTGCATCCCGCATCTGAAAGACAAAAGAAGGTGCGTTTAAAGACATTGGCAACTTTATTACTCACATGCCTTTACTCCTTCCCACGCCGAATCCAGTGGGTATTCCAGCACCCTTCAGCTTCTCTAAAGCTCCGAACTTGTACCTGCAAGATAAAAGGGACAGTTAGTGCGCATCGTGAAGCAGGCTACAAGCGCTTACTTACGTGCTTACAGGCGCTTCTATTCCTCACGCGGGTTCGATCCTCAACTCTCATCAGCCCGCCATCCGCCATCGCCGGAACCCTGCAAAACAAGAGATATCATTACAAAAGACCTTTAAGACATTTGAAGTGCCCAGAACTTACCGTTCGTGCAGTTAACGACGGACAGCAGTCCTCTGAGGTCAAGAGGCCTGCACCCTTATCCAGTGAAGAAACTGGTTACGGCACCCTGCCCAGAGGCAGATGGAGAGCTCGGCGTTCACTTACCTAAGGTGAGGGCGTTAACCTTTGGGGTTCTACAGGAGAAGAGAAAGGGAAGAGGAGAGAGGCACCCAATAACCCCAGTTCATTAATCCCATAATTTCTATCTGCAGACATCTTACTCTTCGAGTCAGACATACAGTGCACAGAGGTCCAGCCCAAAGAGCCAACCGTGTGTTACACATCACCTTTGAAGATACGGCATTCACCCAGTCAAGACCGGCGCCTCTGCGGGAATCAGGTGAGCGTTACATACACCCCGGGTTGCCATCACGTAATCTATTCTGGGGTAGGTCTTGTGGACATGTGAGTAATAGGTGTAGCCGCTCCTCTTGGAGCCTCCTCACTAGTTGTTTAGACATCGTCCCTGTTCCGTGCCCCCATAGTCCTCCCGACCTATCCCATACGAGGTCTCCTGCTAAGTTAAAATCCTCCGATATGACCATCTCCACTTCCCCAAATTTACTGAGCTCTTCCAAGAATCCATCCAGGAAGCCTTCTTGTCCCTGGTTGGGGGCATAGACTGATGCCCATGTATATGATTGGCACCTTAGTCTCCCCTTCACCATTATATATCTGCCGTCTATGTTGGTTCCTTCAATTTTAATGCTTTTATGGATTAGGATTGCCACCCGTGCGCTTAGATCTTGCAGTGACATGATGCTGCTGTGTATAGTTCCTACTGCGGAAGCGTCCCTCATCTTCTTTCATTAGGTGCGTCTCTTGCAAGCAGACTATTTCTGGTCCCTCCTTATATAATTCTCACAAGACTGCTACCCTCTTGCTGGGGCTGTATAATCCCCTCACATACGAGGTCCTCAATCTATACATCCCGCTCTAGTTGAATTTCCCCTTGTATATTCGGGCACTGTCTGAACCTTCTGTGGAAATCAGCCATCACACCTTTGTCCCTTCCCGCACTTCGGACTGGTTATAAGGCCGCCCCCCGCAGTTGTCCCTGGATCCTTGCCAGGTTCTTGACGTGGTCCCCCTTGGTGAGCCGTGCCTGGAATTACCCCCATCCCTACCCACCCTCCCCCATTTTCTTACCGAACATCAGGCTATATTCTAGTCCTAGAGTTATATTTACTGTGAACACCAGTTCCTCTTATGTTTTTCTTCTTCAGGTCTTCCTCGACTTTTTCGTTGTCCATCCCTGCGTCCTAGGCCGGGACCCAGACGTTGTTACTTCCTGGTAGGTTCCCGTATTATCGCCTGCCATCTCCTTGGAGACCATCCCCAGGGCCCTCAACCCGTCCTCAACCTGGGTGACTGTCTTTTCTTCGTTGCCCATGCGGAATTGGATATGTGTCGGGAAGAGCCACCTATATCTTAGCTTCCTCTTATTAAGTTCCTCTATTAGCAGTTTGAAGGCGTGTCTCCTCGCCAGTGTGATTTGGGATAGATCTACGTACACCTGCACTTCGTGACCTCTCACTCGGATCTTACCCTTTGTCCAGGGCGCCCTCATTAGCTGAGCCTTGTCCATATAGTTGTGCATTTTGACTAAAATGTCTCGGGGTCTAGCCCATGGGTCCATTCTCCTGTTCCCCACTCTGTGCACCCTCTCAATCCCGGTTATAGGTCAAATTTTTGAATCAAAAGGTTCTAAATACAATAGGTTCGAATCAAAAGGACCGAAAACAAAAGGTTCGACAAATGTTTTTTTTTTTTTTTGAGGGGGTGCCCCCGCAACCCCTGTTTTTGTGGTAAAAACCACCTTTTTCTACCTATACGGAAACCCAAAAAAAATACATAATTAAAAAAAAATTCAAACCTTTTGTTTTCGATCCTATTGATTCTCACCTTTTGCATTCAAACCTTTTGTATTCGCACCTTTAACTGGCACCCCTCAATCCCTATACTACGGGCCACCTCTCCTTTCACCAGGGTCTCAAACATTTCTCGTATGCAGGCCTCCAGGTCGGAGTGCTCTGCTCCTTCCTCCAGGTTCTTGATCCTAATGTTCTCTTCTCGGCCTGTTTTCCAGGTCCTCACACTTCTCTTCCAACGCCCTTAGTCTCTCCTCAGTTTCTGTTGCGTGTTGTGCCCACTTAGGCCCTTTGCATCCAGGTCTGTTAGGTGCTCTTCCATCACCATTACTCGCTCTCCATGTGAGTCAATGTCTCGCCTGTTGTTCATGATTGTTTGCAATAGCTCTTCCCGTATGCTCGCACCCTCTGCCTTGACAGTGTCTGTCAGTTGGATAGCGCTGCAAGCAGATCGTCTTTGGTGAGGGCCATTGCGCCTAGGTCCTGTTCCGCCGAGTTGCCAAAGGGAAGCTTTGTTTGTATGTGCCCCTTGTTGCGTGTTTCCTGCTCCCGCTCACCCAAGTTAAGGTTCTTCTTTTTGGGTCCCATCAGCCTCTCACTACTCCATTGCTGCTCTTCCCCTCACCCAATACTCCGACTGTGCTGGCTCCCTTTAGGGGTTTTGCATCGACCGGCTAGCGTTCCTTTGATGGTTTCCTGGGTACACTGCTGGAGCTTCCTCTGTGGCTCTTAACTTATAGGCCTCTGTTCCTTTCCCCCCATCCAAACGGTCTCCTTAGGTGCATTCTACCGTTGCACCCTCCCAAATCTCAGCTCCCTGGGTTCCTCTTTTTCCACCGTAGGGGCCCTTGTGATTCACCCTCCATTCTCTCTGTGCAGACTTCTGTGGTATTGCCCGCTCCTGGGTCCTTCTCTCCTCTGGGGGATTTTAAGCGTTGTTGTGCGTGTTAGATATTTTGTCCCCCGCCCCCTGCTGTTTGGGGAGAGGTGCTCTAGTCCGCAATAACTGTTCCTCTGAGTGAGCCCCCAATTCTGCCCAGCCCCCTTCAAGTCTGTTGGTGCTGGGCTCCCCTCCATTGCGGGTGCTTATGGGCAGTGCCCCCTAGTGATAGGGTCTCCCCTGCCCTTTCCGCCAACCTTGTCGCTGCCGGCGTTAGCTGTGGGCCCCTTTGCCCTTTCCCGACTAGTCAGGGTCTCCTCGATATGGCACTCTATGCTTCCCCCGCTGCTGGGCTTATCGGTGTCCCTGAGGTGGCAGCCAGATCCTTTCCCTAAACTCCTGCCAGGCTTTCCTTGCCGGTGCTCTCTAGGTCCTCTCCTGCTTTCCTCTGCCAGTCCGGGGTCCCAAGGAATCCAAATGGCTGCCCTTCCCTGCTGCCCGGCTGCTGGGCTTGCCGGAGTTCTTCGAGGGCCGTTCACCTCTAAGGCAGCACCTCTGTTGCTTTCCCTCGCATTGGTGCCCTCCGGGGCTCTTGGGTGGTTCCTCCTTCTGCTCTCGTGGGTCCTCCTCCCGGCACTGTGGTCTCCCCCGCGTTCCTCGCCGTGTGGGCAGGCCCTCTCCAGCACCTCTTTGTCTCGCGGATCTCCTCCCTTGTACCGCGCTGCAGTTCCTCTTCTTCAGTGGCTCCTTGACTTTTTCCGGGGTCATTGTCTTCCCAGCAAGCTTTCCACACTACCTGCTGGCCGGGTACACTGCAGTATTGCAGTCCCCAAAACACTTCAGTGTGTCTTGGTGCGCATCCCGGTCCGGGTCACTCACTCACTCCTCTTCGCCTGCAGTCTTTCCCGGGCAGCGCTCCCAATGGTTCTTGGCTCCTGCCTGGCCGTCTTGCTTTACTGTGGAGGATTTGTCACACTTTCCCTGTACTGCTTCTCCTGCCGTGCAGCTCTCTTCAAAGCCTCCTCTTCCTCGCTATTCCTGGTCTCCTCGCTCAGGGACCGCCGCTATGTTCCATGACTAGCCGGAGCTAGTCGCCGTTTTCCTCCCTCGCGATCTTCAGTTTGTGTCTCTGCTACGGCGGTTCCTCTCCTTCCTTCGCTCAACGGCGTCACTTTCCTCGCGTTGTGCTCACACGGGTTACTCCCCGCTGTTCAGCCAGAGTCCACAGTTTAATTCTCTGCGTGCCTGATGCCAGATTTCATTATATTTCCTCGGACCTGGACGGAGATAACCCAAGACACGTCCACTAAGCCCGCCATCTTGGCCACGCCCCTCTGTAAGCCTTTTTGTGAGCATGAGTAGATGGTGCTTAGGTGTTAAGCGTTGTATAAATAAAATAAAATATAAATGGTAAGCTATCATCTCTGAATTTCCCCCCAACCCCCAAACTCTGCAATTATTTACAAATCGGTGTAAAAGGTACATCTTACTGCACTTTTTTCCCAAAGATATAGGGCCTCATCACGAGTTGGGCGCTAACCTCGGCGGTAATACCGCCGGGGCTATTAGCCCTACCGCCAAACCCCCAAGCGCTGTTAGCGCCGGATCGTGGGTTTGGCGGGACGGTAAGTCCCCATTGGGCCCATTCAGGAATTTCCCATTCCACATTGGGCCCAATGGGGAATGTTTGGCACTATTACCGCCGGCGCTATTACCGCCGGCGGTAATAGCGCCGAAAATGAGCAAAATCGCAGAAGGTTTGCCACCAGCTCAGAGCTAAGGGAAAATCTGCCAAGTCTGTGATTTGGCGGACCCTTAAATGCAGCGGTAATTACGTTACCACCGCATTTAAGGGTTACCACCAAACTCGTGATGAGGCCCATAGTCTAGTTTAGATGTGATTAGAGAGAGAGTTCATCACCCAGTCCACGATTTCAATATCTACCACAGTACCTAGTAAAAGTACTGCTAAGCACATAAAAATGTGTATGCGTAAAGAAATATTCTATGCTCAGTATAAACACTACTTTTAGTGGAGGCTATTTGTTGTTACTGCACCGAAACGATGCAGAATGTGTTTTATGCCATTGGAAAAGAAACACTTGTCTATTATAAAAAAAAGAAAATATTCTTATCACAACTGATGTGGATGGTAAATAATCCACATATGAAACAATGGTAACTAAAAGGAGTGTGCCAATAAACATGCCAATAAGAGCTCATGTGCCCTTAAATGAAGTAATTCACAGTTGGGTAGAACATGCCTGTCATAACAGCATAGATTATCATAACCAGAATGCATGTGCCATTGCTTACCATCAACATTACATTGTCCTGTGAACAGAGCAGTGACGACACTAACTCAAAACCAGCTCTACAGATTAGAGACATACATACCACCTGGTTTTGCTCCCTAAAAAACTGGAATATTCACCTTACAATAGGGTGTACAAATGAGCCCAACAAACATGGGATACCATGAACAAATCGGAGCCTACCCCCTGCTCCTACCCACAATGTTTCAGTGATATTTTCGAATATGTGACCAGCACAGCATAATCATAGGAAGGAGCTCTAATAATATTACTGACTGATCTCAAGAGGAGTTTTAAGGGGAAAGAACACCTCTTAATAAGCCTTTTGGCAGAGCTATACTCCCTACAAGATATTTTGATTTCATGTAGGAGGTAACATCTCATCAGATCCCTGCTTGTAACCCTTACACAGGACTTGAAATAACTGGGCAGATAATGCAGCCCATAGGGCTCTGTCTTACCCTTCTTTAACCCAGCTTAGATGAAATTCAGTAAGATCCTCGCTGAGGTTTTTATGGAGCCCTTTTTAAGTTAATAGCAGCAATGCTCAGAGGTACAACAGATGCAGTGCCTTCTCCTGTAACTAGGGGCCCACTTTCTGCAATAGACCGTTATCATTTAAACAAGATGCATGAAGCGGTTAGAGGCACTAAACACAGAAAACAAAACATGGTTATTTAGAAAATTCCTCAGCAGCTGATCATGGAAAGAAATAGAGGGTGCAGTTTTCTACACTGTTACTACAGTTTACTATCCTTTAATGCAAATAAACACTTTTCCTTAACAGTACTGCACTGCCCAAACCTAGGACTTGGTGCTGATTTGTTTTTCACCCCCAGTAGTTTTCACCAGTGCCCCTCAACCCTCACTCCCAGATCCTGTGCTGGCCTCCAATACTAGTTGATTGAGCTCTGTAAAAAGTGAGGGAATGTAGCATTAAAATACACACTGAGATATTTGCATACCCACAATACTTTGCGAACAAAGGATATTTAAAGCCTCATTGAGATATAATGGGCTGTTTAAGAAAATGTCATGAACATGCATTCACGCAATTATTTTGCATTGTAAACCTCCCATAATGTTGTTGCGTAGGATTGTACAAGTGCTCCGTGAAACCAGCAGAGCATTACCACAGCATTTGTTATGGTCTATGCTCAATGGTACTCTGAAAATCTGGAAAGCATGAAGGTTGTTTGAAACGCAATGCAGCTGTTTGAATATTAATTCCCCTAATGCTATGTATGAGTAATGCCAGGCATATTCCATACCCATAATCCCTTGTAGACCAAGTAGATGCTACTGCAAAATTGCTCTCCTTATAGGGTAAGATTAGCACTGCTAAATTAGAAGAGGCTTAGCATGATATTTGCCTATTCGAAATCCTCAGAGGGCAATTTAACACTGGAGACACCGCTTCAAAGCGCCTTTGTGATATATGTACAAAGAATATGAATCATAATATGAGCTTATACATCCAGGTAGCCTGCTTACTTACAGTCATTAACCAATATTTCAGCTGACGGTTAGGTTATTTGGTGCAGGTGACGCTTTTGCTAAGGCGTCATCCGCTATGTAAATTCTGGTGCTTGAATGTTATTCATATTACAACCAACATAAAACTATTGTTGCTCATGCCTTTTTAGTTCTTGAGAAGTTGGGAAGTGTCTGTGTGCGCTGGTAAAACTCTTTTCACTGGCACCCAGAGGGAGGCTGGGCAAGCACACATGCTCACAGCTCAGAGGGAACACTGCTCATCACCCTCCCTTCCTACCCCTCTGACTAAGAGTGATCTCTAATTTCTTTCTATCATTGTCTGCAAAACATTTTGTAAGTATGCAGAAGTAAGAGTCTGAAACAGAGGGGTCATTGTGGTTGGCATAAACCTTTATCCAAGTGAAAAAATGAAAAGAAACCCTAACTTGCCCTAACTCGATGAGGGTTGACCCTGCCTCAACCGAAATAACTAGTGTCACAGTCAGGATGTCAAAAGCAAAAGTCCCAATTTCCAGTGTCAGAATCCTAGCTCTGTCTCTCATACTCGATAGGTTTAACTAAAAAAACATTTTTCCTAGCCCAAAGAAGTGACTCCCTTTCCTTGGACAAAAAGACAGTTCTGGAATGTTCTGTTCCTCAAGTTTTGGGGGAATGTCTCCTTTCCCCAGTCTGCCTCAGGCTTCATGTACAGTTCATAAACTGCTGGGTGATGGCATCCTCCCCTAGCCACCTTCAGGCTTGTAACACAGTTCAACAATGGATGGAGAAATATCTCTGTTCGCCAATTGGCCCCTTTCACGCTTCTTCTCTGTCTCTGAGTCTCCGGCAGGTTCCTATTCATCAGGCACTGTGATAAAGAAGAGGAGTTTGGATGTGTCTCCAAACTGTAGTGGTCCCTGTTCCTGGTTGGCAGACCTGTGTTCTTCCTACCAGGCACTGCAATGTAGAAGAATGGCTTGGATCCTCCTCTAAGCTGTGATGGGTCCATGACCCTGGTTGGCATGCCTGGTTTCCCCCTACCAGGCCCTGCGATGAAGAAGAGGAGTTTGGATGCTTCTACAAACACTGGTGGGTCCCTGACCCTGGTTAACAGAAGTGTTTCTTTCCTACCAGGCACTGTGACGAAGAGGAGGAGTTTGGGTGTTCTCCAAACTTTGATGGGTCCTTGACCCTGGTTGACAGACCTGTTTCCCTTCTCCACCAGGTCTCTCAGCCCCAAACACAGACTTGGCTTACTATCCTGCCTAGCTCTGTACCTCTGTATTATTCTCACTGTCCTCTTCGTGGCCTCTTGATGTCACATGCAGACTTGGTTTATTTATTATATCACTCTCATAGCTTCCTACTTGGTATGTTCTTTTCTTGTAAGGGTCCCAGACCCTATTCCCCTTGTAACCATACGTTGGTAGAGTTACGTTCACTATGCTTCTCAGGATTTCCTGCACACTCTGGGGACCCCCAACCAACCACGTGGCGCTGCAGTGCTGCGCTGCTGGAGCGTCCCGCAGCCAGCCTGGTTTTCTCAGCGGATCCGGATGGGTCTGCTCCTGCGGCCTCCATCTGCAAGCCTCGTTCCCTCTTGGGGTTCCTCTCCAAAGCATCTGGCCTCTGGGTAAGTCTGTTGTCAGTTTTTATGTCTGTTCCTATCAAGATCTGCAGTTAAAAGAGAGACCGTTCAGGTAAGTTCGTTTGAGTGATCCCTGCAGATCCACACCTCGTCCTCTTCTCAGTCCTTTGTGGTTTTGAATCATGATATTCATCCATATTCTTCTTCGTCTCAGTCCTTTCTACTTCTTGCTACTACAGAAGTATATGGGATAGGAGGGTAGTGGTGAAAAGTGGGGTTGAAGGATAGGTGGGGGTGTTAAGTGAATACTGCATTCTCCCACAGTATTCATCCCTGGTCCCATTGGGGGTTTCTCCTCCAATAAGATCCACCCACTGAGTACCACCCTGTGGGAGACTCTCGGGTAGCGCCTCACTTCCCTGGCGTCATGGGAAGGGGCTTCCCTTATAGAAAGAGTGACGACATCCTGAGATTTGTCACAATTTGTATGCTTTCCTCAAGGTGGCTAAGCATGGGGAAAAATAAAAAGAAACTGCAGCAACGGTAGTGTTGCAAGCTATTTATACTGCCAGCTACATCACATCCAAATGTGAGTATGGAGAGTGTTGAGGGACCTCACCACCAGAGTCACACAGTGCCCCCTGCAGTCAAATTCATTTTCAGAGATCTGCAAAAGTAGGAATCAATATATCTAAGATGAGTAATCTGTGGGAGGTGCATCCATCAGAAACAACATTACCAGTGGTAAGTGATTTGTTCTTCTCGGCTTTCCAGGTTTTGGTTCTGGTCACAGTTGCAACAAAAACATTTAGTTCTTGTGTAAAGGTGGAATTGCTCTTCTTGGTTTTCCCTTGTCTGATTTCACTTCGCAGTCTTCATAATCCACTTAATGAATGAAATCTTCCTTTGAAGGCTTTTGCAGACGTCGGTCTCAAGAGATCTTAAGAGTTCTCTGTCCATTTAGATCAAGTGAACAGGGGGAATTGTTTGCCCTTCCACACAATCTGGACAACCTTTACAAAGGCACTCCCACCCCCTGTTTTACTAGGCTTTGTAGTGTTTAAGATAGTTCTAGTAGCCTCTTTGGCTTTCCTCTTTGGATCAGTTCACTTTCTTGTTTAGGGTAGTTTCGAGTGGTCTTATTGGATCTATGGACTATGATTCACAGCTTTTATTAAAGGCATGGTCTAGTAAAAAATTGTATTTAAAAAATAGATAGGCAACATAAAAAAAATACTAGCATTCTCTTTTTTAAAACTTCCTATGTAAAATTTTGAGCTATTCAAGCTCAAAATTCGCAAAAGCAAGCACATGGGCGCATCCATTTTGTGAAATGGATGCCCTCCTGTGCTGGCTTTTGCGGCACTAATGAAGGAAAAGCCAGCCAGCTGTAGTAAACAAAAGCTACCGCTGGGTGGCTTTCCCTTCATTAGTGCTGTACGCAGAGGACGGGGACCGGAGACCAGAGCAGGAAAGCTGCAGCTGAATCTCGGTAAGTGCTATTTATTTTTTTTTAAAAACATAAGCACTAGCTACAGGTTTTTTTCTAAGTTTTCCGGGCTGGAGGAGCCCGGAAAACTTAGAAATCAAACCGCAGCTTTAAAAACATTGTATTTATGTTTGCGGGCTCCTCCACCCCGGAAGACTTAGAAAAAAAAACGCAGCTAGTGCTTATTTTTGTAAAAAAATAAATAGCACTTACCGAGATTCAGCTGCAGCTTTCCTGCTCTGGTCTCCGGTCCCCGTCCTCCGCGTACAGCACTAATGAAGGGAAAGCCACCAAGCGGTAGCTTTTGTTTACTACAGCTGGCTGGCTTTTCCTTCATTAGTGCCGCAAAAGCAAAAGCCAGCACAGGAGGGCATCCATTTCACAAAATGGATGCGCCCATGTGCTTGCTTTTGCGATTTTTTGAGCTTGAATAGCTCAAAATTTTACATAGGAAGTTTTAAAAAAGAGAATGCTAGTATTTTTTTTTATGTTGCCCATCTATTTTTTAAATAACATTTTTTACTAGACCATGCCTTTAAGGTTCTTTGGCTTCTCTTTATAGCTTTGATTATTTGTACTGACTCAGACCTCTGTCTCTCGTCTGTATGTCTCCTTTGACCAACTAGCCCTGTCTGGTCTTCTCTGCACTGCTTAGTTTGTTCCCACCTTTTGGGTATCATCTTCTGACTCCTTCCCATGGGATGGTGCCTGGTTTACTAGGGGTCCCTTTAGTTCTGGGTGATACTGGTTCCCCTTCATTCAGTATTAGGTGGGCCTCTTCACTGGGCCAGTCAGACGTCTGGATTACGGAATTCTGAGCTTTCCACCATCGCCTGATTGCTCAGCAGCCCTCCTCTCTCTTCGGCTCACTCACTGCCTACCTGCTGTTCTGTGGTATTATCTCCCAGGAGGGGCGGTTGCTCCGTCGGTGGCAGATTGTTTCTCAGGATGCCTTTTCTCCGGGACGCTGGTCTTCCACCTTGGTGGCGGTGGGGTCGCTCTTGGGTAGAAAACAGGGAGCCGTGCTCCTTCGGCACTCCTGGGCTTGGCAGTGTTAGTGTTAAGCGGGCTCTCTGCCCACCACGTACAATCTGTGGTCATGCCTCCTCTCCCACTCAGCTAAGGATATGATCCCTTGTATGTGATTTCGTGAAATTAGACATAGTCCCATTGGTCCAGATGCTTCATCTTCCAGTAGGGGCCAACATCCACAGTATCCACACCAAGCACGGGCAAAGGCCCTATAGGGTCCACATTATCCTCTACACATTTCCTTATTGGTTTGGTTGAAATTTCAACCTTACAACATTAAAAGATATACAGATTATTTACATACAATACACATTTCAGTTAATAAATATAAAAATGGTAAAACAGACATCTGAAAATATTTAAAACATGGAATTGAATTATTCTAATTACAAAATATAGAGTAGTATTTGGGGAAGAGATCATGCAAATACTGATGCTAGGACGAATATGGAAACACATGAGATAATAAAAGATATACAATTATTTAAAAGAAGAACCATAAAGGTAATGAATATAGATGGAAAGTGAATTAGTCAAATTCAGTTTCAACAAATAATTTATCACAGCTAAATTTAATGAGATGAAATGCCCATTAATAATCATATTATCGTCAGCTGTTAAGAGTGTGAATGCAGAGAAAAATCTATTACAACTTTGGTCTGCTAGATTTGGGCAGTGAACTATTAAAAGATTTAATGTTTCAATTTGATTAACAATCTTGCAGAATCTGCACTAGGATTGGGCTCCTTAGGCGTTTGCACGGGTAGCTAAAATGTCATTTGTCGGCCAGTGGTTGAATCTGAATCACATGTAATTACTGCAGTAAGTGGGATCAGTACATTTCTGATTGACTTTTTTGATTTTTAAAATGTTGAAGTTCTCATTCTTAAATAAATGATAATGATTGGACTCCTCCCATGTAACACGGTAGTCATAGTCCCATAGTTTCCTTTTAGCCCTCAAGGGTGTATGGAAAATAAGTTTTTCATCAATGTCAACTCTGAGCATTACATTAAGACAATGGTTCTTAGGGAATTATCATGATTGTCTTGTAATGAAGAATCCAGAGCTTGTAGTAAGTTGGTAAGAGATGAGTAATCCAAAATACATTTCCGATATAGCATAATAGTATGCCAGGCAACAGTAATTTTCAGAGATAATAAGCTTAGCTCATATCGAATAATTTGTATGGGCAGGGACCGAGGTAAAGAAAGGACTTTCTTCCAAAAAAGTTCTTCCAGGAGGTCCCAGTTTGGGCAATGTTGAGGTTTTAGGTGTGCTTCCTATGCAATAATAGGAACAACCTTTTGTTTATAAAACGTTATGACAGGCATATAAGAGAATTTTCCATATTTACGCCAAATAATAATTACTTGAGCTGGCAAAGATTCCATTTTATACCTCATTTCTGCTTTATATGGGGTGTCTACTTTATTAGAGTTGATGTTCTGACCCAGGTATCGATATTCTTGAACAACAATGAGTTTTTTGGTATCTGTGGTCCAGTTATATAGATTCAAACGTGCAAATGTATGGGTAGTCATGATAAGAATATCAGATTCTTCTGTGTTAATAGAGAGAGAATTAGGAAGAGCATAATGTTCTAGGGCTCATCATTTTCTCTGTAATCCTATTGAGGTTTTATCTAACAGCACAAGATTGTCTGCATAAAGTAACCAGGAGATAGAAGCATTTCCTGTTTTACGGGTGAAGGAAGAAACAGAATTTAAATACATACCAATGTCTATAATAAAATAAGTTGAAAAGAACAGATTCTAAAATGCAGCCTTGTATGATATCTCGAAAAAAGTCGGAATTGAATGATAGAAGGACTTCGTGATTTAATTTGACACAGATTAAGGTATCAGAGTGACATTGGATTAGTAGGTTAAGAAGCTATGAGGGACAAACCCGCCTTCAACAATTTGGACCAAAGCAATTCTCCGGAAATTGAGTCGAAGGCTTGTTTGAAATCTATTAAAGCAAAATATTGAAAGACATGTTTTTTTTATAGCTGATAAAATTAGTAGGTTCACTGCTGTTCCTAAATTAGGACACAAATCCAGATTGGTGGACATCTAATAGCGAAGCAGCTGAGAGCCATTTTAGAACATCTCTTAAAACTATTCGAGCAAACATTTTTCCTGGTAAGTCCAAAAGGGCTATTGTTCGGTAATTAGATGGTAAAGCCCTGTCGCCTTTCTTAAATATTGGGATAATTATAGATTGCTTCCAGGAGTGTGGACTATAACAGGAATTAAGAATGTGTCTAAAGATTGAGAAAAGGATGGATGACCACTATTCTGGATAGGCTTTTAATGTCCTATTAGAAAGACCATCACGGCCAGGAATTCTGGAAGTGCTCAGTTTCTTAATTTCTAAAAAGATATCTTCTTCTGTAAAAGTGAGACAGTGGAGATCAACTGGGAAGAGATCGGGTATAGGGGGTCTATCAAGGGGTTTTGCAAAAATTGTGCTAAAATGAAGGAACCAAGTCTATTCATTAATTACATTAATCCTCAGTGGGAATGATGTATCATTTGTGCCGATATAAAGAAGTGACCAAATCTCTGCACTAGATTTGGAATCTAGAGCAAGAAGCATTGCTTCACCATCTTGTATTTTTTTGCATCTGTGCAATTGAGACCAGTTTTTATACTTTGTTTTAACATTTTATTAGCTTAAGGGCTTTATGTGGAAGATTTGCTTGAATAATTCACCTTCAAGTTTTCCTGACCATAGTCTTCATATGTTGAATCTCATGATCATATAGGTGCTTATGGGTAAAAAGTGGACAGTGTTTTGTATGTGATCTTTCTGCAAAGAGATGAAGGACTTCTGTGTAAAGCAGAACAGAGGGAAAGTTGGAAGACTTTCTCAGCACAGATAAGCAGCCATAAAAATGATTAAGCTTATTTTCCGTCCAAATAATTCTATTTAGGCCTCCTTGGACTTGTATAGTGTGCTTGTAATAGTCACAAGAAGATTGGTTCAACTGAAGCATGGTTAGAGCTAAGGGATTATGATCTCTCTGAAGCATGGAAAGAACCTCAAATGACTCCATAAAGAAGATGGAATGTTTCGTGACAAATATGTAATCTATCATAGCCGTGAAAGAATTGCGGTGCCAAGTAGGTTGAGATGGAATATCACCAGGTAGATTTCCATTTAGCATTGTGAAGCCCCTGTCATTCATCAGGGACATCCAACGTTTGGCTCTAGAAGAAAGATATGAATACCTAATATTGAGACATTTGATGTTTAGGTCACCAGCTATCAAGATGGTATAAGTTGTGTCATCAGACATTGCTAGATCTAACATGTGACCTACAGATAAGAAGCCATCATTAGATATAGCAGTGGAGTTTCCAGTACAAATTAAGGATAGCTCTGTTTTTGGTCTGAGGCTGGTAAATAGCTATGCCACAGAGTTTGGTTAATTGAATAAATGGATGAAGAGAGGCCCAGGGAAACAGGGTATAGCCAAGATCTAATTTAATGGCTGTAAGGAGTGATGCTGACGGACAACCTTTTTTTTCAATATGTTTTTATTCACAATTTTTCAGAAAAAAACAAACACAAGAACACAATGCCCATTCCCCAACAACCCCCCGAAACTCCTCCCCCTTCCCATCCCTCCCATCCCTCCCAGATCCAAGAGTACCCTGGAAAAACACAATGCATCCAGTCCAGCCAGGCTGCTAAACTAGTTCATTGAGATACTGTCCTAAATCAGCCACTGAGGAGGGTTGCTGAGGCAGTACTCACAAGTCCGACTCGTCCTGGGGCGAATTATGCCCAGCAGTTCCATAGTCTTGGGGCACCAGGCCTGGCGGGCTCCCGCCCGTAGGTATGCCAGTAAGATGGACCAATCTGAGACGAACCGCAAGTGGTCCCCTTGTATAGAGTAAGTAAGTCATTCGAAGGCCACCAACGACCAGATTTTGTCAATCCATTCATGTTCCTCTGAAGGAACCTTCGATTTCCATTTCTGGGCCAAGACCAACGCTGCCGACATCATCATCATCATGTAGAGCTTGCGGTCTGCCTTCGTAGCTAGGGTTGCCAGGATCCCGTTTAGGCCCAGTATGTCAAGCCCTCTATTTTGACCTACCCTGACTCCCAACACCTGGGCGAGCGCCCGCCGGACCTTGGTTCAGAACTGTTCAATTTTTGGACATTCCCACCAAATATGAATCCAGGAGCCCACTGCGCCGCATTCCCTCCAGCACAACCGTGAGACATTGGAGTATATTTTATTTAGCCTGATTGGAGTTAGGTGCCACTGTAACATCATTTTCAGCCACATCTCCCAGATCTGGATCGATCTTGTAAGTTTCGGGATCTGAGACCACAGATTCACCCATGCTGGTTCCGCTATGCACATCCCCACGTCCCGCTCCCATTTCTCCATATATTTTCTGGACAGCAGGGTTTCTCCTAGTTTGATATATTTATAGATGGAAGCCAGTATATCCTTGTCCCCCGTGTCCGTGTCTAAATACTTTTCTAACAGGGTAAGGGAACGAGACCCCGACTGGGTAACCAGCAGCTGGGAAACCCAATGCCTGATCTGTAGATAGGAAAACTTCTGCTTCTCTCCTATTCCGAAGTCTTTCTTATACTGCTCAAATTGTTTAACTTCTACTCCGACAAACATATCCCGCACCATCCAGCAGCCCCCTTGAAACCAAGGGTCGAAAGCCAACGCGTTGGTAAGTGCTGGAGTAAATTGTGGATTGCCATGTAGGGGAGTGTACGGAGAAGGGAATGAGGTAATGTGCACCTTTTTGACAGCTTGATCCCAAGCCTCACCCGTAGTGGCTGTTATTGCACTGCAGTACATCTGGGTAGGTCTATCAGGCCTCAGCAACCACAGAACTCCCTCTAGCTTCCCTCCCGCCACCGCCCTATCCATCGGCCTCCAAACTTTCCCTCTGTCATTCCTTTGCCAATCCCTGATAACCCGTATCTGCACCTCGAGTTAGTAAACCCTAAAGTCCGGCTCCCCCACACCTCCACGGACTGGCAGAGCTTGCATGAGGGAGGCCGCTACCCTCAGGCGTTTCCGGTTCCAGACAAAACCATTATTTATTCTCTGGATGGCCCTGAAAAAGGATGCCGGGACAGGCACGGGGAGGGCTGAAAAGTGATAAAGGAGCAGGGGCAAGTTCCCATCTTTAAAGCATTAATTCGACCCAGCCACGAAATCTCCAGGGGTCCCCAGTCCACCAATTTAGACTTAAGCTTCTGGAGGAGAGGAGGGTAATTTGTCTTGTAGAGATTACCCAGGGTCTTGGTCAGATGAATTCCCAGATACTTTAATGAAGTGTCGACCCATCTATACTTATAAGCCTTCCTGAGGTTGTGCTCGGCACTGGATGTCAAGGAGAGAGGGAGCACTTCGGATTTATGAATGTTGATTTTTAGCCCCGCAACTTGGCCAAACCTATCCAGCTCCCTAGCCAATGCCCGCAAGGAGGTGACTGGGTGAGTCAATGAGAAAATCATGGCGTCGGCGAAGGCAACTACCTTGTGGACATTGCCTCCGAACGGGACCCCCTCTATATTTTCGGCGGCTCTAACTACAGCCAGAAATGGTTCCAGGTGAAGAGCATAGAGAAGGGGGGACATTGGACATCCCTGTTTTGTGCCCCTTCCGACCTGGACAGGAGCTGAAATTTGGCCATTTATTGCTAGTCGAATTACTGGATTTTGGTAATTAGCCCTAACGCGGGTGATGAAGCCTGGGCCCATAGCGGCAAAAAGGTATCCCCACTCGACCCGATCAAATGCCTTCTCGGCACTGATTGCCAACAGAAGGGCCGGGATATTCCTTTTTTTAGTCCTTTCGACTAGGTGGGCCAATCTTCTAACATTGTCAGATGTTTGCCTGCCACTAATAAAGCCCGACTGGTCAGAATGTATTAATTTGGGAAGGATTGCTTGAAGGCGATTGGCGAGAACTTTGGTATGAATTTTGGCATCCACATTTATTAAAGCTATTGGACGGTAGGACCCACACTCTGTTGGGTCTTTGCCCTTCTTGTGAATCTGGATCACTTTGGCTTCGTTCATAGTGTTGGGGAGAACACCGGTGGAACCTATACAATTAAACAATTTGGTAAGAATGGGGATTAAGACTTCTTTATGTGTCTTGTAAAATTCGGATACAAACCCATCTGGGCCCGGGGCTTTGCTGGAGGGTAGGTTGTTAATTACCCTTCTATCTTCGTCAGTGGTTATCCCTACTTCCAGTTCCTCCCTTTTGTCCTGCGAGATCTGTCGACAGACTGTCATTTAGATAGGCCTCCTGTTCCGCGAGTGTGGGGGTCACCTGACTTATACAGGTCAGTGTAAAAATAGCAAAATTCTCCCTCTACAACCTGATTCTTGGTGTAGAGGACCCATTCCCTCCCCTTTATTTTTAGGATTGTCTTGTCGCCTGCCTCCTTCCTTAGCTTTCTGGCCAGAAGGCGATCTGATTTATTAGCTTTAATATAGTACCTTTGACGCAGCCAGAGGAGATTACGCTTGGCCGCCCTTGTTTGTATAAGGTCCTCTCACTGCTCTGTATTCCCTTTTAGTGGCTGCTGACAGTTTACCGCCCATACAAGCCATGATGTCTTTGAGTCTGGCTTCTAGTTGTTGCTCCTCCAGTCTCAACTCCCAATCTCTTCTGGCCTTAATAGCTATGATCCTCCCTCTAATTGTGGCCTTGAGGGCGTCCCACCAAAGTTGCGGGGCTGTGTTGTCCCAGTTGTTATGGTTGGTATACTCTACTACCTCCCCCTCTATCTCCTTTACAAGGGTTGGATCTTTGAATAACGATACCCGGTATCTCCACTTCCATATCCCTGGGGGTCCCTTTGGACTAGCTATCGAAATGATAAGTGGAGCGTTGTCTGCAAGGGTAATTGCCCCTATATCCAAGGCCATAGCTCTTCCCACCAGTGGCTTTGAAAGCCACACGTAGTCGATACATGAGTGCGACCTGTGTGCGTGAGAATAGACGGTGTAGCCCTCAAAATCACTGTGGAGTTCCTGTCATGCATCAACCAAGGCCAAATCCTGCATCTTCTTTACCAGATCCCAAGATGGTCCCCCCTGTGCAGCCCAAGAGGTAGAACTCCTATCCTTCGAGGGGTCCCAGGCTAAGTTAAAGTCTCCCGTTAGCAGAATATTAGCCTTGGCAAATTTCCCTAGACAGGTGAGAATATCCTGGATATAGGAATCCTAGGCCTGATTGGGCGCATATAGGGTTGCTACCGTGAAGGACTCAGCCTTCCCCTCAAGGATCACCGCCAGGTACCTCCCCTGGTTATCCTTTTCCGTGTCCTTAATGGCCAGGTCGAGCCCATCCCTCAGCGCGACCAAAACTCCCCTCTTTTTGCTTGCTTGTGTGGCCTAAAGCACTCTCGAGTACCCCAGGAATTTTATCCTATGCGTGTCCTTAGCATGAACATGGGTCTCCTGCAAAGTTACTACATGGGGTTGTTCCCTCCTGAGGAACCTCTCCACCTTCTTCCTTTTAACCTGCGAATTAATCCTGTTTACATTTAATGAAAGCACCTTCAAGGCATCTATGTTAGCCATATGAAGGGTTTGTAAGACTCTCTTTGGACACGATAAGGTGCCATACCCCCCAAGTCACCTGCAACCTATAGTAGGATCTCATTGTGTGTCCTGCTGGCTGAGCCTCCATCTCTTGGACCTTGGATCTTCCCTCCCCCCTCCACCCTCTTGCCCCTCAACCGCCCCCTAGCCTCCTTACAGGCGAATCCGGCTGGCGCCAAGCCCCCCTCGTGTTACCTAAACGAGAGCCGGACTCAATAACTGACCCAGAACCACCCCACGCAGGATTTCCCAATCCCATTCCAAGACCCCAGCCCTCCCCCCTCCCTGCTACCCATAACAACCTCTAATGAACCACCCGCAACCAATTACACTTAAACGGTGGCTGGCACCCTCCCCAGGCTCAGATTTGGGCCACAAACAGCTTTTCAATTCCTCAAGATCCGTTGGGGGGCCCGCCGCCACCGGGCATTCCACGTCGGCATTGTTGATAGATTTCCTGGTTGCGGGGCCCAGATCGCCCTTCCTCACTCGCTTGGGCCTGACCGTAGACCATTGCGACCGTTGGGCTGAGGTACCGCCACCGCAGGGAGCCTGAGGCCTGCTCCTCCAGACCCAGCAGGGCCAGCCCCTGGTCGCAGGTTGTGATCTTGTGGCAGGAGCCCTGCCAGACGAAGGTCAGACAGAACGGGTGGGACCATCTGTAGCGGATTTGCTGAGAGCGTAAATAGGGCAATACTGGACCCATCCGCCACCTCTTGATTAGCGTCATCTGCGCCAGGTCCTGGTATAGGAACATTTTGTGGCCATTGTAGATAATGTGCGTGGCCCTTCTAGCCTTTTCCAGCACTTTCTTCTTTACTGCGTAATTGTGGCAGGCCACCAACACGTCCCTCGGCCTTGATCCTGGCACCAGCCATCGCGGGCCTACCCTGTGAACTCTGTCAAATTGCATCTCTGGGTCCGACCCTGAATTTAGTAGATCCGCAAATACCGATTTTAGTGTTTGGGACAACTCCTGATCTAGAATGTCCTCAGGCAAGGATTTAACTCTAATATTCGATCTTCTGGACCTGTTCTCCAAATCTTCAGCTTGTAACTCCAGGTTTTGTGTAGCCGCAACCAGGGTTTCCAGCAGATTGTCCACCTTCCTTGCGTCCTCTGTCAGTACCTGGATGGTGCGCTCATTAATGTCCACTCTCTCTTCCACTTTGTTAATATCCCTTTTGATTTCTCTTAGGCCTTCCGCCAGATCTTCTCGCAACTTGTCCATCTACTTCTGCCCTGCTGCTGTGATCTTCTCCACCAGTTTGCCCATGAACTAGCATTGCCTGGGAGACCGGCTTATCCTGTTCCTCCTGGGAGACAGGTACCTCTTTATCCTCTGAGCAGTGGCCCATCACTTGGCCCTCTGGCGTCTGTGTCTTTTGCCCAAAATTTTGTGAGGGGGCCGTCCGTCCCTTTTCTGGGGCCTTTCCCTGGAACTGATGTGTCTTTTCCCTTATTTCTAGACATCTCAGTGTGGATAGCGTACGTGTGAAAATAGCTGGATCGTAGGGAGCCAATTTGACTGTTGAAGCTATTTCCGGTGAGGAGCGGGAGCCGACTCGCCGCCCCCCGGGGGGCCCTTGGGGCCAAGGGGCACTGGCAGAATACCCCTCGGGGCGCCCGGGCGCTATCTCGCTGTCTTGTTGGTCACCTCTTCCGGCTCTGGTGGTTCTGATGCGTGGGTCGGGTTGCTGCCCTCCCGTGGGTGCCCCTGGTTGTGTGGGCCCCTGAATGCGCTGTGGGCCAAATTCTCCTCATTAATGGTCTTCGAGGCACCTCCTCCCCCAGGACCCCCCAGAAACGCAGCAGGCGCCCCTTAAGAGCCTGGCGATTGCTGACACTACTTCCTTGGTTAGGCCCGGGTTCCAAGGCACGCAGTCCCCTCAGATGGAGCCCGGACCTCTATGCAGGAGTAAAAGGCCGCTCAGGCTGTCCAAGGTCCCTCCCCGGAGCAGATGGCCAGTCCATGTTCAGTCAGGAGCGGCGCGCACCCCCGGGGCCGAGCTCTCCCTCCAAGGGGCTGTGCCGCTCGCTCTTCGCTGCTGGCGGCCGGGCAGCCGCTCAGGTTGTTCCAGGGCTCAGGGCCTCCTCCTTCCCAGGGCGAGCACACCTGGTGGGAGGGGAACGAGTCCTGCGCAGCGCGCCTTCCCCCGGCCTCCCCAATGTGGCCTCCTCTGTACCTTCTCTGGTCTCGTGTCCGCCGGGGCTGTATCCGATGGGCACCCCCTCACCAGCGCGGGCCGGGACAGACCGCGCACTCTTCTTTTCGGGCAGCGGGGGGCCCGCTGTCAAAACTGTCTTCCCAGGTCCCGAGCCCGCCGAGTAAATTCTCAGCACAGGAGATCATTGCCGTCGCGTGCCAATCCCGGGGATCGCCCCTCGCGCCCAGCCTCAATGCAGCCCGGAGGAGGCCACACCAGTCTGTGTCGGAGCTGGCGCAACTCCAACGTCCCTGGCTGCGCTGCTCCCAGGCGACCGCCGCAGGGGTCTGGATGTCACTCCCCGCTGTGATGGACCCACACAGCTTGTTTGAAGTGCCGGGCAGGGCTATAGCTGGTGCAGGCGGTATGGCAGCGGCTAGCAGGTCGGGAGCCTGGGACGCAACGTCCTCACCGGAACGTGGCCATTTTGGCTACGGACGACCTTTTAAATGCTTTCTTGCCGGAATCCAGCAAACATCTCGCCCATGCCAGGTATGAGTTGTGGCTATCTAAGTTTCCTGTAGGAGAATTACATCAAAGGTGGTAAGGAGATTTGTTTCAATTTGAGGTAAGAGATGTTTAAATCCTTGAGTGTTCCAGGCTACAACTTTTATCTTGATAATCTCTTTGGGAGCGTGGCACTAGTGAGCGGAGGGAGTACTGTTAACTTTAATTGCCTTCGCAAGCCATGTCCAGGATGACTCTCTGGATGTTTGCTGAGGTTGATGGAAGGTAACATCTCATACGAGAGCAACTTGGTCTCCATGATAAGTAATAGATAATAATTCAACTGATGAAATTGAAGTTCTCCTTGGAGATAAATATGTCAAAGGGGCTTTTGCGATCAAATTCCATGGATATGTCTCACGAGCTATAATCGGGCTAAAGCCCGGTGTCGAAGTTGTTCTTTCGCATCCCATAATAGTTGTCTGACTAGTCAAGAAGGAATTATCAGTCGAACTTCGTCCAATTTGCAATGGTCTATGAATTGAATATATTTCATATCTTAAGTTTGAATGGCTTTTAGGCTCGGATTTGTTTTAAGTAGAGTAAGAATTGTAGTTCTATTGGGATATGGATCAAATCTCTGTCTATCTTTCATTAACATGTGTAAGCAATCTGAATGTCTTCGATTTTCTAAGTCTAGAGATGCAGCCCGAGAATGATCATTGGTTGTAATAGGTCTTGATGTTGGATAGGTCTTCATGTTGGATAGATTCTCTAGAATGAGTATACAAAGGAGTAACTGCTCCACATGAAAAAGCACACGATTGTGATAAAGACTTGTCAAAGTTTATAGATCTAGAAGGAATCTGAGGACTTTTGGATGATACCATGAGACGCTGCCTGCTTTGTTCCATGGTGATAAAATCGTTGTGATATACAAGAGCCGTACTGCTCTCATTGTGTATTGTAGTCTTATTTCATAAGGCCATATTCTCATGGGCAGATAAATGGCAGCCTGGAGGTGAACATGGGGGCAGGGACGTCATGGAACAGGTGGACAAATTAATCCAGTCTTGATCTTCGAATGGTGGATACAGGGATTCCTTTGGACCCAGAGGAGTAGGCAAAAATATATCAGTCTGTGGGAAAGAAGGTTGAGGAGCTTGAGATTGCTGTTTTTTTCCCTTTTCCCTTGGATGGAAGGGCAACAGCCTTATTCTGATGAGTTGGTTGTTTCAACATACTAGATAGCTTATGTAGGATTGTTAAGGAATCTATACATTTTTTTAGAACTATTTATCGCAGATTTAAATGGAGCAGATTTGGTTCTTGTTTTTTTAATGATAGGTTTGTATTATTTTACCTTCTTGCAACGTCTCTTATTTTGAAATAACTCCAATAACGATCCACTTTACCACATTAATGAAGCAGCTGGACTGCTATTTGGATTTCAGTGCCCGATGCCCCAGGTCAACTCTGTCGCACAAATAAAAGTCGGGGACTGCCCTTGTACATTTAGAGAGGCCCCATTGGCGGCATCTGACATGGAGCGCGGTGCAGGCTTAAGAAAAACGCACAGAGAAGGGGCACTTCTCCCAGGCAAACACCCAAGCCAGGTGTGCAAGCCTCACTGCCACAGCAGGCCGATATAATCCCTCTGCTGGTAATGGCGCTGAGCAGGGCCTCACCCGCCTAATCACTAAAGCTCCATGAGAGTGACCTCAATAGCAGGAGTCCGGGAGAGAAACGAACAGGACAACACTGATCACTACCTTCCACAGCCCGCTCCCATCAGCTGCGCCAGGGAAAAGTCCAGGCCCCTCCCTTACAATCGCTGTGTGCTGAATACTCCAGGCAGCAGCAATATCAGCCCGTCCACCAGTCGCTGCTCAGTCTCCGTTTCGGCAGCATCGCGCAAAGTCAGGATGCGGCTCCACCTCAGCACTCTAGCAAGGCGCGCCGGCCTCTTAGCAGCTGCTTCCTGGGGCACGCCACTGGCAGCACTCCACATCACCACAGTCCAGGACACACCGGCTCCTCGATGCACACAGGTGCCTCCCCGCACCTAGTCAGATAGCGGCCATGATTTTAGAAATTCCCAACAGTCTGCCTCAGACAGTGCCCCACGCCACCTCAGCCCTCCTGGGTACCACCAGCAGGCTCAGTCCGCTCTGGACACGTTCCAGAGCAGAAATGTCCAAATAAAATATATGTGCAAGCAAGGTTACAGGGTCATCAATGCAGGATCTGGCAGGAGCTTGGGAAGGCTGCTGCTCACTGGATGGCTGCTGGCCATGCCCCCATAGCTAGTTGTGACTGATGTTTTCTGACATACATCACATGCTGTCCCATAGCTTTTTACATCCACATATACACCGGAACAGTAGAATCTACTGGTGATTTAATTCTGGGTCTTGCCTTTTACGTTGATGAGCAGTGATCAAATGGGAATGTGCCAGTTCCATAACGACCAGACTGTGACTTCTTGATATTACCAACTGAGTATTGTGCCTCTCATCTCTCTCAGTATCCTCTCTGTATAATCACCCATTCTCCAGCATGGGATCTGGCATGGATTCACATGCTCATGAATATTCCCCGTCGTCAGGCTGGGAATCTCGGTAAAGAAAAAATCAGTATCAGTTTCGTTTCTGATCTGTCTTTCTTAGTAGTAACCAATCACTGATCTCTGGGTCATACTGCCCCCAGCCAATGACTGCCCTCTCCCTAAACCCCGCCCCTGGCAGCCATCCTCAGATTTTTACCGCACGCTCAAGTGTTGGGAGTCCTCGTGCTTTAGCTCTCGAGTTTTTGCTGCGTTTTCGCGCTTTTTCAGGAGATTTTCTCATTTTTTCAGTTTAATCGAGCCTCAAGCTCCACCGTTTCTACTTCCGATAACGGGGACCCGTTTTGGAATTCTTCTACGCCCCTCAAGGGTGAAGTTTTCATCGAGTTTACACTTCTTGGAGGATTCTGGAAGATCTGCGGCCTACCTCAACGGACATGGCCCAGGGCAAGGGGAGCTCGACGCCCGGATGCAAGCTGTTCAGGAACTGCCCTGGATGCGGATTATATAACGTTTTCAAGGAGAACGAGCATTTGCGAAGTCTCTACTGCCTCCATGGGGACAAGACGCACGTGGAGAAGGACTGTGCGTTCTGCAAGAACCTTTCGGAACGGACCAAACAAGATCGTCGTTCCCGCCTCGCCACCTGGCTGGAGAAGGGCACAGCAAGTGAGAAGGTGAAGAAGTCTGAGCGGGCTTCTAAGTCCTTTGAGGGCGCCCCAGCGACAGTGGCCCAACAGAAGGCCAAGCACCGCGAGTCTGCGGGCTCCGGGAGCGCCGAAAGGTCGGGCTCTTCGGTTGCCAAGCAGGGCGCTACTTCCCCGGCACGTTCGACCGCGGGCCAACGCTCTGGTTTGGGGAAGAGGAAGTCCGAGAACCCGGGTATGCCGCTGGAGCGGACCCGAAGGGGGAGCGAGGCGCTGACCCTCCCCCCAAGGCAAAGGCCCAGGACGCACCTAAGGTGGTGAGGGCTTTGATCCACTCGGCTAAGGCCTCTACCGAAGTGGTCGCTGCGGCCCTGGCAGGGCCGGCTGAGACTACGCCAATGGAAACGGCCTCTGGTCCCAGAGTATCCCTGCTGCCGCAGAGGGAATCCTCTTTGCAGCCCGTCGCTAAGACCCCCGTGAAGCCCCCGGCTGAAAAAGAGGGGGGGGGGCGGTGGCCATTAGAGACTCGGAATCAGCCTCAGAGGAGGAACTGGTGGAGACCGAGAAGGGCCTCAACGAAAGGTCCATAGGCCTCAACGAGAGGTTCATAAACCTCAACGAGAGGTTCGAGAAGGTTCGATCCCATGGGACGGTGTCTGCTGACGTGATCGACGATAGCGACGACGACGACGAACAGGGCCCGGTGGAGCGGCCATCCCGTCCGTCGCGGCCATTGCCCGAGCCCCAGGATAGCTCGGCGGCCATTTTGTTGGCAATCCAATCATTATGTACCGAGATAAGGACTAGATTGCCACGCACCCCGAGGGAGGAGCCAGAACCAGAACCAGGCCCATCGGGAAGCCCTCCGAACAAGTGGAGGAGAGTCCACCCCGGTGGGAGGCCGGCTGACGAAGTTCGTCAGAGTGTGGGAGTCCATCTCCACCGATCGTTGGGTGTTGGACACCCTGGCCAACGGGCACTCACTGGAATTCCTAAAGAAGTGCCCTTGCATTCCTCCCGTGGCTAGGAAGGAGAATCACGTCCCTCAACTGCTGTTGGAAGTAAAGGCGATGCTCAGGAAAGGTGCCATCGAGCTCGTCCCCAGGAGTCTCTGGGGCTCTGCGGTGTACTCAAGGTACTTGCTCGTCAGAAAGAAGACAGGCGGTTGGCGCCCCATCCTGGCATTCGTCGGTTAAACAAATACATCAAGGCGCAGAATTTCAGGATGGGACAGCACGTGCTGGGACAGCTGGAGGAAGGCGACTTCCTATCATCGTTGGACCTGGAGGATGCTTACTTCCACATCCCCATTCTAAAAAGGCACAGGAAGTTCCTCAGGTTTGTGGTTCGGGGACGCCACTACCAATTCAGAGCCCTACCGTTCGGATTAAAGTCGGCACCCAGGGTTTTCACCAAGTGCCTGGCACCAGTGGCGGCGCAGCTGCGCCTGCAGGGGATCCACATCACCTACCTGGACGACTGGCTAATCCGGGCAAGGTCAAGGGAACTCGCCGTCGATCATACGGCGAGGACCTTCCGGTTGCTCACGGAGCTGGGGTTCGCCATCAACTACCCCAAATCCCACCTGGTTCCGTCGCAAGTAGCACTGTTTTTGGGGGCGAAGCTCGATACAGTGGAGCAATTAGCCTCCCCTTCAGAGGAGAGGACCAAGACCATCCTGGCAAGGTGCGTACGTGGCCAGGGTGAGGTCCATCAAGTCCCTGTTCGGGATGATGTCCTCATGCATCTACCTTGTGCCCCTTTGCAGACTTCGGATGCGTCCGCTACAGGAGTTCCTCGATGCCCGCTGGCTTCAGGCGAGGTGCTGCTTCGAGGACAGGATCCCCCTCGACGAGGAGTTCCGTCAGCAATCCTATGGTGGGGCATCCGGGCTCACCTCACGACGGGCACGGACTTTCAAACCCCAGCGTTTCAGGAGACGGCGACTACGGACACCTCTCTGAGGGTTGGGGGGCCCACACCGGAGATCTCCACGCAAGAGGCCTTTGGCTCCCCGAGGAGAGGTCTCTAAACATCAACATCTTGGAGCTCCGAGCAGTGTTCTGGGCGCTCAAGGCGTTCCTCCGGTCCCTCAAGGACAAAGTGGTGAGGAACTTCACCGACAACACCACCACGATGTTCTACATACGGAAGCAGGGGGCCGCCAGATCCCCAGCCCTATCCAAGGAGGCCCAGGATCTGTGGCACTGGGCCGTTGCCCAGGGGATGTTTCTGGTTCCCTTCCACCTGGCAGAAATAAAAAACACCATTGCCGGCTCAGCCGGCCTCCTAGTAATTCCTAAAACAAACTCAGTCAGGTTAGGCGGAGCATCATTCTCAGCCCTGGCCCCAACCCTATGGAACTCGCTCCCACCCCACATCCGCCGAACTCAGGACCTAACGGCCTTCCGCAAACTACTGAAAACCTGGCTCTTTCCCTAAAACCAACCAGCCCTAAACCACCATCATCCCAAAAAAAAAAAAAAAGAAAAAAAAGAAAAAAAAAAAAAAGAAATAAAACAAATATATTAAAATAAATAAATAAAGTAACCGAACCAGATTGTAACCTACATTGACAAACAGAACTAAAACGAATAAACTAGATCTAAACAGGGAAATGATTAAATAGAAAAAAAATCACTGAATAATGGAAAGAAGAGAACGTGGAGAGCGGATGAACAAGGAGAGCGGATGAGCATAGAGGGCACGACCGGATGAGTAGAAAGAACGAATGAGTATGGATGAGTATAGATGAGTATGGGTGAATGTGAGGATAAATGCTGTTGGCAAATGAGCCTGGAGAATGTGCAGAGCGCAAGATCATGCAGAACGAAAGAGCGCTGAGAACAGAGGCACATTTAGAGCGGAGAAATGTGGGGAACAACCGAATGGGGGGAGAGACTGAGTGTGGGGAGCGTATGAATGTATAGAACATATGAGTGTGTGGAGTGTATGAGTGTGAGTAGCGGATGAGTCTGGAAAGCGGATGGGTCTGGAGAGCGGATGGGTCTGGAGAGCGGATGGCTGAGTGTGGGAAATGGCTGAGTGTGAGAATGGCTGTTGAGTGTGGGGAATGGCCGAGTGTGAGGAAGGGCCGAGTGTGGGGAATGGCCGAGTGTGGGGAATGGCTGAGTGTGGGGAATGGCTGAGTGTGGGGAATGGCTGAGTGTGGGGAATGGCTGAGTGTGGGGAACGGCTGAGTGTGGGGAACGGCTGAGTGTGAGGAACGGCTGAGTGTGAGGAACGGCTGAGTGTGGGGAACGGCTGAGTATGGGGAACGGCTGAGTGTGGGGAACGGCTGAGTGTGGGGAACGGCTGAGTGTGGGGAACGGCTGAGTGTGGGGAACGGCTGAGTATGGAAATCGACTGAGTGTGAGGAACGGCTGGGTGTGAGGAACGGCTGGGTGTGGGGAACGGCTGAGTGTGGGGAACGGCTGAGTGTGGGGAACGGCTGAGTGTGGGGAACGGCTGAGTGTGGGGAACGGCTGAGTATGTGGGAACGGCTGAGTATGTGGGAATGGCTGAGTATGTAGGAATGGCTGAGTATGTAGGAATAGCTGAGTATGTGGGAATGGCTGAGTATATGGGAATGTCTGAGTATGTGGGAAATGGCTGAGTGTGGGAAATGGCTGAGTGTGGGAAATGGCTGAGTGTGAGGAACGTACACAATATGCATTGATATGCGGGAACATTCGAATGAACATATATCATACCACACCTCACGCCTACTCTCCTCCTTACACCATCACTCAAATAGAACACAGGGATACTATGACACCATTCGGTATAACTGTTCTCATATCAACATCTCCCGCTCACTCCCCATCACTCTAAGTAACCACCGCTGGTTTAACACCCCCAGCCAGGCGTCTCTCCTCAGGCCTAACGCAGCCACTCTCGAGCTGGATTAATTCTGCCAGAGCGTACACATTCTCCTGACCTCTCAACCACCACACCTACCGATAAGAAGCAGCTACCACAATAACCCCGCACCAGCTGCACACATACTCTGTGCGCACACGCACCTTTTGTCTCTCTTCACCCTCTCTACTGACTCGAACCTCGGTTCCCAAGGGCGTTCAACCTACCACCGCCTTCAGACCATACCAATGGTATATAAGGCGCTATATAAATGCAAAATACAATACAATACAATACAATTGCCGACTCACTCAGCACGGAGCTGCGCTTGTGCCACAAGTGGGAACTGCGCCAGGATCAAGTGGATCGACTCTTCCAACGATGGGGCAAACCCCAGATCGACCTGTTCGCGACGGCGATGAACTCCAAGTGCCAGAGGTTCGCCAGCAGGTTCCCACAGCTGAGGAGCATGGGCGATGCTTTCTCGTTCCCTTGGGACGGCCTGTTTCTATACACGTTCCCTCCTTTGCCGTTGTTGCTGCGCCTCATCAACCAGCTCAAGAAGTCCAGGTGCAGTATGATCCTCGTCGCACCGGCGTGACCAAGCAGGTCTGGTTCCCAGACCTTCTGGACTTGTCAACGTCCCCACCAGTCAGGCTGCCGGCGGACGCGGATCTTCTCTCCAGAGAAGGAGGCGCCATTCTCCACCACAACCCACAGTCGCTGAACTTGCAGGCCTGGCTCCTGCAGCACTAGGGTTTGGAGGGTACAATATCCCGGCTGATTGCAGAGAGGTTCTTGCAAAGGCCAGGGCGTCGTCAACTCTCAAGTGTTACGGTCATAAATGGAAGAGGTTCTCTGTCTGGTGCCGTGCACAGAAGATTAACCCTCTGCGAATTACAGCCCCTCAAGTGCTGCCGTACCTGCTCTCTCCTCCATCAAAATACATCTGGCTGCCATCTCCCGATATACCAGGACTACGGGACGGGTGTCCTTGTGGTCTCATCGCCTGGTGAAAGAATTTATGAAGGGACTATTCCGATCATTCCCGCCGGTGAAGGCTCCTGCCCCGGCGTGGGAGCTTAATGTGGTGCTGACCAGGCTCATGGAAGCCCCATTCGAGCCTATGCATTCGGCGCCTTTGAAGTTCCTGTCATGGAAGACAGCGTTCCTCGTGGCCATCACCTCTGCACGACGAGTGGGAGAGATTCAGGCCCTATCTTGCAAGCCTCCATACTTGACTTTTCATGACACGAGGGTGGTGCTGAAAACCACCCCTCCTTCATGCCCAAGGTGCCGTCAGACTTCCACCTCAACGAGCCCTTGGTGTTACCAGTTTTCTTCCCGTCGCCTTCGACGCCGGCCGAGAGGACTTTGCACTTGCTGGATGTAGCTAGAGCGCTGAAGTTCTACGTGGACCGCACGAAGAGTTTTCGGAAGACGTCACAACTGTTTGTGAACTTTGGGTCTGTGAATCAAGGGAAGGCTCTCTCGAAGACTTCCATTTCCAGATGGCTCTCCGGCTGCATCATGCATTGTCACCGGTTGGCAAACCGACCGCTGCCCGACCGTCCAAGAGCCCATTCGACCAGAGCGATCGCTGCTACCAATGCGTTCCTGTCTGGTGTGCCCCTGCTGGACATCTGCAGGGCTGCTACGTGGAGGTCGACGCACACCTTCACAAGATTCTACTGCTTCGATCGAGACTCCAGGGAGGAGTCCAGGGTCGGCCAAGCAGTGCTGCGCAACCTGTTCGCTTAAGGTGAGCCTGGTGAGGAGGTAAGAGTTGCTTAATGTTGAATTGTTGTATTGCTTAATGTTGAGCCTTGCCACCTCCCGTGGTTGTGCATGTGTGTACTGCTATGTATTCTCTTATTCATGAGCATTTGAATCCATGCCAGACCCATGCTGGAGAACAACAGTTACAGGTAAGTAACTTGTTCCTTTTTCCGAAAGAAGAAAGTGTCATGCCTGCCGGACATACCTCTGGACCAGGAACAACTCCTCCATACAAGATGAGTTACGCCCATAGAACCAGTAGACCTTTTTACTCAAAATGGAGGTTGTTCGATACATTGCCTGGAAAACGACATCTGCTTTTTTCACGTCGTTAATTTTCACGTGACTTAGGTCCGTCACGTGTATCACGGCAGTGCGTACATAAGCAGCGTGGAAACTCCATTCGCTGCTTCTGATTAAGTCAACTTTGGCGTTCGTAGCTGAACTCCGGACCTGTGTTCTCGCATTCCTTTCAGCAAACTTCTTTGGCCTAATTTGAGCTTGTTTTCCTCCACACGCTAATTCCTGGGTTGCGTGTATCCTGTCCGCGTGCCAAATCTCCACGCGGACGCTGTCTGCAAGCACGGCTGTCCTGAGCTGCGTGAATCCAGTTTGCGTGCCAAATCTCCACGCGGACGCTGTCTGCAAGCGCGGCTGTCCTGAGCTGCGTGAAGCCTGTTCGCGTGCCAAATCTCCACACGGACGCTGTCTGCAAGTGCGGCTGTCCTGAGCTGCGTGAATCCTGTTTGCGTGCCAAATCTCCACGCGGACGCTGTCTGCAAGCGCGGCTGTCCTGAGCTGCGTGAAGCCTGTTCGCGTGCCAAATCTCCACACGGACGCTGTCTGCAAGCGCAGCTGTCCTGAGCTGCGTGTATCCTGTTCGCGTGTCAAATCTCCACGCGGACGCTGTCTGCAAGCACGGCTGTCCTGAGCTGCGTGAATCCAGTTTGCGTGCCAAATCTCCACGCGGACGCTGTCTGCTAGCGCGGCTGTCCTGAGCTGCGTGAAGCCTGTTCGCGTGCCAAATCTCCACACGGACGCTGTCTGCAAGCGCGGCTGTCCTGAGCTGCGTGTATCCTGTTCGTGTGCCAAATCTCCACGCGGACGCTGTCTGCAAGCACGGCTGTCCTGAGCTGCGTGAATCCAGTTTGCGTGCCAAATCTCCACGCGGACGCTGTCTGCTAGCGCGGCTGTCCTGAGCTGTGTGAATCCAGTTCATGTGCCAAATCTCCACGCGGATGCTGTCTTCAAGCGCGGCTGTCCAGGGCTGTGTGAATCCTGTTTGCGTGTCTAATTCTTCACGCGGAAACGCTGTCTACAAGCGCGGCTGGCTTGGCTGCGTGTATGCTGTCGCGTGCAATCCTGCACATGGTTTTCTGAACTACTTCGAACTTTTGGTACCTGTGACAGTCAACAGGTGAGATTCTTATTTTGTTCTTTGTGGGAAAGGAAGTATTTCATGAAATATTGGAAGGTGAATGTGCACAGTACATTGGACGCTATCCTGTGGTGCACCAACCCGATATCTAGCGAGAGCCTCCTGCCGTTCGGGATAAGTCTCCCTTACTAATCTTCCCTTCCTTTGTCGTTTGTTCAACTCTCGGGACTCTTCAAGAAACTATTCTTCAGTTTAGCCTTAAGGTCAGTGTCTGAATTAATCCCAATTCTGTGTTTCTTAGTATTTAACTTGGGACAGTGTCTTATGATACTTATCTATTCTAGGCATACTTCCTGTACAATTCCCACGCCCTTTCCAGTGATCCATCTCTCTGCCTGTTTTATTCAGTCAGAGAGTTGTGAAGGTCTTTTGGAAGGTCTAATTTGACCTGCCTACAATCAAGTCGTGTGAAGATAGGATCTGGAAAAGCCTTACCAAATTGTATCCTTTTTTGGTTACTGTATCCTTTTCAGTTGATACTTTGGTGATGTATGACAGAATCAGAAGCCATGGAGGGTACGGATCCTATAACTGTTTTGACTCAGTTAATTTCTGACTTGAGAAATGAAATGATTACGGCACAGGATATGCTACGGCATCAAATGGATGTTATGCAAGATGCCATGCATGTCACTCCTCAGGGAGTACAGATTCCAGCAGCCATTGCATCTGGATCTGGGACTACGACACCATCATTATCACAGGAAACTCTTAAAGTGGTTATGCCCACACAGTTTCCCTTGGCTCCTCCGGAAAGGTTCACAGGTGATCCTAAAACCTATAGAACCTTTGTTAATCAGTGCCGACTTCATTTCCTTTGCCGGCCTAATTCATTTCCTGATCTTACTACTAAAGCAGCATTCGTGCTTTCTCATTTGGGGGGTACAGCTGCAGCTTGGGCAAATCCTTTATTGGAGTCAAATAGCCCCTTGTTGTACGATTGCGATGATCTTCTGGCGGCTATGAACAAAGTCTTTGATATGCGCTATGCTACTCAAGCCACAGATCTGGAGTTGTTGAATTTACAACAAGGTACTCAACCTCTGTTGGCTTATATTGCGCGATTTAACCAATTAACGGCCGAAACCCGATGGCCGGAAGACAAGAAGACGGCTGTGTTCTACAAGGGTCTTTCAGAAGAAATCAAGGACGCTTTGTCCACGGTTCCAGTGGTTCCTACAGGTTTTTCAGAATTTCTTGATTTAATTTTACAAATTGATGCCCGAAGAAATGCCCGCAAAGGAGAGAAAAAACCTTTTCTTCCGGCACCAGTTCGTTCTGATACACCGGCACATTCTTCGAATGATCCTGAACCAATGCAAATTGGCGCGGTGAGAGGCCGGTTGTCTAAAGCCGAAAGAGAGAACCGAAAGAGAAATAACTTATGTATGTATTGCGGTTCCTCCGAGCATTTATTGGCGGCATGTCCTAAAAGACCAAATAAGCCTTCGGGAAACGCCAAAACTCGACAGTAGCAGGAATCCCTGTGTCGAGTGTTACATCGGACTCCATTACATTTCCAGCTCATGCACCGATAGCTGTTGAGATGATGTTACGTTTTAATGAGCAAGACTTGGCTTCCAAGGCTATGGTTGACTCGGGAGCCACTAATAATTACATTGATATCACATATGCCAAGAAATGTTCTATACCCCTTATAGACAAGAAAAAACCTGAAACTGTTAATACAGTGGATGGATCAATCTTGATTTCCGGTATCGTAACTCAGGAGACTGTACCTATTCAGATGACTTTATGAAACGGTCATTCGGAGGAAATAGTCTTCGATGTCATTGCGGCTCCTCAATACCAAATAATACTTGGACTGAATTGGTTGACTCTTCATAATCCCGCCATAGACTGGGTTACGGGATTGATCCAATATCCTTCAGTTTTTTGTAACAAACATTGCCAGGTGGTATCAAATAAATCACATATGTTGGCCTCTATTGAGGGAATCTCTGCTATCAATGTGGTACATCAGAAAGGTACGCATATACCAAGTGAATATGCAGATTTTGCCGATGTGTTTGACAAAGGTCAGGCAGAACAGCTTCCTCCACATAGGCAATATGATTGTCCAATTGAATTGATTCCTGGAGCTAAAATTCCTACTGGTCGAGTTTATTCTTTGACTCTCAAAGAAGATGCTGTCTTGAAAGAATATATCGATAAAGCTCTGGATATGGGATTCATACGGCCATCTCAATCGCCGGCTGCTTCTCCTTTATTCTTTGTTCCAAAGAAGGAAGGAGACCTAAGGCCTTGCATTGATTACAGGGCTATTGATGACATCACCACAAAGAATCAGTATCCTTTACCATTGATTAATGTCCTGTTAGACCAATTAGGAACTTCCAAGTACTTCTCTAAATTGGATTTGTGCGGCGCTTACAATCTGGTTCGCATTCGTGAAGGAGACGAATGGAAGACCGCTTTTAAGAAGCGGTACGGCCTTTACGAATATTTAGTGATGACTTTTGGTCTTTGTAAAGCTCCCGCCACATTTCAGTTCTTCATGAACGATATCTTCAAAGATATGATGGATCAATTCGTGGTGATTTAGTTGGATGACATTTTGATATATTCATCATCCTTTCCAGAACATGTTAAACACGTCTCAGCTGTCTTACAAAGACTTAGAGAGAATAAACTTTTCGTTAAAGTCGAGAAGTGTGTTTTTCATACACAAGAAGTGGAATTTCTGGGTTATGACATTACCAATCATGGTGTTCGAATGAGTCATTCTAAAGTGAAAGCTGTATTGAATTGGCCTATCCCACACAATGTCAACTCACTGCAGTCATTTCTAGGATTTGCAAATTTTTATCGCAAATGTATTCGTTCTTTCTCCAAAACAGTGGCCCCATTGACAGCTTTAACTAGCTCTAAAATTCCATTCTGTTGGAACCAGAATGCTCAAGCTTCCTTTGAGAAGTTAAAAGAAGCATTTACAACTGCACCTGTACTTCAGCATCCTGATCGGATGGTCAGTGTATCGTTGAAGCAGAGGCATCCAGTGTCGCTACAGGAGCGGTACTCTCGCAGGTTTGTGCGGAAACTAAGGAGGAGCATCCAGTTGCTTTCTTCTCACGTAAACTTACCCCTTATGAACAGAACTATACTGCCACTGAGCGTGAGTTACTTGCAATCAAAGATGCTTTCCGAGAGTGGAGACATCATCTTCTTGGGGCCAAACATCAGGTGATGGTGTATTCCGATCATAGAAATCTTCAGTCATTTAAAACTATGAAATGTCTCACAGCTAGACAGGCCAGATGGCATGTTTTCTTTGCTGAATATGATTTTCAAATGACTTATCGCCCTGCCAGACAACATGTCAAATCTGATGCTTTGTCTCGCATCGGTGAAGAGGTGAAAGAAGAATCATCAGTACAAAATAAGCTGTTGGCAGATCACGTGATATGTAGTTGTTCTGCACAACCTTCTCTAAAAAACGACTTACAGGAGTGGGTGAAACTAAATCCACAATTGATCCAAGAATTGAACATTGATTTATACAATGGTTTGCCTTTTAAAAAAGGAGTACTGTATCTACCAACTGATACCATTCAGAAAAAAGCCCTCAGTTGGGGGTCATGATTCTTTGATTGCCGCTCATCTTGGACAGAAGAAGACTCTAGAGCTATTGAAAAGATGGTGTTGGTGGCCGTCTATAACACAAGATGTTATAAATTATGTTTCAACATGTTCGGTATGCAGTCAATGCAAGACTACTCCCGGCAAACCAGTTGGTTTACTCCAGTCTCTACCAGTTCCCAAAAAACCATGGGACATGATATCAATGGATTTTGTGGTTGAACTTTCAAGAAATAAAGGCTACAATACCATATGGGTGGTGGTGGACTACTTTACAAAATTGGCGCTTTTCATTCCCTGTATTGGTGTACCAACAGCTGCTGGTCTGGCTGATCTATTCATCCGGCATATATTCCGTTTTTTTGGTCTACCTTCAGTGATCATCACTGACAGGGGATCACAATTTGCGTCACGTTTTTGGAAGGCACTAAATTCGGCATTATTAATTGATGACAGGTTGTCTAGTGCTTATCACCCTCAAACGGATGGACATACTGAGAGAGTCAATAGCACTATGGAACAATATCTGCGATGTTTGTGCTTGCAGTTTCAGTTAGATTGGCTCAATGTTCTGCCGGCAGCAGAGTTCGCCTATAACAATTCCTATCATAGTGCTATAGGTACTTCACCTTTCTATGCTTTGTGTGGGCAACACCCACGTTCCATTCCTTTTGACTCCAGTTTGTCTTTGTATACTCCTGCAGCAGGACGTACTTTTAGGGATCTTAAAAGTCTACAGAAGAAAGTTGAGCAGCAATTGGAACAAGCTAAAAAACGAGACAAGTACTATGCCGACGCTCATAGAATTCCTGCACCTGTCTACAAAGCAGGAATGAAGGTATGGCTGTCCACAAAAAACTTGAGAATACCCGGCAAAAGGAAATTGTTGCCTAAATACATTGGGCCATATGAAGTTCTCCAAGTTATAAATCCGGCTGCTGTCGGTCTGGCTTTGCCACAACGGTGGCAAGTGCATCCTGTTTTCCACGTATCGCTCATCAAACCGTGTTCGGATGCTACTAGATTACCTATACGGCCTGTTGCTATTTCAGTGAAAGGGTCAGACGAATATGAAGTGCATGACATTCTGGACATGAGGTTGCGGTCTGGAAAACCTTTTTATCTGGTAGATTGGAAAGGTTATGGTCCCGAGGATAGATCCTGGGAACCTCTGTCGAACATTCATGCTCCTGCTTTGTTAAGGCGATTCCACTCGAAAAGGGGAGAAGCTGCTCCTTTGGGGGGTGGCACTGTCATGCCTGCCGGACATACCTCTGGACCAGGAACAACTCCTCCATACAAGATGAGTTACGCCCATAGAACCAGTAGACCTTTTTACTCAAAATGGAGGTTGTTCGATACATTGCCCGGAAAACGACGTCTGCATTTTTCACGTCGTTAATTTTCACGTGACTTAGGTCCGTCACGTGTATCACGGCAGTGCGTACATAAGCAGCGTGGAAACTCCATTCGCTGCTTCTGATTAAGTCAATTTTGGCGTTGGTAGCTGAACTCCGGACCTGCGTTCTCGCATTCCTTTCAGCAAACTTCTTTGGCCTAATTTGAGCTTGTTTTCCTCCACACGCTAATTCCTGGGTTGCGTGTATCCTGTCCGTGTGCCAAATCTCCACGCGGATGCTGCCTGCAAGCGCGGCTGTCCTGAGCTGTGTGAAGCCTGTTCGCGTGCCAAATCTCCACGCGGACGCTGTCTGCAAGCGCGGCTGTCCTGAGCTGCGTGTATCCTGTTTGTATCCTTTTTTGGTTACTGTATCCTTTTCAGTTGATACTTTGGTGATTTATGACAGAAAGGTCTTGGATGTCTATGTCCCTGTTCCTCTGTGATGGCTATTCGATAGGCCTCAGCCAGAATTGGGTCATTACATTTGGAGAAGGCCAAATCCGAGTGTGATCCTCGGGTGCAGAGGGGGTGGGCAAATCGCTGTTGACTTCTCTGGCACCTATTGATTGTCTCATGGTTTCGGAAAGGGCCTCACCTTGTGTATCACAGAACTTAAAGCTTCTTCTATGATTCCCTGGGCAATGGTCTCACCTACCCAGACTTTTTATCTCGGAGTGTCTGAATTATATAATACTACGTGGATCTCTCCGCGATAGCCTTGGTTAATCACAACTGCAGCTACATCAGGGGAGTACTGCCAGGCCAACCGTAATTTTTCAGCCAGTCTTAAGTTAACTTCCTTGGGGAGGAGAGATGTTAACCCCTGTAGAGATGAACCAGCGTTCTTGACTAGGACCTTCGACCTCTTTAGTGCTGAATAAGTCGAGGCCTATTGATTGTGGGGTGGCTCTTTTTGGGAGTGTGTCTCTGGGGTTCAGCCACTGAACCAGCATGGGTCCCATCTCGGTGTCGAGTTGTTCAAATCAAACTTCAGACAGTTGTTGGGGGCCAGATATAGGACTTGGACAGTTTGAGATGGCTAAAATATAATTTCGAGGGGATTGGGTCCTCCGACGTATTCCATATCTATTACAGGTAATGTCCACAGCTGTGATGCTTCGGAAAATCTTTGGCTCCTGCGTCGATGACGTCGATGCCCCGTCCCAGAGGACCTCCACCGACGGCCGACGTCACCCGATGTGGTAAGTAGGACGCACGACGCCCATAGCCTCAGTTCCGTTTTTTCCGCGAACGTGTTCGCTTTGTGAATCTCGGTACGCCTCGACTCGTTTGGAGTTTGCTGTTTTCGAATTCTCGGTTCGTTGAACCTGTTCGTTTTTTTTGTGAAGACCTGTTCGTGGCGATGTCTACTTCGTCTTCAACTCCGCATCCGGGCTTCAAGAAATGCAGGGACTGTGAGTCCAAGATGTCGGTCATGGACGGACTCGCATGACGCCTGCCTCTGGTGCCTCGGGGAGGCCCACGATACGGACTGTGTCAACTGCCAGTCCCTCACGGCAAAGGCCTTGCGGGAACGCAAGAAGAAGCTGTCGGTAAGCCAGGTGTCTAAGCCCCGGAAGTCGAGGTCTGCGGGGCTTTCGACGGATGACTCGAGGGGCGACTCTCTGCGTCATTGTCGGAAGTCCAGTGGGTCTCCTTCCAGGAGTCTCGCCACTCCTCCGCCTCTTCAAGGCATTCCCGGAAGCGCCGGCATAGGTTGCCTTCCCCGTCCTCTTCCGAGAACTCCGTCGGTGGGTCGCTTATCCCTCCATGCAAGCGATACCGGCGGAATAGGCTTCCTTCGGGAATCAGATGCTAGCGATTCTAGAATCGCAGGGCACCGGTCCGTCCGTGCCTCCGAGTGGGGTCGGTCGGCACCGGTCGAGAGACACCGCTCGTACGCCTTTGGGCTCGGGTGGTCGGCACGGCTTGCGGGAGAGGTCCCGCTCGGACAAGGGTAGCCGTTCTCGCCATGCCCGTTCCAGGTCCCGGTCCTCGACGCGCTCGAGACCGCGTGATCCTGTGCCGTCTTCGAAGAAGACGTCGACGCTTGTGGCGCCGAGGTCGTCGACGATTTCTCTCGAGGCACCGCCGGCGCCTAGGTCGACGAGAGACACGCTCGGAGCTCTGGCTTCGAGGCCTGTGTCGACGCCGCCGATGCTGGCGGCACTGCAGCTGACATCGACGCCGATTCGCTCGACGTCGACGCCTTTTCTGTCGGCGCCGACTCGTTCGGCGCCCTCGACGCCTTACGAGGGGGTGGTGTCGGAGGGGCCCCTTGGCATGGGGTTTGCCCCTAGAAAGGCTCTGGCTAAGGTCAGGCACTGCTTTGGTCCCCAGAGCTCTACCTCTCCCTGCCTGGAGTACATTTCAGAGGGTGATGAAGGCTCTGATGGCGGCTTGGTTCCGGTTATGGTTCCAGATGAACTTATCTAGGGCCATAGCCAGTTTGATGATCTGCGGCAGTCGCTGCATGATGCCAGTGGACTAGACACCTCTCCGGAGTTGGAGTTTTGTAGGCCGGAGCCTGGCACTCATGCCGATTCTTCATATCGGCGCCTTATGTCTCGGGTCACCGAGTATTTTGGTTGGTCAGCTCCCCCAGGGGAGTTCGTTCAGGATGATCTCACGGACATCCTTGATCTCAGTCCCCCCACTGACCCGGTTTTGCCGTTTCATATGGCTCTGCAGAGAAGGGTGGCGGCGGCTTGGACTGCTCCGGAGAGTCTCCCGGCAGTGGGCAAGTCTTTGTCGCGAAAATACCGTCCAGCCAGTAGCGACCCCTGCTACTTGTCCAGGCACCCCACTCCGGAGAGTTTGGTGGTGCAGGCGGCTACGGCCCCGGCAAAGCAGGCGTCGTATCCTACCATCCCTCCGGATAGGGACGACAAACGTTTTGACGGCTGGGCGAAGAAAGTGTTTTCTTCAGGGGGTATGGCGCTTGAGGCGGCCAACTCCATATGTGCTTTGTCTCATTTCACACACACTCTGTGGAACTGTGTTGCATTAGCGGCTGAACATATTCCTGAAGGGGACGAACGGGATGGTTTCCTTGCTATTGTTCAGGATGGCAAGGATGCTATGTGGGAGGCCGTTCAGTCGGGTTTGGACTTGGCAGATTGTGTCAGCCGGTCCATGGCGGCGAGCACCGTAATGCGCAGGTTTGCGTGGTTGCGCAAGTCTGGGTTTGCTCCTGATGTGCAGTCCTGGCTCCTCAACATGCCCTTTGACGGTGAACACCTTTTTGGCAGCAAGGCTGACGAGAGCCTTGAGAGGTTGCAGACCTCCAAAGCTGCAGCGAAGTCGTTGGGTGCTGCAGTTCGCCAACCTCTGCCTTTTCGTCCTCGGGGACAGCAATGGAGGGGAGGTTCCTTTAGCTATTACTCGTCCTTCAGTAAAGCGAGGGGAGCTAGCAGTCAAAGAGGCCATCGTAAGAGTGCCAGAAGTGGAAATAAAGGTACTCGAGGTGCCAAGGCCACTCGGGCAGTTGCCTCTTTGCCCTCAGGCAACGCCGCAGTCGCTACCACTCAGTCATGAGGCCATGTCACATGGTTCGCCAGTTGGGGGAAGGCTGGCGCAGCATCTTGTAGAGTGGCAAGCCATTACTTCGGATGTGTGGGTTCTGGAGATCATAACCCACGGCTACTGTCTTCCTTTTCGGCAGAGGCCTCACGACAATCCACCAGGGAACCTCTCTTTGAAGTTTCCGGATCCGCTCCTTGTGCAGGAAATTCAAGCCCTGCTGGAGAAAGGCGCCATAGAACTGGTGCCTGTAGCAGAGAGGAACAAGGGATGGTATTCCCCTTATTTTTTTATTTCGAAGAAAGACGGGGGATTGAGACCCATCATGGACTTGCGCGGTTTGAACAAACTCCTCAGGAAGGACAAGTTCAAGATGGTGACTCTTTCTCAAGTCCTCCAGGCCCTTCAACTTCAGGACTGGTTGGTGTCTCTCGACCTCAAGGATGCTTACTTCCATGTGCCGATCCATCCCAAGCACAAGAAGTACCTGATGTTTGCGGTTGGCGACTCACACTTTCAGTTTCGGGTCCTGCCGTTCGGATTGACCTCCGCCCCGAGGGTTTTCACCAAGCTCATGGTGGTGGTGGCAGCGCATCTCAGGAAAGGGGGGATTCACGTCTACCCCTACCTGGACGATTGTTTGATCAGGGGGAGCTCTCCTGAGCAAGTCCTGGATCATCTGTCCGTCACCTGCCACTCCCTTCACAGGCTGGGCTTCTCCCTCAATTTAAAGAAGTCCCATTTGACACCAACGCTGCGGCTCCAGTACATCGGGGCAGTGCTCGACACGTCCCTGGGGCAGTGTTTTCCTCCTCAGGTGAGGGCTCTTCAGATTCAGCAGATGGTGAACAAGTTTCAATTTGCCCAGGATCTCCCAGCGTCCGAGTTCTTGAGACTGTTCGGCCTTATGGCATCCTGCATTCTTCTGGTACCAGAGGCTCATCTGCGGATGAGATCTTTGCAGTGGGCACTCAAGCTCCAGTGGTCTCAGTCCTCCGGCAGGCTGTCGGACCCTGTTCAGGTGCTGCCCTCGGTAGCTCGGGACCTTCTGTGGTGGGCCGTCGAGGGCAATCTGATGAAGGGGGCCCCATTTTGGCTGCCTTGGCCGGAGGTGACGATCGTGACGGACGCCTCCCTATCAGGATGGGGAGCTCATGCCAACAAGTTGACAGTCAGCGGTCGTTGATCTCCTTCGGAGTCCAGACTCCATATCAATCTGTTGGAGCTGAGGGCCGTCAGGCTAGCCCTGAAAGCTTTTCTGACGACTGTGCGTGGAAAGAGTGTCCTGGTTCTAACGGACAACACGGTGGCCATGCACTACCTCAACAAAAAGTGGGGGGGCAGGATCCCTTCCGCTGTGCAGGGAGGCGATGCAGCTCAAGTTCTGGGCCATCCAGCAGGAAGTTTCGATCTCTGCGGTTCATCTGGCCGGAGACGACAACGCGACGGCGGACGCTCTGAGCAGGCAGAGCATGATCTCTCACGAGTGGGAGCTGGCTCAGGAGAATCTCCTGGAGATCTTCGCCCTTTGGGGGACCCCTCAAATGGATCTCTTCGCCTCCAGTGTCAACCGGAAGTGCGAAAGGTTTTGCTCGTGGGAATTTCCTCCAAAAGGAGCCTTAGGAGACGTGTTTGTGGTGGAGTGGTCATTCCCACTGCTGTACACGTTTCCTCCAGTACCCGTCATCCCGCAAGTGCTGCAGAGGTTACGGAAGCTCGGTTACTGGATGATCCTCATTGCTCCGGCGTGGGCCCGGAGGACGTGGTACCCGGACCTTCTAGACTTGTCCATCTGCCCTCCACGTCGTCTTCCCTACCGAGACGATCTGCTCTCACAGAAGGGGGGTCAGGTTCTCCATCCAGAGGTCAGATCCCTCAATCTTCACGCTTGGCTTCTGAAAGGTTGAGGTATAAGGATTGGGACCTCCCTGAAGACATGATGGAGGTGTTGCTCTTGGCCAGACGGCCGGCAACAAAGTCTCTGTACCGTTGCCATTGGAGAAAGTTCTGCGACTGGTGCAGAGTTCAGAATGTGGATCCTTTTGAATGTGACATTCCCATGGTTCTGTCTTTTTTGCTTTCTTTGGCTCACAGGGGCTTGCAAGTGGTGACCATTAAAGGTTACCTGGAGGCGCTGTCCATATTTAAGCGCTCGTCTGAAGAGTGTTCCTATTTTAAGATTCCTTTAATTTCGCAGTTTTTGAAAGGGCTCACTAATGTGTTCCCTCAGTCACCTTTTTTGGTGCCAGGTTGGGATTTGAACCTTGTTCTTAAGTTTCTTATGGGTGCTCCTTTTGAGCCTTTACATTCTTGCCCTTTGAGGCTGTTAACTCTGAAAACTGTGTTTTTGGTTGCGGTTACTTCCGCTCGCAGAGTGAGTGAGTTACAGGCACTTTCAGTTAAGCCACCCTTCACTGTGTTTCATAAGGACAGGGTTGTCCTTAGAGTTCGTCCTTCTTTTCTTCCGAAGGTGGTTTCGGAATTTCATTTGAGCCAGAATGTTGTTCTTCCGGTGTTCTATCCTCCTCCACATCCTGGTAAGGAAGAGGAGAGGCTCCATAGGCTTGATCCTAGGAGAGCGTTGAGCTTTTATATTTCGCGCATGTCCCGGGTCAAAGTTGACGATCAACTTTTCATTGGTTACGTGGAAAGCGTTTGGGACAAGCTGTGACGAAACAGACTTTGTCTCGGATTATTTTAGCTATCTCCGAGTGTTACCGCTTGGCGGGTAAGGACCCTCCGGCTGGCTTGCGGGCCCATTCTACCAGGGGAGTGGCTGCGTCTACTGCCCTGCAGAGGGGAGTTCCTATTTGTCACATCTGTGATGCAGCCACCTGGGCTTCAGTACATACTTTTGTACGTCACTACTCCCTCGATTCCATCAGAGGGCAAGATCTGGCCTTTGGCAAGGCAGTTCTCTATTCCGCAATTTGATTGGGCATGCTAAATTTGTATTCTAAATTCTTTCCCACCTCCTTGCTTGGTACTGCTTTGGGAGTCTGTCATAGATATGGAATACGTCGGAGGACCCAATCAAGTTACTTTCTTACCTGTCTCGATGGGATGGTCCGACGACGTATTCCATATCGCTCCCTCCCTGCCTTCTCCGCTGCAGAATTTCTTTTGCAATTGCAGCTTGCGTTCCGCAAGGCCTTGTGTGTCTGACTGGCAGAAAACTGGTGGCACACGTTCTGGGAAAAAACTATAACTGAAGCTATGGGCGTCGTGCGTCCTACTTATCACATCGGGTGACGTCGGCTGTCAGAGGAGGCCCTCGGGGACGGAGCATCGACGTCATGGACGCAGACGCCAAAGATTTTCTGAAGCAGCACAGCTGTGGACATTACCTGTCATAGATATGGAATACGTCGTCGGACCATCCCATCGAAAGAACGTTACCAGGTAAGAAAGTAACTTGTTCTTTTATTAACTTAAAAGAAAATCCCTCACCTAGCTCTATTGCTACAATGGGGTTTGTGTCTACAAATATTAAGTACAAAGGTGCCTTTCAAGACGTTTTACATAACACAATGCTGTCCTCTGGCCAAACCTAAATGAACTAACTGGCCCTACCTCTATAAAAACTAAAACAAAATGAATGTTCTGGCTTGGTTTGCTGCTGGGTATTGCTTGACCCACTCTGAATAAATGTCTCTCAAAATATCTTTCTCAGCTTTCCAGATTTTTGCTTCTGGTCACAGTTCCAACAACTGGTTGTAGAGCCAGTGAGAAATAAATAAGAAGATATACATGGGGAGGTTATGAAGTACCCTCCCATTGAATAAAGAGCCAGTGAGGATAACTAAAGAAGACCCACGTGAGGCACCAATCATTGATGGTGACACAAAGGGTGGTGACCAGCAGGCTTTTTAGGTCCTGATGAAGACAGCTAATTTTTTTCTATAAATTCTATGTTCAGTTGAAACTAGCAATAGGGAAGATATTATTCATTTGCTTTGGGGAAACCAATGAATATGAGCTGTTTGCTTTCATGACCCTCTAGTTGATCAGTTGCCACTACAGATGGTCTGTTAGTAGACTGTGTGTGCAGTGTATGGTTCCACGTGATTATTGTTATATTTTTCATTTTGTATTGTATTGTTGACATGCTCCATGCCCATGTAGATAGGGTGCTATAAATGACTGAGCGCTCTCTATTCTAGTATTTCTGTAAATAGATGTCAGATGTGTCTATATATTTTTATTTATAAAGCTAAATGTGGTGTACATTCGTCTTTTGAAATAAATACATTCACTGGGATTTATTTGTTCATTCTCTGTTGGTGCTGTTTTTTGCTTATTTGTTTGATGTACTGTGACTACAATTTTTTATTAAAAAAATTCCATGTGAGACACCACCCCTGCAGCTTGCACTTACTTGCCCAAGGTGCCTAGGGGTAAAGGGATGTACCCATCGAACAGTCGATTACACAGTTCCAACAAAGTCATAACGTTCTTGAATAAAGGTGTAATTCCTCCACTTGGTTTTCTCTGGTATGGTTTCCCTTCACAGTCTTTATAATTCTCAAAATAATTGAAATCTTTCTTTTGGCCTTTTGCAGATCTCAGTCTCAAGAGATCTTAAAAGGTCCATTTAGTTCAAGTGAATAGGGTGAATAGGGTGAATTTCTGGGCCCTTCCACACCCTCTGGACCATCTTTACAAGGGCACATCCACCCCTATTTTAACTAGGCTTTGAAGCGTTGAAGATAGTTCAGTTAGCCACTTTTGCTTTCCCTTTCACATTCTTGTTTGGGGTAGCTTTGAGTGGTCTCCTGTGGACCTATGGAGTCTGATTCACAGCTTTGATTAATGTTCTTTGTCTTCTCTAAGTAGCTTTGATTATTTGGTCATCTCAGACCTCTGTTTCTCGACCACATGTTTCCTTCGGGCAGACTAGTCCTCTAGACCAGACCCCTCTCGGGTCTCTGCTCTGTTTGGTTCGTACCTATGTCTTGGGTATAATCGTCTGTCTCTCACTTATGGTATTTCTCTTAAACCCTGTTTTCTAGGGGTCCCTTTAGTTCTGAGGGATACTGGTTTCCCTTCCTTCAGTATCAGGTGGGCTTCTCCACTGGGCCCGTTGGGCCTCTGGATTACAAAATTATGGAATTCTGAGCTTCATGCTGGTTGCTGTGGAGCTCAACCGCCCTCCTCCCTCTGCGTCTCACACAGTGCGTACCTGCTGTTCCTGCAGTCTTCTCTCGCGGGTGGGGGCGGTTGCTCCTTTGGCGGGGGGACTCCTCAGGATGCTAGTTTTATTTATAAAGTATTTATAAGGCGCACTGCACAGCAAAAAGTGTTTCCAGTGTTCCTTGATTCTACCAGCAGATGCCTTTTCTCCTGCACGCTGGTCTTCCTCCTTGGTTGCCGTGGGGTCGCTCTTGGGTAGAGAGCATGGATCCTTGCTCCTTTCACACTCATAGGCTTGGCAGCATTGCGCGCACTCTCTGCCCACCACATATGAGCTGTGGTCCTGCCTCCAAGCTACGCTTCTCCATGGGACTGTGGTGGCGTCCACTCTTAAAGACTTTCCTCTAGCTGATTGGGTCCACGTCAGCTACTCTCTAGCCAACCAGATGAAGGGTATGGTCCCTTATGTGTGATTTCATGAAATGAGACATAGTCCCTATGTGTGATTTCCTGAAATGAGACATAGTCCCATTGGTCGTGGGGGTTCATCTTCCAGCAAGGGTCAGCATCCACACCAATTCTGGGCAAAGGCCCTAATAGGTCAACATTATCCTCTATTCCCATATATGCTGTGAATACTGGGGACAAGGGAGATTTTACAATTTTAAGAGATTGGGAGTTCATGTCCCCTAAGGAGGAGTCACTCCCAGTAAGATCCCCTTTGCCCAAAACTCTAGGGAGGGTTTTGCTTAATAGGCTCACCTCCCCAGTCTGACAGGGGGTGTCTTCCTTTGGGAAGAAGTAATGAAATCCCTGGATTCGTCACAGCATCGTAATACAAAAAAGAATATCTCGATCACACGGGCTGAGCACATTATTCATGGTCTGTTAAATCTTGTGTTCCAGTTCTCAACATCAAGCTAAAATATGCCCAGAATCATGCCTGTCAAATCATCAATGCTTTTATTAAGGATAGACAGTCTCTCAACTTTTCCGAGGTCACTTCTCTATTACCAGACAGTTTGAACGTAATATGGATGTCATTAGCAGAGTTTAAAAAAAATTGAAAATATGTATGAATGGATTCAGCCAAAGGTTGGCTGTACAAATTTAAAAGGGGGCGGGGGCAGAGGGTGGGGGGTGAAAGTTCTGAGCCTAAAGGGATGGGTTTGTCCATTGTCCAGTATGTAGATAGTTGGGTTCTTAAGAGGTAATGACCCTCATCCAACATCTCAAGGCATCGAGAGAGGAAAAGCAAGGAACACATTGTTAAGGATGTCACAAGTAAGGACAGCAAACACATACAACTAGAGCATATTAATTTTCAGATTTTGGGATCCTTGAGCACTTCCCCCAAATATATCGATTTCAGTTTATACTAGTGAAGTGAATAGATTCAGAGACTCCAAAACTATGAGAAAGTGCAGCCCACTCCTGCATCCTTCACGAAATACTGCATAAATGCATATTCATTCCAGGTGCATTTGAAGATATGAAGGCATTGAAATCGCACACATTTCCCAGATTCCAAGCTGTAGTATTGAACATACACGTTTAAATAAATGTTGCAGTAAGAAGGCACAACAAGCAGTACAATACTAAATCCAATCACCAGGCATTGGTCCCTATGCCCTAAACTCATCCATCAAACTGTAGGCAAAGCCCCACCTCCTTCCCACCACTTTCCTGGATTCCCAGTAGGGGGCATGCAAGACTACATAACAATTGCGGGAAAAATGCGATCAATCAATCAGTCAATGTCGCCTCGTGGGTAACCCACCAATCAGCCTGTAGGAACATGCCTCACGCCTGGCTAAGAGCTGGGAGGGCCCAAGCCAGTGCCCATATCACCGTCAAGATCATGCAGCCCTTCCCATTTCCCTCCTAGGAGGCTTCAAAGCAAATGGCGCAGCTAGCAGTGTAGGGGGACATTACCCCTAAGCCAAAAGTATGCAAGCGTGTGGCTGATTGCACGTTCTATCATCTTTGAAGGTACATGAAGTGTGAAAATCTGGGAGAGCGCCCACCCCCAGGTTGTGTTTTGTCCACTAATTTTGGCAGTTTGTGTGTAGGACCTGAGGAGGCATCCAGTCACGGATGCTTCTAATGTGGTGCATCAGGACATGTGCATGGGTCATACATCTGCTTCCCCCTCAGATCTTTGCTGCTCTTGTGCATGTCAGCTACCATACCGACACAGGGTTCAGTCACCCCATCGCACCACAGGCATAGTGCAGCAGTCATTGAAGTAAAGTATTCCATTGCAGGTGGGTGGGGGGTTCCAGGTGCTCATCGTACCATGAGGCACTGAACCAGAGCCCAGTGCCACCGCTCAACGCACTGTGGCTGCCATATTAGTCTCACAGATGCAGCGTGAGGTAGAAGACAGCACATGAAACTCCATGCTCCACTAGAGCTGTTGGCTCACTTTTTTCCCAGAACCCATCAGGCCTAGTCAGGTCAAAGTAATGAGGAACAACCTTGTATAAAGTAAATGCAATATCCCATTGCTTCACCGCCACCACAGGATGAAGACATGCCCAGCCACTACAAGGGATTTGTAATATGGGATCACCAAAACGTGAATAACAGTTGGGGGGGTTACATTAAAACATAGAAGATAAAGGGAGGAGGAGTTTATTTAATCAATCTTTACCAATCAAACAGTAGTGTGCGCATTTTTTGGGGAAATTGGAAGGTGCTTTCCTCCAAGATTTGATTGCAATGCCATTTACTGTGTCCTCTGAGAAAGCAATATTAAGATAACCCTACTCTGCAAGACAAATAATAATGTCTTATTCTCTTGACATATGAATTGATGAAAATGGATTATGTGGTGATAAAAGGGAAGATACTCATGACTGGGCATAAGACTAACAACCCGCCAAATAATTTTGTAAAATACGGACTCTGTACATTATTTGTAAAAATAGGCGTGATTGCTTTTATGCAGTTGGCAGACATGTAATATCCTATGGTTATCGCATTTGTGTTTTCTGTTTTTTTACATGTATTTAATTAGCAACATTACATGAGCTGTGCCGACAGCATGAAGGGCTATGATGCCTCGTATACAGTGACAATTATATAAACCACTACTTCCGTGGCCCTCCTGGATGTCCTATCTTTAACTGTGAGGAGGGGAGACCAAACACAAAACTATGGGGAACATAGCCACATGTCCTTTAACCTCTTCCTAAAGCAGGTACGGAAGTGCCACAGTATCTTACCCCTCCCTCCTTTCCTTTTCATTGCCCAGGCTTCTCCCAGCTCTCGCACTGTGTTTCCGTCAGTACGTGGTACACCCTCCAAAGCGCCCTGGCAGCCCTGTCCCTCTCAGCGGGCTGACCGGTTCTCAGCAGCAGCTTCGGGTCCCTCGTCTCTCCCATGTCGGTCTGCGGCTTCTCATCGGATCAGCGGAACGCTTTGTTCGCTCGTCAGCATCCACCACGTCTCCGCCTCATCATGGCAGCTTCTCTTCTCTGCGTCTCGGTGATAGTGCTTCGACCTGTGTGCTTCTCTGAACGACGTTCCCAGGCCTGGAATGACTTGGCAAGACCATCTGCTTCTTCTGGCTGTTCCAACCCACGTCGGAAGCAGTGAATCTCCTGTGGCGCCAGCCACCGTACTCCCAGTCTCTCTCCTCGGCTGTTCTTACCACAGCTGGGTAAGAAGACTACGAACTCTATATTTCTCCAGCATTGGATCGTTCATGGATTCACATGCTTAGAACATTCCCCATTGTCAGGCTGGGAACCCTCTGTATATTTATTAAACGTTTTCCATTGGAAACAACTCGAGACTTCTGTGTCCTATCTATGTCCTTTTGGGCTGCTTACGCATGACCCAATAGGACATACGGTATAAATAGCCCTGCCACCTGCGGCTCCCTTCAGATTTCAACCGTCTCCAAAGTAGTCAGGATTACCTTGTGTTTCTACTCTTTACAAGGTTGAATTTTTCATTCCCAATGTCTGGGAAGGCGTTGTGCCACGGGCGGAATGAAGAAAGTCTATGAAGGAGATGGGCACATGGATTGCCTTTATTGTCTTCACCCCCATCACTCTGCGGACAGCTGTGATATTTGTAAGGGGTTCTCACAGAAGACACTGAGGGACAGTAATAGGCGTTTAGTGACATGCCTGAATGAAGGGACCTACCCTTCATCGAAGGTAGCGTCTGCACACAGTCTGGCATTGAGGCCTAAGTCTCCTGTAGTTCATCGCCAATCTGTATCAGCGAAGACTCCGGCGAAGAAGCCACGTCCTACGGAAAGGCGTTCCTTGTTGGGAAAACATCCGGCGAAAGACTCCTCTTCATCATCATCAAAGCATGGTCGTGTGGACCAGGACCGTCAACAAGGAAATATCTTCCTCTTCGTCAAAAAAGGACAAGAAAGACCCTTTAAAGAGCCTCTCCTCAGGGGACCATCATAGGTCTTCCTCGAGTAGAGACTTGACGAAGCACAGGTCTAGCTCCAAAAAGGCGGAATCACCTAAAGAGCCTGCATCACAACTACCACCGCCATCAACGGGAGTCCCGTCGTCGACGGCTTCACTATCACCTGCGCAGTCAATACCTGCAGTGGCCTCGTTGACCCCGGCGGTGACGATTGAAGTGGCTCCAAAACTTCCATCGTCGACAGTGGATCCTCCAAAGGTTTGGCAACCGGCAGTGTATGATACAGTTCTGCCGGATACCCTATTACAGCAGGAATCAGCTTTCTCAGTATCATCGATGGAGGAAGACCGTAAACAGATTGTTTGTCCAGCTGATCTTGGCTTGCAGGGCATTGGCCCGTCGACGGCCTCGGGGATGCAAAATGCCCCCACTACATCGTCTCTGCTAAATCCGCAGTCAGTGTTATCTTTACAAGTGTTGACCATGCTTCAATCTCTCTCAAGCCAATTAGATGCAAGGTTACCCCCCATAGGTACACCTACAGGGGTACTAGTGATACCTGTCGACGAAGCGCTAGGTCCCGCTCCATGGTCAACGTCAACGTCTGGTTTGCCGATCTCCCGTCCGGTTAGGGAGGAACCTCCCCGCTCACACCCGGAAGAAGGTGAATTGCAAGATCAAGGGCCTAGAGACTCCTTCTCGGACATTTCATCGTCCCCTTCGTGGGATCCTACGTGGGAATCAGAGGCAGAAGTGGAAGCTCCTAGAAGCCTGACACAGCCGTCATCTCCAGATGACATCGGGTCCTTTCATTCTATGATGGGGAAAGCCTTATCGAATTTGGTCTGACCCCAGAGGAAGAGAAGAAGGAATGCTTCTTATTTGACCATATGGGGAAAAGGAGAAGGTCAGTTTTCTCGGTTCCCGTTCTGGGCCACGTTTGGCAGGAAGGCTTGCGAACCATGTGCCATCCATTTTCGGAACCTGCAATCAAGGGCAGGTTGGAAAAGAAATTCAAAGCCCTGGATTCTACACCTAAATGTTTGACCGCACAGCCCTCCCCGGAATCAGTAGTGTCGGCAGCGGCTGGCAGAAAAGCCAGATCGCAACACAAGTGCACAACACCTCCGGACAGTGAAGCTAGAAGGCAGGATGCTTTTGGTAAGGTCTTGTCAGTGGGAGCGATGACGGTCAAGGCGGCTAACTCGTTAGCTATCATGGCAAGATAAGACTGTTAAATGTGACATCGCTTGGCCCCCATCTTGGAACACCTGCCTGAAGAACACAGGAAAACAACCATGTTACTGGTGCATGAGGGGGAAGAGGCATCGGACCACTCTATTAACATCGCCGTGGACTTGGCAGAGTCGGGATTCAAACAAATAAATAACGGAGTGGTGTTAAGAAGACAAGCCTGGCTAAAATGTACAAACTTTAGGCCGGAGGTCCAATATAAAGTGCTTTATATGCCATGTGAAGGTGAGCAGTTATTCGAGGAGAAAGAGGACGAAGCACTTAAAGGCATGAATGAAGAGTCAGACACGGCAAGGTCGCTGGGGGCCTTACAAAGTGGTTGAGCATTTCGCATTTTTGCCCCTTCCGCAGAGCCTCGGGGAATTCCTGGTTCGTGGCATCCAGGGATCGGAGTTTCAACAGATCATCATACTCCCCCCAAGGGTACAGGGGAGCTATCCAGGCGACACAAAGAAGCTGAGATTTCCAGGTTTCTAGGAGGAGTGGAGGACAGTGTTCGTCCACCAAAAGTAAGCAAAGTCCCAGCAATGACAATCTTCAGGACGTCCTGGGAGGCAGAGTGTCCGGTCGCGTCGACGAGTGGGAGAGAATAACATCAGACCATTGGGTGTTGAACACGGTAAAACTAGGCCACTCTTTGCAGTTCAAGAACATGCCATCTCACATTCCACTCGTGTACTCGGTGCAACCCCATCTTCACATATTACAGAAGGAGGTTGTGCTTATGCTGCAAAAAGGGGCTATAGAATTTGTTCTGGTGGCCGAGAGAGGTCTAGGAGTTTACTCCCGTTACTTTGTGGTAAAAAAAAACAACGGCAAGTGGCGACCCATTCTGGACCTTCGAGCTCTCAACAAGACTCTGCAATGCCTTAAGTTCAAAATGCTTGCGCTTCAGGAGGTCATCCGGTCTATACAGCCGGGAGATTTTCTGGCGTCGTTAGACCTACAAGACGCATATTTCCACATACCCATGCGTCGACGACACTGAACATTTCTGAGGTTCATGGTGGGTCAGAGTCATTACCAGTTCAAAGAGCTTCCATTTGGCCTGAAATTGTCTCCCAGGACGTTCACAAAATGCTTGACTCCAGTGGCAGCATGGCTACGAAGAAAAGGTCATCACGTCTACCCTTACCTGGACGACTGGCTGGTAAGGTGCTTGTCGCCGGCAGTGGCGCAATCAAGCCTAGAGGCGACCATGCAACTGCTGCAGCGGTTAGGCTTTGCAATCAACTTTGAAAAATCCTTTTTGGCTCCCTCAAGGAGCTTGGTATTTTTGGGCGCAGAGTTCCAAACTCAATCGGGACTAGTGAAGCCGTCCTTAGAGAGAGTTCAAAAACTCAAACAAAAAGCAAAGGAGTGGAAAACTGGTACCAGGGTGTCAGTCAGAAAATACATGTCGCTGCTAGGAGCCATGGCGTCATGTATTCCGCTAGTGAACAACTGTTGTCTCATCATGAGACCGATACAGGAATTTCTGGCAGACCGATGGTCTCAAAGTCGCGGATTGTGGTCCGCCAAGTTGAGGATCAGCAGCGAGCTTCTAGAAGTAATTCATGGTGGCAACTCTCAGATAATCTGATGAGAGGGATGCCTCTGCTGGAACCGGATTTTCAGTTGACGGTTGTAACAGATGCATCTCAGACAGGATGGGGAGCACATCTCGGATCCCTACAGGTTCAAGGCCAATGGTCCCCAGGAGAGTCAACCCTTCACATCAATGTGCTGGATTTAAGAGCGGTACGTTGGGCTCTGAAATCATTTTTACTGCGCATACGGGGATCAGTAGTAAGAATATTAACGGACAATACAACAACAATGTTCTACCTCAGGAAACAAGGGGGCACTCCTTCCAGAACACACTCGAGCGAAGCTCAGGAAATATGGCATTGGGCCCTCGAACAAGAAATAAGCATAGTGGTTTACCATCTGCCAGGGGTCAACAATGTACAAAGCAGACTCTCTTAGCAGAGAGATGAACCAACTCCACGAGTGGTAGTTGAACGACGAACAACTGTCAAACATCTTCAAGAAATGGGGTCCTCCTTCTCTGGATCTTTTCGCAACCCGAGAGAACAAGAAGTGCAGGCATTTCGCCAGCAGATGGCCACAGCCCGGCTCGCTGGGGGAGGTGTTCTCCTTCCCGTGGACGGGCAGGTTCGCGTATGCGGTCCCTCCGTTTCTGCTCATTCGACGGACCCTCCAGTGGGTTCACAAATATCCATGTCGTGTGATTCTAATTGCTCCTCACTGGGTGAGACAGTTGTGGTTTTCGGATCTGCTCCAGCTGTCGGTGGCAGAGCCGGTGAGGTTCAAATAGGACTCCAGACCTTCTATCACAAGACAAGGGAGCGATTTGGCATCACGACCCGGTCTCCCTCAGCCTGACGGCTTGGCTCCTGACTTCTCCGAGTTTGGGGCCCTGAACATTTCTTCAGATTGCCGCTGAATTTTAGAGGCAGTGCGGGCTCCGTCCATGAATACTTCATATGCATGTAAGTGGAAAAGATTGTGTGTGTGGTGTAGGGATCAACCGGGGGTGGACCTGCTAAACATCGCGTCAGAACAAGTTCTGCCATATTTGCTACACTTAGCAAAAAGAGGGTTGTCTTTCTCCTCCATAAAGGTTCACTTGGCAGCCATTTCAAGATTTACTTGCAAAAGGCACTCGACTCCGTTGTTCAGCGATCGACTGGTCAAGCATTTCCTGAGAGGGTTATTTCGGAATTTTCCTCCAGCCAAAAAGTTCCCTCCTAATTGGATTCTCAATCTGGTGCTGTCAGGACCAATGAAGGCTCCTTTTGAGCCTACGTCATCGTCATCCCTAAAATATTTGTCGTGGAAAATGGCCTTTTTGGTGGCTATTACTTCAGCAAGAACACTGTCGGAGCTGCAAGCACTGGTGATTGATCCCCCATACTTGCGTTTTTTCAAGGTGGTATTGGCAACTAACCCTCATTTAATACCAAAAGTTCCAACTACATTCCACAATCATTCTTCGATTGTGCTGCCAACATTCTTTGCGGCAGCCTCTTCTTTCGCAGAAAAAGCTCTCAATACGTTGGACGTCAAAAGAGCATTGAAGTTTTATCTGAGTCGTACTCAGGATTTTAGGCGTACAAGACAACTGTTTGTGGTTTATGGGCCCTCTGTAAAGGGAAAGCCAATCTCCAAACAAGGACTAGCCCGCTCGGTGTCGTCAACTATTGCCTTCTGCCACTCTAAAGCAGGGAGGCTTCTGGAAAGACATCCAAGGGCTCACTCAACAAGATCCACCTCGTCATCGGCGGCTTTGTGGTCTGGAATCCCGCTGGTGGACATCTGTCAGGCGGCATCCTGGTCGGTGCCTCATACCTTTACTCGGCATTACTGCCTAGAGCAACAGCATGCAGCGGATATGCAGATAGGACGGGCAGTCCTGCGACATCTGTTTCAGTCAGGTAAGCCCCACAGAGGGGAGTATCCTCCTGTCAATGTACCATGGTTGGGGGTACTGTCTTGCTAACTGCATGTGCTGTTTTGTAGTAGTGGTTTGCATTGCACACCTACGGATTAAGAGTACTGCTATATAATCTATTCTAAGCATGTGAATCCATGAAAGATCCAATGCTGGAGAAGGGAGTAGTTTCTTACCTGTAACTCCATTTCTCCAGCGTTGGTATCTTTCATGGATTCACATGCGTCCGCCGGCCTCCCCTGAATGCAAACTTGATATGCCCCTACTACTTTGGGGGTTAAAATCTGAAGGGATCCGCAAACCGTGCGTCCTATTGGGTCATGCGTAAGCAGCCCAAAAGGACGTAGATAGGACACAGAAGTGTTGAGTTTTTTCCAATGGAAAACGTTTAATAAATATACCGAGGGCTCCCAGCCTGACAACTGGGAATATTCTAAGCATGTGAATCCATGAAAGATACCAACGCTGGAGAAATGGATTTACAGGTAGGAAACTACTCCCTTCTCTTCCCAGCATGGTTGTAAACCGGCAACTAGACTAGTGGTTTGGTTCTCATTAGGAGTAATCATCATTGCTCCTTGCCTCTTTCTCGTTTAAGTTTTTGTTTCTTTATTTGCTATCTGATATGGAGGAGTACTGTCAGTGAAATTGTCGAATTGTTGAAGGGGATTATGTACCATTAGGGCATGAGGAATGGAGAGCATATTCCTAAAAGGTAAAGGGGGATATCATGTCTCACCTGATGATGTCATGTCATGCCCCGAAGGTCGCCTCCCCCATTTGGTCCGCCCTCAAATAGCCGCCCCCAGGCTCAGGATCAGGTATCGGCTGTCGTCTCCTGGCCACATAAGAAGAGGCTATCTCAGCGAAAGGAGTGATGACAACATCAGATTCATCACAGTGGTCGTCACTCTGGATTACCACATTATCTTTACTTGACTTATCTCAGATTTTATCAACCTCTTCAACACTCCCTCCTAATGAGAACTAACTGTTAATGTGTTGTCGCATAACCCTTTTTAATCCTTTTTATTAAGTGACTTAACTTAACTGGTGACATTGAAGATTTTTATTTTTTATTTTTTTTAATTGCATTTTTACAAACAACCATATAACATTGTTCAACACATTTCTCAGCATATTTGTTTATTAACAACTTCTAATTCTACCCCACCCCCGTCAAACTTAGCCTATATGAGCCAGTATATATATTCGAAGGGATTGTGTCCTCCGACGTATTCCTCATCTTAGATATCTCCTTCCAGCTCTGCTGGCCTCGGAAAAATGTTTCTCTCTCTAGAGGGCGCTGCGCGTCGACGTCCTCCGAGTCAATGTCCCTCGACAGCCGCCGTATCGACATCGACGTCATCCTGCCTATAAAGGCCGCACGCAGCGTCCGTTGCTCAGTTCCGTTTTTCCGCGCTTACTCAGTGCCTCGGAATACCGTTGCTCAGTTCTTGTCAGATTAATACCTAGTTACCTCGAGTTATTCGATCCGTACTCGATGGCTTCCTCGTCGGAACCGACAACTCCTCGATCCGGCTTCAAAAAATGCCGAGATTGTGGGAAAAAGATGTCGCTGACTGACCCTCACAGAGTTTGTCTGTGGTGTTTGGGAGCCGAACACCATTGTTCGGAATGCGAGGACTGTATGTCCATGACAGCTAAGGACCTGAAGGAGCGTAGGGGGAAGCTGGAGAAAGGTAAGACTTTTAAAGCTTCTTCTTCGTCGACGAAGTCGAGACACTCGTCTCCTCGTCACCATTCGCGCTCCAGGTCTCGGAGTGGGTCCCATCACTCCTCGAGATCGAAGCACTCGAAAAGGAGACGTCGAAGATCTCCTTCTCCGTCTTCCTCTTCCTCTGTTTCGCCAAAAAAGAATCCCTTGCCCCACGAAACATAGTTCCCGGGCTGAATGGGAGGAATTCCGCAAAAATATGATGAGCGTCTTCGAGAAAGCGGCCTTGACCCCCTCGAAGACTGCCGAGAGCGATGCTCTGGTCGAAAGACCCAAAGGTCAAAAACGCCGCGAGTCGCAGTATCCGGCGAAGGAAACCTCTCGAGCGCGTCTCGAACCCTCGAGTAGGACTATGACCTCCAAACCTTCCTCGAAGGTTCCGTCGACGCCGTCGATGAGGGTTCCATCGACGCCGAAGTCTGTGTCTTCGACGCCGTTGTAGAAGGGACCTTCGACACACGTGTCTGTCGACTCGATGCCAGCTTCGACACCTGCGTCGAGGCCAAGAAAAGTCACGGTTACGACACACCCAGTGACTATCCCCAGGTCCGCGACGTCGATGGCTTCGAGATTGTCGAGTAGAATTCCAATTCTGTCGAGGTCTTCGAGGCCTCAGCCTTTGTTTTCGACGCCACGTTCGAAGCCTTCGACGTCGGCGTCGACGACATCGACGTTTTCGAGGCCGATAATGACAAGTTCGGCACCCTCTGCCTTGGAAATGGGATTTACTCCCTTTATGAGTTCAGAACAATTGAGAACTATGTCCTCAATCTTGGAAGAGGGTGAATTGTCTGAACAGGAAGACACATTTGAGTTGCAGGGACCTGTAACCCCAATTAGAGAGGAATTTTCCTCTGAAGAACGCAGGTTAAAGGATCTTCATGATTCCTTACATGAGGCAAGTGGATTAGACACTTCCCCTGAGGTGGAGTTTGCTAGGCCAGACCCGGGGGAGCACGCTGAAACCCCCTATAGAGCCTTAATGGCCAGGATCACAGAGTTCATGGGGTGGTCTGCACCTTCACAATCTTTCCAACAAGATGACCTCACGGATATTCTTGACAAAGGCCCACAGGAGGATCCTATGGTGCCTTTTCATAAAGCTCTTCAGAGGAAGATCATGACAAACTGGGAAACCCCAGATGTAGTACCAGCAGTAAATAAAAAACTGTCTACAAAGTACAGGGTATCTTGTATAGACCCGGAGTTTTTGTCTAAACACCCATCCCCAGAAAGTCTGCTGGTACAGGCAGCATCCTCTACCGATGTCAAGACGGCTTATCCTACCGTCCCACAGGACAGGGACGATAAAAAATATGATGCTATGGCAAAGAAAGTCTGTTCAGCATGTAGCATGGCGTTAAAATCTGTGAATGCTACTTGCACCCTTGCTAGGTTCAGCCATACACTTTGGGAGTGTGCTTCTACAGCGGCTGACTGCATCCCGGAGGGAGAAGAAAGGGATGCGTTCCTGAATATTATACAGGACGGTTAAGACGCTATGTGCGAATCCCTCCAGACGGGCATTGATTCGGCTGACAGTATCAGCAGAGCAATGGCGGCAAGTACATCAACCAGGAGATTCGCTTGGTTGAGAAAGTCTGGTTTTGCCCCAGATGTGCAAGCCAGACTCTTGAACATGCCATTCGATGGCTCTTCTTTGTTCGGGAAAAAGGCGGGTGACAGTTTAGAGAAACTGCAAACTTCAAAAGCAGCAGCTAAATCCCTAGGAGCTGCAATCCGTCAGACTCCTTTTCGTCCCACAGGAACCTCTGCGAGGGGTAAGTCCTTTCGCTTCTACTCCGCATTCGGAAGAGGTAGAGGACGACCGGCTCAAAGGGGACAAAGAAGAACTACCCGAGGTGGACGGGGTAGATATTGAAAAGCCGCAGCAGCAGCATCGTGAAGCAGGCTACAAGCGCTTACTTACGTGCTTCCAGGCGCTTCTATTCCTCACGCGGGTTCGTTCCTCAACTCTCATCAGCCCGCCATCCGCCATCGCCGGAACCCTGCAAAACAAGAGATATCATTACAAAAGACTTTTAAGACATTTGAAGTGCCCAGAACTTACCGTTCGTGCAGTTAACGACGAACAGCAGTCCTCTGAGGTCAAGAGGCCTGCACCCTTATCCAGTGAAGAAACTGGTTACGGCACCCTGCCCCGAGGCAGATGGAGAGCTCGGCGTTCACTTACCTAAGGTGAGGGCGTTAACCTTTGGGGTTCTACAGGAGAAGAGAAAGGGAAGAGGAGAGAGGCACCCAATAACCCCAGTTCATTAATCCCATATTTTCTATCTGCAGACATCTTACTCTTCGAGTCAGACATACAGTGCACAGAGGTGCAGCCCAAAGAGCCAACCGTGTGTTACACATCACCTTTGAAGATACGGCATTCACCCAGTCAAGACCGGCGCCTCTGCGGGAATCAGGTGAGCGTTACAGCCCCTCACTACGCAGTAGGAGACCAGGTCTGGTTATCCACTAAGCACCTGCCTCTAAAAAGACCCTGCACCTTCATCCCAAGATACCTTGGACCCTATCTCATCTCTGCCATAGTTAATCCGGTGGCTGTCAAATTGGAATTACCTGCGCATATGAAAATACATCCAGTCTTTCATGTCTCCTTATTAAAACGAGTACAACCAGAAACCCGATTGACTAAACTCCCAGAACCTGTTTTGGTAGAAGGAGAACTTGAATTCGAAGTAAAGAACATCCTAGACTCCAAAATCGCCAAATCTAAATTATATTACCTGATTGATTGGACAGGAAAGATCTTGGGAACCCTCAGAATATGTCCACGCACCTCGTCTGGTCAAGAAATTCTATCAGAATCAGCCCGACAAGCCCAAACCCCCGGAGAAGACACGCTTAGGAGGGGCCTTGAGGGGGGGTGCTGTCATGATCACTGCTTCCAGGGAGCCAGGACCAGCCCAACTTGGAAGCAGGCCCCTAATCCTAAGCCTAAGCCTAGGCACCAGGCCATCGGTCCCGGCACTGGAAGTGCCGGGCTCATAATATGTGTGAAGATGCTTGGGTGGATTTACCTGCAGCAGACCATGCTGCTTACTTACCAGCTACATAGGAATCCTCTGTAAGCCAGAACTATTTTCTTACCTGGGTGGGGCAAGCTCCACGCCCTGGATACAACACTGGAACTCTTCTGGAACAGGAACTCTTTTCTTACCTAGGCGGGGCCGTGGAGGAAGACGCCTCATCACTCCTAGGCTATTTAAACCACACCTGCAGCAGAACGCTCACCGAGTCTGTTCCAGCTTTTCTTCTTCCGATCCTGTACCTGCAAGAACAATACTTACCATTCCAGTATCCAGTCTTCAGCAGCGCCTGTAAAAAACAAGAAACAACAGGTTATCACGACAACTTCACATGCAACGCATTCCTCACCTGGTCCATCGGCAGCGACCATTTCTTCACGCTGCACCTCCGCCTGTGGAGACAAAAGCATAGTTATTACTTACCAGCAATCCGCGAATTCCGGATGTTTTCAACACTGCAACCCAGCATCTGAAAGACAAAAGAAGAGACATTAGACAGGTATTTACTTACACCCATCGCGCTCTCCACAATAGAGCGCCTGCAACTACTCTGGCATTTTCCATCACCTCTTCAGCACGAACTCACAGCTGTGAAGGAAAGAGACAGTTAAAGCGCTTGCATTTACTCACGCATTTCCAAGCGCTTCTTTCCAAGGCTCTGGCTCCAGCTTTGGTTCTCTTCATTCCATCTTCTAACGCTAGAGCCCTGCAAAACAAATAGAACAAAGCATTATTCCGAGCCCTGTTCAATACTTACGTGTCCACGCACCTAAAGACTATATGGACTAAAAGGTGTCCGGAAACTCACCGCTCGTGCTGTTAAAGGCGGTTGCGATCCTCTGATGTTAAGAGGCCTATGTTTCACCCAGTGAAGGAACTGGCAACGGCACCCTGCACCAGACGCAGATGGAGAGCCCAGCATTCACCTATCTAAGGTGAGCACGTTGACCTGGGGGCTCTACGGAGAAGCTTAGACGAGAAAGAGAGAGAGAGAGAGAGAGAAGGACACTCAATTGCCCAGATCTTTAACCCCATATATTCTTTCATCTGCAGAAATCTCACCCTTCGAGTTCGACACACAGTGCGAAGAGGCTCAGCCCCAGAAGCCAATCGAGTCCTGCACATCACTTTTCGAGTCACAGACTCCTTCCTGCCTAGACCAGCGCCTCCGTGGGAATCAGGTGAGCGTTACAATTTGCCTGTTATTTAAAGTTTTTACTTATATCCATTATTCAATTTGAGGCCTTTGGTGTTGACTCTTCCCCAATTGACCACTTTTCCTTTAGTCCATAGGGCGTCTGCAGGGACCGGATAGGAATTTCTTCAAAGGGGTACCTGCCAACTGTCTCAGGTTACACGTAGTGTAGCACCGCTCTCCTCAGGAAACTCTGGTTTTCCAGCTAGTGGAAGTCGTCATTCTGAGAGTCTGGATCTTGAACCATCCGCACTGCTACCAAATTGTGCACTAGCACTTTAGGGCGTTCTCATGCACAGAATGGGATTACCATAATAAATTATCTCAAATCCAAATAACTGGACAGACTCAAAGAATATGGCAAAATACTACTTTATTATCAGCTGAATAAAGTAGCTCATCATCCAAGCCTTCAACCAAGGCCTCTTCTTTGTACTTGACCTTGCTGGACGGTCTTCTCTGGAACTTTAAGGGGAGTTTATGTACATCGTTATCTTCATCTGGAGCTTATGAATTGGCCTTCTTTCCTGTTCTTGCACCACGTGCGAAGAGACCATGATTTTGTCCATGTTGCCTTTCTATTTAGTGCTATTTGATTCAATTATGTTGGGTGTGATTACCCTCTGTAGCCTCTGGAGACTTTGTTGCTCCATATCACATATGCTTTCTGCATCTTCAATTGTTCAATACTTGGCATTCGCAAATGTTCGCTCCTTACTTAATCTTAGAGAAATATATCCTGCGTACATTGATTATCCTTATCTACCTTGCGTTTCTGCGTATATATACATTTACTACTAATCTGGTTACTTATCTTCTTTATATATATATATATATATATGGTTTCATCTCACTCATAAATAAGTTTACTTTACTTATTCAGTTACGTCTTCATTCTTTAAGTATTCTTATATCGTTTTGGTGAGTCATCGTTTCTTCTCCTTATGACATCACTTTGCACCGGTCAAATTTCCTTTACAGTTCTTCGATATTCAACGGTGTCTGCAACCCTCTCCTGCTACCACTTCTGTTCGAGAGTACATTCGGTATCGTTGTTTGAGTGCATAACATCTCTCATACACTTGATGCAGTATTGGAATTATACATGGTGTCATGCACAGTGTCTTATTGTTCTTCATCCATTAAGTTGGAGGTGAGGGGGTGGGTTCAATCAGTGACGTACACTTCTGCTACTCTACAGACTATTGTCGCTACTGCGATGAGGAAATTCTCCTCAGATGTTTGTTTTGTACTGATTGGGGTCTTCGACACATCTCTGGTGGTCAGTGGGATTATTTACGCCACTGCGACGAGGAAGCTCTCCTTGGATGCTGGGTATGCAAGTGTTAGGGTCCCCGACCTGTCTATCTCCCACCTCCGTGCCCCTTCCGGGTCTCTCACACCACCTATCCCTTCTGAGGGATTTTGGCATTCCACCAGGACTTCCTGGGACTGGGGGTCCTCTCTCTGATGCACCGGGCTTCTCTTTCCAGTTTCCACAGCATCGCAGCAGCTCTGTGCTCTGGTATGCCACTCAGCTCTTCTCTACTGCTTTGGGCTCGGGTATGCGTCAGCTAGACCCACGGAGAACTCTTTCCGCGCTTCAACAGCATCCTCAGATCTTCTCTGGCTCTGGTCTGCCCACAGCGCTTAGGACTCCTGCTGATTTCTGCTCCCGTTGCCTCTCCATCGTGTGTTTGACAGGTTTGTATGTCCATCGTCTATACTTAAATAATGGTGCCAGTCCCGCCTTGGCGGCTTGTAAAGGTCCTTTGTTTCTGTTGATAACTTAATCTTCATGCCTTCTAGGGGCCACCTCGTAGGGGCCACCTCGTACCAGTACTAACAGTCAATGACCTTCATTTCTCCTGTGCTCTTCTTCGTCCTAGCCCTTTTGGCTTTAGCTTTATCCCCTGTGTTGCAACAATACATAGGTTTACTTTCAGTAAAAATGGTTCTGAACAGTGGGGAGGGCTAGGGAATTTTGGGGAGTGGCCATACTCGGTGGGCTGTTCCCAAGGGTATCGTCATTGTCCCCATAGGGTGTGCCCATCCCCATGAGGTCCTCCCGCATTACACCACTCCTAGGGGAACTATTTGGTAGCTGCCGCACCTCCTTAGCCTCATGGGAAAGGGATGCCCTTGGGGAGAAGTGACAATACCTTGTGAATTGTCGCACACCCTGTCTCTAGAACAGAGGACTCTACCAACAGACCTGGATCGCAAACTGCCCACAAAAAAACTATCACAGCAGAGTTAAGTAGTGATGCATGGAACCATTTCCTATCCCCGAAAGAGGGGGGAGAAGTGTTGGTGGGTAAATGGGAGGGGTGGGTAATGTGTCCCTTAGGTGGGCGATTTTGGGAGGAGTCCAGGGTTGTGTGCTTTATGGGAGGTGGGTAGGTAATTTTCATGATAATTGTTCAAATGAATATCACTTACTTGTGATGGTGAATGTGTTAAACTCATCTTCCACATTACTGTCATTGTTTCACAAAATGGGAGTGGGTGGAATAATGGGGAAGAAAAGCTATGTGCAGATGTGATGGGTTTAGGTTGGAAATAAGGGTAAGAAAGGGTGTGGCAGGATTTGGGGTGGAAGTGTAGATCAAGAGAGTTACCGCTGCCACATGCCTAGCAGCCAAGTCTGTTTTTTCTGAGTGACTCCATCAACCTGGGCAGGGTGCTGTTCCATAGGATCCATAAAGGCATGTGTACATGCAGGGTAACAGGGAGAGCAGTGTGTGATCCACATGACAGCATCACAGATCAACGATTTCTTGAGACTCTGCTGATTCATTCAGTTCCTAAATACCTGCTTTCTTCCGCAGGAAGGGAGCCAGGGCAGCAGTGGAATGTTGGAGCAGTCCATTGTTCCAACAGATTAAAGAAGACCACAATTAAAATAGCTTGTGCGGTGGTGCGGGATATTGGGTGATGTGCATGGGGAATGTAGACTGGGTGAGTACGACTGAGAATGTTGAATGTGGCATTTCATGCAGCAGGTCAGTGTTAAGTGGAAATTCCAGATGTGCAGGACTGCCAGAATCCTTTATATAGTGGATATGGCAGTCCATATGCAGATGTTGCTTTTAATGTATGCCTCAGTGAACTGCGGGATGAATGTGATGTTGTCCCTATCCACCCTGTAAAATATCTGGATTTGCTTGTTGAGATGCCAGGGAGATGATCTTGCAAAAGTGGTACATAAGTGGTGTTAGCTGGTGGCTGGAGTGAGCTTAGGCCCTTTAATTCTGCTCGAGGAGGAGCTGCTGTGCGACCATGAGACCTGTGGAGAAGCAACACCCTACCACTTATGAGCATCAGAACCCACGAAAGCAGAGCGAAGTGGTGCATAAGTGGTGTTGGCTGGTGGCTGGAGTGAGCTTTGGTCCTTTAATTCTGCTGGAGGAGGAGGCACTGTGCGACCCTGTGACCTGTGGAGAAGCAACACCCTACCACATATAAGCACCAGAACCCACAAAAGTGGTGCATTAGTGGTGTTGGCAGTTGGCTGGAGTGAGATTTTGCCCTTTAATTCTGCTGGAGGAGGAGCCGCTGTGCGACCGTGCGACCTGTGGAGAAGCAACACCCTACCACTTATAAGCACCAGAACCCATGAAAGTGGTGCATAAGTGGTGTTGGCTGGTGTGAGCTTTGGCCCTTTAATTCTGCTGGAGGAGGAGCTGCTGTGCGACTGTGTGATCTGTGGAGAAGCAACACCCTACCACTTATAAGCACCAGAACCCATGAAAGTGGTGCACAAGTGGTGTTGGCTGGTGGCTGGAGTGAGCTTTGGCCCTTTAATTCTTCTGGAGGAGGAGCCGCTGTGCGACTGTGTGACCTGTGGAGAAGCAACACCCTACCACTTATAAGCACCAGAACCTGCTAACGCGGAGCAAAAGTGGTGCATAAGTGGTGTTGGCTGTTGTTAGCGGGTGGTAGCGGAACTCTAAGTGAGGAGCTGTAGTCCAACCCGGAGAGGGATGGTGGAGAACACCCAGACCGCCAATGAGCAGAGAGGCACCAGGACCAGCCTGCAGGTGAGACAGTACACTCTTATGTCAATCGCACCCCCCCACCCCGGGGCGTGCTAATGCGGAGATGAAACCCCCAGCCGGCTACGCGAGCAGATTCTGACGTCTGCTAAGAGGATGGCCAGCGATCTACTGAGTGGTAAGCTGGTGAATGTACAAGAGGAGAAAAATGAAACCCCTGCCGAAAACAGGGTGTGGGGGGCAAATAAGCGACTGTCCCTGATGTGTACGCCTCAGGAGATGGGAGGACGGGGTCAGGGGAGTGCATACCTGGAGATCCGCCCAGCCTATAATGGACGCTAATGTGAAGTGCCCAAGTTCTCCAAAGAAGAGGGAGGTGCTTATAGGAGGTGCAAGCAATATCAAAGGGGCGGAAAGACCCCTTGAAACTGAAGAAGATCGGTGGTCAATACAGATAGAGGATGCCCCCTCCAGGGACGATCTATGTATAAATAAGGAAACGGCAGAAGTGGACGTGTACCTGGGCCCCAGGGGGGAGATCTCACTGAGGACCAGTTCAGAAAACACCAAAAGGAATCCCCTGGGGCCCAGTTTATTAAGTAACTCAGCACTGGCTGCGAGATTAGTCAGTGATATAACTGACTTGACAGGAAAAATAGCACTGGAGAAAAGGAAAAGTCTATCAGCAAAAAAGGAGAAAATTGGAGCACTTGATTGTGAAATAATAGCCTAAATCAAGAGTGGGGGGAAAAAGGATCGATCAATCGAAGAAAGGCCCTTGGGGAAAGGTCAAGCAGAGGAATTAGGAAACCTGATAACAGAAAGACAGATCTCAGAAAATAGCAGCCAGATCTGGGATGGCCTTGCTAATGTGGAAAATCCACTAAAATGTACTAGGGAGGAAAAAGAGAAGAAGGGGCATGAAGAGTGAAGATCACAATTAAATAAAATGCCCCTGCATCAGGAAGTGAAGATGTGGCCCCAGTCCAGAGTCCATATCCATCAAGTAGTAGTAGTAGTAGTAGTAATAGTGCTACCACCTCTGCAAATCGAAGGAACTGGAATCAAGAATCACTTCTAGAATATAGAGGTAACTGTAGAGAAAGAAATGAAAGAATAGAAGACCATACCTACATCCAAAATTCAATGATGGCAGTCCTACCCATTTCAATTGCCCCCTTCATAAAGCTTTATGAAGCTATTAATGCATCCATACAAGATCAGGCCACAGTAAGTGCAATGGCACATACGAAAATGTTAGGAATAGAGTGCTTCCTAAAGAGGGTTGAAGAGAGACTTGACAAAGAGGCAGAAGCTTCTATGAACTGGCAAAATAGCCTGTGCGACATGGCGAGAAGAGAAACAATTGACAAATCCACATTAACAGAGGCAGTAGTAGAGGACTGCAAGTCGTTGAGAAGTCGTTTTAAAAGTGCGGGGCACGAAAGGATCTACAACCGATACCAAAGGACAACACTCAAAGACCAGCAACGGGCATAAAATTGGAGACCAGATCCGAGGTGCATGTTTACACAATTGAGGATCTAACACTCAAAATGTCAGAAGCAATAAATCCTTAGGGGAGACCTAAACAGAGTGTCACAATGGACAGTTGAAATACAGGTCCAGAAACAAGCAAGGACTAATGTGAGAGTGAGAAAGTGACGGAAAGAAGGGATACCCAAGCCACGCAGGAAAAAGGGGGGAAGGATAGGAACAACTTTTCAATATTTCATGCAGCTCAACCAGCGAAATGGTTAGGCAAGACTTGGTTAAATGAGCCATAGGAGAAAAAGAAAACAAAAAATATAAAAGCTCTGCCAAAAAGAAAATCGAATGGATCCAGAGCGTTTCTAAGAAATCTAAGAACTCCCCCTAGGTTGGAAATAATGCAAAGTCCAAAACGACCAAGAAGAGAGATGATGATGCCAAGAGATAAAGTCGCTATACAGAAGACAGAAAAATCAATCTGGCAGACCGAAGGATCAAATGAGCGAGAGGAGAATGACTTTGTCTCGGAAGCCGGCCTCAGTGATCTGATAGATCTCTTAGAAAGGAGCAATGATGATGAGGAATGGGACAACTTAAGTTCTTCAGAATGAGCAGAGATTTAAAACCAGGTGACGGGTATGAATATGATGCCATCTACACAGCAGCCCAGGGACCGTAATCCGAAGGAAAGAAACCCCTCAGTAATAAGGGAGTAATATAATGATAATGAGAGTGAAAATCCTAGTCCAAACGCTGAAAATATTTGGACTTTAAAACGATGGAGGAAAAAAGAAGGGCCAGACCAATGGTCAAAAGATCAAAATTACAAACAAGTGGAGAAGGATACTAGGAAGGAAATCAAAACTTCAACAGAGGTCGAACCACGGAAGAATATGAAAAGGGCTGGAAGTGGAAGGAAGCCCAATCGGGACGACAAAGTGAACAAAGTCCGACTGGAGAGAATAGTGAAAATGTAATGAAATTATTCCAACGTGTACCAACGCTGAGATATATCGCAACCAAAGACATCCAAGTAGTAGAGTTTGTGAACGAAAGTAGACTGGATTGGGTGACGTTACATTTGAAGTCGCTCCTAATTAAAGAAACATTATTGGAGTCCAGAGACAAACTTCTACCGCTAGGATATGAATTAAGTGATTATAAGGGACAGGGTGGTCCGGACAATCAGAACATAAGTTTAGCGACCCGAAAGAAAGAAGTGGAGCAGGAAACCAGCCCTAGAATTACTGGAAGAAAGGAGACTGATAGAAAAAGGGAGGGGGTAGAGTGGACAGCCTAAGAACGAGAAAGGATATAAGGGAAAAGGATGAAGGGACGGTTTTGTACGATCGGACCGAAAAAAAAAAAAAGGTCTGACCGTACAAAACGACCGAAAAATGCTACCACCAAAGGTTCGAACACCAAAAGTTCGAACCTTTGGTGGTAGCATTGCAGGTAAGTAAAAAAAAAAAAAGACTGTGGGGGGTGTCCACCGCAACACCCTGCTCACTATACCGTGTGACATAGTGAGCGGGTTGTTGCGGGGGAAACCCCTGCAGCCCCCGTATTATGTAAGTGTGTTCGCATAAGAAAGGTGCAAACTTTTGGTAGTTCGCACCTTTCTCATGCGAACATTCCGGCCGCAGTAAAATCAGCCACGGTCTGATCACTTAGAATCGAAGGGACGGCACCGACTGAAACGAAAAACCAGAAACTCAGATGAAATAAAGAAGATTAACATCAAAAAAGGGATTCCTCAGAGCAACTGGGAAAAGTGCTAAGATTTACTATCGATAACTCGAAGCAAAAGAAGGTGATCAAATCTAAACAACAAGAGGGGGAGAACGAGGAAGATTGGGTCTGGCTGGCAGGAGCACTCTCAAGACCCCAAAACCAATAGATTGAAGGGAAGGATAAGCCAGAGGATTTATGCATCGCATCATGGAACACAAGAGGTTTTAAATCGCTGTTTGCAGGAAAAGAGAGTTTGCCTAGACAATATGATATACTGTGCCTACTGGAAACCTGGATGAGATCTAAACCAGCTTGTGAGGGGTATGAAATATACCTCAATCCAGCAAGGAACGGTACAAAAGGAAGACCCTTTTGCAGCCTCTTGACCATGATCAAGATAGATAGTGGGCCTAAGGTAGTTGGATACTCTAACCCTAATCCTTTCGTACAAATAGTAAAATTGAAGAAATGTGTTGAGAAGCAGGAAATTGAGATATTATTAATCAAAACATACTGGAGCGTGAAGATGTGTGAAAGTAGAAAATACATTCAATCCATAATTCAACAGGTGGATGAGTCAATGATAGAAAGTAAGAATCAACATACTATGATCTGTGGTGATCTAAATATCAAATTATTGGATGAAAGGGGGAAACCAAAAACAGAGATACTCCTAGAGGGGAGAGCGCAAAGTTGGGTGAAAGAGATGAAGCAGCGAGATCTGATTATGTTAAATGGGCAAACAAGTGGAGATAGACATGGAGCTAGTACATGGGGTAGAGGCTCTTGTCGATCGTGCCTAGACTACTGATTTGTATTGGAAAATGTTCTACATCTGGTCAAGAAATTTTAAGTAAGGAGCCAAAAAATAAGTGATCACGATTTGCTGGCTATTACATTAGAATTACCCACAAGAAGAAAAGAAACAAAAAGGTAGGCCCAGTGGAATTAACCTGTGGGAAAAACAAGTTAAGATTAAAATAAACGGACATCCCAAGTCTGGTATCAAGATTTGAACATCATGTGAAAGAAAACCCACAGGGGGTAGAATATGGATGGCTACTAAAAGAGTTTGTAGTAAGAAAAGAGGCAGGTGGAAAAATATCAATGGCTAAGAAGCATGCGTGTGATTACGACTTGATGATAAGAAGAAAAATTATAGAGACGAATTGAGAAAGTTAAAAAAGGAAATTGCCCCGATATACCTGATAAGATAAGGAAATGCAAACAAGTCTATAAGAATTGGAATAATGCTATTAGGGCAAAGCGAGCACAAGGGGATGCAGAAGAAATGCTAAAAGCAGCGTGCTCAAATAATGCAAGGAACTTGTGTGACATTATCAATAATGGAGGCAACTTGCAAACCGCATTTATGATGGGACAGCTATCAGAGGAACGTTGAATAGAACATTACACAGTCCTGTTTAGTAAGAAACGAGAAACTAGTAATAAGCAGATACAAAGAGAAAATAAATACTCGTCCCTCGAATTTGATGGACTGAAATACGATGGATGATTGGGAAATTGAGCTCATCAAGGGTGGCTGGCCCTCCATCATCTTGATGAGAGGCAATTGTAGTGCCGATCTTCAAAAAAGGCAATTGTGGAGAGCCCAGGAACTACACGCCAATCGCCCTATTAGACTCAGTAGGCAAAATATTCGCTTCCATCTTGTTGTGAGATTTGAAGGCATGGGCAGCAAAGGTGGATCAGCTAGACCACGGGCAAACAGGCTTTATAAGAGGGGTCGGAACATCTCTAAATCTATTCATCCTGAATCTAATAAAGCATAGAGCACTGGAAGTGAAGACAAAGACCTACCTAAGCTTCATAGATTTGGAGCAAGTGTTCAATGGAATCAATTGCAAACGCTCGTGGGCAAAATTAGGGAGATGGAAATGCCCCTTGGATCTATTTGAAGCCTTGCAAGCTCTTTATACAAACACCTCTATACAGGTGAGACTGTTAGAAGATGGAACGCTATCGGAAAAAAATCGAAACATACGTGGGAATAAAACAAGGCTGTACGCTTGCTCCATTTCTATTCAGCCTATATGTCGGACCTGAAAGAATTTCAAAGGAATATTAGAGCTTTCCCCCCCAAAGATGAAATCAGGAGAAATACTGTGGATACTCTACGCCAATTATCTGGTCTTCATTGACCAGATGCCGATCAGCTTACAAAGGAGACTGGATGCCTTCAATGATTACTTAAAAGCAAATGGGATGAAGGCAAATGTGGGAAAATCAAAAATCTTTATGACAACGGCTCTATGTAAACAAAAAGCATCTTTCATCTGGAGAATAGACAACCAAAAGCTGTAAATTGTAAACTCCATGATCTATCTAGGAGTAATGATCAATACAAATCTAGATTAAAAAGGCCAATATCTGATGCTAAAAGAGAAACTCAAGAAACTAATAAATCAGGGTAAAGTCTTACATAGACAGTACGGAAGATTCTGAATGGTACCCATCATGACCTTTTATAAACAAAAGGTAGTACCTATCCTGACATACGCAGTGGAAGCACTGATAAACATATGTTGGAGAGTCTGGGTAGTCCTAAAGGGAACCTTCTGGAGGAAGGTCCTGAAACTGCCAAATGCATTAGCAGGAAGCGCACTAAGATATCAGCTAAGGCTACAATCCGTGACATTGGTGGTACTCTGGAAAACCAAATCTCTATACAGGAAATGTGTGGTGGAGTGCAGGCCAGCATCCTTTGATATTCTGAGTAAAGCAACTGAGGCGCAAGACAAAAGCTTGGCATGCTGGAAGTTGAGATGTAAAGAATATCTGGAGGCCTGTGACATCCCCCTTGATTGGCTAGTCTCGAACCAGAATAAGGTGAAAAAGCGATTGCAGAATACTGATTGGATAGAAACATTAGAAGTCAGAACTAAGGACAAATTGCGCCCGAGCTTAAAATGGGAACGGAAAGAATTAAACCAGCTACCTGGATACCTCAGAAAATGTCCTTCGGCACACTATAGAGACCTGCTAATGAGATGCAGATTAGTTTTCCATCTCATGATGTCATGTAAAACCCGCACAGAAACAAGAACAAGGTTCCTCGGAGATCAGGTCAAACTATTTTGGAAGAATGGTGGGGAAAAATGTTGATTGTTGATAAAATTGGACTAACTCTCGCAGCCCTAAAATTCATAGTGTATGTGTTGAAGGCGAAGGAGGTGGCAAGCCAATAGGCAACAAAATGGACGTCTAGTCCTCAAAGATAAAGTAAAAGTGACAATATTTTAAAAATTAATTTGTCAGAAGTAGTGAAATAGAAATTGTGAAATGTTAAAGTTTTTTTTTTCTTTGTATGCTAAAACCAAAACGAAAAAATAAGAACTTGCCCTTGGAACAGGGGCCTGCTTCCTCCTCCTGCTTCACCTCTGGGACAGATACTTCTCTCACCTTACCTCTGATTTACCACTGCTTCAAAGACCATCATCACTTTCTTTTTTATTGTTAAATTCGATTTGGTTGCAGATGACAACCTTTCAAATACAAGGAAACATTTCGCTCCAGTCCATTACATAATCTCAAAGGTTTCTATATAAATAAATTCATCCAATAGTTAAAAATACCACAGTAGATGAAAACAATTTTGCAACACAATTATAAAATACATTGAAACACATGGTTTTGAAGTACATTTATAAGTTATGTTGCTATAGTTATTCTTTGCTCTTGTTGTTATGCATTTACATTGATTCATCCACAGATGAAAAACAGACTTAAACATCACATCATTATACACATAATCAACTGTCCTTGTAAAATCACACGTTATATATACATTTCTAAACAAAATCTTGAAACATAATAATAAAATGCATTCTTAAAATGTTTAATTGTAATGATAGTTTGTGAATGTCATGGCTAGGCTACGTCTATATTTACAGGTGCAAAATATGCAAAGTGCATTATTTGAAATCGTTGCTTTAAGATGCTTCCGTCAGCCAGACCTGCTAAGCCTCTAACCAACCTCAGTTTTAGATGCAAGAGGTAGCATTTTGTGGCAAAATGTAAGGACATTTGTTTTGCATTAAATATCAGAGTCCGCATTTGATGAGGGGATAATATTATAAAATCACAAAAGAATGCATGAAAATGTTCTTTGCTCAAGTCAGATAGACTGTTGCATTCCACAAGCAAATGTTCTAAGGTCTCGATTTGAGTAGGTAGGCCACAGAATCTGCAGGCATTTTCGTTTCTCAGGTTTTTGGAGCAAGAGGCTAAAAGTGCTTTAGTGGGCCATAAGTTAAAGCGCAATCTCATTAAATGGGCACAATATTTCTGATCTGCGAATTTTCCAAGGTATATAGGTATTTGATGGACAGGTTTTATTATGAAATTTCCGTTAGTAAATATTTTGTACTGATTGCACTTGTCCTAGGTTGCGCCCCAGTGAAACTGCCACAATTTACTCTTTGCACGGTCGGTGTTAAGGATAAGTAATTTCTCTTCAATGTCAGCTTCCTTCATTGCTGTTATACAATGTGCTTTCCATGTTTTTGGTGATTTATCATGGTTTTCTTCTAAGGCAGACGCAAGTGCTGGTACTAGACTTAGTGAGAACGTTTTGTTCATGAAGCACTTTCTGTAAAGTGCTAGGGAATGCCAAGCTACAGTGGTACTAAGCGATACTAAACCTAGTTCATAGCGGATAATTTGAATAGGGGAACTTTTTGGTAACAATAATATCTTCTTCCAATAGAGGCCCTTAAGGTACTCCCATTTTGGGTGATCCTCTGGTAATTTGGCTTGAGCGCCATATATGATAATAGGGACAACACTCTGTTTATAAAAGTTTATAATAGGCAACCAGGAGAATTTGCCATACTTCCGATGTACTAGGATGGCTTGAGAAGTCATGGTTTGCATTTTATATTTGATTTCTCTTTTGTACGGCATGTCATGTGTATTATCATTAATGTTTTGCTCTATAAATCTGAATTTGTGGATTATATCTAATTTTTGTATTCCTATTGACCATTTAAAGGTATGTTTATTCCTGCCTTTACCTAGGGACATTATCAGAATATTTGATTTTTATTTATTAACCATTGGAGAATTAGCCAAAGCATAGTTTTCCAAGGCACTCAGTTTTCTCTGTAGTCCTATTGATGTCTTGTCTAGTAAAACAAGATCATCTGCATAGTGGAGCCAGGTCACAGGGGATTATCCATCTTTGGGCAGAAATGATCTAATTGCTTGCAGATGTATGTTCAAATTCTTGATGTAAAAGTTGAATAGTGTTGAAGCTAAGATACATCCCTGTTTCAAGCCTCAATATGTAGGGATAGGCTGAGACAATAGGCCCTTTTGGTTTAACTTTAATTGAATAAAGGTATTGGAATAGAATAGGTAGAGCAAGTTAAATGGGAAGTTATCTCAAAGATGTTATTGTCCCGATCGTTCGGGCATGTATTTTTAAGCATACTGTAATCGATCTTTAAAATGTTTCCTATGCATCTTACTTTAGTTTTCCTCCCTTTTGCACATGCGAAAACAGCGGGTTGGGCTCTGCTATCTTGTGCTAATCTTATCCGTTGATCCATCGCCCTAAGTTCAAGTGCGCTCGCGGCACTAAATCATATCACCCGCCCCTGAAGCTGAAATCACTAGACGCTTACGCGCCTTGTCACAACGCCAATGCACGTCTTGTGTCAACGTTCTCTGTGCCCAAGCTATTGACGTGTCTCCATGGAAATGCCAGGATGCTTCTTTCCTCAACAAGTATAAACAGACCCCTTCTGAGCAGACAACGTTGCTTTTTCAATCGTTTCACTGTATTTAGTGTTGCTCGCCCGTGACTCGTTTCTGCTCTGTTCAGCTATCTTCCTAGTACGAAGCCATGCAAACAGGTACTTACACTAGCAGAACTGAGGTACTTTAGTTTTATTTTAATATTTGTCATATAATGGCAACAATACAGCCCTACCAGTACGAGCCTGAGTATTCCGAAGAGGAACTAATGGAAAGAGAAGGCAGAAACGATGGGGATTCGGACGATAGTTGGGAAGATGAATCACCGGAGCATGAGCCTGAGCCTAGTCGCATGGAAGATCTTTCCACTTGGTATACCTGCAATTGTTGGAAGATCATGCCAACCTAGGTGGATAACTGCTGCTGCCAAGAAAACTCTGGATGCTAAGCCTACATAGTCGAAGAAGACACACCAAAGCTATGCGTTACCGAGCTGCATGACTTCAGGGCAGCCTGCCTTTAAAAGGTCTGTGTTGAGTATAATGATGGTGCTTATACATGAACTTCGCCCAACTGTTCGCCCTTGCAATCCAAGTAACGAATAAGTATACTCTAGATGTGATGGAATTTTGACCACTGAGACGACTAACATTTCATGTTGTTCTCCTGCATTGACGTAACTTCGATCGATCACTGACAAATGAGTTTAGTATGTAAATTGAATACATTTCTCTTGCTTATTGCAAATCAGAGTGTTCATGATTTACGTTTCTTTCACTTTCAACTAAAAAACATTTCTCTATGGCCCAAACTGTTCTGGCTCGAGTGGGTGTTCACTTTTGTAATCTGTCTGTACTTGAAAGCCCAAGTACATTTTTCCAGAAAGTTACTTTTATAAGGGCAACTATGCCATAGAATTTAGGATGCATTTTCGACTAAGGTGTTACACTTATCTGGTTCATTCAATAAACAATTTTGTTTTTCTTTCACAGGTGGTACAGGCTGGTGGCCTACCATTCGTTTACATGGTGGCTTTATGGGAGGCTTGGATTCCGCGTTGGACGAGTAATACACGCCTGTGTCGTTCGAGCCATTCGCGCCAAATTCTCCAGTGACAGTGGACATTACAGGGGATTTTCACACACTGTGCTGCAACCACAAGTATACAATTTGTAGCTTGTTTGTGCCATCAATATCACCAAACTAAATAAAATACAAATGAGCATATACGAATAGTTGTTTGAATTTTTCAGTGAGTCAAGAACACACTCAATCGTCTATGAGGGTCATGAAAGAATGGTTGGTGCCCTTTTGCGCTTCCAGTAGTGGGTGGGTGGAAATGGTCATTATGCCAAACACCATGTAAAACTCAAAGGGATCCTCCAGACTCCCCTCTTCAAGACCCCGCCCCTGCAATCAACATAAGTTTGTGTCGCATCAGCAGTGTTCGTGGCCTTTTGCGCATGCCTCATGCCACCCCCCTCCAGTATCAATGACAGTTCACACCTATGATCGTGCACTCCCAGGGGGGGGTGGGTGGGTACACTCAAGTTGCCAAATACCATTTACACTTCAAAGCGATCTTCCGCACGGTAACCATTGTTCACATCGCCTTCCCAGACCAGTGTCTCCAGACCCCTCTTCAAGTCCATCCATCCCCCTCCCTCTCTCCCCAGCATCGATGGCAGTTCGCACCGAAGACCATGCGCTTGCAAGGCAGCTAGGTGGGTGTGGACGCTCAAGGTGCCACAAACTGTGGAAATGCTAGCCTCTGTGTAGCATTGAAAATATAAATTACGCATCATACAAAATTATGCAGACTCTGTTTTTGTGTTGGCAATAAAAGTCTGTGGCTTTTATTAAACATAGCAATAATAAACCAAACAAGATTACTGTGTTTATATCAAAAATCAACAGGTGTGCGGCGTTATCATGGTTCTGAACTTTTTGGGCTCTTGGACCGTGAAACAGGAACTGGCCCTCCTTGGCTCACAAAATGCCCCCATTGTGGGATCTCAGGTCCACGTGTTGGGGACCTACATTTTGTCTGGTGAGCACTCTTGCGCTTGCTGGCAGCTTCCTTCCAGGCCCATGCCGCCACACCCGAGTGGGTCCAGGGCCACTCGGGTTCACCCAAAAGACCCTTGCTCTCCTAAAGATCTTTTTGCACACCCTTGTTGCTAGTATGTTTAAAATCCCTGAATGGAATAATTCCATCCCATTTACTGATAGGTGTGTTCCATTTTTGTGGAAATACTCTGGGTCCGGATAGACTACTCCCACAGAATGTGGTAGTTTGCTTCTTGACTCTTCGGTCCACATTCCTGTCCTACCCACAAAGGAATGCCCCATGATACATGCTGATTTGTAGGGTTTCTCTTATCTGTTAAAAGATATTCCTTATGTTAGCTCTGGTTTTATACATCTTGTGAAACAATGTGATTTCCAAACTCCTATCTTGTTCACTACTTGTGTCCACATGCCTCCACGCCATGCTCATGTTGCTGCGACTATACTCAAAGAATGCGTCTCATATTCTGTGATATCCGTTGTCCACATGGCCAGGCCAGACCCAGAGTCTCCTGACTAGTTTGTTTCTGGGTCAAATGGAAACGTGGCACACAGTTCGAAGTCGCTATTCATTCCTTTTCGGACACCGTTTGAATATTACCCAAAGGTGAGTATTGTATTTTGATGAAAAGATGATGTAAATTGTGCATTTAAAAAATATATATATTCAGCAACAGTGTTCACTACTACTAGCCGGATATTGAAGTAACTCATCAGACTGGCCCACATGGGCCCAAAAAGTTGGCCACTTTCATTTAAAAAATGACACACACAAACATTTTGTGTATGAGGTTCAACCATGGCCCTATTGCCCTATATGCAGTTTGAGCAGGCCTATGCCTGTGCGCTCGCAAGGGGAATGGATGGATGGATGGATGGATGGATGGATGGATGGATGGATGGATGGATGGATGGATGGATGGGTGGGTGGATATGGTAGATGTGAAACATTGGCATCAAGGCTGAGTGGGTGTCAACAAACACGTTGCACATTCACATACACACCCACTTTTTTAAGCCTTTATAAACACCTTGACATTTACCAGTAGAACATCTCTGAGATCGACAACATATACTATCATTGAGCTACCTGTTCCCTTGAAGCCTGTTCCATGGCTACTTTTTCCAGTGCTTGCTGAATCGGCTCATTTGTTCGTCCAAGTAGGGGTAGGTCATCTATTTGCTTCTCTATGTTCATCGATCTCTGCTCCAAAGGTTTCTATTGATTTCCACCTAATTTACTGAGTATTCTAATGTTCATTTATCTCAAAGACTTCACCATTGTCGAATGTTTGATGTATTTTGATCTCGGTAAATAGCACATTGCATCACTGTGCATTCTAATAGAATGGAATGTTTCATGGTCCATGTTTGCAAGCATGTTTTCTTTTGATGCTTGAAAGTTCATTCAACAGACGAGTAACACATTACGATTTGCGGTATAACAATCAATTCTGTAAGAAAGTTATCGCTGTGTTCATTCGACTAGTTTACACAGGTTCTATTTCTTTATTTAAAGGAAACTTTACAGACAAAGCTGTGTAATAATTGCTTTATCCACATTCATACAGTATTATTTGTAATAATTAATTATATTTTTGTATACAGATCTTACAGACTTTTCAAGAATGCCTTCATGTATCTTTATCGGTTGCCCTTCTGTGAGCCATTACAAAACTTAGGGCACAGTCCTGCATACATTCCTGAAGGATATTAATTTAATAAAAAGATGGATTACAAATTGCGGTTTTCCAGTGGACGATATTGAAAGCAGAGCCCGCCTCTGCAGTCTGAACTTTATCAACGACATGTATGAACAATCAAAGTACACAAAAAAGCATCGACCCAGAATTCTTCGTAAATTGCTTCCAAATGCAATTTCGACTCAATTTCGGCACACGCTGGGTCAGGTGAGTAGTGGACGATGAATTTGTTATGTTTGTTGGTATGTAGGATGATGGTCTGTACAAATAAGTATTCTCTATGATCTCTCGATTTATTTAAAGTAGTGTATTGAAAAGTTAACTTCATGAACGGTTTAGAGTGTTTAGTGTTTATTTCCATCAAAGTTGTATTACTCAAGTTTCCATAGTTACCATATTCACGAGAATGTTAAAATGTTTCACTTTAGTATACTTTATCTATCCCCACTTTCGGGAGCCTCTAATAAATCAGTGTAATGTGACCCTCAGTAAAAACCTCCATAGTGCCCTTTAAAAGTTGCATAATGTTTTCGAAATGTGTTGGTTGACATGTCCTTCTTTACGTAGAGCACACTGATCGAAGCACAGACACTCACCAGTGACGAAACCACTTACAAGTTTTGTATCCCAATGGCGAGTAACTATATTGTATTAGTATTTTATGTGCGAATTAACTATGTGCATCTGTTATGCTTGGAATTTCAACATATTGAAATGATTATGCATAGTATTGGTAATTTACATTTGTGTATGGGTGTCTCTCTGTATGTGCCATTGTCTGTATCTCATTTTTCTGTTCATTTTGCTTTTTCTTCCGTATTTAAACTAGTACTATGTTATTGGGGGATGCTGGAACTACGACAATCACCTCCTCCTTGGCAACAGGTCCAGAGTATGAGGTATGCGTACTTACATTTCCCTTGCTAGAATGAAAGTAAATCCTACAAAGGATATACTTTGCGACTGAAATGCAGGTAACCTTGCACTGTTTCAAAGTTTTCCGATTTTGGTTCTAACGTTACACTTCCTCCCTAATTCAGAATAGATTACAAAGGAAACATTACAAAGCAAACTACTTTTGAAGGCCATATTATAATCACTATGTTTTACAGGGTGATCTCTGATCAAGTCCATGTGTCATCTCGTAAGGTTATCAGGTCGAATCTGAAATGTATATTATGACCAAATCACGTACACTATTTTCAAGGGTATGTTCATATGAATGTTCTATTTGTGTTCCAACAACCAAACTTATAGTCTATGGTTTCGTATTAATTTTAAACTAATTTGTGAGGAAGTGCTCTGTGCGATGAAAGATTTAAATTTTCAGTATGATTGACTTTTTTTTTTAATGATTATTATATTCAAGGAATGTACTCAAGTTATGGAATTAGAAGAGGCACATGGACCAGAGGTATGCATAACCTAATGTGAAATACAATTTGGTATCACATTGCATTAGGAATACATTTTTATAATGTTGTAATATTTTCAAGTCGGTTCTGTTTGTAGATATGGACATATGTTTGTTTGAGTGGAAATTAAATTTGCTTAATTTAAACCATATACAAATGCTCTTTTTTTAAAGCTTGATGTTGCGGTCGGCAAAGAGAAGGCCACGGTTTCGAAGCGAATTAAGAAAACAAGGGTAAAGAACAAACCAGTTTGTTTTGGCAAAGTTTTTATTGGATGTTTTAGTCATATGTTTTTAGTTGGAAAATCATATCTTATGTATGTGTGCTATACATTGAGCATGTTTTTCTATAAATCTGATAGTGGCCCAGAAGGAAGAGGAGTATAAAAACTCAGACCACAACTGAAACCAAAGATGTCGCTTGCCAAACGGATTTCACAATGGAGCAACTACCAGAGGAGGCACAGTGTGGTACAGTCAATATTCAGACTTGTGATGCATATGTCCAGTGGCCGGAAAATGAATGGACTCTCAGCTGCGAAAAGTACAAAGTTACCATGGACCATTGCTATTTTGTGCAAACTCTCCCCGATGAAACTGAAGACGATGAAGATGCATTGCTGCATTGCAATTGCTTGCAGACTCTTTGACACAATCTACACCCTCTAAAAATGTTCTACCCAACAAACATTCAATGTTACCTGTTTCTCCAATTCACGCGGAAAGATCACAGCCTGAAATAACAGAGGCTTACGCTTCTACGCAATTGACTGATGAATTTGCTCAAGATCTCGCCTTCAGTTTGCCTAGTTTGGGGGAATTGTCCACCAACGTCGAGTCGCAAAACACCAGGCCAGCTGTGTCCACCTCCATAATAAATGTTCATGGTCTGCTCAACCGATGCTCGGCAAAGTGCCTGCTGGAAATGTACTTTGTTCAGCGGCTTTTCTGTTCAGCGGATCGACTTTCAGTAAGATTTCCAGTTTTCTGTCAATTTGTGGGACTTGAGTTCCGCGTTAAAACCCAACGCTACAAATATCAGAAGGAATTCTTATTCCCTGCTATTAGTCATGCCTGGAAACTCGAACAGATGTCAATGGACAGTACATTCTATGGCAAATGTTTCAGGCTAGCTGGCGACAGACAGTGTGACAGTCCAAGACATGGAAAGTAAAAAATAATGGTGAGTTTAGTCATCATGCTGGTGTCTGAATGTACATCGTCTGTGGCCATGGAGAAACATAGTTTCATTAAATTCATCGAACATCTGTAATCCAGGGGAATGCAAATAGACCTGAGACCCATTGACAGGCATGTTTCAATAGCCAAGGCCATGCGAGAGCAGTTTCCACAGATTCGGCATCAATTTGATGTGTGGCACGTTGCCAAATCAATAATAAAATTACAGCTGCTGGTAAAAAAAAGGGTTTGGTAAACCTTTTAAAGTGGTATCAGTCTATCAGCAACCTTCTTTGGTGGAGCTCCAAAACTTGCGATGGATCTTTAGAAATTCTACTTCAAAAATGGTGTTCATTAATGCATCATTGTTCCAACGTACACTCATGGACAGAAAACCAACATTTCCACATATGTGCACATGGACCATTATCGAAGGAGCAGGAACGCAAGAAGAAGTGTTTGGTGCCATGTTTCCCCTCCACACAAAGCACTTGAGAAGATTGTGTACGATAAAACGCTTTCAAGAGACCTGAAGGGACTCACAGAATTCTGTCATCCTGGAGATTTGGAGGTGTTCCATAATATTTGCCTAAAGTACAGGCCCAAAAGGTTGCATTTCGGCATAGACGGTATGGAGGTCAGAACAAGACTAGCTGTACTTTTGCACGAGAAGGTTGGGAGGGAACAAGCGAAAACTGCAGGAACATTCAGGATGCTTCATTACCTCATGGCCTTTATAAAACGAGGCAAACAATGGGGTAGGGGGGCCAAGCCAGTATAGAAGGAAATGGATTTTGAATTTGTGAAAAATCTGACATTAATTTTTTTGGCCATGCATACTCATGGAATGGATCCTGATTTTGTTCCCATGACACATACACTGCCACAAAACATTGCAAACAAACTTTGTCCTCCAAAACCGGAAATTGTTGAAAGGCTGACTCCCAGATTTAAATAATTTGTAGCTGTCTTCATAATCTGTTCACAATAACATTTTAGATATGTTCCCCAATGTTTGGACATTGTACAGAAACAATCAAATGCAATTACACTTGCAATTTCAATGCTAGATAATGTATTACAAAGTATTTATTTACGCCAATATAATAAGGTTTATGATGCAATAATGTATATCTTTTACCTTTCCTTCATTTATGTTACTTATACCACATCAGTGCTGCACTGCCCATTTGGGTGGGAGAAAGATTGCTATGCAAATGGATATTTACCATCTGTGAAAGATACACTGACACTTGATGTCTGTAAAACCCTCTGCTAGACCCAAACCCCATACACACATGTAATCCATGGCACTTGCGCTGATGGCCTCTGTTTGGTAAGAATTTCATAGTAATGATAAATCTTCCTGACCCGTGTCAACCCCAGAACTTCCAGAACGTTTTGCTTTATTGGTGGATTATTTTTTCTTATACCCGTGTGAGTGGGAACCTTTTTCCACACTCACAGAATATTTTACTCTTTTGATGGGTGTGATTTGTTGGGCTCTCCATAGCTCTCCATAGTGTATTTTCAAATGTATCCTCTTTGACAACTTTTTGGCAATAAGTGCATGTTGTTGCTAGGTTGAGTGCTGGGTTGATAATGAGTATCCCCTATCTCATTATAAATAAATGTAACATTTATGTTACACGGACAAACTTACCATTAATGGCTGGTGGCAGTCATTTGTTTAACACTTTGACTAATGTGAAAGGCTTACCTAGACTTCATTAGAGGATTCAAACTTTCTATACATTATAAGAAATTATGTTCTCACCTTTCTGCAAGGTATATAAAAGGTTAGTTTACTTACCTTAGAAATGTTCTGCCATTCTGAAAAGTATATATAAGGTTATTTTGCTCACCTGAAAATTAATTGTGCCTCTTCCACAAAAGTAATGCTGTTGATTTTACTTTATTATTCATGTAAGGATAATTGTATAAGTGTCCCCCAACTGAGTTTTGCTTCCCCTGACTTGCTGTTAGCCTGTCCAGAAAAAGTCTGCATTAGATGTTATCTACATTGAATAACATTGGGTCATTCATACAGTGTAACACTGGGTTTTGCTATCCATGGTCTGTTTTAGACAGACACAAAAAGAGTCTTAAGTTACACCTGCCTTTCAGTTGCTTATAGGATTGGTTTTACTTACCTTGAGTGTAACTGTGTTATCCTAAAATAAGTTGAACTTATTGCTTCCCTTAGTCTGTGAACTGAAAAGCAACTATAATTGAATATTACATTACAAGGTCCAACTCCCCTAGAATAACTGTTATCCTGAATCAGAGTTCTAGGTTTATACTGTGCCTAGTATATGAGTATCACTAGATCAGAAAAACATTTTGTCCATTTAATTAGACTATATGATTTCTTGCTGAGCATCACGGTACAATTGATAAGTTCTACTACCCTGGTATTAATGAAAGTAATGTAAAAGTAACTATTGGTGTTCACTTCCCAAGAACTCCTGTTAGGTGTTCCAAATAAGGCTATATGCTTTGGTCTATGTAACTTCAGAAATAGTGTTCTGTTTTTATAAATGTGACGCAAGGGGCTGCCCAGGGATGGTCTGCTATGACCAGGAGGACAATCAATCAGGACGGGGGTGGGATGGCTGGGAGGTGGGAGGGAGAGGGAACGAGGAAGTAGCTGCAAGGGTTGGGAGGAGGGAGCACAAATGCTCGAAGCATCACACAAACAGCACAATAAAAGTTATGGGGGCACTGAGGCCAATGCTTCTCTTAGCAGCAGGGTCTGAATGCAGGCCACACAGGCAAGCTACTCTCTCCAGCAACGCCGACAAAGTGATCTTGGAGGCGTTTCGGGAATAAAAATGTATTCCAAGGCCACTCTCCACCTGCGCCAGGCCAACGCGTATGCCATGTTGGCGGCTGTCAACCAGAAACTATGGCGGGAAGAGATTGCCGATTTCTCCCTACTCACAGCCAGGCATGCTTCAAGGCTATGCTGGCTGAGGCCAGAATAGTGGCACAAGACATAATGGAGTCCACGGTGGCCCACATTGACACTTCAGGTCGTGCCATTTGTATTGCCACTGACATGAGAAGGATGGCTTAGCTAAGGGTGACAAAATTCAATCCAGATGTGCAGGAATGTATACCAGACCTTCCTTTTGAGGGGGAGGCCTTTTCCATTCGACAAAGGATGAGGAACTCAATAAGAAAAAGAATAGCTCACAGACAGCAAAATCTTTATCTATCCTCACCCAAGTCCACCCCTAAGACCTACAGCCAAACGCACCAGCACTCGGACAAGGGTCGGTCCTTCCGAGGCTTCCAGGAGAGACGGTCCAGGCAACTGGGCAGATCCACTAGCCAGCACAAGGCGGTTAACAAGGGTTTTTTCCAGTGCCCCTGCTCAGCCCCAGCCTCCAAGGGGAAATAATTGTGACAGACCTATGCTGATCCACGAGTCTCTGGTGGGGGCAGGCTTGCTCGTCACATACACCGCTGGTGTACAAAGTTCACGGACCCTTAGATCCTCTCAGTAGTATCCATGGGCTTCTGGCTTCCCGTTTCTCCTTCTCCACCTTCCTACCCTTCGCTCCCGCAGATTGGTACAGCAACTCTATTGTAAGAAATATGCTTGCTAGTAGCGACCCAGGCAGTAGAGGAAATCCCAGCCTCGTAGCGGGGCATGGGCTTCTATTCACACATTGTTCGCCATACACAAAAAGAACCAGGCTGGCCTCAGAGTTGTTAGACCCTTCCACCTTGAACCTTTCCCTTCCCCTCCAAAAGTTCAAGATGGTTGCCTCAGCCTTCCTAGCAGAGACGTTGTGTGCAGGATATTGGATGTGCTCCATGGATCTGAAGGATGCCTACCTACACGTCCCGATCTGGAAACCCCATTGGTCCTTCCTGAGTTTCAGGATCATGGGTTTTCACTTTCAACACAGGGTTCTACCCTTTGGACTAATTTCCGCCCCCAAGGTCTTTACAAGGCCGATGAACGCAGTGGCAGCCCTACTCGAGTTACAGGGCCTTCACATTGAATCCATATCTAGATGACTGGCTAGTCATGGCGAGGTCTCCGGAGGTGGTCCAGCATACGGCCTCCGCCCTCATGGATACACTGTACGACCTGGAATTTTCGATCAATCTCAAAAAGTTGCAGTTGGTGCCCACAGAGAGTTTGACCTTCCTGGGCCTTTTCTGGAACACAAGCTCCGAGAGGATCTTCCCTTCAGCTGACAAGATCGCAGTTATCAAGAGGGCCACTGGGCATTTTCTCAGCAGAGCACTGACCTCGGCATGGTGGTACCAACACCTCCTGGGAGTCATGGACGCATGTCTCCTTGCAGTGCCGCATACAAGGCTCAAAATGAGGTGATTACAGCTACTCTTCTCAGCCTCCTGGAAACAGGAGAAGGGTTATCAGGCGGAGCAGGTCAGCATACCACAGCATCTCCACCAGCGTCTAGTCTGGTGGAGTACAGACAACCTGTGGACAGGCAGGCCCTTCCGGCAACCAGAGCCTCAGGTCACTATTACCACAGACATCATCTACAGCAGGGTTTGTCATTAAGCATGGGATTACGGATTTCACTGACACAGTTCACGAGGTGGGTCATCAGCACTTGAATAGTGATAAATGAAAGCACTGGTATTGACCTTTATCCTAATGGCGGGTTCCTTTTTTCCGCCGTAGGTTTTGAAAAGTACATAGGAACACATGTTCTGGAACCAATGGTAGCATCTGCCCTGAAGATGGACTGAGCGATAGTCCGAAACGAGTGGGCAACAAACTAATTACATAGAGTTGGTACCTTTTGGGATTGATAAACCTCAACCAGTCGAACTTTTGTAGTTACATTGATGAACTGATACACAAGGTCCTTGGGACTACAGGACCCCACACCAATAACCCTCCAAAAGAAGCGAGTTGTATTGTGATATTTTAAAATTGTTTTTTTGAATTACGGCAGTGTACCTTCCTTGGTAAACACTAATTGGGGAATTGGTTCATTATATAAAACGTGTAGTTATATTCATTGTCCTAATTTACCTTCAAAAATTATTGTTTAATGTCCTCTTTGAAATCTGACAATATCAGTAAAAGGTTGTTTTTTCCTTTCGCGAACAAATGGTCTTTTTGAATGTTGCTATTAGAATGATGTGAATTTCATAAGCTACGCTAACTACTAGCCAAACGAACACACGGGGAAGTTTTTCATCTCCCATTTGGAGTGCACTGTGGGCAGGCAGGTAGCAATACATGTCTCTTTCTCTCCACTATTACCACAGACTCATCCCTAGAGGGTTGGGGAGCTAACCTGTACAGCTGTGGTGTCCATGGAGTATGGTCGCATCAGGAGCAGTTGACGCACATCAACTTGCTCAAATTGATGGCTATCTGACTTGCTCTCAAAGCCTTCCTACCATTGATCAACAGCAAGGCGATTCTCATTCAAACAGGCAGCTCCACCAGCATGTATTACATTAACAAGCAGGGTGGCACCAGGTCCCCTCCCCTCTGCAGACTGGCCATCAACATTTGGGAGTGGGCTCTGGGAAACATGCACCTGGCAGCAGTCCACCTCCCGGGGGAGTCCAACCTAGAGGCGGACAAGCTCAGCAGGCTGGGCGCGGACAACTACGAATGGCAGTTGAACGAGCCGGTCCTTCAGTGGATCTTCAACAGGTGGGGTAATTTGCAGGTGGACCTCTTTGAAACCAGGAGGTGCCCCTGGTTTGCCTGTTGGCTGGGGCGGGGCAGGGGTTTGCTGGGCGACGCAATGCAAATCCCTTGGACCAACATGAATTTGTACGATTTTCTCCCACTCCACTGGTGCACAGGGTCATCTGCAGGATCAGGGAGTCGCAGGACCTTGGGATCATCCTGATAGCTCAATGGTTAGCAGCAAGACCCTGGTTCTCGGAACTGCTCAGCCTGTCGGACCAGGCCCTGGTGCACCTTTCGCTGGGCCCAGCATACCTACTCTCTCAGCAGGGGGTACTGTTATTCACCCCTCCCTGCAGAAGTTAGCCCTTGCAGCGTGGTTCTTGAACAGGTCACTCTGAAGCATCTGCACCTCACAGGCTAATATGGCCATTACACAGGGCGCTAGGAGCGACGCTACCAGGAGCCAGTACAAAAACAAGTGGACCAGGTTTTGTCACTGGACGGAATCAAAGGAGGCTGATCCATTGACTTGCACGTTGGACGATGTGCTATCCTTCTCTGTGCACCTCGCACACTCAGGGGTGCAGGTAGACACATGCTGCATGTATCTGTCATCCATTGGAGCTTACAGGAACTCGGAAGAGGAGGTATTTTCATCCTCTAATCAGGTGGTTAAGAAGCACTTGTCAGGTCTGACCAGGCTGTATCCGCCTATCAAGAAACCACACCCGGTGTGGGACCTCAATGTTGTCCTGGGCGCCCTGGAACATAAACCATTCAAGCCTATGGCGTCTGCAGACATCACCATTAAGAAGGCCCTCCTAGTGGGCCTTACCTCGGCGTGCCGTATCAGTATGATTTAGGTGCTGGTGGCTTCAGAGCCGTATACTGCGTTTCATAAGGACAAGGTGGTGCTCAGAACTCATCCTGAATTCTTACCTAAGATTGTATCCTCCTTTCACCTAAATGAGGAGATGGTGTTACCGACTTTCTTCACAGACCCTAAGGATGACAGTCAGACGGTTTTTCACTGTCTGGATGTCAGACGTGAGCAAAGATACTACCTGGACAGAACCAAGAGCTTCCGCAAATCAGACACCCTCTTCGTCAGCTTTGGGGGGTCAAAACCTGGCTGACAGGCCTCCAAGGCTTCCATAGCAAGGTGGATGGTTACAGCCATCAAGGAGGCGTATGAAGGGCAGCACAAGCCTTTGCCAGCAAATATGCATGCCCACGCCTTCAGAGCTAATGCCGCGGCGGTTGTGTTCCAAAGACACGTTCCATGGCAGGTTACCAGCAAGGCGGCTACATGGGCTACTCCCTCTGCCTTCTGCAAGCACTACTGCTTGGATGCCAGCTCCAGGTCGGATGCGGCATTTGGTCAGGCAGTGTTAAGGAACTTGTTTTCTTAAGAGGGGCAACTCTCCACTCTGGGGCTACATTCAGTTGTAATCACCCATACAGTATGGAGGAAAGGGGATGGGACGTAGGAGTAATTATAAATTACTCATTGTAGTGACTAATGTACTCCTAGTCCATACCCTTTCCTCCATACGCCTCACCATCCTTCCCCTAATATAACTGGTGTCATTAGGCAATGTTAATATTGTCGACGCGTCAAAGGGGACTGAGGAGTGGCGCTAATGGGCGGTGTTATGGGAGCGCATGCTGCTAGGGCCGCGCACCCGTGCGCATCTAAATTTAAAGGGGAAGATGATTTTTCTTCACAGACCCTAAGGATGACAGTCAGACGGTTTTTCACTGTCTGGATGTCAGACGTGAGCAAAGATACTACCTGGACAGAACCAAGAGCTTCCGCAAATCAGACACCCTCTTCGTCAGCTTTGGGGGGTCAAAACCGAAGAAAAAAAGGTTCTGTCTCCCGTCCCTAGCGAGGGACGCCCATTGAGTATGGAGGAAAGGGGACTATGGACTAGGAGTACGTTAGTCACTACGGTGAGTAACTTATCATTTATTAATTAAATGTTCTTTAATTTTTATAAAAAAACGAGGGTGCCTTTATAAGTTAAGCCTTTTAATTGCAAACTTGTTTGAATTGGACCATTTTTACATGATTATGCATTGTGTTTAATGTAAAAAGATACCCTTTCTCTAGAAGAAAAATGAACGCTTTTCACATGTTTTGACTTTCCCTTTGGTGTGGTAAATTGTGTGTTGCAGCAGGGAAAAAAGAGAGAGGTAGTGTTTTGTTAAACAAAATCATACCTGGAAGCGACTTTGCTGTTGCCAAGGCTAGCTAGCCCCGAGTCCCGACAGTCCCAACATTAGCATAGCCCCAGATCTTTTCCAGACCTAGCAACACCCCTGCAGGTCTCCAATATTCAACGCACAGAATAAAACGTTCCGTGTTTCCTGCCTGTTCACTATATTTGTTCATATTTTCTCAAACTATATGTATACTGTCCAAACACGAGAAGTGTTTAGCCTCTTGTCATGAGGAATGAGGCTTATTCTTGAGTGTCTGTGACCTTTTTATCAGGTATACTAGAGAGGCTGGTGTACGTTCGCTGGATCGCAAGTTTGGAGCCATTTGCCGGGCAGTTGCTGTGAAAGTAGCAGAAGGGCAGCATAAGGACACCAGGTCAGCCCGCCCAGAATCTGGTGAAGATGAAGGTTTGAACTTTTTTTGTTCCTTGAATTGTTAAATTTAAAATGCTGAAATCAAGTTGGTATTGCATCAGATTTGAGTCGTACTTGGGAATTTCATTTTTTCTAGAAAGGCTTTAATTGGCGTATGTGCATGACTTTTTTTAAACCATGTTTTCTAGATCAATCAATCACATGAGATTAGTATCTAAACTTGTTTGGATATTGATCATTCATTTTTACATTTTTAGATTAATGTGAACACTAGAAAGAAGCCTACTCTTTATTCACCATGTTTTATTCATTGCAGATATTGCATTTGTGCTACAGATTCAATATTCTCTTTAGCTACTGTGAGCTGTTAATTGATTGATACTAATGACACCTGTAAAAGTCTGTTTGTACATGGCCATAGCTGACATATTTACATATTTATAGACACATTTTACTTTTTCGGGAAATTTGCATCATTGTAGTGAGACTGGTCCTTTGAAAGGGGTCTCCCCGTTAATTTTGGGCAACAGGCATGAAGGGTCGCATATATGCTTATAAAGCACATTGTTTTGGGGGTTTTAACCTGTGTGCGACCCTTCTCTTAGTTATTTAGAACAAAATTACTTTTTTCTAGGTGCATCCTTGTGAATTTACATGTCCTTTTTGGCTATAGGCCCGGCCTTTTTGCAGCAGAGTATTTGAGTGCTAACCTCCAGCAGTTGTTTGTATATATGCCTATAACTTCTAAAACAAAAAAGATTACTTTGTTAGAAGAATAAATACTAGTGCTTTGGCTGAATACAGCCAAGCCAATTCAGTGGGCAGGTAAATAAATGTTTGCAGGATTATATCGGCTTTGTTGTTTACAATAGTGGCAGATCAATCATTGGGAAGTTTGTGTTATGAGGAAGCTCGGACTATAGCGTGGTCATTTGCAGTTATCAGTTTTCCCTAGAAGCGAAAGATACTTTGTTTTCCATTTGGCTGGAAAATCTGACCTTGTGACAGTATTCTTCCATTGTCCCTTTCTGCTAGTTGAGGGCGGGGGGGCGGCTAAACTTGGAATCTGAATCTGTTAATGAGGGAGAACATGTTAAAATGTCCATTTCCCTTTGGTTCTTACAGTCTGTTGCATCAGTTGACCAGTCCTAATTGTATCCTTCCCAATTTTGGGGCCTCATCCATCAGTAAATCCCAAAAATATCAAGTTTGCACATATGGGGAATTTCCAAAAACGCAATGTCAGCAACATAGAAGGACCATAGTGACTGGTGACATGCACGCACATGATAAAACAGGTATCCAGTTAAAATTTCGAATGCATCATTTCGAATGCATTAATGTCGTAAAAAAAAAAATATCAAATGTTTTTCGAATATATATATTTTTATTTTATAGTTTTTTTTGGGTTTAGTTAGTAAAAAAGTGTCAATAAAAAAAACGGGTAGTTGGGAGGGGAACCCTCCCCCCCCCCCAAAATATCTTTTTCCCCGACATTATTCATTCGACATTAAGGCATTCGAAATTATTACATTCGAAAATGTCACTATAAACCGATAAAACATTTTATGAGTCTGAAGTGTACAAGTCATCTTTTCCTCTTCCCATGGCATATCTGTATATTAATATTTCCTATCCTAAAATGAGCACTAATGATCCCACAATTAACTCATGTTTGGGAGGTGACATCTACTAGTTGATATATTCTTCAAAAAACATTAAGGGATTTTTTATGCTTATAATCTCAGCTAGAGGTGGCCATCCTATAAACATGCATTTAATACCAATTTCTACTTGAATTGAAACATTCAAGGTTGCATAAGCTGGTGACATAGCACAGTTAATCAACACAACTGCTAAAATGTGTGTCTAATCCTGTGATTAAAGCTCAGAATCTTTCATTGGAGGAGTTGCAAAACATTATTCGATTGAATGTAGTGCTTTCTATCAAAATGGTTAGAGGTCAGAACGATTTTTGAGAATGAAAAAGCAAGTAATGTTAGAGACAAAACAATTTAACAGTGACCAGTCATTTTTCTCTATGTAAAGTGACAACAGCTGATAAACAGCAAGGCCTGCTTAAAGACAATTATTGTAATATTTGACTTCTGTCGATGCAAGCAAAGTAAAAAGTCTTGTTTATTTATTCTGTATATGTATTAAGTGTACACAGGTGTATGTTTTCCTAAAGTCCATAATATAATTGACAGCCAAGAATTAAGTTTGCATTTCATTGTTTTGAAATAAAAAGAAATCTAAATGGAATGCCCCATGGATATGGAAAACTCGGTTTAGTTCCAAGTGAAAATATCCTTGAAAATATTTTCCGTAGGAACATCTGCATGACATACAAGTCAATATGAATTTGACAGCGCATTGTCTGAGCAAAACAGATGTACTCATAAATAGCTTGAGTCGTGATCCATTGCTTACAAATACAGAAATCGAATTGGCCGTTTAACCTTGAAGTAATAACTGACTATGTCTGGGTAAACCTGGCCAAGCAGAATCTATTGTTTTCGGCCTACCCCCAGTTCACTTGTAAGAGGCCTCAGAAATTAAAAGCATTCCATAAGTGTAAATGGCTTTTCAAAGCAAGCCCTGATGCAACAGATGTTTCTTTATTATAGATCACCAGATTCTCACGAAATAAACAATAATTTAAGAAGAATGAAGATTACCCGGGCTTGCAAATCAGGAAGTCTTGATTCTATTAAACACACAGAGGCGAGCATTATCCTTAAACTTCTTTAATGTCACTCTCCAGCAGCTCTACAAATCTTAAACTTTCATTTACAAAACTCAAAAATACTTTTTTTTTTTTTTTTTTAAACAAAAACCAAGTATGAAAACTCGAAGGAAAAACTCTATCCCACATGGGTCCTTTGCTGGTCCAGTATTTTTCCTTTCAAAACTCAACCAATCAGGACCTCTTTTCCTGCTACATGCCAGGTCCTTCCTAGGTCCTTTCCTCTTCTTTTTGATTAACATAACAGAACATTGAACAAGCAACATATACACTAAAATGGAACAGCATGCCCTAAAGGGCCAACTGAAACGCTGTTGTCCTATCGTTCCCTGATCCACGTCCGATAATCCTGCTTCTGTGCAGCACTCACACCAAACCCAGCTTCAAAGCGTCTTCTGGTCAGGGAGGGAAATATGCCAGTAAATTGCGCATCTGATAAACTCCCCTCTCGCTGGCATGACCTGGCCCACCACCTTGTGTATTTCTCTAGGCAGGATAATGCTCACCTCTGTGTCTTTAATAGAATCATTCTATGTCAAGACCGGAGGCAAGCATTTTGTTTGTTCAAAGCTCCTTGCTACTGTCATTGCCAATGTAGATACAGGTTTAAAATAAAGGGTACGAAACGTAGAGTCGCTTGACCAGTCGGCTGCCCTGAGAATGTCCTGCAAAGTCACTCCAACCGTGAATTCTCTTGACGCCATGGCTCTCCTGCCGGAACACACACCAAAAACCCTTAGTCCGACTGGCGATGCTGAATGTCACGCCATCTGGATAGAAAACCTTCCTGTCAATCTCTAATGCTCTGACATCTGACAGTCTGCTGTATGACATCGGGCAGAGCAACATGGCCAATTTGCCCGACAGTTATTTACCCGATAACTGGTCGTTATCTGGCCATCGGGAGAAGAAATCCAAGACTTTGTTGAAGTCCCACAGTGCGGTATACTTTGGGGCTGGTGGTCTAACCATCTTTACACCCTTGAGTAGCCTAACCACGGCTGGTTGTTTGCCTACGGGGGCGCCGTCCACGTGATCATATCCGGCAGAGATGGCTGACCTATACACTCCTATCGTCCAGAACGCTTTTCCTTCTTGTGACAGCAAAGCTAAGAAATTAAGAACCTGAACTACAGGGGCAGAAACGGGATGAACACATTGTTGTATGCACCAGGCTTCCTAACTCTGCCATGCAGTACCATATCTCCTGAAGGTGGAAGGGACCCAGGGCTCTCTGATAAATTCCTGGCATATTCCACCGTCGCCTGAAACTCTGCAAGCCAGGAGCCAGAGGCTCTGTGTCTGAATCAGAGGATGAGGTTGCCCTGCTGGATTGGTGAGAAAGTCCTCCTGGGATGGAATCATCCTCAGAAAATCTGAGGAAAGTTCAATCAGAAATGGAAACCACACTTGCGACTTCCAATCGGGCGCTATCGCTCCCACCTCCCCTCTCTCTATGCAGATCTTCTGGCCATCATAATAAATGGGGGAAGGCGTAGTGGGTAGAGCCTGTCCAATCTTGGAGAAACGCATGCGCACCCTGTGCTCCCGGTTTCAACCTCCAGCTGAAGTACCTGAGCAACTGCGCATTCAAGCAGGACTCTGTATGGAATGTACCCCACAGGTCCCAAATTGTCTGCAACGTCCTCCTTTCTATTTTCCAGTTGCTGGAGTCCCGCAGGTAATGCAAGTTCTAGTCTGCCACCACGTTCTGTGTTCCTAACAATATTGTGCCGTGATGGAGATCTGGCTGTCCAGGCAAAAGGGGCAAAAGTATTTTGCTAACTCTACCAACATTCTGGATCTGGTGCCCCCCCAGGTGGTTAATTTAGCGAACTGCCAATATGTTGTCCATCCTGAGGAGGGTGCAGCAATTCCCTCTATCCTTCATCAGAGCTCTGACAGCAAAGAAACCTGCCAGCAGCTCCAGACAGTTGATGTGCAGGTCTAACTCTGCCTGTGACCAACTCCCGCCAGTCTCTAGCTCACCGCACCTTGCGCCCCAACCTGATCTGCTTGCGTCTGATTCTATTATCAGGTCTGCGCGACGCTGACGATAGCGACCGTTCCATGCCTCCATATTGTTGCCACCATCTGAACTCCGATTTGGCCTCCCTGTCTTTTGGAATTGGCTGGTGATATCTCAACCCCCCTTGCAGGTGCCTGATCTTTAGTCCCTGCAATGCCCTGTAGTGCAACAGGCCCAGGAAAATCGCTTGTATCGAGGACGCTAGCAGACCCACTACTCTGGATAGGTTCTGAAGTCATATAACCTGCTTCCTGAGCACCCCCCTCAGCTCTTTCTTGATTGCTCTGAGCTTGGGCACGTGGAGCTCCGGCATCGCTTTCTGGGTGTCTGACAAACCCTAGGAACTCCATGCACTTGCTGGGGATGAGATCTTACTTTTCCCTTCTATCCTCATTTCCATTGTTTTGTCAATGACACACAGCTTTCCTTCAAACTTCCCTCTGCTTCCCCCTCTTCCTCCTCTCTCATCCCCAACTGTCCGCCATTCAGGCATGGTGTTCAGTGAATGATCTATGTCTCAATGCCAGTAAGACAGAGATCCTTCTTCATCGGGACATTGTGCCCTCTGTTCCTTCTACCCTTTGGCAACCCTCTTTGGGCCCTCTACACCCACCATCCTGTGAGGCCAAAAACCTCAGGGTCATCTTCGACTGCGCTCTCTCCTTCACCCCTCACATCATGGCCCTTACCAAAAAGTCCCACCTCCAGCTCCGTCTCCTCAGAGGTATTCTCCCTTTTCTCACCTTTCCCCAGAAGCTCAATATCTCCAGAGCTCTGGTCATTTCCAGGCTTGACTACCGTAACGGCCTCTTTCTCAATGTCCCTCTCTCCTCTCTTCGCCCCATCCACCTAATCCAGAATAAGTCTGGGGACCGTATCTCTCCATCCCTCCACTGGCTCCTAGTGGCTGCAAGGATCAAATTCAAGACCCTCTGCATCGTCCACAAGGCCTTCTGGCATCTGGTACCACGCTATCTTCAACATTCCCTCCCTAAATACACCCATGCTAGAGCTCTACGCTCATCTAATTCCAACTTTCTGATTGTCAAACGCTTGTCTAAGCAGAGTGGGGCAGATCTCTCTGCAGCTGCTGCCTCACTTTGGAACAGCCTCCCTGCCCCTCTCAGATTTGAGCCGGACCTCCTTAAATTCTGGAAACTGCTCAAAACTCTGCTCTTCTCTACCTCTTTCCCTCTTCCCCTTCCTTGCTAATCACCCCACTGCCGCTGTGACCGGTGGCCTGATCCTCATGAACTCCACAGGATCTCAGGCCTTTCCTCCCAGTCATTACCAACACCCTGCACCCCCTCCACTGCAGTGCCCTGCCATCCCCTACCTGGTGGCTCCACATAACACCCTTCAGAACTGCCGGTACCAGCACTTAGCATGAGGTGCTCCTCTTAGCACTTCCTGTAGTGGACCCTCGCCCAGCACTTGTCCACTCCTTTGCTCCCACTCTTCATCCCCCTCCGCTGCACTTCTCATCAATGCATTTGCACAGCTGAATACCACAAGGCCTAGTAGGACCACAACTGTATATATATTATTCTTGGTTTTTGCTTCTTGCCACTGTTATTATTTCCCCTGTACACTTCCCATTTAGTCTTGTGGGGCTTTGAAACACAGTCTTGTTGTAGAAAGGGCCTCACAAATGATTAATAAATACATAAATAAATAAAATAAATGTTAGAAATCCTAGAGGCATAAGCAAAGCTGTTGCCCGTTGTACGTGTTCCAACAGCTGTGCTCTGTCCTGCGCTAGGAAAATAATGTCACCCAGATACACGATCATTCTCAACCTTCTCGCTCAAATCGCTGTTGCAACAGACCTCATCCGCTTGGTAAATGGCCTAAGGGGCTGAAGACGGCTCCAAAGGCAGGCTTTTGAACTGCCACTTTTGTCCCTTCCAAAGAAAATGGAAAAAAGGCTGATACTCATCCGTGACTAGAATGGTGAGATGCGCATCCCCTCCATCTTGAAATGCTGGTATAACAGCCAACAGTTGACTCTCTTGAGGTTTATCACCAGCCTCACCTTCCCTTTCCTGTGAACCACGGACATATTCCTGTAGATTTCTCCCCCTGCGGAAAGCCTCTCTCTATAGTGCCTTTCAATCCGAGCTGCTTTAGCTCTACTTCTAGCAAACGCCTTTCTACCTCGGAAGATCGTACTGGCTGCAAGAGCTCGTTTTTAGTTGGTTCCCTACAAACTCCAGCCTGAACCGTGCTAAAGTCTGTAAAACCAAAGCATTGCTCAATAGTTTGAGCCAGTTTTCTAATGAAGAACTGGTCTCACCTGTTCCTGCACCTTGATGCTGGTAATAGCCTCTGCAAGCTCTGGACCCTCTTGCATGGGATGGGAAGGTGGTGTCCTGCTGCCTCATCTCCCAATACTGGGCTCTTGGCCCCTGAGGCCATCTCTGTAAGTAAAACCGACCGGTCGTGTGACCTCTGGAGCGACCAGCCATAGCAAAAACACGACTAGGGAATATCTTCCTTATCGATGACTGTGCTTGCTCGAGCGCTGTAAATGTCCTGAAAAATGTATTCATTTCTTTTGCAAATGTCTGTCCCAACAGTAGACCCATGTGCTGAGTCGCCTGCCTCATAAAATGCCAAATCCCCTAATTTGCTGTCTATTTTTAGCAGCATGCTCCTCCTTCTCTCTGCTGATAATGCACAATTTTCTTTGCCCAGCATGCAAATGGGCCTAGTTGACGAGAGTCTGAGCGTCAATAGGCTCTCCCGTATCCTTTGCTCTTTCTGCAAGATACATAATTTTAGCAATTGGACCTGCCAGATCCAGGAGCTTGTCCTGACACCCTTTGCATGTTCTGGAAATGCCCTTGGACGTTTTGGTAATGAAGTTGAGCACCCTCAAATCCGGATCTGGTGTCTCGGTTACTTTTCCTGGCATCTCGGGTCTCGGGCACTCTGCCTTCATGCGGTAATGCGCTTGCACATGTGCACTGTTCTTTTCCACTTTATACTTCGTATGTACCTCTTGCACCTTCCTGCTTTATTGTGCTTCTTGCACCTTTCTGTTTCACTCCCTTCTGTCCTTGGCCATGCACACTTGCACTTCTTTTCCTTTGCCGTGCGTCCTTGCACCTTTAAACTGTGACTTTCCTTCTCCATGCTCACTTGCATCTTTTCCTTACTTTCATTTAGGTCTACTTGCCCTCTCTTGACTTGCTTGTGCGTCCTCACACTATCCTCTTACTTTGCTTCTATCCGCTTTTAACTTTACATCCGGGCCGCTTGCCATTTCTTTCAAATCCATTTACTTTCTATCCTCTTATTTCTGAGCCGGTCGCGCGCACCGTTTCTCTAATGGTACTGTCTTTTACTTGCCTTCTCACTTTCGACATTTTGTTTTCCGCTTTTCTGCTTTGTGCCTTTTTACCAATCTCCCTTTCCTTCTCCAGCCACCCGCACGCTCCTCAGATTTTCTCTGTCTTTTCAAACTCACTGGGTAGCGTAGCACTGGTGAATGGTCTCTCTGGGATGGTTTGGGTCGAGGTCAGGGTCTCACCACCTGCCCCTCAGACACCATTGGGCCCAGCACACGGCCCAAGGGAACAAGCAATTGCACAGACTCTGCAAGCAGGGTCACAGCTGGCTCGCTCCGGCTCCTATGAGACACGGCTCCCCAGCCATGCTGCAGCCCTCCTTACACAGCGGGCCAGCGTGGCTGCACGCCGCTCTCCTCCGGGGATCCTCCTTCCTGCAGCTCCCTGCTTCGTGGCTCCTCTGCTCCAAAATTCTTCTCCAGCTCGCTCATTCACATGGGAGAAGTGAAGCGTTTTAAAGATGAACACACAGTCAAGTGGAGTCAGGTGTGAATGATTACTTACAAATTCCTGACTCTGCCTGACTCTATTAGTGGGGCAGTGGGTTTCTCTAAAGTAGGTTTCCCTTACTTTCCGCATGTTATTTTGTAATTTGTAATTCTTTATAAAGCGTTAATACACAAGTGAAGTGCTTCAAAGCGGTAAGGGAACAAGGGAAATACAGTCGTCATTCTTTGGCCTTGAAGATTCCGAATGATCTAACAACAATAACTAGCATACTAGGCCAGAGCCATTTCTACTTGTGTAAGTGCATGACAGCGAGTGTGGAGAGAAGGGGGCGGAGAGGGAAAAGGACATACAGAACACTAAACTACCTTACTAGGCCTGGCGACACTTCAGATTAATTGGCGGTTGGTCATCTAATGCGCCAATGCGTGAGTATTTCAGACACAACCAAGCTGGGGAGTGGAGACAGTGGGAGGACAGGACAGACATACTTGCTAGGCCTAGTACATTCAAGGTTGTGCAAGTGCGCAGACAGGAAGTGCAAAGGGAGGGGGGCACAAGTACGCCCAGTCCAGCATGAGCCTTGTTTATGTGCAGAGTGGTTGACCCCCTCATGTCACGTATTATGAGTGCAGTAATGCCAAGCAGAGTGCAGAGGCCCGTAGGCAAGTGCAGGACTGGCTGGGGAGCCTGGACCTGTGAGGCTCTGGAGGTGCACCAGGCGACCAGTCAGTTAACTGAGCAAGTTGGTAAAGAAAAAGAAGGAAAGAAGCAGGAGATAAGAGAAAGGAGGTTAGCATGGGAGAGGGAGAGAGAAAGAGGAAGAGAAGAGAAAGTTCTTGAGGAGTTTCTAGAACCTAAGGAGGTCCGGCTCAAGACGGAGGTAGGCAGGCAGGCTGTTCCAGAGGGAGGCACCTGTGGGTAATCCTAATTGCTCCTAGTCGTCTTTTTCGTCCCAGTGTTATGTGGAAATCGGGAGGGGGAGATGAAATAGGATTCAAAATTATCTATATGGGACGAATAATCATAGGATGACTGACAGAGGAAAGAGGGGAATCTCCTGGCTCTGTTTTTATACCACTGGATGATTACCCTTTTGTTCAGTTGTTTCCTACTCCTGGTCCCCTGCCATAAAGGTATTGATCTTGATGGCCTCCCCTTGGGTCTAAAATGTGGGGAGGTAAATAGGTGTTAGGTTTAAAGTCATATTGTTGTTTCCTCTGACCCACCTCCCTGCCTATTTTTGTTCTAGTTGGGTATTCCCGCCTCTCTCTTGCAACAGGGACAATGGGACCTGCATATCCCATAAAGACTTGAGACTTCTTCCTCCTTGCCTATTTTCCTGTTGGGATTCCGCGTCTCACCTGTGGTATTTCCATGATCACAAACCTGGACTTCCCTACCCAGGTGATCCTCTCTTGGTCGTCCACCGCCAGGGTTGGGATCCGAAAGTGACGGCCCTCCCCTGGTCCCCAGAATGGAGGATTCGCTGGGTCTACATGGGAGAATACCCCTAGGTTTCTCACAGGGGATGGAGGCTTGGTTTAGCTGATTTTTGAAAGAAGGCCTTCCCTGAGCTTCTCAAAAGCTCAAAAGCATCGGCTGCCTCCTGGGGCTTCTATCTCATTCCCATATCTTCATCCGTGGTAGTAGAAGAGGCTTTGCTCTTCTGGATCGGCTGACTCCCCTGTTGTTCAACCCTGTCTTGAGGGTGTAAGTGGGATGGACCTTCACCTGGACCAGCCTCTCCATTTTCCTTGCCCATCTTGTGCCTGGCCTTTATTGCCCATGAGAGCCTCTAGGGTATCTAGCCAGTCTTGGAGGGTCTTCACCCCTTGAGACACAGCTTGAACCAGAGAGTCTCCCAGTACACTCTTAAAGCTGAGGTTAAAGTATGCGTCCTCCTCAGTCTGAAACTCCTCAGTATCCTCTGGGGCTATTAGCTCGACCTCACACTTCTCCTGGCTCACCTCACTCCATTTCCCTGCCTGGCAACTGTGTCTTCTAATGTAAATGGACACTTGACAGCTCTCTTCCTCTTTTAATTTATATATTTTATCTTTTGTTTTATTGTGAAACCCTAGGATTCCTTGAAGCAAGTTCTGCTGGCCCTGAATTTTTTTGCACGCTATTTGCCACAAATAAAACTCATACAGGCCTTGGCAGCAGCGCCACTCGATACTGCAGTGCTTTAATTTGCCTGTTGGAGCATAAATTAAATTAGCAGCTTCCGCTCGTTTGCACAAGCAGATACGAAACGGACTGATCCTTTTTTCTAACTCTGTGAAAGCGTGCCGAGCTGCGTCATTATGGCGACCAGGGACGTCATTTGGGGGTCGCCAGAGGTCTCCCTTGCGACCTCTGAGGTCTCCCATGCAATCTCTAAAAAAAAATAAAAAAAAAAAGAAACTTTTTTTTTTTTTGCAATGCAAGTTCCTGGGCTGTGGCCAGCACCATGTTGCTCTTTAATTCTGGAGTGGCTGGCTTTCTTGTTCAGGCCCCTTAAAAAAAGAAGAAAAATAAAATGAGGGCCACAATTTCACCCTTAAGGTCATGGACAAAATTGCCACAGCCCAACTACAGGATTATGTAGATAAAAATGAACAGCTACATCCACAACAATCCGGTTTTAGAGCAGTGCACAGCACAGAAACAGCAATGTTAGCTCTGCAAACAAAAATGCTGGAAATTATGGATAAGGGCAAAACAGGACTACTAGTACTCTTAGACCTTAGTGCGGCGTTTGATCTGTTAGACCACCAGCTCTTACAAAAAGCACTAGCCAAAACTGCAAACTGTTCTAAAGAAGCAATAAGATGGCTCACCTCCTTCCTGGAGAATAGAATTTCACGAGTTCATTGGGGAGATAAATTCTCAATTGAACATAACATCTCGTGCGGAGTTCCTCAGGGAGCCAGCCTGTCCCCTTTACTCTTTAATATATACATAGGCCTCTTGTGTGAATTACTAGAACAACTTCAAGTATTTTTCACTTACTATGCTGACGATACTCAGCTAGTCATGGAATTGAGCGGTGACTATGTTAAAGACAGTATTAAATTGAACACCCTCTACAAGAATATAGAAGAGTGGATGAATAATAACTGGATGTGCCTCAATAGTAACAAGACCGAATTAATGGTTTTTGGATCTACCCAGGCCTGCACTAAACTGACTTCTGACTACAAGGCATTTCAAATCAAGGAATCTTGCATTGAAGTAGTCGGTAAAGTGAAAACACTTGGCATGACGCTGAAAGCCAATCTCAATGCAGATGCTCAAGCCATGCATGTCAGCAAAAACTGTAATTACTACATTCGTCTTCTCAAAACAATGAGACCCCTTCTCAATGAAAAAAATTGCGCCACCATTGCTAGAGCTACCATTCTTTCACGATTGGACTATGGCAATGCGCTCCTTGCTGGTGCCAGCAAGCAAAGCTTACATAAGTACCAACTGATTCAAAATCAGGCGATAAGAGTCATCAAACTAAAATCAAGGAGAGATCACATCTGCGTAGCCAGACGCGACCTACATTGGTTAAAAATGGAAGACCGTGTACAATTCAAGTCCTTGTGCCTAACCCATAAATGCCTCTATGGAAAAGCACCTGACCACCTTAAGTCCAAACTTACACCCTACAACCCTACCAGAACATTAAGATCTGAAGCCAAGGGATTGATAACAACTCCTAAATTCAAAAAAGAACTAGGTCTAGGAAGAGCTTTCCCCACTCGTGCGGCAGCACTCTGGAACAAACTTCCTACTAGCCTTAGACTGGAATCAAATCTATTCTCCTTCCGTAAAAAACTTAAAACCTTGCTTTTTAAGTAATTCGAGATATAGCTACGACCTCTGATGGACAACCCCTATATGTAATGAATCGTCCTGCATACTGTTTGTCCCCACTATTTGTCTATGTCTCCATGTAAGCGCCTCGATGCTTGCGAGCAGTTTGGCGCTATACAAATAAACAAATAAAAATAAATAACAAGTCTAACACTTTCAGCACTGAACCTAACTAAGAAAGAATAGGAATGGCAAAAAATGTGTCTTTCTGGAATTATATACAATAAGCTAGACTCAAAGGTTTATTTCAGGCACACTTCAGGGGTTGAGTCACTGATTTAGTCTGTTCTCAAACGCCGCAACTCAGCCTTTCATCCTTCTGAGGTCGATAAATGGGTACCAACACAGGTTGAGTGACAGTGGGTGTATATGTCTTCTATGTAAAGCGCTTAAGCGTAAGTGTTATATAATGACACATCATTATCATTTGGTCATGGACGTCTGCTTGCATTCATAGTAATTTGGTAATATGGGCCTATATACACTGATCTTAACGATACATATGGCGATCCATTTAGGTATGAAATGTACATCACAGTGATATAGTGATAACGTAAACGTATTTTTCCTAGTGTACAATGCTATGTGATGCCACTTCCTGTTTTGTGAACGGGTGAAAGGTTGTGTTCCACGCTTCTCGCGATATCACTTTGGGGTGGGGTCAAATGACACCACTTCCTGTGATGTCATCAGCGGTCAAGGGTCGTGTGATGTCACTTCCGCTACCCCTGGCATTTTGATGAAATGACGTCCCTGATGGCGACATGCTCTGCCACGTTCTCCGCGGCTTCCACATAGCGGCAGAAGCTTTGCTGTAAAACAAAAAGTAAATATGTGAAAAGAGGGTGTGAGCTGGTGTCCCCACGTGCGCGAGTTAGCTCACGGACCCGGCTCTGTAACGAATGCGAGCACGTGTTGCCGCCGCTCAGCTGAGTGAACGTGCTGAGAATTACTCGTGCATTTGCTAATGTTCAAAAAGGTGCTCTAAATGCGCAAAGTGCGCTCCCATACCGAAGCATAAATGGAAATATTCAACTGTGGGATATTTAACCTCCTATGCTCATTAAACATGTCATATAAAAACATTTCTTACAGAGCTAAAATCATGGCACTTAACTGTTTGGGAGCAGCAAAAAGAGGATGAAAGGACTTAGGCAGGACACGGCATGTAGAAGGAAGAGAGGTCCTGATTGGCTGAATTTTGAAAGGAAATATACTGGAACAGGAAAGGACTCATGGGTGATAGTTTTTTCTTGGACAGTTTTGCAAATTGGTTTTTGTATTTAAGAGTTTTGTATATGAAAGTTTAAGGTGTGAAGGTCTACTGGAGAGTGGCATTAAAGACGTTTAAAGGGCATATGGCTCGCCTGCATGAAATGAAACTGAATCTTAGCTTTTTGTGATGATAGTAATGCTTAAAATGAAGTTAAATTTGCTTAAAATACAGAACCATATCACATGCCATTTTTCGTCATCCCAATGTCCTCTTACAAAAACGAGTGTATGTGCATCTGCATATTGATTGACATTATGTGACGTTTTGAAATAAAATATGAAAATCACAACTTTGCTACTTGTACATCTGAGAGAACTGGGATACATGGATACGCAAAATTTACACAGTGCCCGGAACATGAAAATGCATTTTTTTTAAGCTGTGGAATTATTCTGACTGCATTCTGTAATTGAGTGACGTCTGATTCCAAGGGGGAGTACTTTTGTGGAAATTGAACAAACAATGAAGACAAACAGACAACATGGACCCTATTATACAGGATGTCACACGATTTGGGAAATTCTCCAGTTTCATGATAAACTACATGAAATCGGAGGTGTTCCCTTTGGCACGGGCCACAGTTAGACCTCAGGGTAGGTATCATCTGTAATGGGCACCAGAGCACATTAAATACCTGGGGATTTTCATCTCTAGCGACAAAGTACAGCTACAGGCAGGTAATTTCAGAACACAGATAGAACAGATAGCATGTCAATTGGGCAAATGGAAACATATACCAATGTCATTGGTTGGCAGACTAGCAATGATCAAGATGTTGATTCTACTCAAATTGTTGTACCGATTTCTAAACGTACCCATATGGCCCAGCAAGGCATTAATGTAACACAGAGCGTGATGTTTCAATTTCTCTGGCTGTTTGGAAAAAATGGGAGGAAATGACACATCCATCATTTTGAGGTATATTGGATGGCTACTCTGACGATCCTTCAGTTGGCGTCACTTCTCCCCAGAAGGCAGCTCCTTTCCATGATGCTAGAGAGGTGAGGCTGCTAACCAGTAGTTCCCCCTAGGAGTGGTAACATGCAGGAGGATCTCATGGGCAGGGAATCCCCTCCTGGAGACAAGGACGCGAGTCTGCGACACAACCCCTTTATCTCCCACATCCACAGGCTAAGAGCAACACCCAACCCTTCCTTACATATGATAAAGTCTGAGATTATGTGTTGCTGTAATGTGTCAGACAGTCTCACTATGAGTACTGGGACGAAGAAGCCCCAAGAACGCCACAGTCAAGCATGAAGAGTGTTCGATCAGCTCTTCTTAATTGAACTAACATTATAATGGGGCAGTCCGAGCTACTTAAACTAAACAGTAAAGAAGGACAAGGAGAGCTGAATCCGAAAGGAGAAGTCGGCGAACTAGGAGGCTGGAAAAAAAAGTCAGCAAGTTTAAAACAGGGTGTTCGGAGGCTCTGTCAAAGCAGCGGTTTGAAGTGACGAGAACTAATTGAGGGATGCAAGGAAAGCCGACAACTCTGAAGTTGAGAGTCTGTGTGGTGGTGGCGTGAACTGTGGTGGGTGGGCCGTGCTGTCCAAGAACTACACCGAGACCACCAACACTAGCCTACTGCAGAGCCGCATAGGTGATTGCATGGGAGGTAAGAGGAACTGTGGTGGTTGTGTGGCCTGTAACGGGTGGACTGTCCGGTCGGAAACTAGCACCCAGACCGCCAACAGTAACAGGCTGTGAACTCAAGCAGGCCGAAGAAGAGCATGAACTATGTGAAATACCCTACCTCCTTGCATAAAAGAAGAACCTTCCCTCCTATCATTCAGAAAGCGCCTAAAAACCTGGTTAACAAATATGATTGAGGCTCCCAATAGCATTACCGACCTCCTCATTCCTTTGCTCATGCTCGCTTATGTATGCATCACTGACTTGATCCTTGTGTTTGTATTTGTTTATGTGCTAGCGCTGTGATACCTCCAGGTCTGGGCGCTATCAACAAATGTAAGAAATAAATAAATAAAGAGAAAGAACAAACCCATTACCCCCGGTGAAACCGGTAAAGAGTTCCCAGAGAGAAGGTAATGGGAGCAGTAAAAAGTCTGGGAGTGGGCTGGAAAACTTGAGACGGTAAAACAAGAAGACAAGAGAGAAGTAGATCTTTTTGTGAGGCAACTCCCTGGTCCGTTCTGCAAGACTGTGGTGTTGTAGAGTCAAGAAGGACTGGGGGAGCCTCTTCCTTGACCCAGTGGTGACAATGTGATGAGTATTGGTAAAACATTGAAGAGTCAAGGAGAGCTCAGGGAGTATCTGCCTCGTCCCAGTGGGGACAAGTTAAAGGACAGTGCTCTAGTGAAGCGAATACAAGTACATGGAGAGAACGTAAGGAATTGATGAAGAATCTAAGCTTGAAGTAACTCCAGAAAGGCCTGCTAAAAACTGGATGTAGAATAGGAGAAGGGAGGCATTATTATTCATTCGCATCGCCCCACAATCCGGGCTCTTTATTTTTCCAATTTGCGGAGCAGGGCGTCTTTTTACAAATGTATTCCAAATACTTTAACCTATATACAGACACTGCTTACCTTCCAGTGAACTCAGTAAGGGGCTCATTAGAAGTTTGCTGGTATCCTGGCGGTATTACCGCCAGGATACCAGCAAACGCTAATACTGTTACCAGCGCCTGATCTGCCTGATCGATAACAGGTGCCGACAACAGTAAATCAATTCCCCGTTTTTTGGTGAGGTGACTAACCTCTTTAGTATAACCAGTTTGGCTGTTGATCTAAAAGTAAACATGCATTTGTTATTTTTAACCTATAGTACTCCTACGTCCCGTCCCCTTTCCTACATACCGCATGGACGTCCCTCGCTAGGGACAGGGATGGAACCTTTTTCCTCACAAAAGTGCATTTTCCTTTTTAAATATCAGATGCGCTGGTGTGGTGCTACGGGCGCAGGCACGCTCTGCAGACTCCGCCCCTTGGTGCCTCACCTCAGTCCTCTTTTCTGCACTGGTGGGAGCGGAGTGATTCTCATGGTGCTTGTGGTAGATGGTGCTTTGTTTTATATGCTGTTTTAGGAACGCATGGTGACAACGGTAAAGATAGACACAAGTGATCACAGTTCAAAAGTGTTTATTGGGGGGCGCTGTTGCTCTGACGGAAAATGGCCACCTGACTGTGCCGCTCCATACTGAGCAAAATCTTTAATATTCAAAGATCCTCTCCGGTGCTGTTTACTGACCTTTGATACAGCAGAACCGAAGTCTGACACCGTTCAGCCACCACTGCTACATTTATGAGCCCTGCCTAGGAAATGCAACAGAGATAATCGCATTTAACGGATGGTCGACTGAGGCGGGACCCATTGCCCGCGCCACGTCTCCATGAGCACCGAAACTTCTCCGACCTGATTGTCGCTGCTTTTCAGGCCGCATCCAGGGGAGGTGCCTCGCCCGCCCGCTTCCTCGCTCTGTACTGCCAGACTCACCGCCGGCTCCTGCGATCGGCCCGACCGATTCATCCTACGTAGCTGACCGTTGATGTGAAGGCGAGAACAGATAGTGACCGCAATTCTGACCCGCTCACCACGCACGCAGGGCTTCACAGGGCCTTGCATCCTGTTCCCCGCCAACCCTCCTCACCATTAATCCACCTGCCTTCCTGCGCGGACCGCACCAACCAACATCACATGTTCACGATGGGACAGCTGATTAATACGCTTGCATAACCACGGAGATCCCAACGTCTGCTTACACCGGCGCCTAAGACTGAGACTCGCTGGTCACTTCACACAAGGCAGGCTTTCACCGAACCCAGAGCGGCTGCCTGGAGATTGCTGGGAGAGGATACTTCTGCCACCCTCAACCCTGTGTGGTCCCCTCGTGAGACCCATAGAACAACTCACTGATCACTGGCACTCTGATCCATGGGTGGGGGTCCGTACCCTCACCACCTCCACGTCTGGCGTCCTCTGGCCCCTGGGGAGGCCTGCAACCGGGACCTCACAACTCTCCTAAACTGGGGGCGGCCGATCATCCTGCCTGACGCCTGCTCCACTGCCTGTGCATCGGGGCTGTAGCGTGGCCCTTCCACCTCACGCTCCCCCCCACTGATGTACTGAAGATCCTGAGCTTGCGGCGCAAGGATGGGCGAGGCCGCCGAGGCCGACCGACCATCTCTATTCATTAACCAGGTACTGGCTGGTACCCTAGGATACTCCCGATACCCATAAGTTTGAAAATCTGCTTGGCACGCAATCGGGGACTCGGGAACCAGAATACTCCCAAAATAATGACATCAGCACTCCACCTTCTTTAGTCCGGTGGATATCTCATAGGACACGTTGTTATATAGGCATGCTTCCACGTACACAAGCTTACCGACTAGATGGCATATGAGCATATCATTTGCATGAGCTGGAACATCGGGGGCTAGGTAACCCGACCAAAAAGCATAAACTTCAACTATATGTGGAACGCCACAAAGGTTCTTTTTTTTTTTTTACAAGAAACTCCTGCTTTGACCGGGGGTTCGAGGGGTTCGCTGGGTCATGGAATCACCAACGGTATTACACTACCTATTCCACCCAGAACAGGGGGGTCATGATACTAATTCATAAATCTCTCAAATGTATTCATAAGGTGACGCACACATATCCGCCTAGGACGTTATGTACTTTTGTTTGGTTCACTCCTTGATAAGGGAAGTGATTCTACTTCACATCTATGGCCCCAAAGTAGACGATCCTGAATTTCTCTCACACCTCTCCTTGCTATTAGTGGGATTTCCTCTCATTCCTGTACTCTGGGGAGGAGACTGTAATACCATTGTAGATTTTGACCTGGACCGGTCCGGCCACAGGCCTCGCCAGCTTACTAAATCTTCATCATTGAAATGCAATCACAACTAGGTGAACTTGACGCGTGGAGACTGATGTACCCCAATTCCTGCCTCTTTTCGTTCTATTCCGCGGTTCACGACTCGCATTCTCGCATAGACAGATGGCTGGTCTCCAACATCCTCGTAAGAACCATTGCTCAAATGACTATCCTACCTAGAACCTTCTCATACCACTCTCCGGTGACTATGGCATTAAACTGGGGCAAAGGCTTCAGAAGGAATCGCTCGTAGAGAATGAAACTTCATACCTTACTAGATACAGTATTTGAGTCGGGACTCAGGTCCAGTATAGACGTCTTCTTCACACTAAATGCCGGGTCTGTCGAATCTCAGGCCACTCTATGGGAGTCATTCAAAGCCTACATTAGGGGTATTGCACTATCCAAGGAGGCGGGTATCCTTAAAGCGAATCTCTCCTTTCGGGACTTGAGGCCCAATATGCTGCATTTCCAACTACCGCCACACTATGTGAGATAGGCACGGCTCTGGACACCTTCTGGGAGTGGGCCGAACGCGAGCGTAAGTTCCTTGAGCGTCCCGGGTGCCTTTCTGCTAGCTTAATCTCTCAGGAAAAAGGGGCACCCCACATCCCTGCCATTGAAAGGGTATACAGATCCTTAGCACTACTGTTGCAGGATATTAATGACGAGTTTTGCTCCTTTTATAAAACCCTCTATTGTAACACGGACACTGCCAACATTACTGACATAGAGTCCTTCTTGAATAGCCTCCCACTATCGACACTGTCAGTAGGAACCAGAGATTCTCTTGACCTCCCGATTACAGCAGAGGAACTTTGTAAGGCGGTAGACTCTTTTCTCTGGTAAGGCGCCGGGCACAGATGAGCTTACCACCGAATTCTACAAATTCTACAAAACCCTTCTGGTCCCCCATCTGGTCGCTATTTGGGAAGAGTCATGTGAAACCGGCAAACTTCCTCCTTCCCTCAGGGAGGTGACCATCTCAGTCCTGCTTAAACCTGGCAAACCCGCAACACAATGTGGTTCCTACCGGCCGCTGTCACTCATTAACTGCAACGTGAAAATATTTCCCAAAGTTCTTGTTCTCCGGCTGGCCCTGTACATGCTATTTATAGTCCATCCGGACCAATCCGGCTTCATACCGGGTCGCTCTACCTCTCTTAACCTCTGCTGGCTCTTTAACACATTGCCCACATTGACTGAAAAAAAACAGGCTCTAGCAGCCGTCTTGTATATGCAAAAAGCATTTGATTCGGTTTCCTGACTCTACTTGTGGCTAGTCCTAGAGAGATGTAACTTCTGTCCCCGTTTTATTTCCTGGGTTAAACTTCTTCCCCTGTGCTCAAAGTACCTACAGAAGACCGGTGCTCAGCCCTCTTCGAGATATCTAGGGGCACTAGACAGGGCTGTCCCTTGTCACCCTTAATCTTCGCATTAGCAATCAAACCTCTTGCGGTCCGGATCCGTCAACGGCATTCGCAGAGGGGGATCAGGCTCTCGGGGGATCCCAAAATCATTTCTGTCTATGCAGACGATGCGCTACCAATCTGGCCCCTATCATAGCAGAAGTCTTCCGTTTTGGGGTACTTTCTGGCTTGAAGGTCAACTATATCAGATCCATACCGTTTCCATTGACGGGTTCACATCGTCTCAGTCAGAGATCACCTATCTTGGGGTCTCGGTCACACGTCACCGGGCCTCTCTGTATGATCTTAATTTCGGGAACTACATCGGTTCCCTTACCCGGAAGATGGCCAATTGGGCCAAGTTACCGATTTCACTAGCTCGGAGGGTGGCGATTCTCAAGATGTGGTCTTATCACAACTCCTCTACAGATGCCTAAATGTGCCACTCTGGCCAGGTCGTGAATTTTTCAAATCATTGACCTGGATCATTGACCTGGTGCCAGCCTCCTCGGTATTTGGTTTTCCCCCTCGCTCTTCAATCGTATCTTTACAGTTTCAAAGTTCAAATTAGCAGTTGGCTACTTTTCCATCAAGACAGTGGTTTCTTTTCAATTCTCCCCTCGACTCACCGGCTGTGATGAGCCGCTTGCCTTTCTTTATCCTTGGCGTCAAGATTGGCACCACAGAGACTGACCTCCTTCTCCAGCTTGGTTATCAGCAGAGGAGGGTCTTGCGTACCATAGACATCTGCTGCAACACATGGTGGTCTTTGTTCGCGGTCTCATGTTTCAAATAGCAGAGGTTTCACGGGCCAGGCTCGGAAAGGGCAAGGTCACTTCTCTCCTTGTCACCCCCTCGGACTGCACCGTCTTTCTCCTCCTAATGAACTGCTGTACTGAATTGGCTCTCCCATTGTGCGGTCTGCCTTGCTCATCATGTGCTCTTGTGCGCCACCTTTTATCCCTATAGGGAAGGGAAAGGGCCGTCGGGATTGTGATTCTGGTCAATTGCCTGACTTTGCCTGACCCCCGGTAGTGGGACACGTCATGTAAACGGCTTTGGTGTTAGCCCCTTGTCTTTCGTGTTGTGCGGAAGTGTTCATTTGAAAAAAGGGTGGGTGTGCGTTTTGGAATATCCTACGTGGTAGGATGGGGAAAAGGTGTCAGAAGAAGGGGGATCCCGCATCTTGCGCGTAGGTGTCCCACTCCCCAAGGACCCCCCCATCCAGGTGATCCTCCCTCACTAGTCCACCCCCAGGAACTGGATCCAATAGCGATGGCTGTGTCCTGGCCACCTGGATCACAGATCCCCGGGGACCAGCTGGGGAGATACTGTGCAGTTTCTAACAACTAGTGTTGCACCTTTGCTTTTCCCTAACCTTTTTTTTTGTTGTACTCCCCGACCTTTGGTGCCTCGACTCCCATCGGGCATGTCTGGAATGGCGGGATTTAGCAGGTGTCTGTCTTTCGCGTCTTTACCGGCCCGGATCCCCACAAGCTACTGCAGTACCTTCGAAGGCTGTGCCATTTGCTATTCTCTGACACTGCGCGCATTGAAGTATCTTTTGGCCAGGTGGAGGGCGATCTTGTCCAGGTCTCCGCCGAACCACCTGAAGGAGTTTGTTCATTAAATGTCAAGACACGAGCAGGTAAGTACCCTGTTCTCTAAAGCACCCTGCAGGGGGGGATTTCATTCCGGAGTATCCACCGAGCGGGAGGGATTGCGCTAGTCCTGATACCACTCAAGGTACCAAGGATCATAGAGCTACCAGCCCACGGGCAGAGGGGCCTGCATGCCCTAACAGATATGCGACTGAGGGGCTGCAAGGCTCTGGTACTGGGGTCACCCCGAGGGGCTGCATAGCTCTGAGACTGAGTTCAGATCTGAGGGGGCGCCTATACGCACCAGCACTACTGGGCGCAAGCCTAAAGCCGACAAGCCTACCAGGCCCAGACCTGAGGGGCACACAAGTACTGAGCTGTCGTTCGAGTTCTGCAGAGGGCCTATAACGTTAGGTGCTGCACAGGACAAGAGTTTCCTGCTCATTCCTGCTAATACGTCAGGGGGCAAAATGGCGGCATCAGGTGACAAAATGGCCACAAGCCAGGAAGTCGCAGGTATGTTAAACAGTAATTATATAGTGCCTTCTTAGCATTTATATTGGCCTACGCCTAGTCGCGCTACACAGAAAACCACGTTGCAAAGTTCCGATTTTGGGTTAACTTCGCTGCAATTTTAAGATTCATCCGCCATTTTATTTTCTACTTGTGTGTTCTTTGTTCTAAAATGGTAGACTATGTTTTCAACTTGCAACCAAGCCTTCCGACCTTTGAGTTCTGTTAATGTTTAGGTTGTCCGAGAGCCAACTGTTTAGACTAGGCAATGAGACCTTGTGCTTCATATGAACTGTTGTTTAAGTGTTGTCTACGCTCACAAGACTCATCCTTTTATAAACATTGGGTGAATGAAGAACAAACCTCGAGCGTATACATAGGCCTAACAGTATTGTAAAAGAACATTGAACAAGACTTACCGCAGGATCCGAGAACATACATCACCATTGTGTCTTCATGGAAATGCAAACCTATGTAATCCTTTGCATAATATTGTATAATCTGTAGGTGAACTAGGCACGAACTCTAGACCACGAATTATTAACGTGAAGAGAGGCTGGACAATATTACACGAAATTGTATAAAAGTACGAATGTTTAGATGTCCAGTACTCTCTCACCTCTCCCTGTCGGCTGGTACACATCGCGAGATGTTGAGAGCCAGATAGCTATCTGTTTTGCTTTATAAACTGTACAGTAATAAAAGATCTGTGAACCTTTTTAGTCTGTGATTGGTGTATTTCCTTTGTGGTACTCAGCCTCAATATTTCCTTGTTCTTTCAGATGGCGCCCGAATAGGGACCCTCAAGAATGATGCCACCTTGTTGAAGAGTTGACGCGGCTATCGGACCGGGATCGGATGGTGAGAAAGGGGGCCCCTTCTTGGATGAGACGCGACACCTCAACAGTGCTGCACGATCCGATCCCTGGACGGCGAGCTCGCGGTCCGAGACGGCATCTTGACGAGGGTCCATATATATCGAGGCGGGCAGTTTTGCCGAAATCACCAACCACAAGGGTCCTTTGTTGTCCTTTGTAATCCGATTGGACCTCTCTTAGTCCTTTGAATCAGGTGAGTCGTGCCCCGATTCCTAAGTATCCTGATATTTGGTTGTAGTATTTTTTTTTATTTTTTATTTGTTTTATTTGTAACATCTAATTTTTTTTTACAAAACTTTTATTACAACTCATACCCGTTCCGGAGTCTCATTTTATCTTTACAGTTACAATCTTTACTTTTCAGTTTAAGACCTTATCTAGAAAATTTATCACTGAGCAGGTTAACTGTACCGAGCTTCCACTCAGTATCCAGATCCACAGATCTTCCATCGAGTCATTTGCAGGCTTGAATTTACTCAAGTGGATGGATCTCAGCTCATTTAATGCCACGCATTCAATTGTTAAATGTTTTATTGTCTCTATGTGGATTTCACAATGCCGACAAGCTTCGTCGGTAGCTGGCTTTATTTTTCTCAGCACCAACATTTTGTTTGTTTTCAGTAGGTTCAATCTAAGTCTGAGAAATCGATCTCTATGATATCGTGAGGGAAATTGGCATAGATATTTCGGCATATTGTCCACTTTATTCTTTGTCAGACCCAGGTCTAAAGCTGTCGGCATCTTTGCGTACTTATCTAAATTGTCTATCCATAGCCACTCTTTCAATTTAATTCTCGCAATTTGTGGGCGATTCGTCAATGTGTCCATTGAGATATTTGCATTTAACATGATGGCTTTCACTTTATCTGACCATCTCAAGAGCAAGCCTGTATGTTGATGTTTTCCCTCTGATCTTAATATTTTAAAGGCTGGTTCACAATGCATTATCTCCATCTTACGTAGCAATGATAAAGATTTCCAGAGTACTGTTCCATAAAGACTTTCCAGTGCCAATTCGTGGCGTATAATCGTCATTGAGAGATATTTAGGCAGTCTCAGAACTTGTCGCCAGAATAAGCTTTCCAATTTGGACCAGATCTTGTGGTCCAAATTCCAGCCGGCTTCTGCTCCGGAAGTTATTGTAGGAACTACTTTTTGAAGGTAGAACATGCAGAGCGGTATTGCCGAAAACTTTCCATACAAAGTGTGTAGTCTCGCTCCTTGTAGGGCAAGCATTCTGGTCCGATTGAACAGGTCTCGGACCCAGCTCCACTCCCGTATTGAGATGTTCATCAATATTCCAAGATAACGAATTTCTTTGACTTCCTCAATAAATTTGTTGTCAATTCGCCATTTAAAGTTCTTATTTTTAGCGTCACGGTCACTGCCAAACTTCATGATTTTGGTTTTATTCACATTGATTGACAGATCGTTTTCAATCATATAAGTTTCCAGTTTCGACAGCATCCGCTGTAGACCTATCCGAGTTTTATCAACCAGTACTATGTCATCGGCATAGATCACATAGATTATATGATGTCCGTTGATTTTCGGAGGGAAACAATTCACATTTGCTAGGGCCATGGGAATGTCAGCAATATAAAGCTTAAACAGAGTGGCTGCAAGTGGACTCCTTGCTATTAGTGGGATTTCCTCTCATTCCTATACTCTGGGGAGGAGACTGTAATACCATTGTAGATTTTGACCTGGACCGGTCCGGCCACAGGCCTCGCCAGCTTACTAAATCTTCATCATTGAAATGCAATCACAACTAGGTGAAATTGACGCGTGGAGACTGATGTACCCCAATTCCTGCCTCTTTTCGTTCTATTCCGCGGTTCACGACTCGCATTCTCGCATAGACAGATGGCTGGTCTCCAACATCCTCGTAAGAACCATTGCTCAAATGACTATCCTACCTAGAACCTTCTCATACCACTCTCCGGTGACTATGGCATTAAACTGGGGCAAAGGCTTCAGAAGGAATCGCTCGTAGAGAATGAAACTTCATACCTTACTAGATACAGTATTTGAGTCGGGACTCAGGTCCAGTATAGACGTCTTCTTCAAACTAAATGCCGGCTCTGTCGAATCTCAGGCCACTCTATGGGAGTCATTCAAAGCCTACATTAGGGGTATTGCACTATCCAAGGAGGCGGGTATCCTTAAAGCGAATCTCTCCTTTCGGGACTTGAGGCCCAATATGCTGCATTTCCAACTACCGCCACGCTATGTGAGATAGGCACGGCTCTGGACACCTTCTGGGAGTGGGCCGAACGCGAGCGTAAGTTCCTTGAGCGTCCCGTGTGCCTTTCTGCTAGCTTAATCTCTCAGGAAAAAGGGGCACCCCACATCCCTGCCATTGAAAGGGTATACAGATCCTTAGCACTACCGTTGCAGGATATTAATGACGAGTTTTGCTCCTTTTATAAAACCCTCTATTGTAACACGGACACTGCCAACATTACTGACATAGAGTCCTTCTTGAATAGCCTCCCACTATCGACACTGTCAGTAGGAACCAGAGATTCTCTTGACCTCCCGATTACAGCAGAGGAACTTTGTAAGGCGGTAGACTCTTTTCTCTGGTAAGGCGCCGGGCACAGATGAGCTTACCACCGAATTCTACAAATTCTACAAAACCCTTCTGGTCCCCCATCTGGTCGCTATTTGGGAAGAGTCATGTGAAACCGGCAAACTTCCTCCTTCCCTCAGGGAGGTGACCATCTCAGTCCTGCTTAAACCTGGCAAACCCGCAACACAATGTGGTTCCTACCGGCCGCTGTCACTCATTAACTGCAACGTGAAAATATTTCCCAAAGTTCTTGTTCTCCGGCTGGCCCTGTACATGCTATTTATAGTCCATCCGGACCAATCCGGCTTCATACCGGGTCGCTCTACCTCTCTTAACCTCTGCTGGCTCTTTAACACATTGCCCACATTGACTGAAAAAAAACAGGCTCTAGCAGCCGTCTTGTATATGCAAAAAGCATTTGATTCGGTTTCCTGACTCTACTTGTGGCTAGTCCTAGAGAGATGTAACTTCTGTCCCCGTTTTATTTCCTGGGTTAAACTTCTTCCCCTGTGCTCAAAGTACCTACAGAAGACCGGTGCTCAGCCCTCTTCGAGATATCTAGGGGCACTAGACAGGGCTGTCCCTTGTCACCCTTAATCTTCGCATTAGCAATCAAACCTCTTGCGGTCCGGATCCGTCAACGGCATTCGCAGAGGGGGATCAGGCTCTCGGGGGATCCCAAAATCATTTCTGTCTATGCAGACGATGCGCTACCAATCTGGCCCCTATCATAGCAGAAGTCTTCCGTTTTGGGGTACTTTCTGGCTTGAAGGTCAACTATATCAGATCCATACCGTTTCCATTGACGGGTTCACCTCGTCTCAGTCAGAGATCACCTATCTTGGGGTCTCGGTCACACGTCACCGGGCCTCTCTGTATGATCTTAATTTCGGGAACTACATCGGTTCCCTTACCCGGAAGATGGCCAATTGGGCCAAGTTACCGATTTCACTAGCTCGGAGGGTGGCGATTCTCAAGATGTGGTCTTATCACAACTCCTCTACAGATGCCTAAATGTGCCACTCTGGCCAGGTCGTGAATTTTTCAAATCATTGACCTGGATCATTGACCTGGTGCCAGCCTCCTCGGTATTTGGTTTTCCCCCTCGCTCTTCAATCGTATCTTTACAGTTTCAAAGTTCAAATTAGCAGTTGGCTACTTTTCCATCAAGACAGTGGTTTCTTTTCAATTCTCCCCTCGACTCACCGGCTGTGATGAGCCGCTTGCCTTTCTTTATCCTTGGCGTCAAGATTGGCACCACAGAGACTGACCTCCTTCTCCAGCTTGGTTATCAGCAGAGGAGGGTCTTGCGTACCATAGACATCTGCTGCAACACATGGTGGTCTTTGTTCGCGGTCTCATGTTTCAAATAGCAGAGGTTTCACGGGCCAGGCTCGGAAAGGGCAAGGTCACTTCTCTCCTTGTCACCCCCTCGGACTGCACCGTCTTTCTCCTCCTAATGAACTGCTGTACTGAATTGGCTCTCCCATTGTGCGGTCTGCCTTGCTCATCATGTGCTCTTGTGCGCCACCTTTTATCCCTATAGGGAAGGGAAAGGGCCGTCGGGATTGTGATTCTGGTCAATTGCCTGACTTTGCCTGACCCCCGGTATTGGGACACGTCATGTAAACGGCTTTGGTGTTAGCCCCTTGTCTTTCGTGTTGTGCGGAAGTGTTCATTTGAAAAAAGGGTGGGTGTGCGTTTTGGAATATCCTACGTGGTAGGATGGGGAAAAGGTGTCAGAAGAAGGGGGATCCCGCATCTTGCGCGTAGGTGTCCCACTCCCCAAGGACCCCCCCCATCCAGGTGATCCTCCCTCACTAGTCCACCCCCAGGAACTGGATCCAATAGCGATGGCTGTGTCCTGGCCACCTGGATCACAGATCCCCGGGGACCAGCTGGGGAGATACTGTGCAGTTTCTAACAACTAGTGTTGCACCTTTGCTTTTCCCTAACCTTTTTTTTTGTTGTACTCCCCGACCTTTGGTGCCTCGACTCCCATCGGGCATGTCTGGAATGGCGGGATTTAGCAGGTGTCTGTCTTTCGCGTCTTTACCGGCCCGGATCCCCACAAGCTACTGCAGTACCTTCGAAGGCTGTGCCATTTGCTATTCTCTGACACTGCGCGCATTGAAGTATCTTTTGGCCAGGTGGAGGGCGATCTTGTCCAGGTCTCCGCCGAACCACCTGAAGGAGTTTGTTCATTAAATGTCAAGACACGAGCAGGTAAGTACCCTGTTCTCTAAAGCACCCTGCAGGGGGGGATTTCATTCCGGAGTATCCACCGAGCGGGAGGGATTGCGCTAGTCCTGATACCACTCAAGGTACCAAGGATCATAGAGCTACCAGCCCACGGGCAGAGGGGCCTGCATGCCCTAACAGATATGCGACTGAGGGGCTGCAAGGCTCTGGTACTGGGGTCACCCCGAGGGGCTGCATAGCTCTGAGACTGAGTTCAGATCTGAGGGGGCGCCTATACGCACCAGCACTACTGGGCGCAAGCCTAAAGCCGACAAGCCTACCAGGCCCAGACCTGAGGGGCACACAAGTACTGAGCTGTCGTTCGAGTTCTGCAGAGGGCCTATAACGTTAGGTGCTGCACAGGACAAGAGTTTCCTGCTCATTCCTGCTAATACGTCAGGGGGCAAAATGGCGGCATCAGGTGACAAAATGGCCACAAGCCAGGAAGTCGCAGGTATGTTAAACAGTAATTATATAGTGCCTTCTTAGCATTTATATTGGCCTACGCCTAGTCGCGCTACACAGAAAACCACGTTGCAAAGTTCCGATTTTGGGTTAACTTCGCTGCAATTTTAAGATTCATCCGCCATTTTATTTTCTACTTGTGTGTTCTTTGTTCTAAAATGGTAGACTATGTTTTCAACTTGCAACCAAGCCTTCCGACCTTTGAGTTCTGTTAATGTTTAGGTTGTCCGAGAGCCAACTGTTTAGACTAGGCAATGAGACCTTGTGCTTCATATGAACTGTTGTTTAAGTGTTGTCTACGCTCACAAGACTCATCCTTTTATAAACATTGGGTGAATGAAGAACAAACCTCGAGCGTATACATAGGCCTAACAGTATTGTAAAAGAACATTGAACAAGACTTACCGCAGGATCCGAGAACATACATCACCATTGTGTCTTCATGGAAATGCAAACCTATGTAATCCTTTGCATAATATTGTATAATCTGTAGGTGAACTAGGCACGAACTCTAGACCACAAATTATTAACGTGAAGAGAGGCTGGACAATATTACACGAAATTGTATAAAAGTACGAATGTTTAGATGTCCAGTACTCTCTCACCTCTCCCTGTCGGCTGGTACACATCGCGAGATGTTGAGAGCCAGATAGCTATCTGTTTTGCTTTATAAACTGTACAGTAATAAAAGATCTGTGAACCTTTTTAGTCCGTGATTGATGTATTTCCTTTGTGGTACTCAGCCTCAATATTTCCTTGTTCTTTCAGATGGCGCCCGAATAGGGACCCTCAAGAATGATGCCACCTTGTTGAAGAGTTGACGCGGCTATCGGACCGGGATCGGATGGTGAGAAAGGGGGCCCCTTCTTGGATGAGACGCGACACCTCAACAGTGCTGCACGATCCGATCCCTGGACGGCGAGCTCGCGGTCCGAGACGGCATCTTGACGAGGGTCCATATATATCGAGGCGGGCAGTTTTGCCGAAATCACCAACCACAAGGGTCCTTTGTTGTCCTTTGTAATCCGATTGGACCTCTCTTAGTCCTTTGAATCAGGTGAGTCGTGCCCCGATTCCTAAGTATCCTGATATTTGGTTGTAGTATTTTTTTTTATTTTTTATTTGTTTTATTTGTAACATCTAATTTTTTTTTACAAAACTTTTATTACAACTCATACCCGTTCCGGAGTCTCATTTTATCTTTACAGTTACAATCTTTACTTTTCAGTTTAAGACCTTATCTAGAAAATTTATCACTGAGCAGGTTAACTGTACCGAGCTTCCACTCAGTATCCAGATCCACAGATCTTCCATCGAGTCATTTGCAGGCTTGAATTTACTCAAGTGGATGGATCTCAGCTCATTTAATGCCACGCATTCAATTGTTAAATGTTTTATTGTCTCTATGTGGATTTCACAATGCCGACAAGCTTCGTCGGTAGCTGGCTTTATTTTTCTCAGCACCAACATTTTGTTTGTTTTCAGTAGGTTCAATCTAAGTCTGAGAAATCGATCTCTATGATATCGTGAGGGAAATTGGCATAGATATTTCGGCATATTGTCCACTTTATTCTTTGTCAGACCCAGGTCTAAAGCTGTCGGCATCTTTGCGTACTTATCTAAATTGTCTATCCATAGCCACTCTTTCAATTTAATTCTCGCAATTTGTGGGCGATTCGTCAATGTGTCCATTGAGATATTTGCATTTAACATGATGGCTTTCACTTTATCTGACCATCTCAAGAGCAAGCCTGTATGTTGATGTTTTCCCTCTGATCTTAATATTTTAAAGGCTGGTTCACAATGCATTATCTCCATCTTACGTAGCAATGATAAAGATTTCCAGAGTACTGTTCCATAAAGACTTTCCAGTGGCAATTCGTGGCGTATAATCGTCATTGAGAGATATTTAGGCAGTCTCAGAACTTGTCGCCAGAATAAGCTTTCCAATTTGGACCAGATCTTGTGGTCCAAATTCCAGCCGGCTTCTGCTCCGGAAGTTATTGTAGGAACTACTTTTTGAAGGTAGAACATGCAGAGCGGTATTGCCGAAAACTTTCCATACAAAGTGTGTAGTCTCGCTCCTTGTAGGGCAAGCATTCTGGTCCGATTGAACAGGTCTCGGACCCAGCTCCACTCCCGTATTGAGATGTTCATCAATATTCCAAGATAACGAATTTCTTTGACTTCCTCAATAAATTTGTTGTCAATTCGCCATTTAAAGTTCTTATTTTTAGCGTCACGGTCACTGCCAAACTTCATGATTTTGGTTTTATTCACATTGATTGACAGATCGTTTTCAATCATATAAGTTTCCAGTTTCGACAGCATCCGCTGTAGACCTATCCGAGTTTTATCAACCAGTACTATGTCATCGGCATAGATCACATAGATTATATGATGTCCGTTGATTTTCGGAGGGAAACAATTCACATTTGCTAGGGCCATGGGAATGTCAGCAATATAAAGCTTAAACAGAGTGGCTGCAAGTGGACAACCCTGTTTCACCCCTCTGGTAGTAATGATTGATTTAGACAGGTATCCACTTGCATTTCATCTTACTTTGATTGATGTGTTGGAATGCAATGCCTTAATTGGTTGACAACCAAGAGTTTGGACAGTTTCTTTTTTCCAACTTCTCCCATAATTTCTTTCGACTTATAGAATCGAAAGCCTGCTGTAAATCGATAAAGGCCATGAATAACTGGGCCTTATTATTCAGTGCTTCGAGATTCAATAGGTTCACCAAGGTTAAGTTGTTCTCTATGCTCACGCCCTTTGTAAATCCTGTTCGTCTAATATCCAGTAGCTCTATTTCCTTTGCCCATGAAGTTAACTTTTTTTGCAAAAATGTCGCCAACACTTTGCCGATAGTATCTAGGAGGGCAATCGGGCGATAGTTGGCAGGATCGTCCCGACTGCCCTTCTTATATACTGGTACTATTATTGCTTCAGTCCATGATCTCGGCATCTGCTTTCTGTCTGCTATCGCCACAAATAGCGTTCTGATGAAAGTTGACCACGCATATCTATGTTCTTTTAACTGTGTATTACAGATCCCATCCGGTCCAGCAGCTCTCGATGTCTTTAGTTTGGCTATAGCCATAAGAATATCTTCTTTGGACTCAATTATGTTCCAGGCTGTATCAGTGGTGCCACTTTCAGCGCGATGTGTCATCTCCATTCCTGTAAAGACCTTTTGATAGTGCGTCACCCAGTCATTTTCCGTAACTCCATTTATCATTAGGGCGTCCCGGTTTACTGTTCCTTTATTCAGGATTCCCCAAATTTCCCTTGAGTTGTTTTAATCAGTGCCAACATTTCTTCACCACGCTCTTGGTCTCTGAAATAGGAAAAGGATTTCAACCAATTCCGATATTGTTGTTTTCTCTGTTTTAAAACGCTCATAGCATTCGTTCCATACTCTTTTTTTTAGTTTAATTAGGTCTTTCCTTAGCTGCTTTTTTTGGTTTTTCACGATGAAACTCCATTTATGCTTTTGCTCATTATGACTTTGACAATTTCTCTTTGAAAAACCTAGATTCAAGCTAGGGAGCAACGGTATATAGTCAAATGACTCAACATTGTCATGGTATGTTTCCTGGATTTCATTTGACATTTTAATGATTTGACGGTCATTTATACGTAGACGTTTTCTCCCATGATTTACTTCTAGTGCTTGACTATTATTTCCAGATTGCTTTTTGCACATTAGCGGGCAGGACATTACTAATAAATAGTGGTCACTCTTTGTGGTTGATGTAATTTGTAAATTATTGATTGTTACAAAGACATTTCTCGATGTCCAGAAATAATCTATGGTTTTTTTATAGCCCATGTTTTCCCAGGTGAAATTTGGTGGTATGTCGCCTTTCACATGGCCGTTTACCATCATACAATCACGGGCTTCCAGATTATCACCCCATTGCGATCTTCTTGTATTACCTTGGCATCCGACAATCGATTGTCTTCTACAAGCTTCTTGTGTTCATCAAACCATGAGATGTTCAAATCTCCACACAAGATAATTGCAATGTCCAAGCAAGTCCCCTGATAATTATCAATTATTTTCGTTACAGCAGCTATGAATGCATCAGCAGAGATTTTTAGTGGATTCCAGTACAGGTTCAACAATAAAAGATGTTTTTTTATTATTGTGAGCGTTCGTGGTCTGAAGTAATGTTCCTTGGACATAACTGTTGGGATTGATTTTTTCAATTACTTCCCAGTTTGTGCCTGATTTTATCATGGTGAGTAGTCCCGAAAATGGATGTCCCTTGTTGTTTTTTACAGCTGGATTTAGCAGCATCTCGTAGCCATCTTTGACCGGTGGCTCACGTATCCAGGTTTCCTGGAGCCAAATTGCAAAATTGTCAGTTAGCTCGACCGGAAAGTCATTGTATAAATGACTGAAGCCCCTCGTATTCCACGAAATCACAGTCACAGGCGCATCATTTTCATCTTTCGTGAGCTAATGCTTAGTTGACTTGACACCAGCGCTCCAGTTCTTTGAGTTTAAAAGTGGTGCGGTATTAAACTGTCTCCGTAGGTCTTCACGTCGCTGTTCCAAGGATACTTTCACACTTTTGGAATCCGGTGTCTCAATTGTGCCTTGTGTACTTGTTGGATCATAAGAGGAGATCTCAAACCCCAAGCAAAGAAGATCTTGCTTTGCAGTTAATAACATATTACATACCGCTTGGGAATTAATGTGCAGTAATACAACATCCACTCGATCTTCCGATAAGTATTCAACAATGCGGATGTCATCGGACGTTATAGTCCGCAGCACTGGTACTGCATGAAGTAGGCTCATGGTGTTTGCACGATTCAAATTGACATCAAGTTCATTTCTAAATATGTTTTCAATCATAATTTTATGAGACAAAGCCTTAAAGGCACTACGAGGGGCTTCATGTGATTTCGAAGGAGAATGGCGACTCTGCGCTGTTGTGTGTTTTGAATTCAATAAAAATCGACAGTTATTTGATGGCTTCGAACTAGAGTCTGTGTGTCTTTTTTTCCATTCGAATTGAGTTTTGTTGGAAGCTCTTTCTTTCGCCCATGACTCCCCTTTTTTATTTTTATGGCAACTTGTCTTAATTAAATGATGTTTCTCTTGTTGTATCTGGCTTAAAGAGTCAGAGCTACTTGTGGACGTATTCCCACAGTCCACCACAGATCCTCCGGAACAATCTTCAGCTTCGCCATCAGAATATGTGGACATGTTACATAACTCTTCCATTAGAACCGCAGAGGCAGATGAACTCACATCGGATTCAATTCTCATCATCTTTTTGGATTTGCAATCACTTTATTTGCAGGTGCTGCATTTTTCTCTTCGTGTCCATCTTTGTTATTTGTGTCCGGTTTGCCAAGTATTTTATTTTCATTTAGCTTGGGTTTTACAGGTGTAGTCAGGTTTCTTATAAATTGCTTTATATTACTTCTATGCTTTGTAGAAGTCTGTATGTTCTTTTTTTTTTCTAGCTTTTTCTTGGCGTTGCCATTTTTCTGTGAAATTAATTTTCCTCTACTTGCCGTGATCTCAAGATTTTTAGCCGGACGACTGAATGTGCCATATAATGCCTTTGCAGAAGAACCCGAAGGAATCTCCAGACGCACCTCCGGTGTCGCATTTGCCTCACAGGCCTGGTTGCTGGATTCAACCATCACGTCTTTGGTACCTATTGCAGATAGTTGTTTTAAACTGGCCATGATCTTATTTGCTTCGTTATTAGTTCCGTTTGTCGTTGACGTAGATGTTATTATTCCACTTTTTCCTGTTAAGTCATTAAGAACGTGTAAATTAGGCCCATTGGCTGCTGTATTTTCGTCATTTGAGTTTCTTGCTACTGCTGTGTCCACTTCTATTTTGCATTGAATCCCTACGTCTTTGCCGCCGTGGGTGGTGTTTGCAATAGAAGCTTGTTTCTCCAGTGGTGGGGTTTGCGTTTGTTTTGTTTGCCAAATATTCCATCTAGAAGCAGTTTGATTCCTTTATGTTCTGACAACAACTGCTCAAAGTGTCTGCTCGTATGTTCGGCAGATTGAATATTTTCAGCTTCTTGTCTTAATTGAAAAGTCACAAATTGCGTTTCAATTTTGTTGATTTTGTCATCCAGTTGCCTCATTATAGCTCCATTGTTTTGTGAAGATTCATTTAAGCTTTCATACAGCTTTATAAATGGTATCTTATAAATGTTATCAAGGCTAGTGGAGTGGCAGCCAAAACATTATTGTGAATCTGTATGGCAGCAGCAACTGACAAGTTCGATTTTAAGCCAGGGTCTTTACTTTGCGGGCTGCTCCTATTCTCCTTACTTGGTGAACTCTGGTCGCTCCTGTTATTCGCTGGGATGGTTTTCGGCCGTTGCTGCATATGCTTATCTGAAACTTGATCTCTCTGGCTTTTCAATTTGGAGCTGGGTTCTTTCCTTTACTTTTAGAGCATACCGTTGTTACATTCGCCAGGTTTAAGCCCAGACTAGCAGTGACGTTCTCCAGCTCGATAGATTTTTGGTTCGAGCCTGTCGCTTTGCCACTGGTAGTGCGCTCATGTTCGTCTTCTTTATTTTGTCCCATGGCTGGTTCCATAATAGCGATGACACTTGGGGTTCCTAAAGAAAAGCTTGCTGTTAATCTCTCCTTCATTTCCTCAAAATCGGCTAGGAGTCTCTTGGTCAGACGTGCTTCTCTCGCTGCCAAGTCGATCTCCTTCAAGGGTAAATCATTGCGGGAACCCTGTTGTATTCCATTGATTAAGTTCCCTATTACAACTCGTGATGAATTGTCACCACTGTTTAATCCGGTTGAGGCATTATTTTCACTGCTTATTTTCACTGCTATTGCTATTGCATGCACATGTTGACTTCATGCTTTGGTTGATGTTCTTAGAACCGGTTGCAATTTTCTGTATTGGGGTGCTTTCCTTACGTAAATTCACATGCTGTTTAGCAGACACTGGAAAAGTAAATTTCAGCAAGCTTTGATCTAATACTATATTCGGCACCTCAAGCGCAAGCAATTCATTATCGGTCACATCAAAAGGAGATTGGAATGCTTCAGCATTTATCTCGATCACTTCTGCAGCATCGTGCTCGTAGTCGTTTGCCCCATTGTTCAGCCTAGCACTTGGTAAAATGCTGCCCCATGCATTAATAACATTTGTATTGTGCAGGTTTGTGGGATCCATGCGATGTTCAACAACAACATTGTTCTTGCTAACCATTCCATTTTGCAGGGCTACAGTACGCGCGCTGACTGCCTGTGCAATTTTGTTGATCGTTAAGTCACGCAGATATAGTTGTTGCGGTATGGAAAGTACTTTGTCGTCAAAGTTCTCCATAGGTTTTACCTCGGTGTCTGCCACCGAAACCTAAGCAGGCGCCGGGGCGGTTAGCAAGTTATCCAAGGTCGTCTCGAACACTGCAGACACCGGCTCGAGCTCTGCTTGAGTCCAAGCTTCTATGGAGCTCGGCGCTGCTTTTGTTCGACTCTGAGAAACCCCCTCTCGCACATCCAAAACATCCAAAACTGTGTCCATAGTGCATTGGACCTTACGAGGAGCGGGAATAACAGCGGGTGCCAGTCCACTCCTGCTTCTTTCTTCGCCCCCTTCAGTTGTATCGTCAGGAAGACGTGGCCTTAGTACGCTCTCATTTTCATTTCCAATTTCAAAATCACTCCCCGCAACACTATTTAAATGCAAATCCATATCTGCAGTGGTACCGGGGAGGAGCGCTATTGAATTCTGGGCTTGTTTTAGCTTAAGCCGTGTCAATGGCCCATTGTCACCCATGAGTGCCTCTTACCTCTTGATTTCAGACAGGCGCCGCTACCCGCTGCGGACTGCTGCAGACTGGACTCTGCGCACGGACTCCGCGTGCGCGCTCCGCGCTTTGCTGGTCTTTTTAAAGCCGGTTGTGCTTTTTTTCCTTAAAGGCACATAGGTTACCCAAAAACACTGAAAACACAGTTCGTGCACCGTAGCTGCAGCTCCTCTCTTCTTCTCACACTGCTGCAGACTGGACTCTGCCCACGGACTCCACGCGCGCTCCGCGCTTTGCTGGTCTTTTTAAAGCCGGTTGTGCTTTTTTTCCTTAAAGGCACATAGGATACCCAAAAACACTGAAAACACAGTTTGTGCACCGTAGCTGCAGCTCCTCTCTCCTTTCTCACACTGCTGCAGACTGGACTCTGGGCACGGACTCCGCCGTAGTATTGTTCTTGCAAGCGCAATCAGTGCCAGGCAACACCAGTAATCTGATATGCCTGGGAAATTGTCTGCCTGTTTCAGGGTGTTATTCTGCAGAGACAGACAATGTTTGGAATTTGGCCGTCCGGCACCACAGGAGGGGTCGCCGGCATGTACTATGTACTGTAAGTACGGCATTGGTAGTATAGTATTCAATGATATTTGGCACAGACAAACTATACATGCTTCTGAACTTCAGTGGCCAATCAATGGTAGTTTTGAGATTTCTCGAATAGAGTACTTAGAATCCATATTGTTAAAGAAAAAAGCTAGACCTGCAGCATTTGATGTAATACAAAATTGGAAAAAGGAAGCTATGCAGCAATTTAAGAGTAAAGAGAAGCAAGCACGTCGACATATGTCAAACTCCGAAAAGGCATTATTGTATGATCAACAAAAACAGTCAGAGTCTGTTAGAAACATGGATCGAGCTTTTCAACTTGGTATACAGAAAATATATCCATCTAAAGATTTTCATGCATCAGATGAGCTAATTGATAAACTTTTAAATGAATGTGGGCCTGGTGCCACTGCACCACCTCCGTATGTACCTATTCCTGCTGTCTTACCTCTTCCTGCTGTCATTCGGTTTCTGTACTTCCTGTTGCTCCTCCGCCGCCAGTTATTGCTCTGCTTCCTGTTGTTGTTCCTCCACCTGTACCTTCACCTTTAACGACTGTTACGGTTCCAATAGATCCGTCTTTGGTGCCAGTGGTAGTTACTCAACTACCTGTTGTACAGGATTTGTCTACTCTTTCTTTCCCAAGCGGTTCTGCTCCGCTTGTAGCTGATAAAGGAGCGAGTGTTGAATCAAAAATTGTAACTCAGAACACAGTTTCCAAAGAGAGAAGGAGAGATTTGAATGCATGGGCTAGACAATGTATAGAGAAAGGTGAACAATCTGCTGTCTTAGCTACGCTCTCTAATTTAGAAGGTATTCCGAATGTCTTTATTGAAGGTTCGGGATACATTTGGCTGTAATGTGGAATAGATAGACAGACACAGATGTCTCACAAGGGTTGAGGGATTTCAATGTTTTGGCTTATTCAAGGGATACTGCAGAGAAAGTATATGAGCATGTCAAGAGGGGTTTTTGAGTTCAGAAGGGAGTTAGAACGGTTGCAGAATGATGAAGCAGATGGTGATAGTTTGGATGCTTTCTACGTTACAGAAACGGTTCCTTCCTCCTGTAAGTCGACGAGTAAAGAAACGCAAATTTGTACAAGGGATGCACTTGGGTGGATTTCAGATATGTCGATATCTCCCGTAGAAGTATATGATACGTATTGTCAGTATACTCAAGAAATGAGAGGAAAGTGATACAGGTAATGGTAGAATACCTGCAGGATGAATGTATAAAGAAAAAGATTTGTTGTCCCGCAGAATTATTGAATATCTATAAGAGAGCTTTTGCGTTTGACACTAATTTCACCACTTTAGTGCTCGATTTGGCTCTGTTGCTTAGTAAACGTTCGGAGTTGCCTACTTCTCAGTTGCCTATGAGAGAGGTTCCTCCGACATTTGTTCCCAAAGTTGAAATTCAGGCTAATGTTGCAACGGGTGCAGCAGCCTATGACATTGCAGCTTACTACGTATATCAGTTTGTTCACGTCCCATTCTCAAGACAGGAAGTGAATACTATTAGACAGTCGATTCCAGGCATTAGGAAAAATCCAACAGGGTTTTACAAAGAAATAGAATCTGTCTTGCACTCGTCAGTTTTTACTCTGATATAGACTTGTTTCCTGTGCTCCTACCTGCTGATTTATGGAAACAGATTAGGACAGTAGATGATGCAGCAGGGTTTGGTGACACATGGGTTAACTTGGTTAGGTTAGATGGAGAAAGGACAGCTGGTGAAAGACCACCACAGGTGATTCTGACTTTGCCAGATAGAATAGTAGCAAAATTGAAGACTTTAATTCCCGAAGGATTGTTTGGGGCAAACTCAGTGCTTGTACCCAAGGAAAATCTGAAGGTGCTACCGAATTCTTTAATCGGTTCGAACAAGTATTCTCAGATTTTAGCGGACAGGATTTAAGTACTGAGTCAGGAAAAAGATTATTTGTGGATACGTTTGTGCGTGGATTGTTGCCTGATATCCAGTCACAAATTATGACTTCCGAAAGTGCTTGGCAAGCTAAATCACAGTCCGAAGTATTGCATATGGCTCAGTATTATGAGAATAGAGTCAATAATGAGAAAGAAAGGATTGAAAAGAAAAGGGGGGATTTGAAAACTACGGTATTATTGCAACAGATAGTTAGAGGGCCTAGAGGTGGTAGTACACAGTTTCAAGGTCAGTTTGTTCCACAAAGTAATGTGCCTTTGGGTGCTGTACACGCGGACCAATGTGCTTATTGCAGACAAGAGGGTCATTGGCGAGCACAATGTCCGATCCTCCAGCAAAGGTTGAATAACACATATGGTGTCATGGCTAGACGATCCAGAGGCCGCCCTGGGGTAGGGGGGTCCTGGTAGAAGCCAGTTCGCTCAAAATGTTCAGTCTTTCTCGCAAGATAATCAGCAACCTAGTGTAGATAGCAGAAATATCTTTGATAATCCTTCCACCGCCTATCTTTCTGAAGATCTTGTCTTTGACGATATATTGTTTTGTTAGGACAGCCCGGAGCAAGGTCTGGAACCAACGGATATTCCCGTTAATCAGAAAAGTCCCTACATTGAGATGATGGTGGGGAATAGGAATCATCTATTTTAGATAGACACAGGAGCACAGAAGTGTTCCATTGATCATTCACAGGTTCCAGACATTCCACTGTCAGGACAGAATAATGTTTCTGGTACACCAGTGGTTAGTCCTGCTTCTTTGCCGGTACCGATTTCCCTGGGTCCATTTACGCTTCACTGTCCGTTTCTTTTGACAACGAACTGTGGAGAGAATTTGTTGTGGTTCAATCTGTTGCAGGAACTAAATGCAGTAATTCATTGTTCTTCGGATGGAGTGCGTTTGACGATTTCACAACAACCATGTTTTGCCTCACAGTTTTTGACTAGACCTTTGCCGCCAGAATTTAGTGCTGTTCCGGTGTGTTTATGGGCGATTGATGACAATGATGTTGGTATTTTGCAAACTGAGCCTGTTAAAATCGTTTTGAAACGAGGAGTTAAGTTGCCACAAATTCCACAATATAAGATTTCAGTTGATGGTGAGCAAGCTATGAGGTGTATAGTTTCTGATTTTGTACATTGTGGTGTAATTGAAGAAATTGCAGGAAGTTTGTGCAATAGCCCGATTTTACCAGTGTATTAGAAAGGGGATAATGCAATGTCTTTCCGTTTTATTATTGATTTACGCGCTATCAATAAGATTGTTTCTCCACAATTTCCAATTGTGCCTGATGTAACGACGATACTAACAAAGATTCCAGCTTCTGCTACTCATTTCAGTGTTGTGGATCTTAAGAATGCCCTCTTTAGCATTCCTATAGACGTGGATGATAGATATTTGTTTGCGTTCACACTAGGGGGACGCTCATTTACATTCACCCGTGCGCCACAAGGGTACACAGAGAGTCAGAGCATTTATAGTAGGGCTTTGAAAGAGCAGCTTCATACACTTGAGTTGCCTTCTACTTGTACATTGCTACAATATGTTGATGACCTTCTCTTAGCTGCAGACTCAGAAAGTGCTTGCAAGGAAGGCACTGTGTTATTGCTTATTCATCTAGCAAAACATGGACATAAAGCTTCATTGAAAAAGTTTCAGTATTGTCGACAGGAGGTCGCCTATTTAGGCTATCTCCTGTCAAAGGAGGGAAGAAGATTGACACCTGAACGAATTAAAATATTTTCTAGCATGTCTGTACCAAATACACAGAAGGAAGTCAGAACCTTGATAGGAATGGCTTCATACTGGAGACAGTGGATCCCAAACATTTCACTAGTGATCAAACCAATGTTGGCATTGACATAGAAGGGCATTTCTTTGCCATTACCGTGGAACTTGGAACAACAGAAAGCTTTTGATCTGCTCAAGACTGCAATGTGTTCAGCACCAGTTTTGGGCACACCAAATTATGATAAGGCCTTCGAGTTGTATGTGCATGAACGTGATGGATGCGCTTTGGCTGTGTTAACGCAGGAACATGGGGGGGAATAATAGACTGTGCGTTTATTTTTCTTCCACCCTTGATCCTGTTGCATGCGCTTTGCCGAGATGTTTGAGAGCTGTCGCTGCTGCTGCGTCTGTAAAGCAGAGCGAGGATATGGTCCTAGGCCATACTTTAACCTTGATGGTACCTCACTCTGTAGACATTCTATTAAATATAACGCAAACACAACACCTTACTTCCGCACGATTAACAAGATGTGAACTGATCTTGTCTGCACTGCATATTAAAATTAAAAGGTGCTGCACACTGAGTCCGGCTGAACTGTTACCTCTTCTGCAAGATATTGCTTGCAATGACGAAATGTCACATGACTGCCTTTATACCACAGAACAAGAAACTAAAGGCAGGATTGATTTGAAAGATACACCTCTGAATGATCCACAAGTGTAGCTGTTTTGCGATGGTTCTTGCTTCAAACTTCCAGATGGTACATCCACTGCTGCTTATGCCATCACTACACTAAGCACAATTGTGGAAACCAAGAGAATTTTGCATAACTCTGCGCAGGCTGCAGAGATTATTGCACTGACTCAAGCTTGTGAACTTTCCAAAGGGCCTAGAGTGAATATATTTACTGACAGCCAGTATGCCTTTGGGGTGGTTCACAACTTCGGTAGATTATGGGCAGAACGAGGTTTCTTGACCTCACACGGAATAAAAATCCAACATGGCACCTTGATAGTGGAGCTACTCTCAGCGCTTGCGCTTCCCACTCAACTAGCAATTATGAAGTGCACGGCACATCAGAAAGTAGTAAATGATGTAGGGAAAGGGAACACTTTTGCTGACAGGATAGCTAAACAGACTGCTACTGATTTATACTCAGAAACGTATTTTACAAAGGAAGCCGCAAACACTTGTACTGTAGATGAAGGGATTGAATCGATAAAGAATATTCAAGCTGATGCCACTCTAGAAGAACTTAAGCATTGGGCTGAGGGTTTGGCAAAGTTGGATGTGAAAGGGTGTTGGGTAGATAATTCAAAAGGTAGATGGATGTTACCCGATGCATATGTCACTGCCATGATCGCAATGGCCCATGGTCCCACTCATATATGTGCTAGGAAAATCTGCAAAATGTTAGAATCTGTCAGGGTAAATCTTAACATCTCAAAAACTGCTGAGTGTTTTGTCCAGAATTGTATGGTTTGCTTACAGCATAATGCGGGGAAGGGTACGACGACACCGAGGGGTACTTTTGGTCCCCCCTCTGTGCCTTTTGAAGTGATTCATTTCGACTTCATCGAGATGGAGCGCTGTAATAACTACAAGTATGTTTTGGTAGTCATTTGTGCCTTTAGCAAGTGGGTTGAAGCCTTTCCCTGTGAAAGATGCCACAGCAATGACAATGGTGAAAATCATGCTCAAGGAATATTTTCCTAGGTTTGGTTTGCCGAGGGTCATCTGGTCGGATAATGGTCCACATTTTATCGCTGCTGTTATTCTGCAAGTATGCGTGGGATTACAGATCGATAAACGGTTCCATTCGGCTAGACACGCTCAAAGTGCTGGACTCGTAGAATGCCATAATGGTATCCTGAAGAATAGAATTGTTAAGGTTTGTGCTAGCAGCAATTCGAAATGGCCGGACGCTTTACCTATAGCACTACTGTCCATGCGGACAACCCCACAGACTAGAACTGGGCTCTCCCCATATGAGATTATCATGGGGAGGCCAGCTAACATTTGGAGACTGCCTAAGCCCAAGCAATTAAAGGATGTGGAACATTTTCTTCTCTCTGAATACTGTGACCTGTTAACTCAAAACTTGTATTTGATTTATCAACAGGTGCGAGAAGCCCTCACAGTTAAATAAGACCCGGCGACTGGGTGCTCACGAAGTCATTTGAGAGAACATCCAGCCTCGCACCGCATTGGAGAGGACCGTTTCAGGTCCTATTGGCCACACAGACTGCCGTACGAGTAGCTGGGAAACAACACTGGATACACGCTAAGCACGTCAAGAGGATACCTTTCCCTTTGCCACACGACTGAGAAGAAAAGAAAAAAAACGACTTGCTCCGTTTCTGATGATCAATCGGTCTTGAACAACACCAAGGGTATTTCGGAGACTCTTCCTGAGCCCGCGGGGCCTGGGGAGACTGCTGCTTTGTCTCTGAATTCTTCTTCAAATCTTTTTGCACCCTTGAACAACTCTGCCTCTATTTCACTACTTCCATCAGGAACCAACAACACGCTGTTCACCGATCATGCAGTACCTGGAGTCTTGAGGTACGATCTGCGTCAACGGCACTAGACTTACTGCACAGCACGGCTGTGCTCACAGGAAACGACTGATGAGCCCGCCATTTGCCACTTTTGCGCTGAAACATAGGTAAGTGGCTTGGGATGGGAAAAGCTATCTTCAGTAAAGAATTACGTGATCGGGAGATCACCAGCAAACAGACTACAGTGTTTTTTCACAGGAACTTTTCGGGAAGGAACTTTGAGGAACAATACCGGAAGCTATCTCTACTCGTACGGAAAACAACCGATCGATTGTGTGGCTAACAAAGACATTGGACAGAAAAATACATGGTCCCTGAGGACGTATTGTTTCCTTGTAATTATGTTAACCGGTATAACAATAGTGATTGCTTTTGGGTTTTGGTACATTGAAGGAGTGCATCCACTTGAAAAAACTTTACCTACTGAGAATGTTCCCACTATGTCTACACCTTTCGTGCACCTGCACACTCTATCTCCTAGGGATTCCCAACACAGACAGAGCTATCACAACAGCACACTTCTGTTAATAATGAATGCGACTCATGCGATCTTGAATAGGACTAATTGCTGGATCTGTTCGCATTTGCCACAGCACAGGGAAAAAGGGTTGGGCTGGTCTATTCATCCTTTGCCTCTCACTACTGCATGTTATGCCTCTCTAAGGGCACTATTGTTTGGTCGTTGGAATGATAGCATCTCAGGGAACTTTGATGGGACTAATTTAAATGAGCTTAATAGGAGCAAGCTTAACGTTGCTTCGATTAGGCCTTCCGATAGACTATCTAGACCTTTTCAATTGTTAATCTCTTTCAAGATGGCTTCCGTAGGCAGCCGGGATGCCACGCCACCTTCCTACACTATTAACTCTGTTTCCTTCTGCATACAAAGGAATGGTTCTCAGTCGATGCGTATTTTTGAGGGTTGTACCAATGTTGCGAACTTGACCAGTGAGGACAGACCTTTGCATGTAGGTGATCCTGTTTATTTTCATTTGCGGTAATGAAGCTTATTCGTAGCTACCTAGGGATTGGCAGGGTACTTGTTATTTGGGTATCTTGATACCAGGGGTATATGTAGCTAGCACCTCTGAAGTCTCTAGGGCTTGTCCAAGGCAGGATGAGAACGGTGATACGCTTTCACAAGTCATGGGTGATGTAGCGAAATCCTTTGTGCCATTTTGGGGACAGATCATGAATTCCAAGGATATTAGGAGACTAGCAAGAGTATTGGAGAGAACCATCAACCGGACCACCGATATAATCTACAACATGACGCTAGAACAGAAAGCAATTAGATTAGTGGATTTACAGAACCGGATGGTGTTAGACGTCATCCCGGCTGAGCGTGGTGGAGTATGTAAATTGGTGGGATCTGCTTGTTGCGTTTTCGTCCTGACTCCTCCCCGACCATATTCAAGGCAATACAAAATCTTCACGTCCTAAGTACAGAAGTGCATGTTCCCGAGGGAAACTGGGATCTTAGTACTTGTTTCTGGGACTTTTTACGGTCTTGGGGATGGAAACCTCTTTCAGTCTTAATGATAATCCTTGGTATTCTGTTGTTCTGTTGTTGTTGCATACAATGTCTTCCTGCCATATGTTTGATGTTAGGGGGATGTTGTGTGCAAACTGTAGGAACATTAGGACCGAAAATACACACACCTGAGAAGATGACTAGTGTTTTTGTAATGAAGGATATTACTGTCAAAGATCTAATGGCAATTGATATATCTCATGAATGTGATTCAGGATGACCAGACATTGAAACGTGGAGTTACAAGTATAGCAAATAGTTTTAGTAAGGCTCTTGGCTTAGGCCAAAAGGAGGGTCTGTTAAACGGTAATTATATAGTGCCTCCTCCAGCCCGGAAAACTTAGAAAAAAAACCGCAGCTAGTGCTTATTTTTTGTAAAAAATAAATAAATAGCACTTACCGAGATTCGGCTGCAGCTTTCCTGCTCTGGTCTCCGGTCCGCGTCCTCCGAGTCCCGGCACTAATGAAGGGAAAGCCACCCAGCGGTAGACTTTGTTTACTACAGCTGGCTGGCTTTTCCTTCATTAGTGCCGCAAAAGCAAAAGCCAGCACAGGAGGGCCTCCATTTCACAAAATGGCTGCGCCCCTGTGCTTGCTTTTTCGAATTTTGAGCTTGAATAGCTCAGAATTTTACATAGGAAGTTTTAAAACGGAGGATGCTAGTATTTTTTTTTTCATGTGGCCTATCTATTTTTGAAATAAAAATGTTTACTAGACCATCCCTTTAATGTTTAGGTTGTCCGAGAGCCAACTGTTTAGACTAGGCAATGAGACCTTGTGCTTCATATGAACTGTTTAAGTGTTGTCTGCGCTCACAAGACTCATCCTTGTATAAACATTGGGACAATGAAGAACAAACCTTGAGCGTACACATAGGCCGAACAGTATTGTAAAAGAACATTTAACAAGGTTTACCGCAGGATCCAAACACATACATCACCATTGTGTCTTCATGGAAATGCAAACCTATGTAATCATTTGCATAATATTGTATAATCTATATGTGAACTAGGCACAAATTATTAACGTGAAGAGAGGCTGGACAATATTACACGAAATTTTATAAAAGCATGAATGTTTAGATGTCCAGTACTCTCTCACCTCTCCCTGCCGGCTGGTACACATTGCGAGGTGTTGGGAGCCAGATAGCTATCTGTTTTGCTTTGTAAACTGTACACTAATAAAAGATTTTCTTAGCCCGTGATTGGTGTATTTCCTTTGTGATACTCAGCCTCGATGTTTCCTTGTTCTTTCAGGTAGGCCGCACATTGAGGCACATGCATCACCATCTATATCGGACAGGGTGCAGACAGCCTCCAGACGAAGGCCCGACTTCACAATCTTAGTGGAATGGTCCTCCTCACAGACCCCACAAAAACCATGGTGCACAGAGTACCCCATGTTCTACACCTCGCTCAGATACTCGTAGGTGAGCTACGCTCAATTGAGACAGGGGCCTAGTAGACGCGCGCCAGCCACATACGCCAACAGCGACAGGACAAACCTCTGCAACATGTGAAGAGCAGCTTTATGATAACTTTATGGGTCTGATGAGGTCACAACAAGTGGCAGGGATACTAAAAAACCTGATTGTGGAGGTTATGCCACAAGTGCCAGCCCAGCCTTCGTCACAACTGCAACCGTTCATGCCTGTACATCCCCTGCCCCTCCTCCACAGATGCCCAGAGCAGCACAATGCCACCTCCTCCAATCACAGCCTCGGCACAGCAGATGCCTTGAACCACTATAGAAGGGGCACAGCCGGTCGCAGGCTGTTCCAGGACATCACGCTCTTTGCTAACTCGGACCCTACATCGGATGACCAGAGGGTCACGGAAAAGCAGGATACTGACAAGGAGGAGAATACAGAATGTTCAGCATGCGCTAAAGCCTTCCATGATGGAGGGGCTGGTGGAATTTCTGGGGTTCCTCCCTTCGCAACAGGAGCAACCAGTGTGCAGGGTGCTGACAGTAATACTGACCCTAAGAGCTGAAAACAAGTCAGGGATTCCTCTAAAGAAGGTTTTAGCAGTTCTGGCAACAAAGGGCTGGGCCAAGCCTCAAACGACGCGCCCTGTTAACAAGAGGCTGGATGCAAGTATAGGCAAGCACAGGGAGGGGCCATTTTGCTGTCGTCCCACCCCCCGCCGCCTATATCAGTGATAGCGGCGGCCTCCATGTACCTAAGCCACAGTCTGCTGCTTGCTCGGAGTCCTCTGCAGTTTCGTTCCTCTGTAGAGAGGACAAAGTCCTTAAACCCTTCTGGAAAAAGGTGTATCTCAATGCCGGACTACACTATTCTAGCGGCGGCCAATCAGAAACGTTGAAGGGTGATTGGTGATGTCCTGCCAGACCTCCTGGTGCATAGGCAGACAGCCTTTAAGGCTGGCATAGTAGAGGTGAAGATTGCAGCGCAAGACCCGATGGATTCAATGGTGGCCCACATTGATGCAGCAGGACGGGGAGTGTGCAGCCCTTTATAGACTAGCCCTCTACAGTCTTCTCTGCTGTTATCTGTTTTCAGACCCCCTGATCTAGTCAGTTACTTCCACGGTTTTTCAGCTCCCAATTCCTCCCCATCTGCCCTTCTAACCCCTATCCTGCAAATAGGGTCTCCAAGTCTACTGGCAGAGTTTGCTTCTCTGATGCGAAGCAATGCAGTGGAGGAAGTACCTCTTAGAGAGGGGCTTGGGCTTCTATTCGAGGATGTTCGCCATACAGAAAAAGAATTAGGCTGACCTGCCGGTGGCACTGGACCTGTCTTTCCTCAACCTCTCTATACCCCTCCAGAAATTCAAGATGGTGGTGGCAGCGCATATTGCGGAGGCACTGTGAGAGGGAGTTTGGATGTGATCCCTGGTCATGAAGGACGCATATTTGCATGTCCCGATCTGGCACACTCACAGGTATTTCCTGAGATTTAGGGTGATGGGTATGCACTTCCAGTACAGAGTGCTGCCATTTGGACTAAACTCCACTCTCCAAGTGTTTATGAGGTTGATGAATGTGGTGGCAGCTTTACTTAGTACCTGGTCAACTGGCTTGTCAGGGCCAGGTCACCAGGCTCAGCCCGGCAGACATTGCAGTGTCTCATGGATATGCTGTTTGATTTGGGGTTCTTGGTCAACCTCAGCAAGTTAGAGCTTACACCTTCCCAGTCGTTGATATTCCTGGGGATCAGATAGAACACAGGGAAGTTGGGGATATTCCCTACGCTGGTGACAGTCAGGGCAATGTTTGCGGGACCTGACCACTTTCTCAGCAGACAGGAGACATGAGCCTGGTGGTACTGTAAGGAACTCATGGTGGCAACATGAAAGACAGACACAAGTGATCACAGTTCAAGAGTGTTTATTAAATTGCATAAATGGGTGAGAAAAACGCCTAATCTAAACCTAAATCTAAGATGGGAGCAAGCTACGACCATCAAATAATAATAAGGCAGTCCTAGTGGCACCTTTTCAAATAAAATGGGCCTACACTAAGAAGCCTTTTGCCAATCCTTACCAGTAAATTACAAAATAGCGTGGGATAATGTTCATCAAAAAAGAAAGAAGTGTTCTCAAAATGATAAGCCAGGATGATATGGCTGGGGTGTCCCTTCCCTACATTTTTAGCATGGGACAAGGGTCAAGGTGGGACTCCTAAGCACAGCACACTCCAGGGCCATGCCAGCACGAAGTTACTGTTTGTATCCAAAATATCAGGGCCCTCTGTGGCCAGGTCTCTTTCACACAAAGACTCTTTGCCTCAAGAGGAACTGATGTGTTGCAATAAAAAAATTAAAAAACTCTTTTCAATAAATCTTCATGGGGCGACTACTCTTTGCATTAGGATCCCCCTCTGCCGGGCTCTGATCCCTCAGAAAACCGTGGGCCTCCCTCCGTCAGGTTCACTACGGTCTTTCATTCACAATGCAGCATTCAAGAGTATTAATGTCTTTTTACGCAACCGCGCATTACGGATAACCCTCAGCCGGGTTCACGTTTGCCATACACATAGTTCACTTTGCTTTCGCAATATGCGGGATTCTCTTCCCTTTGCTCTCCTTCTTGTCAACATGTCAGGGACTTTCAATTGTACAAGGGGTTTGACTCAACTCTTGTATGACCCCTCTGACTCTTCACGTCGGCCTCTCCTTGGGCCTCCTGGTACTTGTAGTTTGAACTAAGGGGACCAGCCGGAGTCCTTCGAATGAGCGCCCATGTGTGCACCTGACCACTCTGCAGCTGGTCCTTCACAGGATTTTCTTTTCAGCTTTCACACACACGTCCTTTGTTCAGAAGTTCATACAATGTTGCCGTTCGCAACCTCGGGCTCAACACAGTCCGGTCAGCTACCAGTTCTCCCCGACTCACTGGCTGTGCTGAACTCATTGGCTTGTCTTGCCTCTGGATGGTATCACGGTAGCAAGCATGCCTCCCCTCCTGGGTTATCAATGCGGGAGGCCCCTGTGCACCGTTGACATCTGTTACACCACAAGCCAGCTGTAAATCCTGGTCTTGACTCTTAACTGAGGCTTCGCAGGTCTGGGTTGAAAAAGACAAGGACACTTTCCTCCTTGTCATCCTCATAGGTCTCGCCGCCTTTCTTCTCTGTTTGAACTGCTGGTCCGGAATAGCTGCTTCCTCATGTGTTTTACCTTGTGTGCTTTTGTGCTCCGCCTTTTATCCCTGTGGGGAAGGGAAACCGCCATCAGGTGTGTATAGTTATTATCAACTGCCTGACTCTGCCTGACCTGGTGTTGGGACATGTCAGGTAAATGGCTCGAGTGTTAGTCATTTGTTTGTCAAGGTATAAGAAAGTGTTTGTGTTGGAAACGGGGGAGGGTAGGTAGAGATTCTAGGTGTTAATGGGAAGGGGGTACAGCACCTCAAACTTTGGTGTCCCACTTGCACTCCCCAAAGAGCCCCCCCCCCCATCCAGGTGATCCTCCCCCACTGGTCCACCCCCAGGTACTGGATACAATAGCGATGGCTGTGTCCTGGCCACCTGGACAACATATCTACGGGGACTAGCGGGTGGGACACCTTCAGGTTTCTCACAGTACCAGCACTTATTGGTGATTATGGAGGCATGTATATTGGTGGTCCCTTAAGCCAGGCTGGGTATGAGAAGGATTCAAATGCATCTAGCATAAGCCTGGAATCTGAGTGCCCATACCCTGGGAACTGACTGCAGATCTGCAGTGGTGGCGGGAGGAAGTCAATCCCATGAGGAGGCTCTATATGTCCAACCGGAAGCCTCAGTGGTTATCACAACAGACTTGTCCTTGGAGGGCCACTCTGGACAGCTTCTCGGTACACGGGATATGGACTTCCCAGGGCAGAGAGAATCAAATACATTTTCTGGAGCTCAGCGCTATTCAGCTGGCTCTAAGAGCGTTCCTTCCACTCATCAGGAGCAAGGTGGTCCTCATCAGGACAGACAGATCTACGTCCATGTTTTACCTGAACAAAAAGGGGGGAACAAGGTCTCCTCCCCTGTGCAGGCTGCCAATACAGATTTGGGACTGGGCCATCTTTCACAATATCCACCTGTCTGCCATACACCTTCTGGCGACAGCAATGTGGAATCAGACAGGCTCAGCAGGCTGGGAGTGGAGAACTACGAGTGGGAGATATGCCCCGAAGTCCTGGGCAGGCAATTTGAGGCTTTGGGGCGGATACAGGAGTGTGGACCTCTTTGCCACGGAGGCCAACAAGAAATGCAAAGCAGTTTGCATCATGGATGGGAAGGTGTGCTCTAGGGGACGCATGCCATATAGTTTGGAACATCCTCTGGTGTTATGCGTTTCCAGCGACACCACTCATTTAGAGGGTGCTGCGCAAGATCAAGATATCAGTGAGACTCTTCCTGATCCTGGTGGTTCCACAATGGCCCTGCAGGATATGGTACTCCGACTTGGTACCCATGGCCAGTCAGGGTCTGATTCAACTACCTGTAACAGATCATTAACTGCTCACACAATGAAGCGGGGGGCGGTGGTCTGTCCAGCACCGGTAGGGCTCACCTTAGTGGCCTAGTTCCTGAGCAATTGAAGCTTGGGTACCTGGGCTGCCATAGGAGAACCTGGAAATCATACAGAGTGCTAGGAAGGATTCCATCAGGAACCAATACAGAAGGAAATTGACACGTAATTGTTTCTGGGCAAAGAACAGCAAGGTGGACCCGAAAGGATGTCCCTTGGATCAAGTGCTATCATTCACAGCACACCTGGTGCAAACGGTAGTATAAGTGGACATGTGCTGTACATATTTGGCAGCCATAGGGGCCTACAGATATTCAGATTCTATGTCATACGTCTAACCAAGTGGTGAAATTACATCTCCAAGGCTTAGCTAGACTGTATCCTCCCATAAAGAGACCACATGCTGTATGGGATCTGAATGTGGTGCTGGAGGCTCTGACACATAAGCCATTTGGACCCCTGGCGTCTACGGATGTGAGGTGGGTGACACTGAAGACAGCGTTGCTGGTGGGTCGTACCTCTGCATGCAGGGTTAACAGGTTTCAGGCCCTGGTGGCTTCAAAGCCTTACACGGTTTTTCACAGGGACATGGTTGTGTTACGGACCCATCCTAAATTCTTGCCAAACATTGCCTCAGTATTTCATCTAAATGAGGACATTTTGCTACCGACATTCTTCCTCAATCAGATGCAGAGATGGTGCTGAACCATCTGAACGTAAGAAGAATGCTTAAGTCCTACATGAGCAGGACCAAGGACATTCACAAGACAGACACACTATTTGTGACCCCCCCTCCCCTCTTTCCCAACACGAACACTTTCTCACAGACAGCTCGCTGTGAGAGAGAACAGACTAACACCCGAGCCGTATACCTGACCTGCCCCAATAAAATGGTCAGGCAGGGTCAGGCAATCACTGACCACTACACACCTGACTTCCATTACACTTCCCCACACGGATAAAAGGCGGAGCACGAGAGCACACTCTGAGCAAGGCATAGTACACAAGGAAACCGCAGTTCCAAGATGTCAGTTTAATACACGGCGAAAGACGGCATAACTGAAGAGTATAGCCAGGAAGGAAGTGCCCTTAACTTTTCACCGAAATTCAGTTACTTTCAAAAACCTTTGAGAATAGGAAGCGTAAATCCAGGAATGGTGGCTGAAGAATGCTGCATTGTCTGTCTGAGATACCCAGAGCTCTCCCGTGTCCACAGTCAAGGCGGGGAGAATCGTTCGCCGCCATGGTACTGTCCTTGGCTCCTACAACAAAGCATCGCCAGTGAAGTCAGCGCAGCCAGTGAGTTGGGGAGATTGATACCAGACAAGTCTTTGTTGAAGCCAAGGTTTCAAGCAGTGACATTGTATAATCACAACTGAAGAGAACAGTGTATGAAACATTGTGGTGAGCGACGCAAAAACAATTAATCAGCAAATGAGTGATTGAACTTTGAAGCCAAGATAAGATACCTTAGGCAGAGTGCTCCAACACCACGTGGGTGCTCATTCGAAGCACTATGTTGGGTATCCAGCTGAAAGGTGGCAAATGTGATGAGTAATAACAAATTGTAAAATCGAAGTGGTCCTGCAACAGGTCAAGCAAAACCCTGTGCACATTCGAAAGACTTCAAAAGTTGTTGAAATTGTCTATGAAGTTGGTCTGAGCCCGGCGGAGTGAGATCAGCTAAAAGCTTTTGTTTAAAGCAAGTTTGTGTAAAGTTATGAACTTTAAGTTAAAAGGAATCTGAGCCTGACCGAGGGGGATCCGAGAACTGAACCCGAGCGAGGGGGATCCAAGATCTGTGCGCGACTGAGGGGGATCCGAGACGAACCACCAGTCACCCGAGAAAGAACACCCTATGAGGAATTACATGCATAAATAATGTGTGAACATTTTGGTGAAAGGATCTGAGCCCGGCTGAGGGGGATAAGCAGTGAATAGTGATTCGGCTGAGAAATAGAGTACTTGTGAAAATCTGAAAGAGGAAAATAACTAATTGTGTGTTTTTTGCATCGCGCCCTCTGAATCAAGAGACTCTGAAAGGAAAAGAGACTTGGGCACGGAAGGCCCTGATCCTCACACCCTGACACAGTCCTCTCCATGCTCCACCCTGCTATATCTGATACTCTCGATGTGCTTGCCCCTGTCATGAGGATCTGCTAGAAGCCCAAAGCCAAGTGCAATACCTTGTATGATTCAGACCTTGTGACCCTCAAACTGCAGGGTGGCTGAGCGGAAATGGCGTGCTTCAGGTACATCCTCTGACAAACTGACTTGCCACCTGCTCCAAAGGCAATACCGGCTCTAAGTCCGCATCCAAGCCTGCATCTTTGCAGCATCTAACAACACGGCCGAACTCTTTAAAATCTGCAAGGAACTGGCCAATCCTGCTACAGTCTCTACCTCTCCTGTCCCTTCCCATGCCCTCTGCACGGCTCGTGCTTCTCACTTCATCTCTAAAATTCTGGATACCTTGTCCTCTCTCTCTTCCTCTTCTCCTGCCCCTTCCACTCCCTGCTCTTCCTCTGGCCATTGTTTGGCCCCTCTCCTCAATCCTTCTCTGCCTTTCCCCTGTTCTCCCCAGACAAGGTTTCCAGACAAGTCCGATCTATGAAAGTCTCATCAAAACAGTTTCATCTCTGTTCCTCCAAAACCATCAAGGACCACATTGACTCCCTGGCTCCTGCTCTTGCCGACTTCTGCAACCACTCCTTCGCCACTGGAGTCTTCCCATCCCCCCTGAAGCAGTCCCTTGTGCACCCCCTTCTCAAGAAACCCTTTGCCGACCCGTCCTGTCCAGCTAACTATTGCCCAATCTCCATCACTCGCTTCCTGGGCAAACGCCTGGAAAAGCTGGCCATCTCTCAGCTTAATATTCACACTGAATCTGTTGGTTGTCTTCATGACATTCAGTCTGGCTTCAGAACATCTGTGAAGACCTGCTCTCAAACCTTGACTCCAACACACCCTGTGTCCTCATCTTACTTGATCTTTCGTCTGTCTTTGACACATTCAACCATGCCATCCTGCTCAACCGTCTCTGTGATGGCTGACTTCTTTCCTCTCTTATCGACCCTCCCAGGTCCAACTTTGGTCCTTCCTCTCCTCTATCCCTATCACTACCTGTGGTTTCCCCCAGGGGTCTAACCTCTCTCCCTGGCTGTTCAACCAATACCTGGCACTTCTTGGCCACCGCATTGCCGCTCTCTGCCCCAACTTTCAGTGCTATGCGGATGACAGCCAGCTCATTTTCCGGCTACCTACGGCCACCTCTTCTCCGTCTCTCATCTCTGAATGTCTGTCTGCTATCCAGGAGTGGTGTGCCGCCAATGATCTGTTTTAATGCCAGTAAGACTGAGATTCTCCTCATCGGCACACCCGCACCCTCCTTTCCTGTCACTGTCTGGCCGGCCTCTCTTGGCCTGCTTCCTGCTCCCACCTGCGAGGCTAAAATCCTCATGGTCATCTTCAACTCCACACTCTCCTTCTCTCCTCACATCTCTGATGTCTCTTAGAAGTCACACTACCAGCTGTACCTCATCAGAGGTATTCTTCCTTTCCTCTCCTTCCCCCAGAAGATCACTGTCTCCAGAGCTCTGGTTCTCTCTAGGCTAGACTACTGCAACAGCCTCTTTCTAAATCTGCCTGCTTCTACTCTCCGCCCCCTACAACACATCCAGAACAGGACTGCGAAACTTGTCCTTGGCCTCAAGCCAAGCTCGTCAGGACTGAAATCTCTTCACTGGCTCCCAGTGCCTGCAAGGGTTAAGTTCAAAACCCTCTGCATTGTCCACAAGGCCTTCCTAAATATCTTCCTCCTGGAGCTCTTCGCTCATCCGCCTCCAACTCCCTCAAGGTCAGTCGCTTCTTCAAGCAACAAGTTGGTGGTAGATCTCTTTTCTCGGCTGGGGCCTCCCTCTGGAACAGCCTCCCTGAAACTTGAGGAGAACCATCTCCGGTGACGGAAGCATCTCAAAACCTTCCTCTTCGCTTCTGCTTTCTTTCCTCCTCTGCCCTGCTGAATTCCTGGCTGAACTGTACTGGCTACCTTGGCACCCTCTGATCTCGTTCCCAGGTCCCCTCCCCGCCAGTTACACACCTGCACTGCCTCCCTGGCAACCCTTGCACTTCGGGACTGTTGTTTTCTGTATCCCTACAGTTCCCCACCAGCATTTGACACCCGATGTCTGCACTTACCCTTACCCTTGCCACCAGCTGGGCCTACTTCTCATATTGTTTATTTATTCTATTTGTTCTCATGTACTGCACTGTGCCCCCCCCTTCCCACTCTGCACTTTTCCTCTTCCCCTGCACTTGCGCGATCTGAATGACACTTGGCCTAGTAGGATCGTTGTCTCTGTCTTTGCTCTGTTCTCCCCTCCCTTGCCACGTCGCGCCTTGAAACACTTGTGCATAGGCGCGTTATAAATGCCATATCATATCATATTATATCATATGCTAATGATTGAACTGTATCCTCAAGCTAGAGAAGCCAGAGACTGTGCTAAGCTCGAGTTTACCGCCTTGTTCCGTGCTGAAAACGTTGGAAATTTAGGCCAATGGCCTGAACATCCTCATTTTGTGAACACTTCTTTCTTTTTTGTAACATTGTTTCCCACAATATTTGTATTTAGAGGTAAGGATTGGCAATAGGTTTATTAGTATAGGCACTTTTATTTTGACAAGACACTACGAGGACTGCGTTATTTTTTTTTGATGGTCATAGCTTGATCCCATCTGTAGATTTATGATTAGATAGGAATTTTTCAAAGCCTTTTTGAAGTTCAATAAACACCCTTGAACTGTGGTCACTTATGTTTTGTTTTACTGTTGATACCATGCCTTTCTTACACCTCCCAAAGGGCGTAAATTGGTTGTAATCGCCCATGCAGTATGGACGAACGGGAACAGGACGATTGAGTAATTAAATGTTACTCACTGGAGTGACTTACACACTCCTAGTCCTAATTCCCTTTCCTCCATACGTCCCACCATCCACCTCCTTAAAAAGTTAGTCGGTGTCGATTAAGCTGGCCGACACGAAAAAGGGGGACTGAGGTTAGACCCCAGAGGGCAGGGTGTGCAGAGCGTACATACTCCGGTAGCCGCACCCCAGTGCATCAGATTTAAAGGGGAGATGTGTGCTTTGTGAGAAAAAATTGTCCCGTTCCCGTCCCTAGTGAGGGATGCCCATGCAGTATGGATGAAAGGGAACAATGAACTAGTAGTACGTTAGTCACTACTTTGAATAACTTTCAGTTTGTTTCTACATCTTGATTGAAATAAATATAAAGTAGTTTGTTCGTCAGTGGGTGTTAGAGATCTTTTTAGCTCATTTCCATCCCTCTGTTGACCCAAGAGAATGGGTCCAAGATCGTACGATGCCCACGCTCTGTACCTCATTGATTTGGATCATATTGGTTCACTGCCACTGAGCAGTATTCCCTGCGGCTTTGAATAATTGACCACTCGGCTGGCTTCCTGTTCAACCAGTTGAGATCTCTCAACGTTTATAAGGATATATTCATTCGTTTTTAATACAAAACAAATTTAAAGGTATGCTCTTAGCAGCTCCAGACTGAAGACTGTTTTTTCTTGGTCAATGTAAAACGTTGTGTTGTGGATGGGCTCCTAAAAACGTGCCATTCGAAATATAAATAGGTTCAGAAGTGTCCATTTAATTTTGTTGCTACATTTTTTTCCGTGTTTTTTGCAGTTGACTTGCTCCCTAGGATGTTCTTATTTGGCACTAGTTTCGGTGTGTTTCTTGAGCTCAGTATAGAAAGTTGCACTGTAAAGACTGACCTGTGTGTAGTTTAACATTTTCACCGGAGGGCTGGATATGATGCACTTGAGATGAATTACTTTTTTTTCTCTTCAGTTTATGGATTAGGTATTTCTTTGGATACATTTGATGTATAATTTTCATTACTTGTTGATCACTAATGCTATAGTGTGGACTCTTGTCTATTCTCCCTCTCTCAGCGTGCCTGAACCCTTTTCTGACCTCCCCGATTACACGCGATGACACTCGGACGTGCAGTTTCATTTCATTGGCCCAAAGGCCACCATGCACAGCTGTGACATCACGCGCATGGCCGTAGAGAATGGCGCGTGTAAAAATGAAGAGATACACGTCCGAGTGTCAAAGCGCGTAATTGGTGGAAATGGCCTCATTGCGTATGCGCGTCTGTGACGTGTGTATAAAAGGTACGTGTAGGACGCCATTTCCTTGTACGTGCTTTTCGTGGAGAGCGAGTGGGTGAAATCTGTACTTCTTGTCGGTTCACACGCGATTTACTTCACGGCGTTTCCAGTTCGTACTCCCTGTTACCTCTGACAGTTTTTTCTCTTTTCCTCTTTTTCCTGGGCCTGTTTCCTCAAACAGCTTCCCTACTACTGTTGTCCTGTCTCCTCAGACAGCGTACAATTCTTCTTTTGGCGGGGGTGTTGCCAACGCGCACACGCGCATATTTTCCACGCTTTTGTTCCTGGCAGACGGTGAGTCGCGCACGTATCTAACATCTGTGCTTGCCCCGTGTGTCGCGTACCCCTTCAGAGGTCATTCTAGGCTGCGTGTGACACGCATATGTTCATTCTTGTGTTCCTGGGTGCCACAGCGTAGTGCAGGGTTTTTTTTCCACGCACGTGGTCTAGGAGGGGTTGCGTGCACCTTACTTCCCTTTTTTGGGCTGCCTGTGCGTTGCGTGACCCGTCATCTTTCCCCAGGGGTGACATACAGCCTTGCTAGAGCACTAGGGTACGATTACCATCTGGTACCCAAGCCCTTTGACCCCCAATTGCCCAGGATAATAGTTCACATCAACTCCCATACGCACACTAACATCAGTGCCATGGCTGGGAGGCGAACAAGCCGTAAGGGTGGCAAAGGTGGCCGAGCCCTAAGTGGTGGCCGTGGTGGATCCGGTAGGGGACGTGGCCGTGACTTGCAGGGTGCCCCTAGCCCCCCATGTGTGGAGGAGCAGTCAGGGACACCCATGCCCCCCCCCCCCCTGGTTGAGGTTATCGTGGCTGACACCATCCATGCTCAGCCCTTGTTGGAGCAGCCCACTGTGGAACCAGACCTGGCACAGGGTGACTCCATGGCTGACTTCCAGGTCAGCAGGTCTAGGCCACGTGCGCCGGTGAACGTTGGTGTCATCAGGCCACGTGGATCAGGGGCAGCTAGGTCATCTGCTGCCCTGCGTAGGCAGGCTGGGGAGGCTGCAGGGGCAGCTGCGGCTCCATCCACCCCACCTCTCACACACCCAGCCAGGACAGTGTCGGTCCAAGTCCATCATGCTGACATTCCCCCTGACACCATCACACTTGAGATAATGCCTGCACCAACTCCCATGCTGAGTGTGCAATCCCACGCTCCTGCCCCTAGTGTCCAGAGCGGCGCAGGACACTCCGGATCCCCACCACCTTCCAAGCGGAAGAGGAAGAGTGCTCGTCCAGTAGAGGCTGATGCCCCAGACACGGCTACACAGTCCGGCCCGTCAAGGAAGCCCAGCTTCAATGAGGCCGAACTGAATGCACTTGTAGAGTATGTGTCCGCACATGACCGCGAAATGGTGATTGTTGCAGGATCCAAGACCACACCTGCACAACGTCAGGCACACTGGCAGACCATTGCGGACATCATAAATGCCCTTGGAATCGTGAGGCGCACAGCTAATGATTGCTACAAGCGCTGGAATGACCTGAAGCGCAGGGCAAAGAATAAGCTGGCCTCAAGTCATGCCGCAACTCTAGTGACTGGAGGTGGGTCTCCAGCAGACGACATAGAACTCACTCCATATGAGCAGGTTGCTGGGACCTACGTCACGGAGGAACAGATCCAAGGAGTGGGAGTAGTGGCAGATTACGAGGCATTGACCGGTGAGTGCACATCCATGTGTATGTCATCCATGTGCATGTTGTGTGTGGGAGGGCTTCTGTTTGTGTGCCAGGGGAGGGTGTGTGTGCCTGAGTGGTTCGGCTCACCCATGTGCCTCTTCCTAAACATTCTTGGCACCAGCATTTGGATATAGCAGCATCCCTTCGGCCAACATTAGACATCCAGCCCAACACCACGCCAGTTGCCCTTGGAGTGTCATCTTGCCACTATACTGTTGCTTATTTACCTCTGCTTATTCAGGCAGATTGTTTGCATACCACCAGTTTTACTCGGGATTTCTCAGTCCTATTGTCACATGTCTGACATGGCTATGGTACAGTGGACTGGCTCAGTTTCGTGGACATGATTAGTTTGGACATGTCCCTGTGCTATAGTACCATTTTTGACTGGCAGCTGCATGTTAAACATTAGAACCATTACAATGAAAATAATCAATCATATGAACAAACTGGACTGAATGAACAATTGGTGACCTCCTCTCCCTCTTCACTTCATGGCTAGGGTACATGCCATCTGTGTGATGGCATGTGTATTTGACATGCCAATCACTGGCCAATGTGTGATGGCACTGCTAGGCAGCATGCAGCAAATGTGTTCATCTTCCATCTTGGTGTCATCAATGTGTGGCATCTGCCTTCCCATCACACTCAGTGACGGTGCATGCATGGGAGTGTTTTAGTCATGTGGGACATGTGTCAATCAAGTACTGTTTCTGTAGCCTCTCAGCCCTCATTGTGTGCCATGGTGCTAATGCCTGTTTCCATTTGTTTTCTTTTATGTCTTTGCAGGGGAAGACGCACCTGATACTGCTGGGGTTGTGGAGATGGTGCAGACCCAGGAGGGGTCTGAGGGCCGACCGACCACCAGTGAGGGACGTGGTGTGGTGGTGGGTGAGAACCCACAACTGCTGCAGGTCGTGCTCTCAAGGGGTTTCTCTGGCTGCACCTCCCCCGAGCTGTACTCAGGTTTTGATTCGGGTGATGAGACCTACGTGCCGTCGCAGGTGAGTGTTCCTGGGAGGGATTCTGTTCTGTCCGACCCACCTGCATCAGGGTTAGAACCCTCAATGGGGATGTCAGTGTTGCAGGTACGCCTTTGGTGGTTACGGATGCAGGGTCACACTCCGCGACATCTGATCCTGTTCCTGGGCCAGCAGATCAGAGGGAGAATGCAGTCCTGCAGCCTCAGGCAGTGCCGGCACAGCAAGGCGCAGTTCGCCTTGCCCCAGACAGGTGTGGTGCCCGCCGATGTGGTGGCCGTACGCCACCTGGCAATACCGCATGGGAGCAATCCATTTACGGTATGGCAACCCAACAGGCAGCATCATCAGAGATGATGGCTCAGGCCATGGATAGGGTGGCCACTTCCATTGTCCCCCCGAAAGGCTGATGGAGCGACTACAGCAGGCAACCGACTCCATCTGCCAGTCACACAGGGAGGACATGTTGGCGTCCAACAGGGACAGGCTGGCGGCACTGGCGACTCTGCAGGAAGCCATCTCCATAGAGTTCCAGGGCCACAGGGAAGCCCTGAGGCTGGAACTCCTTCACCTCAGGACAACTCTTGTTGAGCTTGAGGCTTCAACAGACCGAAGGACAGAACAGCAGCTGGAGCGTCTCACCCGTACGCTCTCAGCTGAGATGCAGGCAACTAGGGCGGAGGTCCGGGCATCCCGTGAGTTGTTGCATGGGGACCTCCGCACACTCATCCTCCAGAACGAGACCTACCACACCCGCATGCTTGCAGCCATGGAGGAACAGACTAGGGCCTTGCCTGGGCTGCCTCCCATAGTGCCACCACCTCCGTATGCAGCTGCACAGGGTTAGAATAGCGACAGCAGTGATACTCCCACAATAGGGTAGCTGTGTGGGCCATGAGCCCATGGAGGTGTTTTTTTTTCGCAAGATCCACACAGGTGGGTTTTGGTGTGCACCCTGTCCTCGGACCTCCTGGGTGGCCTCCCAAACCCCCCCGGGCCCATTAATGGCCATTTTTGATTTTTATTTTTATTTTATTTTATTTATTTTTTTGGGACAGTGTGTTGCCTTGTGTGGCTCCCGTGGGCATATACTGCATTGTGGCTGGGCACATGCAGGCTTGTCATGGATTTGGTTCAGATGCTTGGGTTTTTGTCACACACACCCCTCCTGCTTCCCGTTTCCATGGGCTTGCGAAGGGTGTGCCCAAGTGACATTGACGTATATGGTGACATTGGACTCCCATGAGCTGTGTGGGCAGTCTGTAGTCAATACTGTGTATACATTCATAGTGCATATTGTTGTTGTATTGTACACTGCGTGGTGTATTTATATGTGCCTCTGCATCCATTTCATCCTCCATATTTGCAGGTCCATTCCTCATGTCTTCACAATGCGGTCCACCTTGGAACTGGAGTCCATGTTGTAAGCAGTGCACCTACACTCTTGCGTGGCGCTAACACTGTATACCTGCAAGTGTTCGGAGGGCTGTCATCATCAGGTGGTGAGGCTAGCTAATTTTTAGTTCTGTAATGTCATGTTTAAGGTGGGTTGGAGGTTGTGTAGGTGATTGGTATTATTGGTAAGTATTTGGTAATGTGGGCTGTAGGTCCTGCATTACTGTGAGCATTTCATGTGTGGACAGGTTTCCATTAGGGACACTGTGGCTGCTGACACTTGGGGCATGCTGTGGGGATTCATTTCTTCCCTCTCACATTGCAAGACATGCCATGGTGTGTTGTGTGGCCGTGCCGTGGAGGGGGTGGGTGACATGGCACTGTTTTCATGTAGTATTTTGCAAGTGGGTATTCATTTCTGCAGCATGGAAGTGTCATTTCATGACACTGCATTGGTGGTGTTTGTGTAGGTAGGGATGCACACATTGTGACACTTCCACATGAACAATCTCAGGCTGCTATGGTTCTGACAGTTGACAGTGCCTTTGTTCGTCTTAATTGTCAGGTCGAGTCATCATTGCTTATCAGATGGTATGTGCCAGGCCTGTGCGCATTCCACTGGGGTGTGATTTCTATTGAAGTAATTAGCCACCAGCTGCGTACGGGCTGCCTCACACCGTGCCCTCTCCCCTCCCATGCGCAGCGGGCGTGCATGTGGTTGGGGATGTGGGGGCACCATCATGTCCACAGCCAGGCCCTGGCGTGTTGCAACATTGTGCAGGACACATGCTGCCACTAAGATCCTGCACACTACTGGGGGCGCATATAACAGCTGCCCGCCAGACCGGTCAAGGGAGCGAAAGCGTGACTTGAGCACTCCGAATGTGCGCTCCACTATGCCCCGGGTTGCTATATGGGCTGTGTTGTATCTTACCTCTGGAGGCGTGATGGGGTTCCGAATTGGCGTCATCATGTGGGTGCTCAGAGGGTAGGCACTGTCCCCTGGTGAGGAGGTGATGGGTATCATTAGTGGGGTAGTGACATAACTCTGCATCTGACATGCATGCATGTGCAGTGACATTCATACTCACCAAGCAGCCATGTGTCACCATGCAGCCCAGCTTCGAGGTCCCGGCTTAGGGTAGACATTCGGTAAATGAAGCTGTCGTGGGTGGACCCTGGATAGTTGGCATATACTGAGGTGATGATTCCCTTAGCATTACATACTACCTGCACGTTGATGGAATGCCAGTGCTTGCGGTTCCTATAGATGTGCTCAGATGCCCTGGGGGGACGTAGTGCCACATGGGTGCAGTCAATGGCACCTAGCACTTTTGGAAATTGTGCCACACCGTAGAAATCGAGGGTGGCAGCCTGCCTTTCTGCAGGTGTCCTGGGCAGGTATATGTGCCTACGAACTGATGGGCGTGCAGTGATGATGTTCAAGACCTGGTGTAGGCAGCGTGACTGCGTGGCCTGTGACACCCCACCCACTATGGCACTTGTCCGCTGAAATGATCCTGTGGCCAAGAAGTGCAGTACATTGAGGACCTTCTCCAGGGTGCTGAGTGCTTGGGAGCACAGGGTGGGTGATGTGAGGTCATCCTCCCACTCACTGACCAGGTCCAGTATTATGTGTGGGGGAAACCTGTACCTCCCATACACCTGGTCATCAGGCATCCCAAAAAGGCTTGTTCTGGGAGTGAAAATTCGGGCCCTCACTATCCCCCTCCTCCTCCTTTGGTAACCCACGGCCACTGCTGCTAGGAATGGTATATTCATCCTGGCGTATGAGCTTGTTTGTGTTTTTCGCGCACTTTTATGCTGCGCGGGTCGACGTACGCCTGCTTCATGCTGGCGTACATGTCAGGATTGGACCCTTTTTCGGCTCGTCATAGGCGAACGTGTGAATCTTCCCGCCCACACCAGGAATACACGTAGCACGCTCTCACAGGCGCAGTCGCGGGTAAATATTCCCGCCCACCCCTGGAGTACATGTGACCCACTCTCACAGGCCCAATCGCGTGTGGAAGTTCACGTGCACCCCGAAGTACACGTACCCAGGCAAATCGCGTGTGGAAGCTCACGCGCACCCCCAGTAATACACGTACCCAGGCAAATCGCGTGTGGAAGTTCACGCGCACCCCGAAGTACACGTACCCAGCCAAATCGCGTGTGGAACTTCCCACGCACCCCTGGAATCCACGTACCCAGCCAATTCGCGTGTGAAACTTCCCACGCACCCCGAAATACACGCACACGTTATTTTTCAGTCACGGGTGTCCGTGTTTGTGGGTACCCCTTTGCACGTCATTTGTCCTGGAGGGCCACAGTATAGGACATTCATCATAGCTGTATATAGGTGCTATTTGTTGGCGCACCTTTTGGCGCACATTTTTTACAGGTGCAGGGACGCTACCGCCTGCTTTCTTGTGGCGGTCGTGTTTGTGCCTGTGCGCTGGTTTGACCGTGCGCTGTTTTGCCCTATTCGATTCCATGAATACGTGTTGTAGGCGAGCGTGTGGGCGTTCCGCGCACTTGCACCCTGTACTTCCCCCGTGACGCCCACATTTTGGCAAGTTGTTCCCCATTCCAAGTGTTACACCCCGTGTTCCGCCTACTTTTGTTGCGTGCGCCGCGCTATGTGCGATTTTCGCTGTGGCCTGTGCGATTTTCGCTGTGACCTGGCGCACGCGGTTAGATGGCCTGTGCGCCAACGTGCGCCGCGCACTTTTTTAGCGCACATCAGATGGATTTTTCGCGCACGCCCTTCCATGAATCGATGTGCGCTGCTTTTCGTGCGATTATCGCACTTGCACTGCGATTTTCGCAATTCCACTGCAATTCGCACGTTTTTGCCCACTTGCACCGCGCTAATTATTCCATGAATCAGCCTGTATGTGAACCTTTAGGAGGGTGATTAGGGCGGGGCAGTTAATAAGGAGTCTAACCCAGCTGTTTTGATCTAACTTTACGTAGAGAAGTGACATTTTATGTTGTATATGAATGTTAAGGATTTTTTTGGGATGTCTTTTTTGTTTTTATGAGTGAAAGGTTTTCTTGTAAGCCAAACACTAACTAAAATTTAAAAACATTAAAAAAAAATACTAAATGTAACCCATTCCAAAAGCATTTACATATTTAAACACATCTTGTGGATAGTTTGAGAGAGCAGCAACAACCAAATTCAAAATAATATTGGCTTCTCAAAAATATAAACCCAATGTCCACAAAGCATATACTAAAAGGTCTTCGGACCCTTACGTGCAGTATGAAAACCCCTTGGTTTTATTTGCATGGCTATCAGTATGAATGTACGATGATAAATAACATAAACACGTTTTTTATTTTAATAAGCCTGTCTATAGCTTTAAAGCAAGAACACTGAAAGTGTTGGGAAGGGAACACGATGTCCCCACACTGTCAAGCGCTTCAGAATAAGTCAAATACTGTGAATGGTAATGTAAGGGAACATGGGGGGGAAGGGGTGCCCTTAAAGGCTTCTACATTCTTACATTATTGCATTATTCGTAGATGTAGTGCACACGGGGCAATAGCAGCCATTTTACGCATTACCAGCCATTTTGGAACACAAAGCTTAAACGTAGTGCAGTAGTCAGCACATCAGACCTAGGCCACGAACATGAGCAAAGGAATAGGTTGTATCCCGGGCACTGGTGAGAAAGGCCAGAGCTACAGAGATCCATAAACCCTTCATTGTCTAAAAATTTGCCAGCCTTTGCGACCTGGAAAGAATGTGCCCTGCAAGGCCATGGGAGGAGGGCTGGGTATCCTTGTATGATACGATCCCACAAGAAGGAGGGCACGGGCCTCCGACCGCCACCAGTCCCAATCCTAAATGAGAGCACCCAAAAGCCCTAGCTTTAGGACCTCTGAATTCCAAGGTACCAACCAACCCTAGACCACTGATCATAAACCTGTTAGCCCCCCAATCGATCAAAAAGATCAGAAAGCAAGGCTTTACTACCTTCACTTCTAGGTCACGTGAATTGTGCTATGAGGTGCAGGGAGGGATGAAATTATAGCCCAGAACGATGGTGGAAGACCTTGGAGAGGTGCCAGTGTGTCTGGGGGTGATGAAGTGTTTGAGCTAGTATGACCTCAGGTTTCCCCCGTGGCCCCCTGTATGCTCGTACCAGGTGCACTGCCACATAGAGATGCGTTGTTTAGTTGCCAAATAATTGCCAATTACCCGGCTTGGGACCGATGACGAATGCAACATCACCCAAATTGGAGAAGATGGATGGACGGGTGGGGCTGGGACTAATGGCCTGGCATCCCCATTGGAGCAGGCTGTCCATGTATAGGGTGTCACCAACCAACCGCACTGGTTTTTACTGTATGTGTTGTCACTAATGACGCTTTGTACCTTCATAAAGTGCTGTTCATGCAGATTTTGGCAGAACGTTCCTCAGCAGCAGAGTTCTTTGTTGACGCTTCCCATTTTTATGTGGAAATGATCTCGTTATCCTTGCAAGAGGTGTATTTGGCCTTGTTCCCTAGTGGGTTGTATTTTTTCTGTTGTAAGCGTCTACGGTCTTTCCTACAAAAGAAGCCAAATTAACAGCCATTAACTTGCCCCATCATGAGGAGAGTTATGTACTTGTAGCAAGCAGAGTAAAACAAGGTTACATTACACATAGCCGAATGTGTCAGTGAGAGAGTTTGTTTAAATGTTAAAAATAGTGCTGCTTTAGTAAGTGCTGCCAGCAAGGGACGGAGATTTTACAGGCTCTGGGGCTCCAGGGGGCGGCAGAAATACTGTATGTTTAGTTGACTGGGGCTTTGGATCTGTCCCAGAAGCCCAGAGCTATGAACGCAGTCTTTGTCTTTGTGGGGTCCATGCTGGCAGCAGCGACGTCCTGAATAATTAAAGGGAGCGCAGGAGGCAGGTGTGCCTTACAGCTAATCCCTGTTGGCGAAGATGTGGTACCCAGGCGTGGCAATTCTGGCTCCTTTCCATACACGGAATTTTGTTTACACACAACTATATATTTCCTGTGGTTAACGTTCCTGAAAAATATCACTCCCCCAAAATGTTACGAGTTTAAATGTAAAAATGGGTCCGTTTCCATGCGAGGAAGCGTGCCACCTTTGTCCATGCTAATGGCAAATTACAGTTTAACATTTTCTCATCTCACTAACTGTCCTCTCCCTCTAAAGGGGTAAGTTCGCAGCTGCTGCTGTTGTACATGCTTGAAATGGGGAGCATTAAGCGGCGGCCCATAAAGAATCATTAAAGGGGTGTGGACAAATAAGTGAGCACGTGCGTCTTAAATCGTAGTTGGTCAGTATTATGCTAAACTTCTTGATATCCGCAATTCCAGCCTTGCCACTTCTTCAGAGTTTGCAACACTTGTCAATCGTGCGTTTGGTATTCTCACTGTTTTTGGATTGCATATCTTGCTGTGTGTGGCCCATGGGCCAGACGGCAAGCAAGTGAGGAGGTTTGCTTGATGATCATCAATGCAAGATGAACCACCTGCAACCGCTTCCAGGCAAACGAGAATGACCCTTTTCTGGTGTGTATGTTGCACTTTGATCTTGTAAACAGACATGGATGTGTACACTCCCATATTTCCCAGATCACTTTATTAATGCACAGAGGCAATATTTCCAGCTTCACAAGATTGTGCTCAGGTGGGTAATTCAATTCTTGTCCTACAAGTGTTTTGGAGTTGGAGGAGAGGGTGAGGGTTAGTTACAGGAAAAGCCAGCATGGGTACTACTTCAGTCACCGTTGCCTGGATTATGTATTAGCTGTTTAGGCGCATGCATCGCAGACATGCAATAGAAGCTTATCAGGGAAATGCAGTTGACAAAAAGGCAGAGCTTTAGACTGGCAATGCCAGCACAGTACTTGCCTGAAATCAGGAACCCAACAGGTGCTTTTTAGCTGGTTTTCCAGCTGCAGGACCCATCAGAAGCTGCCCCACTTAAAGTCCTGGCGAGATCATCACTGTACCATTGCCTATGTTTTGCTGAGAATCGGTGCAAATACATTGGACACACGGTCCATTTCTCAGCATAACTTTCCAACGACATAGATAAGAATAAATAGGATTTGCTGAAATGTTTTAAAAGGCACACATGCAATAATCAAGTATAGAGGCCAGCCCTGCCACAGTGTGTCGTTTTTCAATGGCATCAATCCTATATCTTGATCAGAAAGTAGTATGCCTGATAGAAACACAGGATTCATAGTCGACCATTAAATGTGCACATCACTGAACCGTTTTTAAATATTGTTTGAGAAGATAAATTACCAGATCTTTCATACTATGAGTTGATGCCAGTTATGCATGGCTTGCATACATTATTTATGCCTGTTTCAACAGTGGTTTTCAGATTTTGCCCCAGTAAAATGTATTGCCATGAAGTTTTGTAGATTACACCGAGAAATATATCATTTCTAGTTTCACACTGCATTTACCAAATTGTTATACTATTTTCAGCAGGTCAGTGCCATTGTTGCCCCAGTAGAGCAGATTGTTATGCCAGAGTGCAGATTGCTCTGAGAAAACTATCATATGCCCTGCCCCACCTGCATGTCTAGCAGTTCCACTATTGACCCCCTCTCCTTTTTCCTAAGTGCACTTTCAGGCATGTGAAAGTTATTATCTGCTGCCCAGGTACACCTTGTCACCACATGCCAGATTCACATTTCTCATCACCTCAGTCGCCTATCCAAAGTTCGTCTGTTGCTATAGTTCGCTGCTTTTGCTTCTGTACTTAGCCCATTGAGGCTTAGTCGACGGCCCAGGGTTGTGAAATGCAAAGCTGTACTAAAAGTTGTTTTGCTCCCTCTTCTCCACAGTGGTGCAGCTGTGCCTATGTCTTGGAAATACACACAATAAAATCGAAGATCTGCTGCGGTTTAATTTAAGTAAAGGACATGTGCTATGCCCTCTCTTGTTAAACAGTGTATTGCTGTGACTGGTTTGTTTGCTCAGGTCTGCTGGGGCGAAGTCTCATTGACTCTTATAACGGGCTGCAACCGCACAAATCTTACAGAACCTTTGAACAAGCAGGTGCTTACATGTTGCAGTGCTGAAGTGAACCATGCCACATCGTTCCAATAGCTGGAAGCCGCAGTAACCTTTGGTTTTAGGTTAAACCCCCTTCTTTCTTTTTTGTCGCTCTATCAGTATCATTGTGCTTTTCCTGCGCTAGCAACATCACACTGAACCTTTCTCCATAGTGCTTACAATTCCTTGAATCAGCGGGGCTCCCAAAAATGGCTTGCAGGATTCTTACCCCCTTTCAGTAAAGCGTAGCATGCCTCTGTGGTTGATCCGATAAGGATATTTAAAAAAAGCCCCTGATACACAAAGGGAAAGTAAGAGGAGGCTGAAATACAGGGAAAATTCGGGCACTCATTTGGATATCTGCAGGCCAAAAAATGCAGATTTGAGTAATGGGTTGTCCTTTTCTCTCATCTCTTTATGTGTATAGTTAAAATACATTCTAGCTTTTTGTGGTTTACTGCCACTCGCAACACATCTCTCATGCAGCCACTTACTGCCACTTACTTACAACATCACTGCTCACTTTGTACAACTCTGACCTTTCATTGTTCGCTACGCACACCACATAACTTGAACCACTAACCCTTCTCACCAACAAGTCAATCACACCTACGCTCAAAACACCATTCATTAACAAATGCTTACAACTTGACTCAACCTTAGCTGCCCAGAACCCCGGCCATCTGCAGCCAATCATAAACGGTGGACTCAGAGGCAGACAGATAAAAACCAGACATAGATAAAACCATTAGATGTCCCCCCTCCCATGTACCACACGAGACATAGGGTGAGTGTTGGCAATAAAAAGGCTTTGGGCTTTTATTAACATCATTATATGATAGTAAACAAAAAATCATAATCATAATAACCATAAACATAATGTGTACTTTTGGGCACAGGGTCCTGAGGTTGCGCCTTCTGGCCCCTGTCGGTTTCCTTGTCCCACGACAGTGTGGGCACCATACGGTGCCCTGTCTTACTTTTCTTTCTTCTCTCCCTTTTTCTGCTTTCCTGCTGAACATCAGCTCCTTCTATTGGTCCCAGGGGCAAGCCCTAGGCTTTGTACTGCCTCTGTGGGGGCTGTGTAGTCCAGCCCCTGGCCGGCTGGCGCCGACGGCATGTTACACCTTGAGGTGCTTCTTTTGTTATTCCCCTACCCGTTTCCTGCCTCGCTTTCCTAGGTGCTTAGCACCTCTTTGGTGAAAAGGACAAGGTGTTGTCTCCACCTTGCCCTTCCTCCTACCGGTCTACCGGAGTGATGGTGACCGACTGAAAACAAACCTGACATCGGAGGGAGAGGGGTTGTCGCACCACTGCGAGGTGTGCCTGCCCTCTCTCCCTATCCTGTCTGTCATGGGGCACAGGTTACTGGCCCCGCCATGTAGTTGCAGGGTACCCCTGCGCGGCGCTGGCTAGAATTCCACTGATTCATCCTTCTTAAAAGAGGACCTGCAATCGGGTACGAACACCATACTGCAGAGTTCTACATTGCCGGCGAACAGTTTCTACATCACAGAAAAGTTGCCTGGAAACATGTGTGTCATGTACAGGCGTGCAAGCAGGGCTAAGCAACGGATGCATGGCCCTTTAAGAACACTACAACCAGGCGCTTGGAAGTTGGCATGGCAACGCTGGCGTCCTCTTGGCGTTTCCCACGGTCGACGCTGGAAGCCGCGGAACGCTGTCATGTGACCTCTCCTTCTTAGTCTCCGCCTTCACTTCGTATCGGTGCTTCTGATTGCGAGTGGTGGCCCCTCGTACCTAGCTCATTGTATCCTGCTCCCTTGAAATCCGGTCTCTGTAACCCTTCCCCCCCCCCGCTTCCTCCTGTATACCTGATTGCCTCGTTTCCTCGACCCGGACCGTTACCTGGCCTTGATTTTGGACTGCTTGGTTCTCGTCTACTACCTGCATCGTTCTTCGACCTCGGACTGCATACGGACTTCTAGCCTTCGCCCTTCTGTTGTGGTTGCTCTTCGTTTTTGTCTTCTGGATCCTCACTCACCTGGACTGCGTGTGGTCAATATTGTGGAACTTTTGGAAACTTTCGAAATTTGGATTCTTGACCTTGGAACACTTGGAGTTTTGGATTGTTGAACTTTGGAACTTTTCGAACTTGCGACGCACTCTAACAAGTGTGCCTTAGGCGTCCTCGTGCCGGCGGGATAGGTGGTTGGGTTCTTCTTGGACTGGGCATCGTGGACTTTGGAGTTCCTTCCCTTCCCTGTCCCATCTGGTCCTCCCCGGTGTTGATCCACATAAAACACGGTAAGCCATAGTCTCATAGGGGAAAGGGGGTGGTTATCAGAATTTGTGGAACGTATTGCAATTTGTCACTATTTTTTGGGTCTTGTTCAGAAGGGCGGTTGGTTATACTTTCTGTATTGTGTTAACTCCTCACTTGCAGATCCAACGCCTGTCCTCGACTACCCGTACCACCCATACTCTGCATTTTCAACTCCTGCGGCACGTGTCTACTTCTGGGTCATCTGGATCTCATCAGGTATCCTTTCTTTCCTCTGATTGATCGCTCTGGCTGTCCATTTCTGGAGCCAGAGGGTTCCGTCAGGTGACGTGGGCAACTGGATTCTGACAATGTGCAGTATTCGACACTGCACAGAATATGTCAAGAAGTAGGAGATCTCGTAAGAACTGTATGTCATATATTCGAATTTCCTTTTTAGTGAGAATGTTCTGTTTGTCCTTTATTTCGTGTTTTTTTTTTTAGGAATTATTTTTCTGCTATTTGTATCAACCTATACACCCATCAAAACTGCTCCCGTTATCCTCTCACTTATGCATCCTTGTGCTTTAATGACACAAAGGATCAGCCTTTCCATTCACAGTTTTGTCTTCTTCCCCACCCTCTTTTTATACCCTAGCCTCACCTTGACAATGAAAGGGGGCATATAAAGTACACCCCATCTCGTTGTCCCTGTCTCTTCTTTTGCCCGATGGGGCCATTGAAGCTTCATCTCCTCGTACTCTTCCTTTTATTCTCCCTACTCCAGACACCATTCTCCCAGATGCCACCATTATCTCATGATTCGCCCAATTATCGGGTCCGCCTGGCACATGCATCTCTTTTATCCTTCTTTTTCTGGTGAATACAGCCAATCTTCACATTTCTGAGCCTCACAGACAACACTGGGCCCCTGCGGGTCCCCCTTCGTTGTTGTATGCCATTTTATGTCCCCACCGCTTTCCCACTTCTCCATCTCCAGCAGCATACTGTCTGATGCTCCCAGCACCTACATGCATACTCTTTACTGCTGGGTGTCAGAGTCCCCCGACTAATGAATGTTAAAATAATACTGTGTCGCATGTATCATTCCCACTTTCTAGCTCCATCTCTAGCCATCCATTCCGCTTGTCTGATACGGGAGCTGGGGGCTTCCTCTGTACCATGTCCCGCATTGCCTTTTATGGAACCCCCTCCAACCTCAATTTCAATCGGATAGCTGCTTTTGTCTGCTCAAAGATACTATGCCCATTTCTCCGCTCTGAGCATAAAAACCCATTATCCTATTCCCAGCGAAAACCTGAAGATGATCTCCACCCTAGAAGCCAACCTCAAATCCTGCATCAATGAATCTGAGTTTTTCAGACTATACCAACCAAAAGAGACATCGGCACATCTCCCTAAAATAGACACCCTCAATATCGTTACAGAAACTTTTTAACTGAAACAGAAGCATGAAAGACTTGAACACGTCTGCTTCATCAAAGCTACTAGGATAGGTCTACAAAGTAGTCTGCAAAGGATTAATCCAATGCATGTCTCCTGGATATCCACTTAAAATATATTTGAATTCAGTAAATCCAAATGGGATTTCTTTTTTTTAAAAGAAAGTCTTTGGTAATCGGTCTGCTCATGATAACCTGCAATCCCTCAAGTGGCAAACGATAACCTTTTTTAAGCGCCTTTGAACAAAGGAATTTTATAATGAAAGACCAAATTGTTGAAACCGATATTGAATTAATTTCGAATTAGGAATATAAGGTACGCTTGCACTTTTAAGGCAGATGCCTCTGTGTTTTTTTTGCTTTTACTATGTTTTAAAAAGAGCATTGGCCTGCATGGAGGAGTTCCCTAAATAACTGAAGTATGCCAAGATAAGAGACATAGTCGTCGTGATGGCAACTAAAATTATTGCATTTAATTTATCTTTAATATTGCAGTTGATGTACTTTTTTAATGAAATTGACATGAATCTTACTGTATGTATATGATGTATTTCTTTTTTTCTTATGCACTTTTACGGCAAAAGCTGAAATAAAGTACCAGATTGATTGAATAAACTAATGAACTGCCACTCCTCCCATGTACCTCTGATATACATCTGCACATGCTTGTTATAGCAACTTTTACTGTCATTTAACTGTGCTTGATGAACCCAAATAAAAACACACCTCAAACGACCAAATTTCTATATAAATACACCAAGCTTTAAAAATTCCCACTGTAGAAAACGATAAGGACAACACCAAAATCCTGCAAAACCAAAAATGCCAACTGAATAATTAAAGGAGTGCACATAAAAAACAGTACTAAATGGGCTACATTCACATGATATGGAACAAAGTTCAGAGTTCTGCTCTAAGCATTCCTGAGTTTGTATCAGCCACCTCCTTTTTACCCCCCACCCCATAACCTTGTTCTCCTGACTCGTCCCCTCTCTAGGCCTCAGTCCTCTTGTTAGTGTCCTTTCTCTTTTGCCTTACCCCTTCACAGACGTGGAGCGTGCTCAGCTACTTGCCTCTGCTGTCCATGCGCTCACTTCTTCAATCCCAACACAATTTATCATCCCCTTAAGCCCGATCTGCCCAAATGCTCATCGGCCACCACAACTGTTTCTCTGATCGCCTTACCCATGTTTCCTTGTTCAACAAACTCTTTAACTCACCCCTCCAATGCCATATATCTACAAATCTTCAGTTATTGACAAAATCGTCACTGATGTATACACTAAAGCTCCATTTGGTGGGCCTGGATTCTTTTTTGCAGTCAGCAGATGTGATTTCTTTGCAGGGATATAATAGGAATTGCACCATGTGCACCTCAAACGTGCATATAGGGAAACGGGTATTGGCAAAGCCAACAGTTTTGGCTTTGTGTAGTTATTATGTAGGTATTTACCAGGCACTGTTATTATATACCCAAGTCCCCGACATCATTTTCCAGCTTTTGCATCTTTTGAATATGTACCATTACGGCAAGGGTGCGGCTTCGCAGAACAAACCTCACCCACAGCCGATCAGATGAAAAGAGCACTGGCAAGTAAAAATTGCATGGTGCAGAGAAATGTAAAGGCCACAGGGAGCCAAGGTCGAACATTGTTGAGGTCCAACTCAGGACCTTTGTGGAGCCATGCCTTCTGCCTGAAGTAAAGATGGCCAAAAGACTTTCAGTAGCTCAGGCAAATGTCGGGTAACACTTAGGGAATCACTGTCAATCAGATTGGATAGCTAATCCACCAACCCCTGCGGTCTTCACAACAGAACCAATCGTAGAAATAATTGGCAAGAAAAGAAGGCCTTCCCAGTAAGAGGTAGAAAGATGCTTAAATGGGAAGGCGACCAAGGCAGCAGTAGAGGCAGCAGTCACCAGCCATGATCTCTGAGGGAGGAGCTGAAACCTAGGAAACTCCAAGACCTAAAGGTCCTGACGTCATTTAGTTGTGGCTTGGACTGAGAAAAGTCCTCAGAAGCTGAACCTTCTTGATCTGCCTGGGACCTGTCTACTCGTGAGAAGGTAACTATATCCCTTTTTGCGAAAGAAGGGGCAATGCATATCCTGTTGAGTGAATGGGCACAATGCCTCTTCTGAGAAGGAATGAGTGGTAGGAGAGAAATCCCAGAGTGAGTCAGAACATCTCTTTAGCCCTTACAAATGAGTCTCCTTAATACAAGGTATTTGAATAAACATGCACACAACATCCACAAACTCATCTTGGACAGAACCATTGATATCATGTGTCTCACGGAAACTCAGATTATGGACTCTAGTGGTCCTACTGATTGAGACAGCCGTCCCAGAGGGTCATTCCATCTTTTGCAGTAAGAGGGGACATGGGCACGGGGGGGGGGTGACTTTTATCATCAAGAACAAGTATAATTTCTTCCACTCCCCATGCTCCTGTCATGGGTGTGAAATACTAAACATTAAAATAACACCTACCAATTACAGGTCTGTCAATTTTATCCTGATTTACCAGCCCCGTCTGTGATGCCAGGTTTCAATGAGTAAATAGCCAATTCACTGAGCGGTTTCAGTGGCCCAAACTGCTGTACCCTATTTTTGGGAGACCTGAACTGATGGAGGGATAATCCCGTGGAAAAGGAAGCTCTGGATCTGGAGAGGTCCCTTAGTAATCTTAACTATGCTACATTTAACAACAAACCTACATCGGATAAAAATAACATACTTGATTGGGTGGTGTCCCGAAAATCTTGATAATATCATTGACAACACTCTGCCCTGTGCTTGGTCCGTCCGCTCTCGCATCGATTTTCACATCTGTTTACAAGGCCCGTTACCCCAGACCCCTAACAATCCTCAAAAAGTTCTAAGCAGGAACTTTAATAAGATCTTTCCTGCAGATATTGCAATAAGTACACAGAGTCTCATGGCACTGACAACGGATAAAGACTCATACGATTCCCTGGTGTCTGCTTTCTCATCTGCCTTCCAGGATTTGGTGGATAGAATTGCCCCCATTCGGTCTAAACTGCTCTGTGTGAACCACAGCCACCAAAAATGGTACACACCAGCACTTAAAATCCTCAAGAAAGAAAAAAGGAAGCTGGAGGGCATCTGGCTAAAATGTGCTTGGTGGAAAATAAAAATAATTGGAAGGCAGCAGAAAAATCTTACAAACTAAACATTCTGAATGCCAAGAAAGACTTCTATAACGATCAAATCAACAGAGCAGATCTTAGATCTCTCGAGAAGTCAAAGGCCCTGCCTATCACTGTCGAGCTCACAGCAATGGCAATGGACTGTGTGGAAGTGTAAAGCCCCTTTGAAGCCAAAACTTTCAAAGCCAGGGAATTAGGCATGCATTATCCCTACCCGACGAGACCCTAGGATCTCTGACTAATTACATTAAACTACCAGAGCTGGACAAATTTGCTTTAATTTGCTTTACTTCCAGTCACAACCTCGGATATGAGAGACATGTTAACCACCATGCGACCCACCCCATGAGCCGAAAATATTCTCCCTCCTACGATTGTACTGGAACATCAAGAGCTGTTCATCCTGTTCCTCACCCGCATGGTCAACACATCTTTCAGAGACAGTTACATTCCTGAAGCCATTAAAGTCATGACAGTCACCCCTAGGCTAAAAAAACCTAGCTTAGACCTCAAAGACCAAAGTAATCTTAGACTGATCACTAATAGTCACTTCCTGTTGAAAATCGTTGACAAGTGTGCAATGGGGCAACTCCAATGCTTTATGGAGGAGAAGAATTTTTTTACACAAACAACAATCATGTTTCAGGCAAGCACACAGCACGGAGACAGCACTTATCGACCTGCAGACCCATATGCTTCAAATAATGGATGATGGCAAAGCTGCAGTGTTGGTGTTGCTTGACCGGTCTGCACCATTCGATTTATTGGACCACGACAAGTTACTGCGTTCACTCGAACAGGCAGATAATTGCTCGAAGGGGGTGGTCGATTGGATTTACTCCTTCCGCTCCGATCGCATGTCCAGAATTCACTGGGGCGAAGCAATTCTCACCGCTGGCCCCTATCAACTGTAGAGTACCGCAGGGAGCCAGTCTGTCACCCGTGCTCTTCAATCTGCATCTTCAACCTCTCTGCTCCCTGTTGGAAGACACTGGCATATTTTTTACAAATTACACTGATGACACTCAGCTGGACTTATAGCTGATTGGCAATTACACCAAAGACTCCATTAATATGTCAGGCGTCTATGATATTATCGAGGCATGGATGACCATGAACTGGATGTGCCTAAACGGCAGTAAAACCGAACTTCTCATCTTCTGCTCCTGGCAAGCTTGTGCCATACTGAGCGTGGATTTCACAACCTTTAACATCAAGATCAATGCAATTTCAGTTCTAGGCAAGGTAAAAACCCTGGGCATCAATATGGAATCCTCTCTGAGCGTAGAAGCCCATGTAAATCAAATAAGCAAAAACTGTCAGTATCATCTACGCCTGCTTAGACACATCAGGCCCCTGGTTAATGAAAAGAACTGCGCTAATATCGCCCGAGCTACCATACTCTCGAGGCTGGATTATAGCAATGCGCTATTAATAGCGGCAAACCTCACCCGTCTGACAAAATGCCAGATAATTCAGAATAATGCTGTGCACATTATTAAAAACATTCCAAGAGATCTACATTGGCTGGCGGTGAAAGATCGGATTGATTTTAAATCCGGCATACTATTGAACCGTTGCCTTTTTGGAACAGCTCCTCTTTCTGTGAAGTCACTGGTTTACCCATACGCTCCCGGTAGATCCCTGCATTCAGTAAACCAGGGTCAGATCAATTGCGTAACCTACAAACGGACCAATGTATTGGGCAGATCCTTTCCCGTTAGAGCCTCTATGCTCTGGAATGCTCTCCCGATTGCAATAAGACTGGAAAAAAACAATCTAAAGTTCTGTCGTGCATTGAAGACCATCCTATTTAAGTAACCGTTTGTCTACATACTTGTCTTCATACCCTAATCCTTGTTTGTTCCGTTCAATTTTTGTTGTCCTTTTGTCTTTATGTTGGCACCCTAATGCCTGCGGGCCTTATAAATCTATAAATAAATAAATACAGTGGTCTGGGCCTTTATAGCACAGGATCAAGAAGAAGCGAACCAGAGGCGGCTTCATATTTGTTTGTTTGAGACTCTCACTAGCCTGCTCACCATTCTATTTTCTACCTCTACTATACTGCTCCCAGGAGTCTCATTTTGATTCTGCTCCTAGGCGTCCCACTCATCTTGCTTCTGTATCTTCCACTACAATGTTGCACCAATGTGTCCCACTGTAATTTTTCCCTGCTGTGATTTTGCTCTGGTTTGTCCCAATGCAATTTTGCTCACAACAGACTTAATCCAGTTCTGCTCCTAGGTGTTCCATTGATGATTTTTCCCCTAGGGCGAGTTCACTCCACTGTTAACTTGAAACCCACTGCTGCCTTCTTCCATGTCTTTCTCCAATATGGTTTAGGACCCGGCGTGGCATGCAGTCCCTGCTAGGAATATTAATCTATTCCAGTGTGCCTTAGGACTTCAAATTACCTTGCCCAAGGTGCACCACTCTTCATCACTGCTAATCATTTGGTGCCTTTTTATGGCACTCTTTTTCTTAGCCATGCCCCTATCTTTCTCTACTTGAGTTGCCTTCCAGCCTCTTGTCTTTTGCAGTTCGTCTGCTGGTGCAACTGGATGTAGGTCACATTACCTCTGCTCACCCCCCAGCGTATCCCTGCCCCTTTCTTTCCTCTTAGGTCACAGGGCTTCTCTTGCCCTTGCCCCCAAAGTAAAGGTCAGATGAAGGAAAGGGCAATAACTGTGTGGTATTGTTAGGGCCTGGAAAGGGTTGGAACCCCTGCTCCCTGCATCCCAAAGAGCATGTGCATCTAGGCCGGTAGTCTATTGGCTCATTAGGGCTTACATTTAATTCCTACCCACCACAGGTGTTGAAAAGCCAGCTCCATCAGGACAGGTTAAGTCCGAGCTGCTTTAATAAAATAATCACTACTTCAACCCTTTCCACCTACCTACTGGCTCGTTAAGATTTCAGACCCTCCAGCACAAGCATTTAAACACCAGCTCACCCATGCCACATTTGAGCTGGGCTGATTTAAACATTTGCTTACTGCCCTGCCTGCCCATTGACTCATAAGAGCCTTTTTTCTTGCCAGTTTCGGGCATTATGAAACCAGCTCCACCATGCCCATGGTTCTGGGCTTTTTTGGTCATGTGATCATGCTCCACCTCCTTCCGACGCAAGCAACCAATTTGAGGGGACCCACCTAGGCACCCTCATTACTGGCATCCTACGCCGGGGATGGACAAAGACAAGGACTTCACCTTTCTGTGGCTGTTTGGGGCCGGCAGGGCCAAAGAGTCAGAGTCCCTGCCCCCTGGAAGCCAGTAAGAGATCACTATGTTTCTCCTACAAGCACAAACCATCCGCACCCTGACTAGGATTCGTTCTCGCAAACAAGCTCGCCAGCACTGAACAGCCAACCGCGTAGAACTCGCCCATGTTCTCCGCATTACACCCCTCCACGCTGCATACTCCACTTACACACCTCAATGCTTATTAACACTCAATCTTTCACCCTGCTAACATCCCCAATTTCATCAGTCATGAGCCAAATGCCACCTTCATCACTGAACCTGGCCCTCCCCCACCTCCTCTCATGTCTGCGACATCCTCATTTGATCCAGATGCAGCATGCAACATGTTGACATGTGAGGAAAAATCAGGGGAGGTGTGGTGGTCACCCAAAAGATTGAATGACCCTCCACTCTGAGCAGCCAAACCTTGTTAGACTCAACTGAGTTCCTTGCATGTCCTTTCTCCCTACTTTTCAGCTCGTATACGAACCACCTTATAGGTGTGGCAACTTCATGGATGAAATCACTGACCTGCTCTTGTCAGCGCCATTCACCCCCTGTCCCATCAACATCTTCCTTTGGAATTTCAACCTACCTCGAACAGAGGCAACTGAAAGCACCAGAGATTACCTCCTTAGCCTAGTAAAATCCATGCATATAATGCAACATATGCAAACCCAACAAACATCAGGGGAAATATCCTTCACTTTGTTCTCCCCCCCCCCTTATCCTAAGTTTCAACCCCATCCCTTTGGATTGGCCAGACTATGCAGCAATCCTCTTCTCCTTATCATATATACCCTCTTCCCACAAAGAACTGAGCGAACCCAGTATGCCTGCACGTCGCTCCTTCAAAAACCACCGCCCAGAGGGGAAAATATAGGAAACAGTCCTACTCCTGCTCCTGCTTTGCAGTGTCCTACTGGAACACAATAATAGGAAGAGAAGTGAGGCACCACTATTCTGTAAGATTAACTACTTCTGATTAATACAGATATAATCAACTTCAAGGCATCTTCCAGAAACTGAAAAGCATTGTTCCAGGAAAAACAATAACTAGATACAAATTTTGATAAAATTCATCAGATCTAGAGACCCCATATATGTAGTCAATACTACTGTATTACACATTTTTGTAAATAAATGTTCTCATAAACCACAGCATCTTCATTTTGTGATGTCTTTTATTGGTGCTTTTTTTGTTATTTCAGTTGTGAACCAGCAGAAGCAGCAGCCAATGCTTTTCAGACATATGGTCCATCATCAGGGCTGAGTCTACAAAAAACGTGATATGCATAGTGTAAAGACTGGAGGGGGCTATCTGCACTCCTGCTCTCTATATGGCAGAGTAGAGGCACAGAGCACCCCAGCCAAGATTCTCTATTTGGTATCGTGGACGAGCAATCAAGGCTTAAGCTCTCAGGAGGTGATGCAGACTGGTTCTTAAGTGTAGTCCCCTAGCACCCACAAAGGAATGTCCACACACTATGTTAGTGAAAACACAGTATTTATATAAATAAGGTTCACGTTATGTACACAATAACACACTTTGCACTCTGGCAATACTATAAGGGCAAATATATGCAGGTCTACATAGTACCACTCATAACTATCAATTCCTTTGAAATGCATCAACTGCTAACAGTTCAAAATGGCATATGAATCAGATTATAAGATGAATCAACGATAGACACAGAAAGAAAGCAAGTTAAATCAAGCAATGGCCGAACAGTCTATCCCACTACCGTGAGACGGTTCTGTGCGAGGATCCTTCCTCCTGGGTAAACTGTAAATAAAGCATATTTGACAAGCCCAGTCCAATTATGCTCAGTATAGTCTCAGGTCTTTCTAAAAGTTCTACGACCCCAAAGTACATGTTTTTGTAGAGTTCTTTGATAAGTTGCCGACGGGCCCTTCTTGTGTGCACTCCCTTCCAGGCAGGAGCCACGGGTCGTCGAGATTTAGTGAAGAAAAAGGGTGAACACTGTCGTTGCAGCAGTAGCTTCGATTCTTGCGGTGCTCGTTGATGATTGGTCAAAAACATCCTGCAAGCTGAGGTGTGCGGTGCACCTCGATGATGAGTGTTTGTTGCCGCAAAGAGTTAGTGAAGAACTTCGGCCCAGCAAGGGCGTCGGGTCGTCAGCATCTCTGCGGTCTTCAGGTGACGGAGAAACCCACCAGCGGATTCTCCTCGGTCGTCGGCGGCCTTGACTTTCTTCGGCAGGATGAAAGCGGTCAATGATGATGAGCAAGGGAGTCCTTGGATCAAATGTCTTAGACATAGGTGCACTGCGGCCCCGGTCGGCGACGGCGGTCATCGACGGTAATGGACATCAATGTCGGGCGCTTCACTTTGTGATTCCGCGGCGGTCCCCTTCTCCGGTCAGCAGCCTTACGAGGATCTGACATCCAGGGAGCTTTGGCAAAGATCAACTGGTGCAAAATGGTCCCTCGTAGCTTGGGAAGAGGTCTCCTAGCCAGGTGCTCTCTTGGATCACTTCCTTGACAGTCATGCAGCTTTCAAATTAGTGAAGGGCAGCAGCAGCTATTCTTCTTCTTCCAGCGGGCTTCAAGGTTAAGCATCAAGTATCAACTTCAGCTTCTCAACGATTTCCATCAGTGAGAGACCCCAGATATATTGTTGTTCTCTTATTCACTCTGCTGGGTCACACTCGGGCAACCAATCATTCAGAAGGGCAGTCAGGCAGTCAATCAGGCTCACAGTGCATTCAGGTCATTCTTCTCCATCCAGACACTCACAACACGGAATGTGGATTTGGACAAGCACTCTGCCATTCAACACTCCACACTTCATTCATAACAGTTTTGGGCAGGGCTGTCTCAGTCATTGTGTCAACCACCAGATACTAGACACCCACAACATGAAATGCGTATTCGTCACACACTCCATTCACCCAGGTCCCACCCCATGGGCGTACCCAAAACATAGTCATTGGGAAGGTTCCAGCCAGTCTGGCCTGGACTTTCCCACAATACCATGTATGGAACTTCCACCCAACAGCCAGTCGGGGAAGGGACAGAGACAGGGCCTCCCAGGACTTCAGGAAAGGAAGGTAACGGGTGATAGAAAGCAAGAGGCCACAGTGGCCATCTTGTTTCCTATCAGGAATCAACTGATTCCAATGGCAGGGCCGGAGTATCCCAAAATGGAGAATACTCAGAGCACCTGTCAAATTCAGCATGCCGCTGCCACCAGCCCATACCTGCTCTGTGGGTCACACACAGGTGCCCAAAAACATACACTAGGAGTACAGGGTCGTACTCCCACCCCTGGGTGCCATAAGGGTATCCCAATGGTCTGTTCACCAAACCAAAAAGAGGAAGAGTCGCACCGCCAGGAGTCCCACATGAACTCCTGCACAGAAAACAAGACAGAGCATACATGATTAAGCAATAAAGGACAAGGATATGGAGGCCCTGTCCCTCCAATGCATTTCCAGCATCACACACATGCACATTTTACAATATATTCACAAAAAAATGTGTGGACAATTATACAGAAGCAATTCACAAAATGACCAGTAAGATTGGAATGTTCCTACCTGTTCTGTGAACTACGGTTTTACTTGTTTCAAAAATATGTGCCTGCAAGTCAGAATAGCACCAAAGCACACATGTATCCTAAACTTAGAGGAATAATTATAACAGTCAAACACAAACTAATAACAATATAGGAAAAAAGGAAACCAAAATAAAATAATAAGAATAAGACCTATCTTTCCCTACTTATAGAGGTTATCCCTTTTGTGAGAAACCTGAAGGTACTTGGACATCTACTCCCCGAGGATCTTCTGTTCAGGTGGCCAGGGAAGGGCCATCGCTTTTGGATCCCGACCCTGGGGGTGGACTAGTGAGGGAGGCTCACCTGGGTGGAGGGTCATTAGGATTGGGGAGAGAGTGCCAGAGGGCGAGACACAGTATTCCCCTTAATCTGAAAGTGACGTAATTTGCCCTTCCCGAGCTTTTATAGGATATTGTCATTCTTATCCTATTGTTTTCCTTGAAGAGAAGTCCAGTGCTGGGAAGAAGAAGCTCATCCCAAGAGTAATGCAGGTTACCTATGGAAAGTACCATTGTAGTACTGGGAACCAGAATATCATCCCAAGAGTAATGCAGATTACCTATGAAAAATGCCATTATAGTACTGGGATGAAGAAGAGGGAGCCTGAGAGTTACAAACCTAAAGGTCAGGCATGTCCCACTAATAGGCTTAAATAAGGTAAGGCAATTGAGTCTGAGAACTTGTACCTGCAGCCTATTATGAATAGTCAGGTGTATACAAGGTAGGATAGTTCAGAGCAGAGGAGGCCAGCACAACTTGTGGAAAACTGGAGGACAAAGGGGTGCTGAGGCGCTGGAAGATGACCCTGTGTGTTGAATTGTCAATATATGGCGATGGAGCCGTGTCTCCACGAAGCGGGAGTACGAGATAAGGAATGGAGCCATGAAGCTGGACGGTCCTGGTGTTGTGGTCGAGAAGTGCTCGTTCCTCTGAACGGAGGTGTCCTCCAGGGGTGTTGGAGGGTGCACGCGATGAAATCCTGACCTCAAGTCCCTGGAAGCAGCGGACTACAAACAATCGCGGCAACCAGTGAGTTTCACTAAAGTGATGTGCTGAAACCTGGTTGCTTTGCTAAAAGTAAAGACGCTGACAGTGTGAACATGCAGCCGAGGGGAGCCAGCGGAGTGGGAGCAACATACAGAAAAAGTAGATTTATGTTAAATCAACAACTCACATTAAATCAAGAGTGAGAGAGACTTCTAGTACACAGGTTATTGTGGACTTTTCAGCCTAAAAGAATCCCCAATATGGCAGAGAGCGGCGCAAGGACTACTGGTTGCGTGACCTGTACTGCGTGGGCCATGTGGCACATAAACTGCGCCTAGACCAGGGAGATCCCAGCCCATCCAGAAGGAGGATGAGGCGTAGGAAAGGGTACCTCAGAACCCTTTTGACACTTGGGTTATGAACCAAGGTGGGAAGCTTGAGGAAGAGAACTATGCACCCTTTGAACTGTGTTCAACCCTTGGAACTGTGTTCATCCAAGGTGGCAAGCTTAAGGAAGTGATGTAAGCTCCCTTGGAACTGTGTTCATCCAAGGTGGAAAGCTTGAGGAAGAGACCAAAGCACCCTTGGAACTGTGTTCATTGTGAGTTTTAATTTGAAGCTTGGGGACGAGCCCTGAGCTCCCTTGGAACTTTGTTCATTGTACACGAGAACTTGCAGATTGGAAAACGGAACCCCTAAGCTTCTTCGGAACATTGCTGGTTTTGAGAAACAATACTTGAAGCTTGGGAAAGGGAACCCCTGAGCTCCTTTGGAACATTGTTGTTTTGGTGAAGCACTGCTTAAGCTTGGGGAAGGGAAAACTAAGCACCTTTGTGAACTTTTTGTTCAAACTGTATCCTGAACCTAAGGAAGGGAGTTAGAGATTGCTCCGGACTTTTACTTTGAACACTAATTTTGAGTTAGAATATCCCTACACTACATTTAGGTATTAGACTTGAGGGCAAGCATAGGTTTTGACACAAACAGACTTTTGCTTCTGACTTCTGGACATAGACGTTTCTTAGTTTCGTTAGGTAGGGCAATAGCTACCATAGCTATAGGGCCAGTTAGGCGTTAAACCCATCCTGACGTTTTAATAAAGGTTTTCAAAACTGTTACATATGTTGTCTTTGTCATCTCTTGATACCATGCCTGTCTCACATAGTCTATCTTAGTAAACTAAAGGTGCTCGTCGGTTGTCAGGAAGTCCCAAATTAATATGTCCACGGTCCAAACTAAGTCCAACTGATTCTGCCACTATATTAACTATCTTAAATGAGCCCCAAAGAATATCTCGCTTCTCCTGGTTATTTCGTATAAAGTGACTGATAGTTTCAGTTTAAGTTTAAACTACTCTGTTACCGAGGATTCCCAGCCTGACAAGGGGGAATATTCACAGCATGTGAATCTGTGAAAGATCCAATTTCTGGAGTACCTCGATTCATCACACTCCCCTCGGAACACAAATGCCTCAATGCTTTCAACACCATGCCTAGAAGCAGATGTGCACGCAGAGTTTAGGGTACATCTGGTATGCATGAATGCATGAACACATTTTCCTTCACTCCCGATAAACCTAACCCAATCTCTTCTCTTTCCGGTCTGCCAGAGCGCCTGGAGACCATGTACATGACATGAGGTGCAAGGCATCAAACCCTTGAACATAATAACTTATCGGAACATATTTCACTTACCACTTCTGATCTGACTTCATTTTTAAATGCTTCCATTCTCCTACCTTTATTGCTGTTGTATACATTCTGGTTTGAAAATTGTTTTCAGTACAAAAATAGGGTATCCGGTTAAATTGTCGAAAACATATTTTCAAAATGGCATTTTGTCAAAAAAATGCTGATTTCTTTCTTTTTTTAATGGTTTTTTATTTATTTTGTGTTTTATTTTAGTTTCGTTAGTAAATAAAAGTGTCAATAAAAAAAAAAAACAGGGGTTTGGGGGGATCTGTCATGCTGCCGAGTTCTTGGCGTCTATGAAGCCGCTGGCAACGCGGAACTTAGTCCCGTCCGCCAGCGGCTTTCTGCAACGCCCCCTATTTCCAGGTTTCACTTTCCTTCTGTTCTCAATGGGTGAGCGTTCCGCGGCCCGGTGTTTTAACCCGCCTCTTCCGGGTCACGGACGCATCGCAACGCTTCCGGTTTCGTTCCGTTAGCCCTGTGTTGCTTGCTCGCTGTTACTCTCTACCTTGGTTACTTGTTTTCCGCCGATTGGGTCCTCGTGCCCAGTTGGGCCCTCTTTCTGCTCATCCTTTGTTCCTACGCTGTATCTGCCTGCCCTTCTTTCGCTCCCTTTGCTTTGCTTCTCTTGCCCGCCTCCTCTACCCTCCTTCCAACTTGCTTACCCTCCGTCCTTCCCATCTTCTCTTACCGCCCTTCTTCCTCTTGACTGTATCACTCTGCTCCATCTTTTCCGTGTACCAGTTCCCTGCTTTGTCCATTGGATTTGCTCTCGCCTACCACTCGGATAAGTTTGCTGTGTCCTTCCCGTGTACCAGTATCCTGCCTGTTTTCCCCAGACTGCCTTTGCTTACCGTTTTGCTACTTCCACTTTTAGCCTCCTGTGTACCAGTTCCTCGGACCGCTTACTGGATTGCCTGTGTCCTTGGGGGTTCTCTCCCACGTGTTGCCTCCAGACACTTCATACCAGCACTCACCCTACAAGGATTCCTGGTTCCACTCCTCCAAAGCACCCGGCGATTGCACAGGGTTTTTTTTGTGCCTAAGGGCTTTTTCCCCTCCTGGTCGTTCCCGGGGGAGGGGCCCCTTGGTCTCCCTTCTTGGGGGGCACGGTGGCTTGCTCCCGGGGTCGTCCCTATCTACATAAAAAAAAGGTGCGATCACGAAGAAAGGAAAAGAAGGGTTCTTGGAAGGAAGAAAAAGGTTGAGGAGTCGGGGGAGGGGGAGATCTCGGAATCTACACTGTCGGACAAAGATATCACCGACCCCGGTGACAGGATCCCCCCATTTAAATTTTTTTTAAAAAAAACCATTAGAAAAAAATGGCATTTGGAAAATATGGCGTTCGAAAAGTCACTATAAGCCCAAAAATAGACTGACAGGACCCATGTCATGCTATATCTTACAATTCTGTTGGTTCTGCCGTCCATATTCTTTTACTTGTGGTTCACTTATATTATATCAGACATTAGACGTGCATTTTCTGACCTTTCGGGTATGGGTTGTGATTGGTTGCTTAACCGTGAATTGTCTCTTGACAATCAGAATGGACGTAGTCTTTCATTTTGTGTAGCTTTCATGCATGCTCCTCCTGCTAGCAAATAATAACCTTTGCAAGCATGCACATGCCTGTAAATCAAATAAGCAAAAACTGTCAGTATCATCTACGCCTGCTTAGACACATCAGGCCCCTGGTTAATGAAAAGAACTGCGCTACTATCGCCCGAGCTACCATACTCTCGAGGCTGGATTATAGCAATGCGTTATTAATAGCGGCAAACTGAATGGTTGGAGGGCCATGGTCACTGGTCATCACTTTTCACTTTCGTTACCTACTGCATTTAAATACTTGTTCCTGTTGTCTCTTCTGCAGAACCACGACAATATTTAATTGTCAGAGCCCTCTGGGGGTATTTAAACCTATTTTACTCTTAAATGGCTCTTAGGGCCATTATTTATTTTTGCATACGTCTCACTATCGTCCTTTGTTTTACGTGGCTGTATACACAATACAAATTGTGTTAAATATATTTTGTCAGGGCAGTTAATAACCTTGAAGAACCCAGAAGTAAAGCATTAAGGAGTCCTTCAAGAATCCTATTAACAAAAAACACATTCTATTTTGTAGACTTTCTTCAATGAAACTTCTGGATTTGGAAGAACTATTACAATCCAAAACTGCGTGCTGAATTCTTGGCTGAGCTGCTTGTATATTTCAGTAAATGAACTGTTTTACATTTTTGTGATTCTCTATTACTGTGCGATTATGACAAACGGACCTGAATCTGGACCTAAAAAATAGTTAGTTCTGTGCTTTTTTTTATTTTTTTTTAATTTATTTTTAATTTGTTTTAACCTATTGGTTTTTACAAAAGTGTAAACATGTCTGCTTCTGTTTCTCTTTTTAATGCGTTGCTTAAATTTCAATTAGAAAAGAGACGCATTATCACACCACTTAGGGGGTCAAGAGACGAGTAATCCGGTCTGGCAGGCATAAATGGAGTCTGCCGAACAGTCCCACCTGAAAGTCTCAAGCCTCCTAGACGTAGCTGACTAGGGACCACTAGCAACTATGTTGGCTTTGGACAGGGCCAGCGACAGAAATTTAGCTGCAGTTCTTGACCATCTGGCTGAATCACCTGCCATCAGGCGGGACCAACAGGTTTCTTCGTCGATGGCTAGTGGGTCACTGATAAGTGGTGTCATAAATGCTTGTCTCTCATTTGATAGTGCAGGACAGTTCATGAGAAGGTGGCGGACCGTTTCCACTTGATTTGGGACGCCGCATAAGCGGCAGTCCGAATTCAGCGTTGAAGATCTTGCTGCTAGAATTTCCCTAGTGTGTAGTAAGGTTAGGCGCGCGCCGAGATAGATCATTCTTAAATTTTTCTCCGTGAATTTCTCGCAGTATTTCAGGGGTTCTTTTAGTTTGTTATGGGTCGGTGGAAGATGCTTTAGAGACTTATATTGCTGTACTAGCTCCAGCGTATTGATCCAGTCTTGTTGCTGTCGTTTTTTTTTTACACGGCCTGGATTTAAGATAAGAAGGTCTTCAGTGCATGATATTTCTTCAAGACTAGTTTTAATCTTATCGACCCAGGTAGTGAGCGGTTTGCAGGACCCTTTTCGAATTTCAGAGAGGATAATTCCGTAGATGGGCATGGTGTTTGGTGCCTGCATTTTTCCATATAATTGGGACGCGCTTTGAGTCACCACGGAGGCAAGGGACTGTAGCCCTAGGTCGCGCCGGATTGCTGGTGTTGGAGCCGATTTAGGCAGACCTAGAACTGATTTCCAGATGAAACCTTCTAACTGGGTCCAAAGCTCAGTGGGTAGGTTTAAGTTTGCCGCCGTCCCATAAGTTAGTGCCGGAACAACTTTTGCTTAGTAGAATTGCAGAGCTGCATTCCAGGAAAATTTGCCAAACTTTTTATCGATCACACGTAGCTGAGCTGCTAAATTTCTTGCCTTGCTCCAAAGGGCATTTTGTAGTGATCTGTCTCTCAGGGTGTTGTCTAGCATTAAGCCCAAGTACTTAAATTCCGTCACTTCTTCAATCTTTGCTTTCTCCAGAAACCAGGAGTTGTGTGAGTTTTTTTTCCTTCCCACTGTTTTGGATATTGTTAGGATTTTGGTTTTGGCGATGTTGATTTGCAGGTTATATTCAGCCAGATTGGAAAGCTGTCTTTGAAGACCTATTGCAGTCTGGTCCATAAGGACTAAGTCGTCCGCATACCACAACCTTGATACTTGATTCGCTCCTACTTTTGGGGGGAAGCTTCTCACTGTTTTCTCTGACAACTGGAAATCTCTGATGAAAGCTATGAATAAAGCAGGAGCAAGGGGGCATCCCTGTTTCACTCCCCGTCCAGTAAAGATTTGGTCTGATAAGGTGCCTTGACGACTGAGCCGTACCCGGAATGATGTAGCTGTATGTAGGGCCTTTATAGGTTCCAAGAGACGGTTTGGGCAATTCCATGCTGTTAGTTTGGCCCATAGCTTGGCTCTGTCAACCATGTCAAATGCTTGGGAGAGGTCTATCATAGCCATGAAGACCTTCGGAGCTCCGTTCTTAACCTTTGCCTTGATGATGTTCAAAATTAGGAGATTGATTGACGTGCCTGCACCCTTTAAGAAGCCCGTATAGAAGGTGTCCGCTGCTGGAGAGATCCTAGCCCATTCCTTGAAGTGGGACAGCAGGAGGGAGGCGAAGATTTTGCCAATTATGTCCAGGAGGACTATCGGTCTGTAGTTTGCTGGTAGACTTGAGTCTCCCTTTTTAAAAATTGGGACCAAGACGCCTTCGGTCCAGGTTGTAGGGATCTGTTTCCGGCGCTGGCAGATGGAAAAGAGGTTGCTGATTGTCTTGGACCAAATGTCCGGGTGTTCTTTGATATCCAAGTTCGTCAGCCCATCTGGGCCTGGGGCCCTGGAGACTTTCAAGTTGTTGATAACTCTGGAGATTTCTTGTGGATTTGAAAGATCCATCCATGCCTCAGGAGGATGCCCTGTCGACTCAGGGACTGTAGCTGACAGTGGTCGGTATAACTCTGAGAAATACGCGTTCCATTTTTGCTCTGACACCGAGTTGGAAATTGGAGGCGGATTCAGGCCATTTGCGCTCTTCAGCAGGGCCCAGAAGTCTTTAGAGCTTCTTGATAACAGCGTAGTTTGCATTACTTCTGCGTCCTTCTGGTATAAGGTGGCACGATATTGTTTTATCCACCCTTTGTAGAGCTTTTGTCCCATTTTGAACGATGTCCAGGATTCAGTAGACCCCTCCTTAATGGCCAGCCTTTTAAGTTTCTGTACTACTTGTCGCCTTTCCGTGATCATTTGATTGAAAGAGTGGATGTGATTCACTGAGACTTGAGATTTACTGGAGAATTTTACTATGTGCGGGGCTAGAAGTGAAGTGTATTCAGGCCTTTCGCACGCTGAGACTTTGCTTGCCACATCGTATTTCGATCTTAGATTTTTCGCGAAACTTCTTATGTTGTCCGAGGACAATCTCAAACGGTTTTGTTGGTTATTTGCTTCAATGTTGTGGTGGTAGTGAGATTTTTTTTGTGTAGCTCCACCCCATGACAACTTAAGAAGATTATGATCGCTGTTTGTGGTTTTTACCACGTTAAAGTCAATAAAGAATGGGATTAGACCTTCACTGATGTAGATGTGGTCGATGGTTGCTGATGCCCCTGGTCTTTCCCATGTAGGAATTTGGCTTTTGTTTTTTTGAAGAGTGCCGTGTTATGCAGATTTCGAGACTTCATTAGTTTAGACCACGCGCGGCCTCGGTCTTCCTGCAACGGGCGTGGGAGGGTGTTTTTGGTGGTCACAATGCCGGGCCCACATTTGGTATTTAGATCTCCGCATATGATCAGATTTACGACTCCTCTGTCGACTCTGGACTCGTCAATGATTGAAGTTATGGAGTTACAGAAGTCTTTGCAGCTGGTACGCTCAGGATTCCAGTAAAGATTTATTATGGCTATTTCGGCCTTTGCCCAGCAGTTGTGATATTGGTCGTAGTGGTGCCAAGATGCCAGTGTTGCAAGGATGCCGTAGCCTTCAGCAATCTTTCCCAACGGGGTAAGACCCGAACCCAGGCGGATGGCAGTCAATATGCCCGCTGAGGGTCGGCCTGCAATAGACTTTGTTGCCGGAGATACTTCAATCTCATATCCATCGAATATGGGTTTGTTTAGAAGCCAGGTTTGCTGGAGACATACAAGATAAAAGGAACTCAGGTTGCCGTCATTCGGGGTGGTTAAATGGCGGAAGCCCCGCATGTTCCATCATGCCATTTGAAGAGTGCTGAATTTAGGTTGCTGTACATCAATCACTTGGCAAAACATGTTTCTCATGGCACACGGCGATCGTTGCTATCTCTTGTGTTGGCGAGAGAAAGTCTCTATAGTTCTGTGCTTTTGGCCCACTTGCTCTACTCTAATTACTTTCAAACCCAGTTGAGTACTTTGTCATTTTATACCAAAAACAGATAGTGTATTTTGGGATAATGCTTCTCATGTTATGTCAATTTAGTTTGTTGCACTTGCAAACCGTGAATGTAACCTCATCTGTAGGTACGTCTCTGTGTGAATTACAGTGGTAACATTTTCAAGTTGCAAGCTACTTTCCTGACATAAAAAGTCAGCCGCCCCCTCAATTATCCACATACACACAGCACACCATTTGTTGCTTACCGCCAGTCAAGTGTCACTTTTGACAGTGGCTAGTGCAAATATTGAGTGGTGTGTGTATTATATCTATCTATATTTATGAAAATGAACATTTGGGGGTGTCTGGGTTTGTGGCAATGCATTGTTCCTTATACAATTCCACACCGTTTCACCAATCTACACCAATATTTGCATAGTTGCCCGTTAGGACCCTCCCGACAACACTGGCACCATGACATCGGTGCATCTCACCCGGTTCCCCGGATTTCAGCACAAGTCAAAATTTGTCAAAGGGTTTGTGGCTTTGCGAAGCGTTGTTCCTTATACAATTCCACACCGTTTCCCCAATCTGGACCACATTTTGCATAGTTAGATTCCAGCACCTTCACACATGATACGGTTGCCTGAAATAGGCGAAACATCAATGTGGTCATAGAAGGAACGGTCCCGACAAGAGGAACAAAACACGAGGTCCCAAAACCACGTTTGAAGGCCATAGGATGCACCATTTGCGAGATATTTGTACTGCGATGAGCTGCACCACGCCAGGGTGAGAAGACAGGTGGGGGGAGAGCACAGCAGCTCCCAGCATGCAGCAGCACACAAGCTTGCCTGCCCCGCAAAGTCTGCTCCACGGTATGTCAGCCAGCCACACGCGCCCATTCTCAGTGCAGTTTACTTCAGGGTGCAAAGCACATCAAGCGATAAGCTAATCGGAACAGCAACCTAGAGGGTTGGGGGAGAGAGAGAGAGAGAGAGAGAGAGAGAGAGAGACACAATGGAAAGAAAGATTTGCTCACGTTTACAGCCCAAACCGCTGGAAGGATTTTCACCAAATGTGCAGCACGAGCAGCGGCTTCAGACGGAAGGCGTGCTTTTTCTAAATTTGGTGTTTATCCATGCAGTAGTTTTATTTAAAACGGGCCAAAAGTAGGTAACAGAAATATCCGGGTTTGGTCCACTGTCTTTTTTTGGAAACCTCAAGTGCAATTCAGTCAGGCAAGACTTCACCTGAATATGACATTGCGTTGTCAGAATATGCAAATATGAAGAATGACATATGTCCAAGAGTCATTGTACCATTCTTGCTGGCTGGTATAGGGCAGGTCTGGACATAATTGGAATTAATGGCCTGTGTTCTCTTATTACAGAGATGGGTATGTCATAACGCGATTATAGCGGCACCCTCATCGGGCAACTAGGGCTTCTGATTCTATTTTGGAGTATATTTATTCTTTGCCCGACCAGGCTTTGCTAGCATATGCTATGGGGAAAACATCACTGTTGTGGTCCTCCTGTGTGTGTACAGCTCTGAGTCCAAAAGCTAATCTACCAGGATTTCCGAGCGACAAGCTGGATAAACAAATGCCATAGTTGCTGTAAATGTGTTATCATCCTCATTTAATTGAAATTCATTCTCCTTGAGGTCGGTCCATTTTGACGCAGAGTCCCTTTTGGTGAGCTGTCTTAATCGTTCTGATATTGTTGCTAGATTTTTTGTAAATCTCCATGATGGGTGACATTTCTGAAAAAACTCCTCACCTAGGATGGGTTCTTGAATGTGGGTGCTGCATGAATGTCCTTTGCCTTCAGCGGTTGAGCAGACAGGCCCTGAGCCTGGAAAACATACCCAAAAAATTCCTTTTTTTTCTGTAGAAATTCAGATGTATCCCAATGGAGAGTTAAATCTGAAGCCCAGCCAAAACCTTTTCTAGGATATCCAGATGTTCAGCTTCTGTGGAAGCATATGCAAGGATATTCTAGCTGATGATCAGCAACCCTGGGAGGCCAGTCAACACACTGCGAATAGTGTGTTGGAGCATCTCCACTGCTGGCGATACAGATGCTTAGCCTCTAGCACCTGTATAATTCCTTATGTGTGGTGAACATGGATATGTAACAGGACTCGGGTGCAGGGTTACCTGATGGTATCAAGCATTCAGATCCACTTTTAAAAGAATGCAGCATCCTGGAGATCTGCCACCACATCCTTAGTTGTGTTGGTTAAGTTCCTCTCTCGTTTTATCGACTTGTTTGGTAGGAGCATGTCTACACACCGATAATGGTTGCTATCTTCTTTGCCGCTACCCATGGAGTAGGATCAGTTACTTTTTCCATGACATTGGGCCTCATTACGAGTCCGGCGGTAACCGAGCCGGAAAAACCGGCATGTTACCGCCGGACTCGTATTACCATTCCACCTCCGTGATTCCCGGAATCACCGGGGCATTACAACCCCGGTGACCCGGTAATTCCGGAGGCGGAATTCGGTAAATCCCCATTCCCATGGAGTTAGTTAGGACTGCATGGGAATGGGGAAGTGGAAACACCGGCACCATGCTGTAATAGTGCTGGTGTTTCCACGTCCGCCTGCAGGTGAGACCTGGCGGGAGTGACACCTCCCGTCTGCAGGACTCTGAATCAGCCAGTCCGGAAAGAACGGTGGTGGCGGATTTACCACCACCATTTTTTTCCGGACCGGCTGACTCGTAATGAGGCCCATTGTCTTTCACTAGTTTTTCCCAAATGTGAAATAGCATCTGCCAGTGTTAAAAATCCACTTGCTGTCCTGTGCCATCTATGTTAAGTCTTTTGGGCACTCCTTTAAGTCTTCCGACCCCTTGAAAAAGCAGGTTTTATCGTTTGAGCAGACTGGCCACATCCTCAAAATATATACTCTGTATGCAAAATGTAGTACTTAGAGGGGCTCTGCTGCCTTGCATCCCAGTAGTTACTTGTAACATAGAATCTTGTGCTTATGTTTTGCAGTCCTTACTTGACTGCTATGAATGTTCCTTTCAAAGCAATTACTTTGGAGCTACCAAAAGTTTATTTTCTTACACTGGTCAACGTTAGCGCCTTTGTTTTCCGTAGCTGTCAAAAATGGGATAGGGCCATGACATTCACTTAAGCTCTAGTATCTATTAGGACTGATGTCTCCCTTCCTTAAATACTTTTGGTGCAACAGGGGGGTCTTCTACTTTTCTGTCTTGCTCCTTGTACAAGAGATAAGAAGAAATCCTCTCCTTCATGACCCTCTTCCTTAGGATTTTCTTGAACGTCTTGAACAGATTTTTGCATTTCTCATTGTCAGGCTCGGTTGCATTCTGGGGCATTATTGTGGGAATTGATAGCGACACACTCTCGCAAAACGATGTGGTGTCCTGCATCGCCTGATGATTTGCAGTTTTGCAGGATAGCCACCGGTTTGGGGTAATGTGACCCCTTTGAGGAACTCATGGTGGCAACAATTAAGACAGACACAAGTGATCACAGTTCAAGGGTGTTTATTGAACAATGAATTCTTTATGCAGGTTGGAAAAACGCCTATTCTAAACCTAAATCTAGGATGGGAGCAAGTGTCGACCATCAAATGAAAAATAAGGCAGTCCTAGTATCATTATGTCAAAATAAAAAGGCCTATACTAAGAAACCGTTTGCTAAACCTCACAACTAATACAAAAAGGGGTGTGGGATAGTTCTCAAGAAAAGAATGAAGTGTTCTCAAATAATATGTCAGGATGCGGTAGCTTGGTTCGCCCTTCCCCACGCTTTGGACACAGGGTAAGATGGGAGCTCAGAGCACAATACAGTCTCAGACTTCTCCAGCATGAGACGACCGTTCTAATGGTAGCTCTCAGGACACACTCTCGAGCTTTCAGCTATCAGTGCCATCGATGGCCAAGTCTCATTTCACTTGAGTCTCTTGCCTTTGAGGACCCGACAGGTTCAAATAACGGAGAAAAAGAAATCCTTTAACAAATGAAAAGGTTGTTTCTGATGTTCGCTGACTGATGGATTCACCCCAGTGTCCCCCTCTTCTGGGCGCTGACCCTTATCAGTTGTTTATCACAGATTCACGTGGGGTGATAGCTGAACCCCTGAGTCCCCCTCTCCTGGGCACTGACACTTCTTGTATTGTATCCCACAAACCTTAATGTCTTTTTTTAAATTAATTTTTATTGATTTTTATTGAAGACCAACACATGCAGGAAAAGACATTGCATTACATTAGCTAAACAGTGCAGATGATCCAGTTTTCACTATTTCCCTCCTTTTCCCCCCTTTTCCCCCCTGCCTTACCTTCCCACCCTGCACATAGCAAAAATCGAGACTAACAGCTAACATTTAGCACATGTCGCATATGCATTTAACGCTTGGCCTACAACATTGTTTCAGATCACGGTTCGGCGGGTGGCTGGTTAAGTTAATAAACAAAGAAACAGACTCATCCGGGTACAAAGAGAAACATCTTTCGTCACCATTTACAATTCAGGCCTCAGGGTGCTTGTTTGTTTTGTTCCCAGTACTCAAAGAATGGGAGCCACATTGCATCAATGTGCGAGTGCGATTCCGTTAGTAATTCAGTGAGGCTTTCCATGTCATATATCTCTTTAGCCTTGTGTAACCAATCCTTTTTCGTCTATAGCGTGCCACCCTTCCAGCATATAGTTAGACACAACCGGGCTGCCAGGAGCAATTTTCTGGGCAGATGGTGTAGAACTGAATATTGATCTTTCACCAGCTCAACCCCAAACAACACCAGGTGTGGGGTCACATTCCTCTCAATTCCCTCTGTCGTGGAGCCAGCCCAGGATCTCCTTCCAGTGAGTTTGAGCCCTCGGACACTCCCACCATTGAAGGCAATAGTTGCTAATCTGTGCGCATCCTCGCCAACAGTGCAGGCTTATTCCAGGATACATTTTCGGTAATCTCTGTGGGGTGAAGTTCATTTGCATGAGAAGCCTACAGTTGTGCATTTTATACTGGACCGAGATGGTGGAATTCCAAACTGCTTTGTGTATCGCGGCCCATCCCTCTTGATTGTCGCTCCAGCCCAAACCTTTTTCCCATCAAACTTGTGTCTGTGGAGTTGGTAAATGTCCTCTCCCCAATAGGGTGCTGTAAAGTTTTGCAATCAACCCTTTGGTGCCCATGTGCATGTTGAGAACATTTTCAAAGGGGGTGAGTTTTCTCTGGGGTGCTCCGTTTCACCGTGGGTCGGTGAATGCGCCCTTTAACTGTAAGTATAACAGAGGCTAAATCTGCTGGCCTGTTGGGCACTTTCCAACTCCTCCATGGTCAAGAAGCTCCCATCCCGCCACATTTGCCCCATCCTGAGCAGACCTTGGTCGTATTGCAGCTGGAATCGAATTGGGTCTGCTATGAGATCTCTGATTGGGGAAGCTCAGATTCAGTTTAGGGGAGAAGGCCGTGTGGTAAGCCCGCTCATGTCCATTTTCTTTTTCCAAAGGGCCCATATTGCTGCAAGTATCGGATGTTCACGCACTCTTCACAGCAGAGATTTCTGGGGGACCCAAAGCCATTCACCCAGCATAACTGGTGTAAAGTACCCGTTCTATAACTGCACCCATTGCTTATCCACTGATTCCCTCAAATGATTCAGAAGCACGCAGTGCTGAGCGGCTCTTTATTATTCGTAGCTGTCTGGGTATGCCATGCCCCGTAGTTTTTTGGGAGAATCATTGTTTTTTTAGGCGACCTAGGGTCTTTTCCCTTCCCACAGAAAATGTTATAAAACTTGTTTAACATCTGAGTTAAAGGAGTCTCAGAGAATCACCGGGAGAGATTGAAATAAGAAGAGAAGCATTGGTGGCACATTCATTTTAATCCTTGTGAACCTTCCTGCCCATGAGAGCTTTAGTTTTGTCCATATATGGATGCCTTTTTTGATTGCTGTCCACAGTGGGGTAAAATTTGCTTGATATAGATCCCCTAATTGTTTGGTGATGTTAACCCCCAGATATCTGATTTGATCGAGCTTTTGCTTATGACTCCAGGTGTTTGGGAGGTCATCTGAGGAAGAAAAGCCTGCCTTTAGTGGTAGAATAACCATTTTATTTCGATTGATCCGAAAACCCAAGTGGAACCCATATGCTTCCACCCCGGCTAAGAGTCCTGGGATGGACCGAGACGGGTGCGTAAAATAGACTAAAAAATCGTCGGTGAACAGTGCTAGCTTGTATTCTGTCCATAACTTTGTAATCCCAGTGATTGAGGTGTCCATTCGAATGGACTGGGCTAGAGGTTCCATTACCAACGTGAAGATCAGAGGTGATAAGGGGCAGCCCTGTCTGGTCTCGTCTGCAAAGGAAGGGGAAGCCACACCATAAACCACTACCTTTGCTCTCGTATTGCAATAGAGAGCCTGTGCCCCCGTAATCCAGCACAATCCCAAATTTGCCTTCCTCGGGACTCGTAGCATAAACTGTCACTCCACCCTGTCAAACGCTTTCTCCATGTCAACCAAGACTAGGTTGGGCTCTGAGTCTAGAGGGCTGATTGACGCAATTGAATCTAGGGTTTTACGAATATTATCCAAGCCCTGCCTACCTTTTACATAACCAACCTGGTTGTTATGTATGAGCTTTGGCAACACCACACCCAGCTTGTTGGCGAGTATGCTGGCATTTATTTTAGCATCAACATTCAACAGGGAGATCAGCCGGTAGGAGCCACACTCGAGTTTATCTCTTCCATCTTTCGGGAGAACGATTATTCTATCCTCTGTGAAGGATGCTGGATCCTGTCCCGTTTCCATGATTTCATTGAAGAGCAGGGTCACGAAAGGCGTAACAGCACCGTTAAAGGTTTTGTAGAGGGCTGGGGTGAAACAGTCCTGCCCTGGCGCCGACCCCGCTTTTAATTTTGAGATTGCGGCACCTACCTCTTCTATTACAATAGGGGCTCCCAAATTATCCCTGTCTGAGGGTTCCAGCATTTGAACCACAGAGGTTTCTAAAAACCGGTCTGTTTTCTTGAGTGGATAAACAGTCAGAGAAGTACAGCTGTTCGTAAAACTGGGCAAAGCGGGTCTTGATTCCAGTGGGATTGTTCACTGTTTCCCCCTGTGTGTTTTTGATTTTGTACACCACTCTCTCAGCTCTTTGCCCTCTTAGTTTGGCTGCTAATAAAGTGTGTGCTTTGTCCCCTTTTCAGCACAATTTAAATTTGACATGTCGGAGGTGTGTCAACGCTTTCCCACTCCACATATCTTTTATCTCTTACCTCAGCTCTTTTATGTCTTCTAGCATTTTTACTGCGTCTCCCACCCCTCCCGACAAGTCAGCTTCTTTGTGTTTCTTTTCCTCCCTCAAATGTACCTACCGCCAAAGTCTGGTTTTCTTGACAAATGTTCCTTGCGCTATTAGGAGCCCCCTTATTGTTGCTTTTGCCGCTGCCTACACTGTGGTTTGTGAGGGTTCCCATGTCTTTACGCTTAAAGAATTCCCTGATCTCGCTGTCTAGTGAATCTCTATATCCAGATCTTGAAAGAGTGTCGTTGCAAATCCATCTTTAGTCTGTTTCGGTGCTCGGGCCTAAGTCAAGGTTCATGGTGCTAATGTCGTGGTCTGACCATCCCACTAATTCAATAGCTGCCCCTTTGATGCTGTGTTCATTGCTGCTTCCAAGAAAATGTAATCTATGCGGGTGAATGTTTGGTGTGGTGGTGAATAAAATGTGTAGGCTTTTGTTTGCGCGTTGCAGGACCTCGGCGTGTCTACCAAGAAGTGTTCCTGCGTGAGAAGCTGGAATAGCCCTCTGCCCTGGGGCGGCGTGGCCCCCTCCCTAGATGAGACCCAGTCTAGCGCCGGGTCCATCACCATGTTAAAGTCCCCCACACAGATCATATCCCCGGTCCTTCATTCTTCTGAGAACACAAAGAGATCCCGGCTAAATGCCATTTGGTGGCTGTTGGGTGCTGTGCTGTGCGCAATGTGACCGATCTTGATTGAATGGTGCATTTATAGTAAGATACCTCCCATCCGGGCTCCGGTGATTCTGTGCAATCTGCAGCTCGATACAAAATGCCTACCCCTCCCTTTTTTGACTGGTCCTGGTGCTCACACAGCTCCTCCCAAGTGTCTACCTTTTAAGAGATTCTCCTCTCCACTTTAAAACTTGGTTTCTTGAATGAAAAGTACATCTAAGCTGGACTGATTGAACACCCTCATTAGCATAGATCTTTTTTGGGGGAGTTGAGGCCCTTCACATATAGCGACTCAATCTCGCTGTGTTATCTGCCATGTCCCTGGTTTTCAGGTAGTTTCATAAGTTGCCATACCATTAGCCCCTGAGTGCTAATTTTACCGTCCGTAATTGCTATAACCCGGCACATGGGACCTCTCTTTTGAATTGCCACCCGTATGCCTGTGCTGCTGGCTGAATTAAGATGAAGTGCTATTAGCTGAAGCTTCTTTGTGATTGATTTGCTCCCCTTTCCACTACCTCTCCCAAAAGTGCCTCCCCCCTCTTTACCCCACTCCCCCAAACCCCCAACAAATAAAAGAAGAAGGTTTCCTCTTATTACCGGAGAAGCCCCAGAAAATAACATTGGGCCACACTACGGGGAACTCCCCAAAACCCATAACATCAAACTACAACATACTTGCTTTCAGCCAGCGCTTATTAACAACAACCAACTCTTATTTACTCTTGTTTAGTCAAGACATGTGAGCAATGGAAAGTTCGGTCTTCATCCTCGGAACGATATCGGAGCACCCGCTATTCCAGTCAAATGCCAATACGTGGCCGGGCGCTCTTTCCCCAATACTTCCCAGGAGAAGTGAACTGATCTTGTTTTTAGTCATGCACCCCCATCATTTCACAGCACAGGGTGTTATATCTCTTGAACTCCTCGTGCCTTTGGCTCACCCTCTCTTAGGACAGGGTCCCATTGGTTTCCTAAATGGTCTGCAGTAACCACCCTGTATTCCTCGTTAGTGTGTTCGAAGGTCAATGCAAACGGGAAGCCCCATCTTTAGCAGTTGTTTCATTCTCAAAGCCATGTAGTCAGTGGGTGGCAATCCCTTCTTTTGGTGAGGGTTAATGCTGAGAGGTCCCGAAAGATCCTAACCCGGGAGCACTCGAAGTCAATGTGATCTTGCTCTCTCGCCCGTTGCAATATCTCAACCTTGTGCTTGTAGTGGTGGCATTTGGCTAGAACCCGATTTTGGACCGTTTGGGGGGCCCCCAGCTCAGTGCACCCTCTCGACTTCCCGGTCTGACGTCAGAGGAGATGAGAAGAGAGAATTTACCAGAGATTTCACTTGTCTTTCCAGGCTCGATGGAGTTTCATTAGGCGTTTCCTTGAGGCCTTTTATCTGTATGTAAGATCTCCTCTGCCTGTTTGCAATGTCATCTACTTTTGCGGCTAGGTCTGTGTTCCTCTGCTCTAGGTCCTGAAAGTGACCCTCTGTTTTCATTTCTACTAAGCCGGGCGAAAGTTGGTAGTTCTTCTGGGCCTCTACTTTGTCCTCGATCTTGCCCACTCTATCTTGCAGGGCATTTACTGTGGTTTTCTTGCTGCTCCTCAAAGACCTGATTTCATCCAAGAGCAAGCGAATGTCGGCTTTCGTGGAGGTGTTGTGATCTGCTCCTGGAATAGTCGGCAAGTCTGCTTGTGGGTGAGCCGCCATTGCCGGCTTGTGCAGCAATATTCATGCAACTTCTGGCTGTTGCGGGGTCTAAATCGCTTGGCATGTGCTCCTTAAATTGGTGAGAGCTTGTGTGAGGCAGATTTGAAGTTGGTTGCTTTGTGCTTACTTTGTTTCCTTGCCTTGGCGTTCCTGGATGCGTGTTTTGCAGAGGAGAACGTGTGCCACGAAGTGGATGTGCTCAGGTGCGTGTGTCGCAGCTCACAGATTAATTGTGTGCTTAGCCCACTATGCCGGGTGGGGGTGCTGACCCAGTGTCTCGTTCTGTTTGTCCACTAACTTAAAGGTAGCACCTTTTCCAGCTCCTCAATGGTTTGTGTCCACTAGGTTGAGAATGATATCTTGTTCATGCTGCTTTTGGCTTTGAGTATGGAGGGGCGTCACGGTGCACAAGGTGCCCGTTCGCTGCTGCCCTGCCCCTTTTGTGCTGATTGTGTTGTGTGCTTGTGGCTCCCGGATTCTGCTGCTAGAGCCAGGCGCAGGGATCAGCTGCGTGCAAAACGATGCTCCTGGGGCTCTGGGATCCTGCTAACCTCCTTGGCCTTCTTTGTGTTTTGTGGCGTTGCCTATGCCGGCCCCCGTGGTGCACTTTCTCTAGGGATGGCTGACGCGCAGGGATCGCAGGGAGGGTGGTGCAGGGCTTCTTTCTCGAACGCTGCAATGCTTTCGGTGTCCTCCTCTGGGGTGTCGGGACGTCTGCAACGGGAACCGGGCGGAGGGCAAGGGGGACAGGAACAGAGCACCCACAGCCAAAGGGTCACCACGTTTGGCGGTACCACAAGCCCCATGGTCGTCCCCCCCACGCTGCACGCTTCTTCACACCCAGGAGGGCCCGGCGCCAACCGCCACCCCCACTTTCACTAACCATCCTCGCCGACTGTTCAGACTGCGTGCCACCCTGACCAGTGCCCGTCTTCTCCCTCTTCGCTCTCTTGGTCCCTGATGGAGGATTCATCCTCTGTTTTCTTGGGATTTGCACCCCAGGGGTTCGTTTCCAACCAGTCCCTCACATCGGTGTTTCCTTTGTGGGAACCTCTGCATTGGCTACGAAGCTGAGCTGCTGGTGTGCTCAGACCCCGGTGAGTGTTGGCGCCAGGCCTTAGGGGAGGACGCCGGTCCGCCCTGTGTTTGGGGGGCTGCTTCCACCCATTTTCTTCAGGAAAATTCCTGCCGGGTGCTTGCCGCTTTCTCTCCTCGATTCGCTAATATTTTCAGTAAATGTGCTGAGTTTACTTTAATTCGCCTACATTTCTCTACGGGTCGCGGGGAAGACAAAGGCTCAAGCAGCAATTCCGTCTCCGCCCCCTAGTGGTCTGCCTTAATGTATTTTTAAACAGTTCCAAACACACTGTTTCTTGGGACTTTAGACTTTGTCCCTCTTGGGATTCGCTTCCCTTGTTTCTTCTGACTTTGGGATTCCCTTCACTTTCTTTTGATTGTACAGGGATTTGGCTTGACCCTTAGTATGACCACTTTGACCTATTCTGCTGGCCTTCTGGTATCTGTAGTTTCTCTCACATGGGTCTCGACCAGAGTCTCTCGAGTTAGCACCCACTCCCTCTGCAGCTGGTCTCCCCTTCAATCCTTGTTATTTTTTGTTACAGAGTTCATTGAACTTGGTTCAAATGTTCCCCATTTCGATTCTCACTCAACACAGCCCGGTTCTTATCATTTTCCCTTTTGACTCACTGATTGGCTTTTCTTCTTCATTGGAGTCAAGGCTGGTACCACGGTCACGGGAGCGTCCCTCGCTCCTGCTTATCGGCGTAGGCTTGCCCCGTCTTCCGTTGACATCTGCTGCAAGACACTTCTGCTATTGTTTGCGGTTTTAGGCTCTCTTCCACAAAGGTTTCACAGGTCTGGGATGAAAACGGCAAGGTCACTTCTCTCCTCGCCACCCTCTCAATTCCTGCTGCCTTTCTCCTTCGCTTGAACTGCAGCGCCTGATCAGCCGTCTCGTCGTGCTGTCTGCCGTGCTCGTACTGTGCTCTCTGGCTCCACCTTTTATCCCTGTGGAGAAGGGAAAGGGCCATCTGGTGTGTGCAATTCTGATAAATTGCCTGACTTTACATGACCCTTGTATTGGGAAATGTCAGGTAAACGGCTCTGGTGTTAGTTTGTTGTCCTTTGTGTTGTGCAGAAGTGTTCGTGTTGGAAAATGGGCGGGGGTGGCAGTGTTTTAGAATGTCTTATGTGAGTGGAGGGGGAAAAGGTGTCAAAGGAATGGGAATGCTGCATCTTACCCGTCGGTGTCCCACTCCCTGAGGTCCCCCCATCCAGGTGATCCTCCCTCACTGGTCCACCCCCAGGAACTGGATCCGATAGCGATGGCTGTGTCCTGGCCATCTGGATGACAGATCCCCAGGGACTAGCTAGGGAGACACCTTCAGATTTCTCACACCCCACAATAATTGCATGCAACCGACAGATGTGTTCCACTGTCATGTTAGGGACAGCCCTGTCTCTGTTTTCCTCATGTCTTGCCAACTCCCAAACCTCTTCTGCCTTTGGTGTTTTCAGGTTATTGTCCACATGGCTTTCCCTTTCTTCTGTCAATTCATGTACCCATCTGAGCTTAAAAATCATTGTCCTTGATATTCTGGGTTTACGCAGTATTTGCATGTGCAGCTTCATAGAATAACACAGGTGAATGACTCACTTCATCCGCTCCATTAATAAGAGTGCATGTGAACACCAACTGGAACATGGAATGCGTCCAAAGTTTCTCCTTTTTGTTTGGTATCTGTCAGGAGAAAATGTTCATAGTTCTCATTAACCATGGGACTGAAATAATCTTTCAGTGGCGATTTCTCAGCTTGAAATGATCCATCAGTTAAAGCCAATAACTTAAAACTGTTATGTATTGTTGAGCCAGCTGTGTTCAATCAAGTGGATCACTTGGCATTCTTGTCCTCCTCTTTGGTGGCCGTGAAATACATCTCCAGCGTCTTCACCCATAATTTCCATTGTGGGCCTTTACTGGAAGGAGCTCCCATCACATCAAATTCTGCCATTGGTGCAATGCCCCATTGCTGTCTAGGCCGGGTGTTTTCTCTCGCCGCTGCCCCTGCATCATTTGCCATAATGTCAGTTATCACCACCAGCATTTCTCGCTTCCTGTGACTGACTGGTCACATGGCCTGTCACCATAACAAATGGACAGCAGCAGTAGGGAAGGAGTCCGATCATGGCACGTTCTTGACCATACCCATCTCCAAAAGTTAAAAGCGGTGCAGAGGCCATTTTATAGTACCAATGTTACAGTACATTGCGCAGAGTTGAACTACGGTTCCTGTGGGAGAAATCTCTTAAGTTCTAAACGTGGAACGTGATGGTTCTTGACTTATATTCTGTCACTGCCTCTAGTAGTTTTAGCAGATTCATCTGTAGGTGTATGTGCTGGGTGCGGATTAGAAAGTCCTATGTTACACACTTTGTGATTTCCAATCCCTCTTCCCCTTCTTCAAGTACAGTTCTGTCTACTTTGCTTGGCAGCAAATCACACAATGGCCACCCATGTTGTCAAATTGTTGGTTTGGGATGCTAATGACTATTTTCCTTACCTGTGCAGAATTTGAATGTACGAACAACACATTGCTGCATTATTCACATTGCAGATGCTCAGCTTTCAGAGTTTTCGTGGACTTCCTCTAACATGATCGACGTAATTAATTGTGTATTCAATCGAAGTACTGAAAGGGTTTTTGAAATATTTTGTGGGTTTGAAGCTATTAATGGCGTCTGCTAGCAAAGCAGCTGTTCAAATGGCCATAAGTGTTCACATTTAATGTGCTTTGGACAAATTGCACAAACACATATATATTTTCTTTTTATTATTATACTTTATATAACCCGAGGGTTTTTAAAAGTGAACTTTCTATTTTCTTTTTTTTTTCTTTCTTTCTTTCTTTCCATTTCACTTATATGCCTTTTTCGACCGTTGACAGAATTATGTCCAGGATTTTTGCCGTGGCAGTTACCCAGGTGGTTCTACCACCTCCAATCAATCTCGGCCACCAGGTCTCTACCTCATAGGTATAGGCCGCGGCCAAGATTTCTTTCAGGTAAGGTCCTCTTATTGAGTCGACTCCTGGGCATCTTAACAACAAGTGTTCAATTGTTTCCACTGTGCTCAGATCTTTACAGAATCTACACGTATTTGTATTGGCCAGGCCTCTTATCTCTAAGATTTCATTTGTGGGTAGTAAATTGAGGCGGGCTCTTAGAAAAGTATTCCTCAGCTTTCTATTGGGATACTTTTTCACATATGGTTGAAGTTCGTGTAGTTTGTGAGCAGTATGTGGCAGATGTGAAGTTAGTTTGTATGAGGCTGCCTTTTCCAAAGTACATATCCAATCCATCTCGTTTAGTTTTTTTTGGATTTTTGTCGGATTATCCATTAGATCTTTTTTTGAGCATTGGATATGATCGAGTTTTGCTTCCTGGATTCTGTACCACACCGCCTTCTTCAGCTTCTTTGTTTATTGCTCCCACAAGCATTGGACGATTTTCCAACAGTAATTTTCTAAACAGCATCATGCTGTTCCTTTCCACTATAGAGACAAGTGAGAGCTGGCTCATTTCGCGTCTAATCAGGGCTATTGGCGTTGATTTTGGTAATTTCAAGACTTCTCTCCAATATTGACTTTCCATCTTAGTCCAGATTTTTGTGGTATCCCAAGCATCGCTTCAGCTCCGTAAACCAGTGTAGGGACAACCTTTGCCCTGTAGAAGTCCACAATTGGGATAAGTGAAAAATGGCCATATTTTCTGACAATCGCTTTTGCTTGCAATGTTAAGTTCTTTGTTTTCTGAAGCAGATGTTTTTGCATTGCAAGCTCCTTGGATGAATTGTCCACAATAATGCCCAAATATTTAAATTCATTTACTATTTCAATCTGTTCGCCTTCCAGGAACCAAGTGAAAGAGTCACCTTTATTTCTTCTTCTGCCAAGGAGCATGATTTTGTGGTTTATTTATTTCAATACCATTTGCATTTATGTATTCCGCGAGGTTGTTTAGTTGTCTCTGCAACCCTATTGCGGTTTGATCAGCAATTAAGATATCATCCGCGTACATGATTCTTGAAATTTTCATCTGACCAATTTGCGGGGGAAAAGATCTTATTTTTTCTTCTGTTTCTTTATAGTCTCCAATGAAACTCAAGAAGAGTGCAGGAGCCAAAGGGCATCCTTGCTTGACCCCCTGGTTGGTTGAAATCTCCTCCGAAAGTGTACCTTGATTATCAAGCCTCACTTGTATCTTTGTGGCTGTGTGTAAAGCCATGATTGGGTGTAGGATTTGTTCAGGGCATTTCCGTGATCTTAGCTTCTCCCATAGTCTCTGTCTATTGACTTGGTCAAAAGCTTGTTTTAGGTCAATGAAGGCCATATAGGTTCTGGTCCCTCTCGACTGGCTTTTGTTTTTTAGGATGTTAATCGTTCGAATATTGATTGTAGTTCCCACGTTCTTTTTAAAGCCAAATTGAAGAGGATCTTCACAGGGCGCCTCCTTTGCCCATTTTAGGAAATGTCGTAAAAGTAGCGAACCATACACCTTCCCAATCACATTCAGCAAAGCAATGGGCCGGAAGTTTTTTGGGTCGTCCCTCGACCCTCTTTTGTAAATAGGTACAACCACTGCATTTGTCCAGGATTTCGGTACTACCTTTGCAATTGTCAATCTTTGGAATACCTCGCTTATGAAATTGGCCCATGCCTCAGGGTGTTCTTTTAAATGTCTGTTTGTAAGGTCATCTTGCCCAGGTGCCCTGGAATTTTTCAGTTTTTTAAGACAAATAGGATCATGGAGCTCAATCCACGGTTCGGTGTCTGTTAGGTTTGTAGGTTCCATGCCCTCTTGGTTAAAGAAGAGGTTTTCAAAATGCGCTGTCCATTTGGCTTCCGGAATGCCATTTATGAAAGCATCCGAGTTTATCCGATCCATTGCGTTGATTAAAGCCCAAGAGGTTCTCGAGTCCTTAGTGGTTATACATCGCAGCATATCTTCAGAGTCTTTTTGATACATCGCAAGACGATGGGTTTTCAGCCAGGACTTGTAGATTTTTTGTTCGCTTAACCATAGTTGTTTATTATGGTTTGAGCTGTGTTTTATTAGTCTTCGCTTGACTCTCCTAAGTTGGCGTCTTTTTTCAACTAAAAGATTGTCATAGGTGTGGATTGACTTATTCGTATTAATGCGATTTTACAATCTTGGTTTTTTGAAGACATTCAATAAAGTACTATAGTCTGGTAAATTGTCAGCTTGCACCTTTTGTTCTAGCTTGATGTTGTTTTTCGTCAAAGAAATTACGTTGTCCAAGCTCAAGGCAAGTCGATTTCCTTTTGTATTTACTTCGAGCTTTGGGGTCGAGGATGTTTGTTCATGAGAGATGTTTGGCCAAGTTAAGGACAAAAGGTTGTGATTGCTTGCCTTTGTTTTAATGATGTCAAAAGATGAGATAATAGACAGTAAGGCTGTCGAGGCGTAGATGTAGTCTATTGTTGCCACCAAGCCTCGACCTTCCCAAGTTGGCAGCAGGTCCGAGTTCTGGAACGTTGAGCTCACATTTGTCAGATCTTTGGCTTTCATCAGTAGTGACCATGCTTTTCCCCTAGCCTCGGCTTTGGTTTTGATTTGGTTGTTAGTGCATACAGCATTTAGGTCTCCACAGACTAATAGATGTGTTTCAAAGTGGTCGATGTATGCTTTGTCTCTTTCTAGTTCGACCATGTCCAGAAAATCCTGATTGGAGATGGCTTCAGGATTCCAGTACAAGTTTATAATGATAGCTGTTGTTGAAACTGGTTTCATTTTTTGTATATCCCAGTATTTCCATTTGACTTGTACTGAGATCATCAAGAGAGACAGAGTCAGAATCTTAATCAATTTCATTCCTTTTCCTTCTCTTACAGCGATTAACAGGCCAGAGGAAGGTCGTCCTTTTTGTCCCTTTTTGGCAGTCGCAAAAGCAATTTCAAATCCATCAAGAATAGCCTTTGTAGTAAGCCATGTCTCTTGTAAACATATTATGTCGAAAGAGGCAAAGTTCACTTCGTTCTGTACAGTGAGGTGCATAAACCGTTGCGTATTCCATGAGCAAAGTTTTGCGTGGTTTGTGTTTTGGCCTCTTTTCAGGTCATCTCCAAAGTTTTTGCCAGAGATGAGTTGCTATTTGTTGCTTTGAGAGCTCAAATCTTTCGGGAGCCAGGCCCACAGGTTTTGTAGAGGGTTTAGATTTTCTTTTGTTCCTTTGGTATTGATTGCCACTTTCGTCTCCTGTGTGCACGCTCTTTTGGTCTGCAATGCTGGCCCCTTTTGCTTTCTATCATATTTCGTCACTTCGGTGTCTAGATCTTTGTTTGTGCGCCCTAAAGCGGAAGACTCAGAGTCTTGCTCTGTTGTCCTTTCTTGGCCATGTTCTCGTTTAGACAGATGCCTCGTCCTTTTCTGGACTCCAAGTTCTGAGTTATCTTTTTTATAGTATATTGGAAGGTTTATTTTTTGACTCCTCTCTACTCGGGTTCTGTAAACACCTCGTGGGTCTTTTTCTTTCCTCTGGGACAGGTTTTCTTCGCTCAGATTGTTTAAATCTGCTCCTTTTGCTCCTCTCTCTTCTCCCAGTTCAATGATATCATAACCCATTTTAATCCAGGGACATGTTGTAGAAGACGCAGCACATTATTTCTGTTTAGGGTTAATCCATCTCTGCAGGTTAGAATTTGTTCAATGATTGGTTGATATTTTGCTGTTTTCCCCTGATGGTTAATAGTTTTTGGCATCTCACTAAATGTGCTCTGTCTAGCTAGACCTTCAATTGAGCTGTTCTTTTTGGATGTGGTGTTTTGCTTGTTTTGTTGTTTATTTGCAAAGGGCTCATGCCTAGATTTTGTGCTATTTGTCGTTGATCTAGTTTGATCTTGTTTGTTAAGGTTCTGATTGTTTGTGTTGATCCTTTTTAGACTCAATGCTATAAGGCGCTTTCTTTTTTCACCCAAAGTTAGAAATGTCTGATCTTTGTCAGTCACCATTGGAGTTTCAGGAATTTCTAATGGCAGCAGCAATTGACAGGTGCGTCCAGGCACTTGGGCTGTTGTCTCAAGCGGATCAGTGAGGATTGGAATCAATGGAGCTGGTGGAAACACTGAAGGTTGAATATTAGAGTCTTCAGTGCTTTCAACGAGTGATGATTCTAGATATATGGTTCTAGAAGCAATCTCATTATTTTCTTCAGAACAGCTTCTTTGGCTCTCATCTAGTGGGACATTATCTTCATATGTAGACATGTTCATCAATTCATTTGAACAGTTTTCAGCTGCTGCAGCCGAATCCTGGCAGTCTACTTGACATTCGGCATATATCTTGGGTTCTTGCTCCACCATGCGAAGCTTGTTATTATTTTGTTCTGAGTTTACAAACACATTTACAGATTTTATATTTCTCAGGAATTTTCTGGATCCCATATTGTTTTGCTTTCTTTTGCATTTTTGGTTCTTTAATTTCTTTTCCTGATTTGTTTTCCCCAAGTTTGGATTGTTTTTTTGAAAGATTGTATAAGTTCGATCCTGATCTCCATCCGGAACAATTGAACTTTCCTCACAAATGCTTGGGAGGCCGTCACCATTAGCAGAGGTGGATGGTCGTGGAGAATCCATCTCTGTTGGAGACGTATCATCATGAATTTCTTCTATTAGGTTGCCTTTCGGTAGAGTTTGTTCAAGTGGAGCAACAGCCTCCATCTGTGGTTTATCAAATGCATTAAGGTCACTTGCTTCACAGCTCACAGGAAGTCTGGTTTGAGTTGGTCGCTCTGTTGCCATACTCGTGACTCTCGCCATCGTTGGAGGTGTTTTAGGTGGTAGAGGCTCAAGGTTGGGGGAAGTAATGGGTCGAAAGCTTTCCTGAGGTTTGTTCGTCTTCGTTCAATTTATTGAGTTTGTGTTGGGTCTGCTGGCCACGTTTAAAGAAATGGGAGCTTCCGATTGTTTTTCAGCCATATGCGCTGTTTGATTGTATTTGAGAATACCCAATGTTTCACGCGCCAGATCGGCCAATAATCTTTTGTCCTCACTATTGTTTCTTCTTTGGTTAGCTAATTCTTTAATAGATGCATCAATTCTGTGTATATTGTCCCCTATTTTCGATTTCCGATCAACATTGTCCAGTTATCCAGTTGTAAGTTTAGAATTCATTAAAGCTGTGAGAATTGAGAGATCTTTTATGTTGTCATTGATTTGCTCATATAATTTCATCATAGGGGCAATTGATATTGAGAGTGAGGACATTATGTATGGCCTAATGTCATTTAAAACTTATTTTACAAGAGTTGCTTTAGAGTAATCTTTATCAATTTGAGGTTTATTTGGTTTGTATTGTAGCCGTCATACTTTTGGATACTGGCGTTCCATAACTGAGGACTCTGATGAGGATTCATCTGTAGATGATGAAGAATTACAATCCGTTTCTTGATGTTCATTTTTGTCTTCATTTGCAGGGTCTTTCAGCTGAGGACTCGTGGAGTTTGTTACAGGACTTGAGCAAGCTGTTCTTTTGAGGCATCTGACTCTGTTTTGTGAACAGAATACCGCTGGCAGCGGACTTCGCTCAATCCGACATTTTTTTCTTGACCCAGCAGACCGTTGGGCAATTGGACTATTTGGAGAGGATGATGGAGATTTATTCACCGACTGTCTATGTCGTGTTTTTCACATAGAACGTCCGTTGCTGTCTCTTTGATGTTTAATGTGCCATTCATCTCAGTCCTGTAATCATTTATTCACTATGGCTAGCGAATCACGCCGTTTCTTAGGGTTTGGACTTTTGTCACACGGATCAAGTGATGGGTTAGTAGTGTTCATTTGAGTTATGGACTCATCATTTGATTGAGTGTTTAAAGTCAATTCCTTGTGCTCCAATGCGTCAATTTTGTTATGGGACCACATGGGTAATGCAACTTGACCGGACATTGCAATAGAATGCTGAGAAGCACTACTCTCAGGCCAAGACTCGGCAAGTGCGTTCAATTGAGATTGTGTTAAGAGAGGTGTCGCAGTATCGGCCTTTGTTGAAAAATTGACACTTTCCATCCAGCTTGCACTCTCAATCCAGGCACCAACACTATCTGAGGTGAGACGCTGCAGTCTAAAGGTTTTTTGTTGGCTATGCACTTTACTGAATTTTTTAACTTAGTTACTTCAACCCACGCCATGGCAACCAATGTGGGCACACAATCTGCGCCCCTCAATATTTTCAATTCAGCATCAGAGGGGATTTTCATAGTGGGGAGTGAGCAGCCGTAAGGTAGCTTGGCATATGGAAGAAGAAACTCATGAGGCGATAATGAGATTAAGTCTCGTTCTGCATGTTTCGGGGTCAATGAGTCTTGGGCTGATACACGAGCTGTGACATCAGAAGCTGCACAAGTTATGTTATTAATGCAGCTCTTCTGATTATTTGGAAGAAGACATTCTCTGGTGTTTACATTAGAAATTAAGTTTAAGGTGAACCGTGCATTATTATCAGTGGTCACATTGTAATCCATAGCTAAATTAGCAGAGTTAGCCAAAGCGCTCACAATTTCTGGATCAGAACAAAACAAGGTGTCGGCCTTGTTTTTCATCAGGCTTAGATTTTCAGGTACGTCACATCCACTTCCGCCTTCACGCCGCAATTGTAATCGAGTGAGGGGATGGCGCTGTTGCTTCCTAGGATGTGCCCAATTATGTTCCATAGAAGAAGGAAGTTATTCCACGACAGGTCTGACTCATTCCTCGTGAGCCTCCAAATACGCTCTGCGCCACAGGCTACCAGAGTTTTTCAAAGAGGAGTCCGGCCAGAAGCAGTGAGTAGACCACAATTTTTCCACAGCAGCGTTATGATCACAAAACAGCCTCTGCCCTTTACACCACCGGGCTTCACAAATTAATAACCTCTAAGACACGTGAGCAGTTAAATAGGTTGTGTTTTCCCCCAAATATTATTATTATTATTTAGTTTTTATATTGCAAAACATGCCCAAAGGCCTCAGTGCGCAGTAAGGAAAAGCCTGGGCAAAGGGAAGAAGAGAGATCGAGTCAGGGAGCAAGCAGAAAAGGGAAGAAAAAACGAATCATTGGAATCAAAAAGGCATGCTTTTAATGCTCCCTTGAAGCTAGAGACGCATGGAAGATTCACAATTTGAGGGGGAAGAGAGTTCCTTAAAGTTGGAGCATACACTTGAAAACAGGTGCCACCAAAATATTTCAGATTGTGTCTAGGTACAAAAGGTTTATTGCCCATACTGGAGCCAAGAGTACAACTTGTATTTGCCTTAGACAACCGGTTGTTGAAGTACTGAGGAGCCTTATCAGCCATGCATTTGTATGTCAAAGTTAGTATTTTATGAGTAATGTTTTGGCTGATTGGCTGCCAATGCAGCGCTTTCCTTGAGTCCGAGACGTAGTCCTGTGGGCCCAGATTGCAAACAGCTCTTACTGCCCTGTTCTGGGCATTGTGAAGGCTTCTCAGATTATGTTTGAATGTCCCAGCAAGGAGACTATTACAATAGTCAAGCCGAGAGTTAACAAGCGCTGTAGCTAATGAAGAGAGGTGATCAGAGGATAAGTATGATTTAATTTGTCTAAGTAGCTTATTAACATAGGCACAGGACGTCTTGACGTGGTAAAATGTTGCTTCTTTGTTAATCCAGAGTCTAAGCTGACACCCAGTGTTTTGACAAAGGGACCTATTGGGATAACACAATCGGATATAGTGAATTTGCTATACATTTGTTCTCTGACTGTAGCCAACAATCATCACCTCTGTCTTTTCTTTGTTCTATGCCAAGGAATTTTCTGACATCTATTCCTTAATCACATTGTATATATCATTAATGAGAATGAAATCCATGTAAAAATCCCCTAACAGCTGACAGACCGGCTGGATGTCATCGGCGTAGTTGCTATATTTGATGCTGACACTGTAGACAACAATAGAGGTGAGAGGCAGACACCCTGAGGGACGCCATAGGATAATATCTCTGGGAGGGCCTGGAATCCACCCATTGCTACTCTCGCTGATCTGGGAGAAAGACATGAGGCAAACCAGGCGATAGTTGACTCAAAGCAATTGACAAGTCCACGCAGTTTTTCTAGTAATAAGATGTGATCAACCAGAGAAAACGCAGCGGAAAGATCGAGCTGCATGAGAAGTGCGACCCTGCCATTGTCAACACTTGGATTATTCAAAGCAGGAGGGGTGAAGGGCACACTCTGTGTATGCCAAGCCAACCTGTCCGCTTAGCGCGAGGCTGCACGGCAATACACGGATGATGGAGCGTGTAGCTCAGATTTCGCCCTGGCCATCTCTATCATTTGCAAAGGATGCATAGCAAGAACTAGGCAGTAAATATTGTGTAAAAGTAGCAACAAAGTACTTACTAATTCCTCAGCTCCACAGCCGTTACAGCATGGATTGGCACAGACCGGCTTGTTGTCAGCAAATATAAGAACACACAAACTACAATACTCCTGAGTTTTGTAGTTCAGTGGTGTTGGAGGCGAGATTGAGGCAGCAGTTGCATAAAATGGGGTTAAAACGTACACAAAATATATTTTAACAAACCGGCCTTGCAAATTCTTAAAATTCCAACTAGACCTGCAGGGCGAGTTCCTTAGTTTACCTACTCGACCGAAGCGAAATGCGCTTGCCCCAAGGTGACTGGTGACAAAATATTTGCCACTGCTTTTTGTAAAATGGTGCATGTTGCCATAAGCACCCTTCATATTTGGTGCTGTCAAGCATGAACAGTGAATCTTGTATTTGCCATTTACTGCATACCAATTGTGTTTGCAGTAAATGAAGAATTATTTCTAACTTCCCCATACTCGCCAGCAATGTTGAGCATCATGCAAATGGTACTCGTCCTTCATAAAAACTACTCACCAATGCTAGTGGGCTAGTAGATTTTGCGAGCTCTGACAAAGTGACCCAGTGTCATGGCCATTGGGCAAGGGCCCTGGCCTTTCTTACCCTCAGGGTCCAAATGGACCCAGACCTGGCGCCTATGGCACCAGGCTCATAGAAAAGTGTGCTTTGCACACTCTATGCCTAAGGCACTTGCATCAGGGCCGGGCGTGGCCATAGAACATCATTGGTGAGGCACGTTCAAGAATCCCTGGGAGGGGCAAGGTGGAGCCACAAGGCACGGCCAAAGGGAGGGGCTAGAGCCAGCCTATTTAAGGCCAGCCCAACCACATGCCCGCGCTTCACGTTATTCTTCTTTGCAGCGTGATTCTTACGCCAGTTCCTCAGCTCGGTTCCTGTTACTCCACCTCTGAAAACCATCTTACCTGAAGACTGCAACTCCATCGCGGAAGGTGCAACTTAACCAGATTTCTGCCACTCCATTGCTGAAGGTGCATCTTACCTTATTCCAGCCTCTCCATCACTGAAGGCGCACCTTACATGATTTCAGCCGCTCCATCGCTGAAGGCGCATCTTACCTTATCCCAGCCTCTCCATCGCTGAAGGCGCACCATACCTGATTCCAGCCGCTCCATCGCTGTGCGCGAACCCTACCTGCTTTTCATCGCCATCAGAGTCGGAGCCTTTCCTCACCCGATACGTACGTACAACGACGCAGGAGCTCGTCTTCTTTTCATCTTCGCTGAATCTTCATCCGGGGCCGCGGAACGGCCTTCGAGCATCCAGGCTCTGCTCCACACCACCAAACCGCACCTGCAAGGGAAAAAGTAATCAACAGGTTAGAAATCGTATAAATAACTAACACTTGGCCGCTCCATACCTAAGTTTAGAACTCAATTATAACAGCCAATTTACCTGTTGATTTGACAGCTCCATCATCCTCAAGGCAATCCCCGAAACCACTCCACGATTCCGATCTACCATCTTCACACCTATTGGGAAGAGAAGAGACATTGCAAGAATTATTATTATTTTACAATCAAGGAAAAAGACTATCTGCCAAAGACATTATAATAAACGAACAATAATCATAACAAAAGACTTACTTTCCAAGTGGATTGGTCGCAGCCGGTCTGGATCGCCACTTCCTCAGGCCAATGAACAACTAGGTCCACTCTATGCGCTGCTGCTGAAGGAAGCAGTACGGAGAGTTCGGCATTACAAAACAGGTGAACTTGCATGGGAAAACTCTTGCGCACTACATTTTGGCACCAAAGGGTTGAGGGAATTCGCGACACACCCACGCCATTCTCATTGCCTCTCATCTTCTTCAAGGGGCAATACCAGCGTCCAGAACAGCATACTCCGCAGCAGCTGGGGAAGATAGCCGATACAGGGGAGAGTCGAGGGAGGGCTCCAACCGTGCCCCAACGCCCGCGCAGAGACCAGGTGAGCGCAACACCCAGCGATTATCCTACCACAGGTTAAAGAAAATCAAATGATCTATTTAAAATATTTTAAAACCACAACTCTAAGTAAATTGCACAAATGGTCTAAAAGGCTCCAGTTAAGTAAACATTGCATGCATGCAAGGCTAATAGTGCTTGGAACGTCTGTGCTCCCTGTTTATACCGGCTCAGACTGGCTTGTTGTCAGCAAATATAAGAACACACGAACTATAATACTCCTGGGTATTTTAGTTCAGAGGTGTTGGAGGCGAGATTGAGGCAACAGTTGCTTAAAATGGGGTTAAAACAACACACACAAAATATATTTTAACCACGTTATACAGTGCTAACTTTATGAAGGATTAAATAAAATCAAATTATTTAATTAAAATATTTTAAAGTCACAAATGGTCTAAAAGGCTCCAGTTAAGTAAAAATTACATGCAAGCAAGGCTAAAATATATCTTCCATGATATCATATTATATGATGTGGCATTTATAACGCGCCTGTACACAAGTGTTTCTGTGTGTTTCAAGTGATGAGTTGTGTCTGATAGGCTCAATATAATCATCGGTAGCTCTTTCTACAGGGGCTGGTTCTACTATGACCCTTTTAAGTACTGGCTTTTTTGGCATAGTTACTTTTGTCTCTTCAGTCAGTTCTGTTCTAGAACGATGATAGGACTTTTACTAAAAGGAGACTCCAAAGCCCGAACGGAAGTTGTGCTTCACTGGTCATCTTATCTCTGCAATGTATTCATCTCCTCATCTAAAGGGTCACCCTGTTTTTCTTCTTCTTGGTATTGTCAGCCCATAACTTCAGTCAATCCCCCATCTTGCCTATTGTACTGGGTTTTTTTCTCTTGCCATTTTTTATTTTAGTTTTCTTCTTCTAACCTTGAATCTGGCCTGGGGTGATGATAAATAGTAAGTACCTTCTTCTGTTTCTATTAGCATACGCTGCGTCACAATTCCTCGAGACCTCTTGGGAGTTTTTCAATTACATCTCACCACTGCCTTTTTATTGCAGATTCTTGGATTTGCTTGTTTTGTTCTTTGCTTTTTTCCTGGCTGGTTATCTTCAGTGCAGCTGTGGGGTACAGCAGACCAAGGGCTATCAGGAACCCAATATTCTGCTCACGTTCCGTCGCTATAATTTCCACATTCTAGCAGGCAGTAGGGTATGCACCTGCATGTTAGTCAAATTACCCAATTGCAGCTCTAGAGCCAATTGATTACAGACATGTTTGGCCAATGTCGGTATCATGCCTTGTTCCTGTTATTCCTTGGCCATTTGTAGGGTTGTACTAAGTACTTTAACACTGTATATCGTGCTCCCAGAGATGACAGAGCAGGTGTTACTGGACTCTCCGCCATGGAGAGTGAGTATCTGGACCTCTCCAGATTAAATGTATTAAAGAGGAAGGGCTTGTCTGTTAATTGCGAGCCAACCGTTCTACAGTGAAGTTATCCAACTCCACTAGGAAATCTTACAGGGATTCCTGCTTCACAGCCCTCTGGGTAGTTGCCGTAACTGGCCCCTCCCTACAGTCCACAGATGTTCCAACAGGTGCAGCAGCTGTGGTGGGTGCCTGAAGTTCCTATAAGGTGTCAGAGATATCTGTCCACACGCTAGAGCTCCCCTTACCGAGGTGAACTTCATAAGTATGAAAATAAACCTGTAATTTTCCTTTTCCCTCCTTGATTTGTTCAGGGGGTTAGAGGTGGTAGACCCCAAAGATAGCCCCAGGATATACACTCTAAGTTTGAGCAACTACAACAGCATTGAGTCTGTTTGTCTATTTATTCAGCATGTTAGATTTGCTTCACAGTTTGTATTTCATAATTGTAAAGGTAAGTAAACGTGTGCCTTGCCTTACTGGGGGTAAGAGTCTTTTTTTTTCTCACCTCAGATGGCCAGGCTCGCACTCAATGTGCAGAACTGTGCTTTGTCGCACTTCGCTTGCGTGAGTTCCCCAGGTAAAGTCTCTGTCTCTGCTCCTCCTCTTTTATTAAAAGGGCAGACTCGGTAGGCATCAACCAAGTCCAAATATTGGCTCCACAGGAGCACTCCATTCATGATATTCTCCTGGAGAACAGTGGCCTACTTTTTTGCACTAGGATGATTCTTCTGCCTCATAGTTTACTCACAATTGGAATAGACTTGCATTTCTCTCTTACCTATATCAGGTATTACTCATACATCCCTTCCTCTTTCCTCCATCCATGTGGGCATCCCCCAACATGGGGACGGTACCGGAACCTTTGGCAGTGAAAAATTGAGCTTCCCCTTTAAATTTAGATTTGCGCACAGGGGAGCAGCCTAGCCCTCCAGCCCCTCACCTCAGTCCCTTTTTCCGCATGGATGGTGTCGGACTTAGCAGCCAGCGCAGAGACTTGTTTAACTTTCTGCTTTCTCCCCGTTATGTTTTTCAATCTTTTTTAACCTCACTTCGGTGCTTCGCCTCCCCGGTGCATGTAGGCTGCAGGATTCACGAGATGTGCCTCATGCGACCGCTCGTTCCCGGCATCAGACCCTCAAGCCCTCTGTCTTGAGTGCCTGGGGCCCGATCACCGCTGGGATGCATGCGTGGCCTGCAGCGCTCTCGGTCACAGGGCATTGAAGAATCGGTTGTCGCTTTGGAGGGAGATCTTCCACACTACTCAACTTGTGCACCTTAAGGACTTCGTCTCTCGGACCTCTTGTCAAGACAAGGTAGTTACCATTTCAGCACAGCTCATAACACTGCGACTCTTTCCCTGGGGTTCCCACAGACAAGGGTTCCTTGGATTCAGGTTCTGGCAGGCTTGAGGCCTCTAAGGCTACCAGCTCCCAAGCCGAGGGACCTGGGGGCTCTTCCGGGCCTTCTGTGGGCAGGCCTGAGGCCGTCAAGGGTACCGTCTCCCTGGCCGAGGGGCTCAGGGGCCCTACCGGCCTGTCCTCGGAAGGACAATCGAGTTTGTCCTCTTCTTCGACCCCAAGAGTCAGTCCTCGGCACGATCAAGCACGACTACCAGCGCAGGTGCCAAGGGCGCACAGCCTACCGGAGTTCGCTCTGAGGTCGTGAGTCAGCGCATTTCGACTACCGGCCAGTCGGCTGAGGACTCATCTACTGCTGTGTATTTGTTATTCATGAGCATGTGAATCCATGCCAGACCACATGCTGGAGAAGGAACAAGTTACTTACCTGTAACTATTGTTCTCCAGCATGGGTCTGGCATGGATTCACATGCAAACCCTCCCTCCAGCCCCTCTGCGGCTTTTCTTGGCCATACTGCCACTTTATGTGCTTAGCAAATCTGAAGATGGCTGCCAGAGGAGGGGCTTAGGGAGAGGACTGCCATTGGATGGGGGCAGTATGACCCAGAGGACAGTGATTGGTTTAAAGGAGAAATACAGTTTGTAAGTGAAAGTAAAACAGTTTTTTTCTTTTACCAAGTATTCCCAGCCTGACAACTGGGAATACTCATGAACATGTGGATACATGCCAGACCCATGCTGGAGAACAATAGTTACAGGCAAGTAATTTGTTCCATCATCACATTCTGCAATTCTCTGTCTTACTTTACGGTGGGGGAGTAGGGGTTGTGAGTCTTTTCTTTTACAGTTTCTATTGCATATTGGTGTGTTTCGTTAAAGTATATATTTTTTTTTATACAGAACCTTGAGTGGCCATGACATTAATTTGGACTATTTTACTATTGCTCTTTGGGTTGCTATGTCTCACATTCACACCCCTCTTGATGATATAAATGTTGGTATTTGAATAAAAAATATTAATCAAACACATACATATAGCAAAGCAGACAATTATAACATAATTCATTAGTACATATTAAATAAATCAAACCCCATTACATTATTCAAAGAAAAAGAATTTCAGAGAAAAATATCAGTAAAAACAGACAATTTAAATAATTCTAAAATGCAGCGTCTTGACCTCTTAACAGCCCCCTTCTTAGGTGCATGGCGGCCTTCAAATACAACAACAGGGCACAGGCTGTCAATTTCGTTTCTGCCATTAATAGAAAAATCATTGCTGGCCTATGCTGATGCAAATCTGTGCGTTTTATTACTTGCAGAATTGTCCGTTTTCTTATTTTCGCATAGACCGGGCAATTATGCATAGACCGTTTATGCACGTTAGGTGCATGAACGTGTGCTGTTCATGCACCGAACGTGCCGTGACACCTGGATACATCTTATACTACCACCTGACTCACCATCGTTGAACGTCCTTGCCACCCATTCGCAGCTATAATTATTATGGACCACATGCTTTATACCTACTGCTGCACACTGTGTTTCTCTTATCTGCACTTCTCCTCCTGGCCTCTCATTACAGCCCCCATGTGTTACCAGTATATTATGTATGCCATTCGGATTCTAGATGCCTTATATTGTGCCTAGTGAACTGCTCTGCATTGCTACTAGCCGCCTAAATTGCGCCATTATCTAAACTAGATGTCCCTGTACTGTGCCTATTGACAGGAGTTGCACTGCTGTTGGCTGCTTATCTGTGCCATTTCGAATTTAGATGTCGTTGTACTATGCACTGCTGTTGGTTGCCTAATTGTGCCATTGCTGTTGGTTGTTTAATTGTGCCATCTCGAATTTTGATGTCCCCGTACTGGGCCTACTTGACCTGATTTGCACTGCTGTTGGCTGCCTAATTGTGCCATTTCGAATTTAGACGTCCCTGTACTGTGCCTATTGACAGGATTTGCACTGCTGTTGGCTGCTTATCTGTGCCATTTCGAACTTAGTTGTCGCTGTACTATGCACTGCTGTTGGTTGCCTAATTGTGTCATTCCGAATTTAGAAGCCCCTGTACTGCGCCCAGCGACATGATCTGCACTGCGGTTGGTCGCCTAACTGCGCCAGTTTAAATTTAGATGTCCCTGTACTGTTCCTATTGACCAGATTTGTTTTTCTGATGGTTGCAGTCTTTTTAGGACTGTCAGCTTGCACTGCTGCCAGCTACCGTACAAGTACCTCTAAGACTTCCCATAACTGCCAACTTATTCTCCCTTCACTCATGCTTCACTATCCTGACCCTCCACCAAACCCTTACCTCAACGACCCAGCCCTTTGGCTCAAGCACTTTGCCACTAAACCTACTCCAAACATTCCATGTACTCTACAACAGAGGAACTGTAGACTTAGAACTAGACTGCCCAGACCACCTTGTACTTTGCGCAATCGCTCTGCCCCCTCACTGCCCAACTCAACCGTAACGCCTAGTACTCCACTCCCCACCACACCCATCTCAGCACTAAAGGGAGCCCTTATCATGCCCTTGACATTGCAGACCTCATCACCGTCCAGAACCTTGACTTCCTAGCTATCACCGAAAGTTGGTTACATGATGCCTCTGGCCCACTCCTCGCCCTATCACTACCCAAGGGTTATACCATTATCAGAAACGATCGTCAATCCAACCTGTCGAAAGGAGGAGGAGTCGCTTTTGTACATAGTGACAAAATTGTTATGAGAGTTGCTCCCCACATACAACTTAGTTCTGCAGAATCTCTTTCAGTGAAACTATCGCTCTCTCCTACCAACACAACAACACTCCACCTTATATACAGACCGTCAGGCCCACTGGGCTCATTCATTGACGATGTTGCCTCTACCCTGTCGACTAACAGTAAGCCTAACTCTCAGATACTGTTACTAGGCGACCTTAACCTAGGTCTCACAGATCCCAAGGACCACATGGCCGCTGAAGTAGACACCACCCTTTCCAATTTAGGCTTCCAGCAGCGCATTCGTGATCCTACACACATCAAAGGTAGAACGCTCGACTGGCTAGCTGACCTTAACTGTAACACCAATGTCATCTCTAACGATGCCTGCGCCTGGTCCGACCACCATGTTATTACCTTCCTTCTGCCAGCCACCAACCCCCAGCCCACACCCACCATAGCCCCTGCCATACCGACTAGAAACAAAAAAGATATCACCAGGGAAAAACTGCTTCCTCTTATCCTCCCTTGTTTAAACACTCTTGCCTCACAGCACAAGGACAAGGACCCTACTGTTTTTAGTAGACACCTTTAACAGCCTAATGACCAATGTCATTGAGAGCATAGCTCCACTAAAGATCCGCAAAGCCAAACAACAGTCCCACCTGAACTCTTGGTTCACCCCGCAGCTCAACGCGCTGCGCAAAGAAAAGCGCAAAGCCGAAGCACTTTGGAAAAGTCACCCGAGCGCAACTAATAAAGCCTCCCTCTTGATCACCTCTCTTAACTATAAGGAGGCCATATTACAAGCCAAAAAGGAGACTTACAACTCATGCATAGCCCAGGCAGAATCGAACACTAGAGAATTATTTAGAATCCTCAAAGAGCTAGAATCTCCCTCACATGCCCCGGACACGTGCGCCAAGGACAGCACCTTGTGCAACAATATACAAAATGCCCTTCTTAATAAAATATCCACCTTGCAATCCCAAATCAACGCTAAACAAAATACCCTCCACACCCCTATCTTTAGCAATACCAGGCCACCTAAAATAATCTCCCCTGACTCCCCGGTGCCGTTCAGCTTCACACCACTCACTGTTCTGGAGGTTGAAAAAATCATCTGTAACCTAAAACCTTCAAACTGCCAAGGAGACGCCTGTCCAGCCCCGATCATCAAGGATTCGGCTCATGACCTTGCCCCTTTTATCACCACTTTTATCAACGCCTCCTTTCAATCAGGAGTGGTCCCCAATAACCTGAAGGATGCTTGGGTCATCCCTCTCCTAAAAAAACCACCTTGGACCCGGAGGTTCCAACCAATTTACAGGCCCATCACAATGGTCCCATTTCTACTAAAAATCTTGGATAGAGCAGCCTATCTACAGATACAGAACTATCTGGAATCAAACAACCTATTAGGCACGAGACAATCTGGCTTCAGACCTAAGCACGGTACGGAGACAGCCCTCCTCGATCTCAAAACCCAAATTGAGGATCTCAAAGACAAAGGTAAATTAGCCTTGTTACTACTATTAGACTTATCTGCGGCCTTTGATTTGGTTAATCACCAAATCCTCTGTCACCATCTAAAAACTGCAGCTCATTTCTCCGATACGTCCACAAACTGGATTCAATCCTTCCTGGATAACAGACCGATGAGGGTATTCTCGCCCACCTCCGCTGCTGACCCTGCACCAGTCCCCTGTGGCGTCCCCAAGGATTGTGTGTATCCCCTACCCTCTACAATGTATTTACTAAACCCTTATTTGATGTGCTTGACTATCTGGGTGTCACCTACACGAATTATGCTGATGACACCCAGATACTCATCCCCATCACGGGTGATTACACAGTAGATTCTAAAGCCTTAAATGACTTTTACCACGTCATTCAAACATGGATGGCCCAACACGAGCTTTGTCTCAATGATGACAAGACAGAGCTCCTCATCCTAGGTACTCAGCAAAGACTAAACAAGTTGAACCCTATGTTCAGTTCCTTCAACATTGATGGAAACCTAATAAAAGTCTCCAAAGATACCAAAACGCTTGGAATCTACCTCGATTCCACCCTCTCCCTTCACAGACAAACCAATGCAGTTGCGGCCGCCGCCGCTTATACCTGCAAGTTGATCACAGCATGTCGCCCTTTTCTTTCCACGCACAACTGTACTACCCTTGCTAGGACCCTGGTCATGTCCAAACTGGACTACTGTAATGCACTGCACCAGGGCACTAATCAGGGTAACCTAGACAAGTTCCAGATCATACAAAATAACGCCATCAGGGCAGCCCTCAACATCCCCAGATCCGCACACATTTCGGATACCAGGAAGAGCCTTCATTGGTGGTCTGTCACCCAAAGGATCTCACTAAAATCGCTCGCCCTAACATACAAATGTACGAATAACCTGGCCCCCACTTATCTCTCCTCTCGATTCTCACTGTACACCCCAGCTCGCTCACTTAGATCTACTCCAGATCTGAACCAGAGCTTACTGATACCGAGATACAAGCTCCAAACAGCTGGTGGATCGAGCTTCCCAGTCCTGGCAGCTAAAGTGTGGAACACTGTCCCCTTGACTATCAGAAACCTCCCCTCCCTCAACCTATTCAAACACAGAGCCAAATGTTGGCTAGTCTCCTCCACTGCCTGAGCTACACTCTGAAACGTGACGCGATAACCTTTGTCTGGTTGTAATCGACAAATCATGTATCGTTGTACTACCTACCTATGCCTTCTTTGCTATATTTATTGATTGTCATGTAATCACTGTATGCAACTTATGTGACCATTGCTTTCAAGATATGCTCCCGGTAGCCTCTGGGCCTGGTTTGCGCTATACAAATAAAACAAATACAAATACAAAACAACATAAAATTGGTAACATTTTTGTTAGGGGCGCCACACACAGGGCAGATTGGGTCATCTGCATAACCCGCCCATTTCACTGTATTGCCTCGCAGCTGTAAACAATCACAATGTGCCTGTGTGATGAAACAGCTATGTTGTTTTTCCCTCGCCCACACAGGGTACAGCTGTAAGGTTAGTGTCCCACGTATGACCAAATTAACGCTATCCCCTTGTGACATCTGTGCTACAGTCGTGCGTTTAGCCACAATTTCCCTAGTTAGTGCTTCCTTAAATAATCTGACTTCATGCTGCAGTAACATCACAGTGGGAGGTAGCTCAACTGGCACATTGGCCTTATGCATTGACACCTTCATGGACCTCAGCCAGGGTATGTTATACCACAGGTCCTTATTCATTGTGGCTTTGATAATAAAGTGGCAGAGCGTTATATTTTCATTCCCCTGTATTATGAGTCATAATATCCTTTGGGATATTGCCCAGTCATCCTCCAAGAAGGCCATCCCCAATTCTCTGTGTACCGAGGCACAAGCTATCCCTACGAGAAGTAAGAAAAATATCACAGTGGAAAAACTAATTCCACTTATTTTACCAACGCTAAACCAATTCCCAGCTACTTCCACCCCCCATGACCTGGTAGAAGGTTACAACCAAATCATGAGCTCAGCCCTTGACTCGATTGCACCACTAAAACTTAGAAAATGCAAGCCGAAAAAACACCTGAACTCCTGGTTCTCCTCGCACCTTAAAGCCCTTAGACTCGAGAAACACAAAAAGGAACAAACATGGAGACAATCTCCTACAGACAACAATAAGTTGACCCTCAATAAGATAACATCCACCTATAAAAAAAGAAATCATTGCCGCCAAACATGAGTCATACAACCAGAGAATATCACAAGCCAAGTCAAGCACCAAAGAATTATTCACCATCATTAAAGAATTGGAAACACCTGTCTCTATCCCAGATACATGCGTAAAAAACAAACAATGGGGCACTAGTGTCCAAAATGCACTGTCTAACAAAGTAGCAGGCCTCCAAATTTAAATTAACAAAAAGAAAGAATCCCTAACTAACCTGACAAACTCCTCTAACACTGCCCCGCTGCCCACACCCCAACACCCCTTGCCCAACCCACCTACCCGCTTCAGCTTTTCCAAAGTCTCAACCCTAGAAGTGTAAAAAATCATCCTCAGCCTTAAACCATCTAACTGCAAGGTTGACCCTTGCGCCTCACAAATAATTAAAGATGCAGCAAGAGACCTCTCACCATTCATTACCAAACTCATTAACGCTTCCTTTTCCTCAGGCACCATCCCTAGCAACCTTAAAGAGTCCTGGGTCCTCCCACTTCTAAAAAAAACCCTCTTGAGACCCTTCTATACCTACCAACTACAGGCCTATTACTGCCGTACCTTTCCTGCTCAAAATATTAGATAAGACAGCATACCAACAAATACAAAAATACCTTGAACAAAACCATCGCCTGGGCATTCGGCAATCAGGTTTTAGACCCCAACATGGGACAGAAACGGCCCTCATCGATCTAAAGGCGCAAATTGACACCCTGAGAGATAATGGGGAAAACTGCCCTATTGCTTCTCCTAGACCTCTCGGCAGCTTTCGATCTAGTAGATCACAAAATCCTATGCAACCACTTGGACTCAGCTGCCCAATTCTCCCAAGAAGCCATCCGCTGGATTGAGTCTTTCTTAAGCAACAGATCTATGCACGTCTTCTCCACCTCAGCTGCTGCCAACCTCATCCCAACTACCTGCGGAGTCCCCCAGGGATCCTGTGTCTCCCTCACACTGTACAACGTGTTCACAAAGCCCCTGTTTGACGATCTCGAAGGCCTGGGTATCACCTACACTAACTATGCCGATGATACCCAGATCCTCATCCTGTTGACGGGAGATTACAACCAGGATTTGGCCTTAGTGAACAGGGTGTACCTCATCATCCAGGCATGGATGGCCTCTCATAGTCTATGCCTGAATGATGACAAGACCAAACTCATCATCCTGGGCTCCACTCCCAATGTCACCAACTTGGACCACAAATACACCACCTTCATCATTGACGGAAACCCGATTAAGGTAACCAAAGAAGTGAAAACTTTAGGAATATACATTGACTCCTCCCTCTCCTTCCACAAACAGGTCAGCTCCATGTCATCTTCCACGGCATACATATGTAAGCTTATTAGAGCAGCTAAACCCTACCTATCCTCACAGAGTTGCATTACTCTTGCCAGAGCCCTTGTATTATCAGAATTAGACTGCTGCAACGGCCTTTACGTGGGAGCTAACAAACAGGTCACCAACAAAATCCAAACGTTGCAAAACAACGCTCTCAGAGCAGCACTTAGCATTCCTAAGAGAGAACATATCTCCAACATCAGGAGAGCACACAACTGGCTCACCATTTCAGACAAAATCATGCTAAAAGTAGCCTCCCTAACTCATAAATGCCACAACAATGCTGCCCCCCACTACCTAGTCGACAGAATAAACAGATGTACCCCGAACAGACCGACCAGGACTTCCAATGCAAATCTGCTCATAGTTCCCAGGTTCAAACGAACCAAAACGGGCGGCGATAGGTTTCAGGTGAAAGCAGCGCAACATTGGAACTCCTTACCGCCCTCCTTAAGGACTCCTCAGCCCTTCACCCACTTCAGACATAACTATATCCAGTGGATAAAACACAACGACTGTTAATTGACTGCCTAACTTACCTTGCCACTGTAAACCATTTAAACATGTATATTTGTATATTTTTAAATTTTCTAAAAATAAATGTCTTTTTTTTTATTTGAATTGTATATCTATCTCTGCCTCTACTGTAACTGTTCCAAACAATGTATTCACTGTAACTACTGTACAGCACTGTAATTAAGCTGAGAATAATCTTGTGTGCTCCTGCGCCTTCTTACCCTCGGGTCTGGCGCGCAATACAAATGAATAAATACAAATACAAATACAAGAGGTGGAGCCTGGAAGTCCCAGAAGATTTTTGAAAAAATGGTTTTCCCTGGCCTGCATATCCCTGGATTTGCAGTACCCCCATAATGCTGCTCCATACTTATAAGATTTTAGCCTCCCCCAGCCCATGTTGTCAGAAATGGCCAAGGAATTACAACTTTTATGTGTGCCTGTTTCACCTTTATGATTGGGATCACTGGTTTGTTGAAGTGTGAGGCGTAAGTAGGTAGTTTAGCCACTACTCATTATTGTACCCCTGAGGGACTGTAGCCATTTAGTCACAATAAGAGGCAGTCATTGTAGAGGGAGGAGGATATGAAGACAAGTTTAGCAGGGAAAACATAGCTTAGAGGGCCATGAACAGTTTGCGAGCAGAGCAAGGATTTGAGATTGATGTAGTACAAAGATTTGGCATAGTCAAGAGAAGTGGCGGGGGAAAGGAGGACCATCAATGTGAGGAGAACACACTTTCTGCTTGTTATTTAAGTGGAGATGTATAGTTCACCTCAGGTGTTGGGGGTGATCTATTGGTTGAGGTTGGGGCGATTGCTGTCATGACTCACAGAATACGCCCCTTCTGGACTTCCTGGTCCTTATCGCAGCGGGGCTTGCATTCACTGATACTTCCAACATGGCCGTCTAACGTGACACGCCTCGCACCAGCTTTCACGGCGGACGTAGTACGTCCTACAAATAGGCCATGCCCCCGCAGCCCCGCGCGTCTCAATGCTATCGCTGGTAGTGACTAGACGTGTGCTTTGTAACTTGGTGAACTATTCCGCTGTCCTAGGTTCCCGGATCCTTATTCCCATTCCTTCCACCTTCTCTTCTCACCCTGTTCCTGGATTCCACGTACCCTTTGTGCACGCTACCTCTTTTCCTGGACGTCCTGAACCTCCAAGTATCCTGGAACGCTGAACGCACGCTGGAGTCAGAAGAGACGTGTATGAGCTTGTACAAAACCCGATCCGTGCGCAAGAAGAAATTCCCCCCGGAATCCTGCAAGAAGCGGTCCCAGGTGAGAAGTGGGGAATTTCATGACAATTGCGAGTTTGAGTGGTGGGAGTAGCAAAGCGGGGATAGCCAGGTCTGGGTTCAACTTGATAAAGGCTAGTTTATTAGAGGGTATCAATAGCTTGGAGTTAGGTCCTGACTTGGTGAAGGAAGGAATTATGGTGACGAGCTTGACTTTTCTTAGTTATAGAGTAGGTAGGGCAAAGTGCTTATAGGAAAAGATTTAGAGATGGTTTAAGTGTATGATTGAGTAGTCAGAATTGGACTTGTCAACCTAGAGACCAAAGGAGTGGACTGAGGTGAGGGAGATAAGATTTAGTGAGCTGTTGTGTTGATCGATAGGACGGTTGATTGAGTTGATCAAAGAGTGTTATGAGAGAATGAAGTTTGGCTGTAGCCAATGGGCCTTGTGATTGTTTGAGGTTAGGGCCACCCATGATGGTGCAAGGGACATTCGCCAGGGAAGTTTTGAGTTGAAAGTTGTCAATGAAGAAGAGTTTGAGGATGCCAGGTGAATGGTAGATGTGTATATTAGTGAGAGGAGTGTAAATGAGAAGGCGGATGTTGATGTGTTTGAAGAAAGAAGGAACAAAGTGCTAGGGGCAAGAGAGGCTGATGGTATGTCCTGGTTGCTTATCAGAGCAATATCAATAGCTCCCCCCCCTTACATGGTGAGAAAAAGGTAGCTAAATCAGTATGGAGGGCAGACCGTGTTAAGTTGGTTAATGCAAGTTTCAGCGACTGCCATCACAGACACTTTAGGATGATGTGAGTCAGTTGTCTTTTATTGGGATACATACAAAAACTGTGACTCTAAAAGGCTGACTGCGCTTTTACTGCGCTGTCGGCATTTTAGAGTATGTGAGCACCCATTACTGCGCCTAAGTGTAGCAGGGTTTGCAGGGGGACACCCGCTCTCCTTGGTCGCAGTAATGGGAGTCAGGGGTTGCGGGACATCAAAAATATATATTTTTTAAACAGGACTCTGCAGCATCAGCACCGCCCCACGTAAGAGGGAGGAACTAACGCAGCGTACAAGGGAATCGGCAGCACACACAGAAGTAAAGGTAAGTGGGGTGGGGGTTGGAGTATTCAGAGGGTAAGTGATCTATCTGATTACTGCGCTGTAATTGGTGTCGACTTCTTCATCGGCGCAGTTACGGGCGGTGCAGTGATGATATAGATTATTTTATTGCGGAGGGATTGGGCATGCCAAAGGCAGAGCATTATTTAGTAGACAAGGTGGAGGGTGTGGTGAAGGGGTGTTTTTCCTTTGGGGGAGACATTTGGGGTAGATTATGTTGACTTTGGTACGATAAGAGAGTGTTGCACAACCAGGGTATCATTTAGGAGATGGAAGGGGCTGGGAAGAAAGCCTGGTAGGTAGGTGGTCAAGGGATAGGTAAGAGGTGGAGGGAATCTGATGGTGCACAGGGGGGCAGGGTGCTTACCAGATCAGAAGCATAGCAGGAGCATGGGATGTGGCCCTAGTCCCTTTCAGGCAAGAATAGGTTCAAACAGGATTCACCCATCTCTTTGCATTTTGCTATGGATGCCCATGGTGAGAGACACCCTGGGGGATCCTGTGGTTTAAATGATGTCCTGGGACCAGCCTGGGTCCACCCTTTCCCGCAATAGGGCTAGAGGAACCTTTGTTTGTAGGCTTGTGGTAGACCTAAATGGCACTCATGCTTGGGTGGGGAGGTCTTATTTGTCTGGCGTAACTATCACTGACCTCCTCACTTGCTTATAATATGGCCACCTTCTATACTCTGGGTAAGATGGGGAAGAACATTGGAGCACTGCCGGATGGGGCTCAGATGGGGCCATAGTTTGTCGATATAGTTGCCCTGCTTATGGCAGTTGTGCAGTGTGTCAAGAAAAGTTAGTAAAACAGATCATAGGGCTTGTGTCGCTCTTCTGAGGTACGGGAACATCACTTTGGGGCCTAAGGGGCGAGTGATGCTGTGACAAAATCTGTACGTAACTAAACCATGTAATTTAGTAGCAAAGACATGTTCTAAATCAATCTTTACCATGATCATTTTCAAGAGCGGAGGAATCTGTTTCTGAAATACTGTATCCATCAGAAACAATATTGCAGGTCCCTATTGATCTGCAAAGAAAATGGAATCCATGGGGAGGTATCAAGATGGTAAGCAATGGGTGGTGCGAAATTAGCAAGTTATTATCTTTATAACCTTTCTCTGTAAGCAAGAGTTTAGCTGCTACAAATCAGATATTTCCCAACGGTGGCTCACAAAATGGACCTTTCGGATATCTGGCAATAACATCAGATAATACTTTGGCATCCAGATGTGCTAACTGAAGCCTATTGTGGCTTTGGAAGCACATAGTAAATTCACATATGGAACCCAAAATACGTGTCTCATTAAATGTTGCACCATGTCTGAAGGTCTGCAATGCTCACCTCCAACACATCACACTGAGCGACCTGAGGTTCCCATCGAAGTTTAGAGCGATCAGACTGGCTGCTCTGTTTTTTTTTCAGTTGCTCTGAGGTGCACCCTGGGATTTGCGTTTCTGAAAAAGAAAAGGGAAAACACTGGCCTGAAACAGTACTGGGAGGTATTGTGGATAGCGGGTGGATCCGGTTTTAAAAGGCATGGCACATGAGGGGTTTCTGAGCTCTCACTCACCCTTCCAACCTCAGGGACATGACTACCTCTGGCTTATGTCCAGATAGCCCCTATGTCCCAGGAGCCCCTCAGTCCCCACTGAGAGTCAGACCTCTGACTCTGTCTCACTTGTTACAGCTAAACATTGTGGCAAACTCTTATCAAACATGAAAATAGTTTTAGAAATTCCAGCTCCATTGCTTTGCTTGCCTTGCGTTATAAAAGCCTTCTTATATTGCCCTGCAATGCTTCCATCAAAATCAGTGCCTTAGTCCTTTCAGCTCTTTACTAGAGACCATAATGTGACAGACTAAAGCAGTCTAAAAAAACAGGAAGGTCTTCATTGTAAAGGTTCATAGTATTTTCTTCTCCACCAGGTCAGTGATTAATTGTTGGAGGGAGTAAATCAAAAGGTTCAGTCACTGTCGGCAATTGGCATGCGTTGATGCTTAGTACTTGATATGTGCTGAATGCTGCATACAGCTGTGTGAGGAATGCACTATTCATTATTTTATTAAATATAGGGGAGTAGTGTTTCACATTTCTCAAATTAAGACCAGAAAAAAAGCAAGCGTTGCACTCATTGTTAATTACATACAGTGAACTATCGTAGTTTTAAATGTCATTGTTTGAAGGGTCAGCCACTTTCATACCGACTTTCCACGGTTCTTGGTTACAGAATATTTTTGAGCCGATTTATTATTATTACATGTTGAATGGAGAAAAATGTTCAAGGAAAACTTTTTGTTGCTTTTTAATGTATGCTGTGAATTGCACAAATGTTATTATATTAACTACGTGAGTAAGGCATTATGACTACCGGCCAGCCGGCCAAGGGTTCAGCGCCTACTAGAATAATCTCTGAGGTTAACGCTTCCGCTTCAGGTGCAGGACCCAAGCTGTTTGAGATGGCCTAATGCCTGTCTCAACAATTGCATTAAACATAAAACAATTTGGTGTCTTTGAAAAGTGTGGCCCTCTCTAAAAGCTCACATCTTTTCAATGTATTATTTTTGTTAGTCTTGATATGCCCTTTTGAAACTATAAATCTGGCCAGCCGTGCACACACCACTCATAAAATCATGGTTAAATTTTCCTTTTGAAATTGTACATTGTGCATCGGACCATGGGGCATCCATTTTTATAACCTGGACCTCCTAAACTGGGGAGTGCCATTTTCCATTAGATGTGTACTGGGTAGTTTGAACCAAAGACTCACACAAACTGACACTTTCCTTTGTGGCCTCTGAACTGTATAACAGTTTTAAGAGAAATCTTTTATTCATAGTTTCAAAATGGCATATACAAATTGCTAAAAGACAAAAAAGAAAATTGAGAAACAATGGGAGCTTTTCGAGAGGGATGTGTTGCCGATTTACACTATACAACCACCCTCTGGAACTTGATCCCGGCGTTGGCTCTGAATGACCACACAATTCTCCAGTTTTGCAAATCTCTGATAAGATAGCTTTTTCAACGACACCTGACTAAGGACTAATTCCAATGGACACACAGACCTCAACTCACAGTATTGTGCTACTGTTAAAAGATGCCAGCCCAATTGCTGGCTACCATTGCTCTGTACAGAACTCTGCCACTCTCGAGCTAAGTCTGTGCTTTAAACTATAAAATAAAAAATAAAATCTTCGTTTTTATTTTTTTTATTAACGTGTTATACAGCGGTACAAGCAATAGCTTTTCAGCACACTAAAATCCCATTTCCGCCCATACCTCCATTCAAGCCATAAATAATCTAATACAAGTTAAAAACCTCCAAAAATACCCACAACCTAAATAAAATATTTTAATTTCTTGTGAATTGGTAATTCTTTCCAATGTCTCCCTGTCAGGCTGAGGCATCGTCAACCAGCCTCTCTGACTGTCGGACATCATCGCTATGCTGCCTACTCCATGCCATTGGAAAATTAACTCAAGGGGATAGTGATTGCTCTATTCAAATAGATATGCAAACATTCATAACATTCCTGAAGAAAAGACAGTCCACAATGCAGTAATCAATGATTGAGGAACAGTACTACTGATCGTGTTTGCTTAGGAAAGTATAATTTGCCACCAAAGATCCCAGAAATTCTTCCGTTGGAACCCCAAAGTACACCTAAAAACCAGTATTCCATTTGTCACACTTTTTAATGTCCAAACATTTGCACTAATTTTCTTTAAGACATTTTGTTGTAAAACTAAATCCCCTGGTGATGTTTATTTAGTCCTACCATTGTTTTGAACAACTTGACTGGCCACATCTGGCAAAAAATGTCCTACTGACCACTCAATTTCTTCAGCATTTCCTGTAAACAACCACTTCATTTCAAATGAAGTTAAATGCCATTTCAAATTTCCTTTGCTAGAATTGTACCTGGTCTACATAACTGTTAAGTACTGCAAATCAAAATGTTCTATGAGTAGTCTTCAGTTTATTATTTTTATTTTGTGTTGCAATAATGTTTCCACCAACTGAGCGCTGATATGTTCGTCCGAATAGATGTTGCTCACCATTTCATTTGATATGCACATTTTTCTCTGTGCGCTGAAAATGTTTGGGGCCCCTGATCGAAGGTGAAAAAACTCATGCTGCTCCACTGTCCTTCAGTGGCCAGCTTTCATGACGCAGTGTGTTAAGTCTTATGTAGGCAGCACCGACCTTAAGTGCATCATAAATGAATTAGTGCATGGTCTCTGCATGGTAAAATAACTGATTTCTGTGCTAAACTGAGGGAATTCATGTTTACATGTTTGGGGACTATTAAACGTTGCGATTCCCCATGGCAACGGTCTGTACCTCCCCTTGGTGTTTTTTTAGTTTGAAGAAATAAGTGTTGCTTGCTATGAATTGAAACTATTGCATTTGAATACAAATGGGGAGAAATGGCATATGAGGAGGGACACACAGCCTGTAGGTGTTGTTTGTGCATGTGCCTCCATTTGATTGCTCATGGCCATGCTAATTTTTATGACCAATCTCACCCAGTTCCTGCTCCTCCCTGACCAAAACACATCCTCATGGGAACTCTTTGAGCTCGCTTTATTCAAGCCTTACCATCATACCTTGTACTGGAAGTGCCTGCTAGTGTTTTTTCGAAGCAGTCTTCAGAATTAATGACTTATTTGGAGTTGGAAACCCGCTACTGGTGCAATAAAAACGTCTTGCCAAATCTTACTTCAGCCACTCAATTTATAAGCACTATGCATGCCTTCACTGAGTGCTGGCCAAAACAAGCACTGGCAAAGCCAACAGTTTTGTCTTGTGTATAAGTATTATGCATTTGCCAGACACTGCTATTAGATGGTCAGGTACTGGCATCATTTTGCACCTGCTAACATCAAATACCAGTTAATACCACTACTGCTGTGCCTGGTAAGTGCTTTCCCATTCCTACACAAAATTCCAAACTGTTGGCATTGACAACGCTTGTCTCGTTTGGACTATTGGGTTTTGCAAGCAACACCAATAGGCCAAAACTATTGCATTAGTGTGCAGATAGGGAGAAATGGTGTATGAGGAGGGACACAGCCTATAGGTGTACTTTGTGTTTTTTCAAAGCAATCTTCAGAGAGTTAATGGCTTAATTTGCATTCTAAACCTGCTACTGGTGTAATAAAAATGCCTTATCAGGGCTACCTTCAGCCAATTGATTTATAAGCACTCTGCCTGTCCTTCACTGAAGTCCTATTAAAAACAAGCATTGGCAATGGCAACAGTTTGGGCTTGTGTATAAGTATTAACTGCTATTAGATGGCCAGGTACTTGCACTATTGTGCACATGGTACCATCAATTGGAAGTTAATACCACTAACGCTGTGCCGGGCAAGTGCCTTTCCCATGCCTTAACAAAGATCCAAATTGTTGGCTGTAGAATTTTCAAGGTTGTCACACAACAGTACCCACACAGTCTCACTCGGGCCTGTCGCTCAATGAGGAGACGGAGACGAGAGCATGAAGTTAACACAACTTTATTCATTCAACTCTCGTCGCTAACTGCCCACCTCCTCCCGCCCGCCTCTTCCAGCGACTGCCTGACCCCTCTCACGTGACAAGGGAGTGCGTGCAGAGTGCTGATGTTACACCCCCCCGATACTGAACACAACGATGTCTCCAGTTCATCTCCTCAATCAATCGTTGAGGTTGGTTACGAGCTCTCTGAGGCCTGCTTGTAAGTCTCAAAGGGTCAGGATCCGCGTTGCCTTCCAGACACGGAGGGGCTCACTCATCGCAAGAGTCTTCTCCATCTCCTTCATAGGATGTGTCCCACCCGGAGGTGTCAGCCTCCGAAACCAGAGAGTTGTCCGGAATGAAACCTGTCATTCGTCTGAAGTGTGATGAATTTCTAGTGATGTGTTTCCTTGCATCTTCAGCAGTGATAAGGGAGCCCTTTACATGCGTCATCGTTATGGGCTTTTTATCGAATGCAGCCATCGCTTTCTTGCCTTGTGGTTATCGTACTAGGACGACATCTCCAGGCTCCAGGGTATTTGGTTGGACTCTCCTTTTTCTATCAGCCTGCTTCTTCATATGTTCCTTACGTCTCAAGTCTTGTTCTCGCATTTCGGCGTCTCCTTTGTAACGTTCATCAGGGCTGGTCTCCTGGGGAAACCTGGTTCATATGTTCCTGCCGAACATTACTTTAAAGGGCGTCTTCCCTGTGGTGCTGTGCGTCGTGTTTCGATAATCTTGCAGTAGCTGGTATAGCAGTTTCTTTACTGTTTCCCCAGTCAGTCTAGCAATCTGTACATTCCTCTTCACATTGCTCATGAAGCGTTCCACTGTGCCGTTCGCTTGAGGCTATAGTGGTGTGATGCAGCGATGGACAAAACCCATGTACTCCGAGAATGCCTTGAAATCTTGTCCCATGAAGTGCGAAGGGAGGCCCATTGTCTGGTTTCAAGATGTGTGAAATGCTTATGTGGTGAACATCATGTTAAGGGCAAGGATGATGTGGTACGCAGAGTTTGAGGGCAAGAGTTGTAGGTCTGGGAAGCAAGAGTATTCATCTACGACTACAAGGATGGGCTCGCCCCCTTCCAACGGTCCGAAGAAGTCTACTGCGATTTCGTCCCACGCTTTCTCCGGTAGTTCTGTCATGCACAGGGGTTCTGGCCGTGTGTGGGAGTTAATGGCTGTGCATTTGGGGCAGTTCTGGAGGAGGTCTCCCACCAGAGCGTCTAGACGGGGAAACCATACCTTTTGTCTGAGCATCCATTTTGTCGATACTATGACTCTGCGGCCTTCATGAGCTAGTTCTAGCACTTTGCGGCGTAGTGCTTGGGGAATGACTCATTTTGTTCCTTCAACACGAGTCCTTCGGTTGTTTTGGCTAGTTCGTCCTTGACAGCCATGAGACAAGTGATGTCTTGCTTCGTTTCCTCGCAGATGTTTTCCCCGTCTGTTTAGCCTGTTTCCAGTGTCCTGTTTCGATGCAACAAAGGATGACTTGCGGTCCTTGGTCGTTCTCAGTTTCCTGTGGGATTTGGTGAGGGTCCAGCCCTCTCGGCCTGTTGCACGATGTAGCAGATGTATTGATCTGCGATGGAGTGAGTGATTTTAGGATCTTTGCAGGCATGGCGCGACAGGAAGTTTGCTGGGTTGTGCTCCTTTCCTGGTCTGTGCACTATGTTGAAACTGTAGTCATGCAGCCTTAGCACCCATCTAGCGATCCTTGGTGGCATATTGGCCTGCGGATTCCCATAGAGGAATAGCAGTGACTGATGGTCGGTCACTACTATAAACGCTTTTCCATCCAGGAAAAGGTGGAAGTGATCACAAGCCCACACCACTGCTAATCCCTCCTTTTCTGCCTGTGAGTAGGCCTATTCGGTCCTCGAGAGGCTCCTGCTGGCAGATGATACAATGTGCCTCGCGGTGTTGTTCTTAGTGTCAATCTGCTTCAAGATGACTCCCAGGCCAACCTGGCTAGCGTCTACCACTAACTCTGTATCCCTCTTTGAATTGAAATACGCCATGTTCTTGGCGGCTTATATGTGTTGTTTGATCGCTTCAAAAGCTTGCTGGCACTGTTCTGTCCATGTAAACTCAGTGTTCTCTTTTGTGAGATCTCTGAGGGGCTCGCTAACGGAGGTGAAGTCTTGTATGTAGCGGGTGCAGTAGCTGGCAAGCCCGAGAAACGAGCAAAGATCTGATTCGTTTCTGGGCGGCTCAGCTCCATTTAGTGCCGAAACCTTTTCAGGGTCTGGTGTCATATAGTCCAAAGAGAATATGTGTGCAAAAGAACAGAAGGTTTGTTTTCTGAATTCGTATTTGTCTTTGTTCAGCGTGAGGTGGGCTCCCTCCAGAGCCATGCATATTCGAGCGAGTGCATTATCGTGCTACTGCTGGTCTTGTCCGAATACTAGTATGTTGTCGATGTAATTCAAGCAGTTTGGTATGTGTTTTATTACGTTGTGAATTTCAGATTGAAAGATTTCAGCAGCCGAGGAGACTCCAAGGCTGGGCCGTATATACCTGCATAATCCTAAATGAGTGGCAAATGTGGTGATGTATCTAGAGTTTTTACTTAGTTCTAACTGATGATGTCCATTGTTGAGTTCTAGTTTGGTAAATATGGTGGCGCATTTAACAGATGCACCATGTCAGTGATGCGTGGGGCTTGGTGTCGTTCTCGCAGAATGGCTTCATTTGGCCTGCACATGTCCAGTTTGTCGAGTCCTTCTTCGGCATGGGGACAATGAGGGATACCCACAGGGTGGGTCCTTCTGCAGGTTCAATAATGTTCGCTTCGAGGAGTTTTAGGAGTTCTCTTCGACTTGTTTCTGAATGTTTATCCGAATTCCTCAATATTGTTGAGCTACTGGAGGAACTCTTGGGTCAATGTGCAGGTCTATTTGGCGTCCTTTTAGTTTTCCGAGGCCCTTGAACAGAGCTGGGAATAGTTGTTCAATTTTTGCTATCGGGTACAGATATTTGTGGACCATCAGTCTATATCATACATGGATGAGGCCCATGTTAATGGCTGCCTTGTAGCTTAGGATGCAGCCGCTCCCTGTGGTGGCCTCAAGTACGTGCAGGGTGATCTTCTTAGTCTGTGCTTTGTATGTGCATGACGCCATAAAGTACCCTTTGCATGGCAACAGTGTCTTTATTGTCTTTGATCCGTACGGGTAGATGTGAAATTTTGCCGGTTGAAGCTGCTGGGCTTCCGGTATGCTGACGTATACTTCCTTGCTGATGACATCCAAGTAAACCAGACAGCTGCTGAGTTCCTAGTTGACACGGGAGCCACCGTCAGAGGGTTGGGCTGTGTTCCTTTGCTGTCGGGTTGCCTAACGCGTACAAGTATCATTTCCTCCTCAGTTCTTCTTGATGCTTCTCACTCCTCCATGCGTCCTTTCCGGATGACGCACTTGACCTGCTTTCTGATTGAGAGCGCTCAACTAGGTAACGTATATACCTCTGGAGTCGCCTTCTTGGTCTTGTCGGTTTGCTATCGTGCCAGTCACTCGACACTGCCATGTGGCTTTCTTTCTGACTTCTCTTCCTTGGGCATGCGCGGAGAAGGCCCGAACAGTTGGCTGGGTGTTCTGGAGGGGCTTTGCACTGGTTTTTCCTTCCCAGTGAGTGTTTCCCCTTTGCCCTGCATCTGACTATGATACATGCGGCACACCGCTTTGAAGTGATTGTCTCCCACACAGGCCAAGCACTGTTGGCCAATAGTGGGACATGGGCCCTCGTGTGGAAATTCATAGCCGCACCGGTAACGGAACAGTTCTCCATTGCCTCTGTGAGGGGTGTCTAGCTTGTTGATGCTTTTGCTTTTATCATGGGTTATCTTGATTTCACCCAGGCCTTATACTTGGGAAGCCAGGGCTGCATCCGAGCGTGCGAGGCACAAGATTTCCTCCAGCGTGTGTTGTTTCTGTAGTAGTCTTTTCCTAAAGTCCGCACATTCGTAGCCCACTATGATTTGTGACCTCAGCGCTTCATTGTTTGAGTAGTTATTGAAGTCGCAATGTTTCATTTTCACTCTTAGTCGCATGACAAAGATATCCATGGACTCCCATTTTGATTGATTGGTCGTGTGGATCACATACCTTTCATAGTCCACATTTGTGTGTGGAGTGAAATAATCCACCAGAGTCGCCTTTATATTTGCGTACTTGTCCTTTGAATCATCGGGGAGCTCATCCATCATGTCTCTGACATTAGGGCTGAAGGACAGTGTGATGAGGCTGTGCTTCTTTTCTTCATCAACACGTTCAATTGCCTTGATGTACACCTCAAAGTCTCTGATCCATCTTTTCCAGCGCGCCCCTAGGTTGCTGGATTCAGTCAGGTCGAAGAGTGTGTGTAGCTGCGTGATGAGGCTATCCTGCATTCTTGTGGGTAGGGTTGCTGCAGGCGTGAGGGGCACTGTGAGTGTGTCATCCCCCGACATCTCTTGGTTTGACTGTGTATTCTCCGACTCTTCTTTTGCTCTAAGCTAACGATTGTCCCCCACTCCCTGGATATGTCTTCTGTGCCTGCTAGCACCTCCTCTTCCCTCGGCAGTATTTATTTACTGTTATCCTATGCACTGCAATGCCCCCTCTCCTGGCATTTTTCCCCTCCCCTCCTCCCCTGCACTTGCGCAATCTCAATGTCACCTGGCCTAGTAGGATCGCTGTCTCTGTCTTCCCCGATTCCCCTCCCTTGCATCGTCGCGTCTTGAAACACTTGTGTAAAGGTGTGTTATAAATGCCATATCATATCACTGATCTTAGTGAGATGTTCCAGGGGTCTGCTGCTGGGACGTGGGAAGTAAGGAAATTGCTCGAGATGAGGGCAGAGCTGCGTGCTTTCTGGTGCGCTCCTTCTTCCTGTGCCACGTGTGTTGCGATTTTTGTGCGTTTGTTTCCAGACCGGCCTGGTCTTGACTTTGTAGCTGCTGTGAATTTGCAGGCCCCTGCTGGTCGATTGCTGCGGTTCTTACCGCGTGTCTCCTTTATTATTATTATTATTTTTTTTAAATGTTCACATTTGTTAGCGGACCGGCAGGCTTTTCCTTTACCAGAAGTCTCGCCTCACTCACGCGCTGCTGCTCATCGTATGTCAGCGGTACTATTGTCTGCTACGTGCGCGGCCAGAGCTTCGCTCCACGCCCTGGCGCTGAGATGGGGGAACTCCACGTGGGCCTCTGCTGCCCTCGCGCTCCACACCCAGCTTATTCGGAGGCAGGTCGATGTTCCCACCTTCCGACGTATCATGCTGCTTCCTCCTCCACTCGCGCCACCGCGAGGAGGGATCGCCGTGGTCAGAGGTTCTGAAACCCATCGTCGCCAGTGTAGAATCTTCAAGGTTGTCACACAACCAGTACCCACACGGTCTCACTCGGGCTTGTCGCTCAATGAGGAGACAGAGACGAGTGGATGAAGTTAACACAACTTTATTCATTCAACTCTCGTTGCTAACTGCCCACCTCCTCCCACCCCTACCCTTCCCGCAACTCCCTGGGCCCTCTCACATGACAAGGGAGTGCTTGCAGAGTGCCGATGTCACATTGGCATTGGCAATGCAAGTTTATATCTTTTATGCAAACAAAATAAGATTATGCCCTCCCTCGCCCCATTGAAGCACCATGACTGGCCACGGTATAAATGGTGAAGCAGAAACTTAAAAAAAATAGGGGGAGGGTTGTGAAGTGGGCAACGTTCACACTAGGGACAGAAATTCCCTTCCCACTGCTTGAACATTCCTTGGAAGGTTTGGGTGGAGGTTTTGCCTCTTGTACTGCTTTTTTTTTCTTTTTTTAAAATGGTCGAAACCATGCCTTTGCGTGTACTGGATCGGTGATATCTGGCAGAAGGGAAATGGCTATTGGGAAGAGAGGTATGTGAGAAATGGCAAATTGAACATTTTTCAGAGTATGATTCTAAACGCTTGAAAAGAAGTATTGGGATGGTGAAGTGGGAGGAAGAGCTGAATGTGGAACTGTTGACTATGGCGAAAAAACCTGGAGAGGGAGGACTTGCAAGCAGGGTATATAAGCATATTGTTTGTAAATATAAAGAAAATTTGCATTTGAGGGAAGAATGGAGTCATCAGTTGGGATATGATATCACGGAAGTGGAGTGGATGGAAATGTGTGGCAATGTGAGACTGGCCCTCATTCCGAGTTTGGAGGTAACCATGCTGCTATTTGCGGCATTGCTGCTTCCAAAATCGTTCCAACTCCGGCCTGGTGAATGGAGTAATTACCGGTCCATTCCGAGGTCGGCGGGACCGGTAATTGCCCATTCACCAGGGCCATTCCTCATTCCCATTTTAGCCCCCATAGGGCTCAATGGGAAGGGGGAAGGCGGCAATAATGGTACCACAAATTGCGGTACCGTTATTGACCTTGGTGTCCCTTTGCGGGTCCCGTCCTTAACGCCTGCTAAAAGCGGGCGTTAAGGAAGGACCCGCAAAGGGAACTCGTAGTAGGGCGCAAAGGGATTACCGCACAGGTGTCATTACCGGTGCCCGGTATCCCTTTTCGCCCTACTTGTAATGATGCCCACTGTGTTCCCTGAATTTGGGTGAAAGATCTAGACGGAATGTCTGACTCTAATGATTGTTGGAAGTGTCTAAGTGAGGTTGGTACATTGGAGCACATGTTATGGCACTGCTCTAGAGTCCGTGTGTTTTGGTCTGATATACATGGAATGTGTTTATGTGTGTTAGGGATTGATATCGCACTAGATTTTAAAACAATGATTTTGGGTGGTGACAATTTGCTGGATGATTTTACACAGTCACAAAAAAAATTCTTGTTATGGGGGGCATTGGTTGGTAAAAAGTTATTACTGCGGGTGTGGAAATCACAAACAATACCGTTGTCATCTGACTGGATCTCTGAGATGCACGCACTGTCGAGTATTGAGTTGGTGATCTTCAGGAGACAAAATAATATTAACATTTTTCAGAGAATCTGGAGGAAATTTCTGGATATATACTAGATCTTGTGTTTTACATTGTTGTACATTGTGAGAAAAGTTAATTGATTTAACTTTGTGATAATTATTGACTGTTTTGTAAAAAGTTATAAATTGTTTATGTATATTATATGTTTGCTGTTGAATAAAGAGACAATTAAAAAAAAACATGCCTTTTCCAACATGGCATTGCTTGTAAATGATGAGAGGGAAGCAAACAGACAACATAATTAATGTACAGTCTTGGAACCAATTGTTGACAAAAGTTAACAGAAAGCCTCTTCCAGAAAATAGAACGCCACTTACTCGTCACGTGATTATTCTAATAGCGTCGCGTCAGTGTGAAATTCCCACCTGCTATCACACACTTTTTCAAACAGAGCAAGTGTAAGGTAATCTCTAACGGCACTGTTTTTTTGTTTGGTTTAGAACCTGGAACTCCAACCTTTCGAGAAATACACTTCTTAAGTTGATACTTCAATTTGATTACTTTTATAGTGTTTTTTGGTCTATGCGTGGGTGGTGGCGAAACAGTTATTGTTGTAACTACTATGTGATTGAGGCCTGTTAAACTAGTGTCAATTATTTGTTCAGTAGATCAGACATGTGCAGAACACAAATGCATACACTTTCAACTTTGCTAAAGAAATAAGATGAGTTACTAAGTAAAATAATTTTCTAAAATTGGAAACCACTAGTTGGTGCAGTTTACTTTATTTATTTATTGTTGTTGTGGGGAATGCAACTTCTATTCACATTAGCTATATCAATACGACCCGCAACCTTTTGCACACCAACGAAGAGGAGATGGTTTTGTGTCACATGCATATTACTGACATCTCAGATTTTCCCATGCAAGAGTTTCGTGCATTTTAGGCTCCTATCATATTGCATTCAGGTTTTTGTAGGCGCGTGTTTTATACTGCAAAAGAAAACTACAAATATTGCAAAAGAATACATAAAGATGTGGGATAAGAAGCCATAATTTGCCAAACATTAATCGGAACAAGTAAAGATGCAACTCAGTGAAGTACAACAATCTGCAAACTGTACAGCCAGAAAACCAGAGAACACAGCTAGGATTACCCCAATTTGTACGACTTTGGGCAAATCACTCTACCTAAATGGATATCATTTTCTTTAGCTGCCAAAACTGGGATCACCTACAAGAAATTCTGTGAAGCGTGCAATACAGTTTCACCCAAACGTTTTTTAATAGACTATTGTGTTGGCTCCATAAAATAATAAGTATCATCTATATAGTGCACGCCACATGCTGAATTGCCCCTTAGCTTGAGCTTTGCTCATGGAAATATCGCTTGTGACCCATGGTATTCGCCTAACAAAAAATGTAATTAAGTACTACAGTATACTTCTGGGCCTTGACTGTCTTGGGAATCTGACAGCCTAATTTAATTTTAGCACCCCATCAGACTACAGGCATTGGTCATGGGGTCTGCATTTGCTACACTGTTTGTGAGTGGGGTGGTGGATCCGAAGAAACTAACTTTAGGTCTGGTGCTGCTTGCCTCCTGATCCTGAAACGTGTTACTTTCCACACATCGCCTTACTTTTTTTAACCTCTATCGCACCACCAAGAAGATATGGGTGGCACCTGCTGCTCCTTCAGTGCCTACCAGTGGGCTGAGGGAAGCTCTTCTAGGGCTTAAACCCACTAGCAACTCTGTTTGCTGCTTGCCTGGCCCTTGCCAGACTGGAAGGCATGTGCCAACGCCATATTACCTAATCAATCAATCAATCAATAGTACTTTATTCGGCATAAAACCATAAAGTATAGAAACAATTATGCATTTAAAACATAAATATCACATCCTTAAAACAAGACAAAACATACATGACGATCAAAAATATACAGCTAAAAGTTTTCCAGCTCCAAATGTAACTAAATCGTCATATAATCGTCCTTAAAACAGAGTACTGAGTCTTGATAGCATGGGAAACTAAACGTGCAGCCCCCGCTATAACCCTTTAATTACCAATGATCACCTAACAGTAATGAGCTTGACCTGATGGTTTTAGGAACTTCCGTACATGTTTGAATATCAACTTTAACCCTAAGAGATGTTGTTTATAATTAGGGCATCTCAAATGCTTTTATCATTTTGGTTCTATGGATGTATTGTGCCATGATGAGTACAATTTGTTTGTCATTATTCCTTCTGTAAAAGCTCAGCGCATCCTCTGTTAGCCGAGTTTCTGCTGTCCTGAGGAGAGGTTTCAAGTAATCAATTCTTAGTGTCCTTAATTCATTACAAATTAACATGATGTGCATGATTGTTTCCTCCCCCATATGAAAAAAGGGACAAATCACCCACCAACTGAAGTACATTACAAATTATATTCAAATTATTTATTCCGTGAGTTTACCTTCTTGAAAATAGAACATTAAGGGTCGATATATTTGAAATTTAGTTCTGGAGAGAAAAGCAGCTTAAAATCAAAAGGAACGCAATGTAATGTAACAGGGTTTTGTATAGTGCAACTTCTTCGATTTGGTAGGCCTTTTTGCACTGCAAAAGTGATGGTTGCAGGGCTTTGAATTATTCCTGACCAGTAAAATTCCTCTGGGTAGCGTCTCATGCCATCCTTTTAATTAGCCTGTCCCATTATAGAAGAACTAACAACACTCTCTCAGAGAACCTCTGTTGGAAAGACAACACAGACTCCTAAGGAATAAGCCTAATACATTCTCTTATTTTCTCAATATTTTCATAATTAAGCTATTTCAAACTTAACAGTATTAGGCAGCAACTGTTTACAAGTATCAGTTAACTTGAAGTATCAGTTAACTTGAAACTCTAATTATAATTGTTCTTTGATAACACGCTTAGTACCAGCGGGTGGTTCCTAAACGCGGGATCGGGATTCAAACCTGTGTTGCGCTGCGTTGTCTTGCTTCCAAGACAAACGCGTTGCCGCTGAGCTATCCTTACTCAACTATCAATTCAAAATAGGTTTTTTGTGTTTTTTTTTGTTTATTTATTTAGCGTTTGGCTTATTACAACCCTTTTGCTAGACATACACATAAATCCAAAATCCAAGTATATAAAAATATATACATTTATCAAATTCATATTCATAAACATCGATACCAATTCCATTAAATATAAAATCACATAACAATGTTAAAACAATCTTATTCTCATCACACACACTCCTCTCTCAGTTGCTGATGGTCACAAATAGACTACATTCAGAAGTCTAATTGTCGCTAGGTTCAGCACTATGCTCTCTCCTCCACATAGCATCCTCCACCAATCTTGGGCCGTTATAGTTTTGCAAGTTGCTAAAATACTCCCAAAATGCACAGCACCATTAACTCAGGACAAGCCAGTAGACGATGCTTTTGTGTTTCACGTTCAGTGAAGATCACACAAAACCGACATACAGAATCCTTGTTTTTCACTAATGAATGTGCTAAAAGTACTTCTAACATCGGGTGTAAAATAAAACACACCCCTAGGAATTGGTTCAGACAGAACTGATTACAAAACATTTTAAAATAACCAGGTATAGCATTCAGAGCTTTTGACTCATGCTTAAAATGATAAAACAGTTTATATGACTTGCAGTCCTCCTGAGTAATGATCCAGTCCCTTTTCCACAAGTAGTTTTCACGGCCATGGGGTTTGAGGCCAGAAGGTTGGGGGTAGAATCTATTATGGTTAAGGTCTCTGCAGACCTGTTTCCACTGTACCAAAACGTTATCTTCGTCATCGCTAAGAGCCATCTTCAGAATATGAAACATAGATCTGGTTTCTCGTAGCAGAAATTTCCGGAAAAGGAGAGAGTTTTCCAGCAAACTATGGCTTTCAAAGATAGTAAGCCTAGCTCTTAACGAAGGAGTTGAATTGGCATGCCCTTTGGCAAAACCAGAACTATTTTGCAAAACAGGCCTTCCAGCACTGGCCATAATTTGTGACAGACATATGAAAGATTTGGCCCCGTAGGTTAGAACCGGGATAGCCTTCATTCTGTAGAATTGAGCCACTGGTACCAATGAAAAGCACCCAAAGCACTTTTTCAGGGCACACCCTTGTGCCGGCAAGCTCTTAGCGTTTGTTCTCATGATATTTAAATTAGAAGTATCTGGCAGGCTAGCATTTATACACAAGCCCAGGTAGATAAGAGTATACCCTCTCCAGTGGCTCCAAATTGAAATGCCAGTTAAAGGTCAACCTTTTCTTTTTCAATGAGGGTTGTACACACATCACCATATGATATGACATAATATATGATATAATATTTATAACACACAAGTGTTTCTAGGCGCGACAAGACAAGGAGGGGGCAACAAAAAGAGGACAAAAATAACGATCTTACTAGGCCTTGTGTCATTCAGATCGCACAAGTACGGGGAAGAGGGAAGAGGAGAAGTGCCAGAGTGGAGGGGAAGGGGGAAGTGCAGTTAACTCACAAGTGCAGCCAGTGGATGGCTCATAAGTGCAGAGAGAAGAGACTTTAGGGTTGCAGATACAGACCCTAAAGTGCTGGGGAGACCTGAGCAGTGTGAGAGCAACTGGACATGCAGGAGCCTGGGTCCGAGTTCAGAAGGTGACCAGTGCGCGGAGCAGTTAGGTGCATTGGCAGGGGAGAGGAAGAGAGAAAGCGGAAGCGAAAAGGAAGGTCTTGAGTTGCTTTGTGCTCAAGTTTGAGAGGGGACCAGGGGCTGTTCCAGAGGGAGGCCCCAGCCGAGGAGATAGATCTGCCCCCAAATCTCTGCTTGGAGAAGCGTCTGACCCTCAGAGAGTTGGAGGTGGATGAGCGCAGAGCTTGAGAAGGAAGATGTTTTGGAAGAGAAGGTTAGAGGTAGAGTGGTCCCAGGCCCCAGAAAGCCTTGTGGACGATGCAGAGGGTCTTGAACTTGATCCTTGTAGCAACGGCGAGCCAGTAAAGAGATTTAAAAGCTGAAGAGATATGATCCCTTGGCTTGAGGCCAAGGACGAGTCTTGCAGTCCCTTTCTGTATAAGTTGTAAAGGTCGAAGAGTAGAGGCAGGAATATTTAGGAAGAGATGTTGCAATAGTCCGGTCTAGAGAGGTCCAGAGCTCTGGAGACAGTGAGCTTCTGGGGGAAAGCGAGAAAAGGAAGAATGCTTCTGAGGAGGTACAGATGATAGTTTGACTTCTTAGATGTCAGGTTTCGTGGGATTTGGTCGAATGTGGTGGAATGAGGATATGATTAACATAAAGTATGGTTTGGGCCTTAACTTTCTGTGCAGAGTGTGGAGAGCTTCCCAAGCCAAAATGGAGACTTCCAAAAGGATCAGTGATTGGTCAGAAGTAAAAGAAAGGCATTGTTGGAACATTCTAAACCGCCTTTCATTGTCAGAAGCCCAGCTGGAAGGTCTTATGTTTGAACCTCTTAAGATTTAGAAAACTTTAGTTATGCCCTTGTTCCTAAAATTGTTTATTTGGATCAGGAAAGTGTTGGAGAATTAAGAAGAAACTTAGAAAACGTCCCAGTGAAAGAAAGAAGCAAGCTAAGTGAATTCTTTATATTTTACGGAACTTTGTGATTTTCAAGCAGGAGTTAAATATCAATACCATTAATTAACTTGTTTCCTGTTTTCTTAGTTTTTGTTTAATTAGTAGTTCATTTTGTTCTTTCAAGAATTTATTTTAGAACATCTAGAACTGTATTTAAATTTATTGAACTGCGTCACATTTTTTGCACCTGGCAAGTTGGAGTGTGGAGGTCTGTTTATCATTTTAGCGTTGTGTGTTTTTTCGGCCGTATAAAAGATTGAGCATTGTTCCATTTGACGGTAACAGTGCTTTTCTTAACGTCGGACTAGCGTTAGAAATCTTACACTGTCTGCGCAAGTGACAGTGTGGTAGCCACGCGACTCCGAGGCGTTATGTTTTATTTACTAACATTCTAACCTGGCGCGTGATCATCACTGGGCTGCCTCTTCAATGATTAGTGTCCAGAAATGAGGAATTTCTTCTTTCCAGTTTGAACAATTCACATTAAGAAGAGTGGAATACTATTCCATTACGCATGCGCCCATGCCAGTTTCATTTTTTAACTCTATTCCTTGTTCATGTGCGCATTCATTTTAGAAGGAGAAAACAATATCTTCACGCAGGCGCCTACTCTGGTTAAAAGAACGCTTCTTTTATGAGCAATCTTCTTTGCAAGCAAAAGATCCAATTAATGAACACTATATATATTCAGGAAACAAACAATTTAAAATTGAATAGCCAGAGTGTCATTTTTGGAATTTGTGTTGAAGCTAGAAATTAATACGAACAACAGGTATAATATTTCCAGCGGGTTGTTTGGGTAAATGACATCTGAACTGCTAGAAGATTAACTCATTAAACAGAGAGATTAGCAGTTCTTCAATACCGAATTGAAGAAATTAGTAAGAGCATCTGAGACTCTATTTTTCTGTTTTCTTCAGTAGAATTCACACACGTCCTCTACGTTATTCACAGAGGATAATCAGGTATGGTGGCGTGTTTATTTACTTAAATTGATAAAGAGAAGTCAGAGCCAAGGAATTCAAAGGTTAGTGACTAAAGAGAATTTGTTGTTATTTTTACCAACAGGTTGACAGATAAAGAAGCTGAGCAAAACCTGAAGTTTATTATTTTGTCCCATTTTCCCCCTTTCCCTTGGGGGTGCTCTCAACTGAACTGTTTGATACCAGTTAAGAGGTTAGCATCCAAAGGGGACTGCGGGGGTTCAGCAGCTTCCGGGGACAACATCAGATTTGAGAAAGCCTGACAGTATGAAAGGCCAGAAAAAATAGTCCTCCTAAGCTGTCATGAACCCCGAGTTCTCAATGGAAGCGTTAAGTGTTTTAGTGAGGGAATTACAGGAGGAATTAAAGGTGGCATATCAAGAGAATAAAAAATTAGGACAACGAGTAGATGAGTTATGTGAAAAGATGGCACAGACGCAGGGAATTGGGAGAGAAGAATTCCCCCCGGAATTGGTAAGGGCTGGTGAGGAGAGAGGTGTGGGCAGAGGTGACGGGGCACAAGGAGGTTTTAGGGCTTTAGTTATGCCAGTACCTTTGGCAGCTCCAGAGCGTTACTATGGAGATTCAAGTAAATTTCAGACATTTGTAACCCAATGTGAGTTGCACTTTCTTAGTAGGCCCAAACTATTTCCTTCTGATGCTTCCAGAGTTACTTTTATGATGTCTTATTTATCAGGAGAGGCTTCTACTTGGGCAAGTTTATTGGTCAGGCAGAAGAGTTTATCTTTAAAAAATGTTTCTCTTTTTATGGAAGAATTTAAGAAAATGTTTGATAAAAGACAAATGTCCATAGAAGTTGATGGGGAATTATTAGATTTGCGTCAAGGAAACAGAGACTTGGTCACATATATCACACAGTTCAGGTCTTTGGTTTTAGAATCCCAGTGGCCAGCAGAGAAGAGGTCTTCTCTTTTTTATCGAGGCCTCAAGGAGGAGTTGAAGGATGCCTTGTCCAGTGTAGTTCAACGCCCTTCTTCTTGTGAGGAATTAATTGATTTAGTAGTTCAGTTGGACTATCGTATAAGTGAAAGGAAAGCAGAAAGGCGTTGTTGTACTCAGGGGGAGGTGAGGTCAGTCCTTAGAGGAGATCGTTCAAGGCTTGAGGTGGGTAGTAAAGAAGTGAAACCAAGGGTAAATGATCAACAAATTAGAATAAAAGGTCCTTTATCAAAAGAGGAAAAGACTAGGAGGCGTGAGAATAATTTGTGTTTATATTGTGGTAGGAGCGGTCACTTTTTAGGAAATTGTCCCTTTACACCCAAAAAATTTTCATCAGCCGGAGGAAAAGGACAGCAGGTTGCAAATACAGTTCAGTCAGCGGTTCCACACATAACTGTAAATGTATCCTTGTATTTGAAGGAGGAAAGGAAAGGGTATGGACCGGTAGTGATTGATTCAGGAGCCACCGGGAACTTTATGGATTGGGGAGTAGCTAAGGCTTTGGGAATACCACTTGTGAGGAAGGAAGTTGTGGAACATGTTCGGGCTGTAGATGGAACTTCTCTTTCATCAGGTCCTATAACTCATGAAACTGGTGTCTTGGTTATGGAATTACTTGGAGGTCATAGAGAAGAAATCTCATTTGATTTAATTGATACACCAATTCTGAAAATAATTTTAGGCATGCCATGGCTAACCTTGCATAATCCTCAAATTGATTGGAGTAGGCGAGTGGTAGAATTACAGTCTAGTTTCTGTTTAGAAAACTGCCTTTTGAAAGGTAATCCTGGGAGGGAAGAAACACAAGGTTTGGTTTCCTCTTTTCTGACTGACGCAGGTATTACAGGACATAATATAGGAGCGGTGTTAGAACATCTTCCGGAGTGTTATCAAGGGTACAAGGAGGTGTTTGATGAAAAGGAGGCAGGAGAATTACCTCCACATAGGAGTTTTGACTGTAAAATTGATTTGGAGCCCGGGGCGGTTTTACCAAGTAGTCGAGTGTATGCATTAACGGAAAAGGAGAATGATAATCTTAAAGAGTACCTCGCAGAAAATTTGGCTAAGGGTTTTATTCGTCATTCTCAATCTCCAGCCGCATCTCCATTATTTTTTGTACCAAAGCCAGATGGGTCTCTCAGAACATGCATTGATTATAGAGCTGTGAATAGGATTACAATCAAAAACAAGTATCCTCTCCCTCTAATTTCGGAAATCTTGAATCAGGTCCAGGGAGCCACAATTTTTTCCAAATTAGATTTACATGGTGCCTATCATCTGGTGAGAGTCCAGGAGGGTGATGAGTGGAAAACGGCATTCAAAACCCGATTTGGGCTTTATGAGTACTTGGTGATGCCTTTCGGTTTATGCAATGCACCAGCTGCCTTTCAATTCTTTATGGATGAAATTTTAAGAGATTTTTTAGATATATTCGTAGTAGTATATATTGATGATATTTTGATTTATTCTCAGGATTTAGAGTCTCATAAAATTCATGTGGGAAAGGTTCTACAAAGACTCAGAGAGAATCATTTGTTTGCTAAATTAGAAAAATCCCAGTTTCATACTAATTCTGTGGAATTTTTAGGATACATTGTTTCTCCCAAGGGGTTGGAGATGAATCCGAACAAAGTTCAAGCCATCACGGATTGGCCAACACCAACGAAAGTAAAAGAAATTCAAAGCTTTTTAGGTTTTGCAAATTTTTACAGAAGGTTTATTGAAGTATTTTCTCGATTGATTACTCCCATAACAAAACTCTTAAAGAAAGGTGCCAAATTTGTGTGGTCGACAGAGGCAGAGGAGGCATTTCAAGAATTAAAGAAAAGGTTTAGTTCGGCCCCTATTTTAATTCATCCAGACCCATCTCAGCCTTTTTTATGTAGAAGCGGATGCATCGAATCTTGCCATGAGGCTGTTCTTTCTCAGAGACATCAAGAGACAGGACAACTTCATCCAGTGGCTTACTATTCTAAAAAATTTTCTATGGCAGAACAAAATTATACGATCTCAGATCGAGAATTATTGGCAATCAAGTTTGCTTTTGAAGAGTGGAGGCATTTTTTAAAAGGAGCAAGACATACAGTGACTGTGTTAACAGACCATAGAAATTTGCTTTTTCTGAAATCAGCCAAGACTCTCACACCAAGGCAGTTAAGATGGTCATTGTTCTTTGCTGATTACGATTTTGTAGTGACATTTAAGCCAGGTAGGCTTAATGGAAAGGCTGATGCTTTATCGCGTCAATTTCCTGGAAGCGAGATGGAATCAGAGAAGGAGAAGATATCCATTATCGATCCATGCTGTTTTATTTCTGCCGGAATACAGAAAATTCAGGATGTTGAGGAAGAAGTTCGAAAGTCCATGTCAATTGCACAAATGGAGGAATGGGTTCGAAAGGATCCGGTTCAAAAAATTGAGAAAGGATTGCCGTTTTTTGAAAATAAACTTTACTTACCTATTTTGGAATTGAGAGAGAGAGTAATAAGAGACTGTCATGAATCTATGCTGTCCGGACATCCAGGTTTTAGAAAGACGCTAGAATTGGTCAGGAGGAGCTTCTGGTGGGAAAAAATGCGTCAGGACATCTTAAATTTTGTAAAAACATGTGCTATTTGCACTCAAATGAAGAATCAAACCGGAAAACCAGTCGGGTTGTTGGAGCCGTTGCCTATTCCACCTCGTCCTTGGCATACAATCTCCCTGGACTTAATTACAGATCTTCCTTGTGACAAGGGTTGTACATCTATTCTAGTTGTTGTGGACCTCTTGTCAAAAGAGGCTCATTTTGTTCCAATGGAGGGAGAGGTTACTGCAGACAGTTTGGCCAAAGTCTTTTTGCGAGAAATAGACTGCATGGTCTTCCTAATCAAATTATCTCAGATAGAGGACCTCAATTTATTTCTAGATTTTGGAGGGTTTTTTGTAAGGATTTGGGTGTGGAAGTCAGTTTATCATCAGGTTATCATCCCGAGACCAATGGACAAGTAGAAAGGGTAAATCAAGAACTGGAGAAGTATTTGAGGTGTTATCTACAGGCAGGGGAGGAATGGGTGGATTTGATTTGGCTTGCCGAATTCGCTTATAATAATTGTGCTAAAGATTCAACTAACATGTCTCCGTTTTATCTTGGAAGAGGTTTTCACCCACGGTTTTTAAGTTTTGAAATTACTGAAGAATCAGAGAATCCTGGAGTTGAGGTTCGATTAAAAACTATGAGAAAGAATTTGGAAAGAGCTAAAAGAGTACTTTTCGATAGTAAACAGAAGTACAAAATATTTGCAGATCAAAAAAGGAGGTTGGGTCCTAAATATAAGGTTGGTGACTTGGTTTGGCTTTCGACGAGACATTTAAGAATTAAGGGCAAAAACAAATTTACTCCACGTTTTGTAGGTCCATTTAAAGTAGAAAAGGTGATCAATCCAGTGTCAGTACGGTTAAAACTACCTACTTCCTTGAAAATACATCCAACCTTTCACATTAGTCTATTAAAACCTGTGATTCAGGGGGCTAGAGTTGTACATCCACCTTCACCAGTTCAGTTAGAGAATTCATCTGAAGAGTTTGTGGTGAAAAGAATTGTAGACTCCAGGAAGTTAAGAGGGAAACTACAATATTTAATAGACTGGGAAGGTTTCGGACCTGAGGAACGTACATGGGAGGATGATGTGAATGTGCATGCACCACAATTAGTCGCAAAATTTCATAGAAAGTATCCTTCTAAAGTTGGCCCTCGGACAGGGCATTAAAGAGGGGGTACTGTCAGGTTTCGTGGGATTTGGTTGAATGTGGTGGAATGAGGATATGATTAACATAAAGTATGGTTTGGGCCTTAACTTTCTGTGCAGAGTGTGGAGAGCTTCCCAAGCCAAAATGGAGACTTCCAAAAGGATCAGTGATTGGTCAGAAGTAAAAGAAAGGCATTGTTGGAACATTCTAAACCGCCTTTCATTGTCAGAAGCCCAGCTGGAAGGTCTTATGTTTGAACCTCTTAAGATTTAGAAAACTTTAGTTAGGCCCTTGTGCCTAAAATTGTTTATTTGGATCAGGAAAGTGTTGGAGAATTAAGAAGAAACTTAGAAAACGTTCCAGTGAAAGAAAGAAGCAAGCTAAGTTAATTCTTTATATTTTACGGAACTTTGTGATTTTCAAGCAGGAGTTAAATATCAATACCATTAATTAACTTGTTTCCTGTTTTCTTAGTTTTTGTTTAATTAGTAGTTCATTTCGTTCTTTCAAGAATTTATTTTAGAACATCTAGAACTGTATTTAAATTTATTGAACTGCGTCACATTTTTTGCACCTGGCAAGTTGGAGTGTGGAGGTCTGTTTATCATTTTAGCGATGTGTGTTTTTTCGGCCGTATAAAAGATTATTGAGTATTGTTCCATTTGACGGTAACAGTGCTTTTCTTAACGTCGGACTAGCGTTAGAAATCTTACACTGTCTGCGCAAGTGACAGTGTGGTAGCCACGCGACTCCGAGGCGTTATGTTTTATTTACTAACATTCTAACCTGGCGCGTGATCATCAGTGGGCTGCCTCTTCAAGGATTAGTGTCCGGAACTGAGGAATTTCTTCTTTCCAGTTTGAACAATTCACATTAAGAAGAGTGGAATACTATTCCATTACGCATGCGCCCATGCCAGTTTAATTTTTTAACTCTATTCCTTGTTCATGTGCGCATTCATTTTAGAAGGAGAAAACAATATCTTCACGCATGCGCATACTCTGGTTAAAAGAACGCTTCTTTTATGAGCAATCTTCTTTGCAAGCAAAAGATCCAATTAATGAACACTTTATATATTCAGGAAACAAACAATTTTAAATTGAATAGCCAGAGTGTCATTTTTGGAATTTGTGTTGAAGCTAGAAATTAATACGAACAACAGGTATAATATTTCCAGCGGGTTGTTTGGGTAAATGACATCTGAACTGCTAGAAGATTAACTCATTAAACCGAGAGAGATTAGCAGTTCTTCAATACCGAATTGAAGAAATTAGTAAGAGCATCTGAGACTCTATTTTTCTGTTTTCTTCAGTAGAATTCACACACGTCCTTTACGTTATTCACAGAGGATAATCAGGTATGGTGGCGTGTTTATTTACTTAAATTGATAGAGAAGTCAGAGCCAAGGAATTCAAAGGTTAGTGACTAAAGAGAATTTGTTGTTATTTTTACCAACAGGTTGACAGATAAAGAAGCTGAGCAAAACCTGAAGTTTATTATTTTGTCCCATTTTCCCCCTTTCCCTTGGGGGTGCTCTCAACTGAACTGTTTGATACCAGTTAAGAGGTTAGCATCCAAAGGGGACTGCGGGGGTTCAGCAGCTTCCGGGGACAACATCAGATTTGAGAAAGCCTGACATTAGAGACGTCAGAGATGTGAAGAGAGAAAGAGAGGGTGGAGTCGAAGATGACACCAAGGTTCTTAGCCTCACAGGAAGGAGCAGGAAGAGGGCCCAGAGTGGGCGGCCACAGAGAGAGAGAAGAAAGGAGGGAACGGGTGTCCCAATGAGGAGGATCTCAGTCTTATTGGCATTAAGGCAGAGATCATTGGCTGCACGCCATTCCTGAATTGCGACTGTACAGTCTGGTATTCATACTGCCCCCAGCCAATGACTGCCCTCTACCTAAGCCCCTCCTCTCGCAGCCATCTTCGGATTTGTACCGCACGTTCAAGTGTTGGGAGTCCTCGTGCTATGGCTATCAAGCTTTTACTGCATTTTGCGATTTTTCTAGTCAATCGAGCCTCAAGCTCCATTGATCCATCAACTGACTAACTCATTTTTTGGATTTTTCTACGCCCCTGAAGGGCAATTTTTCATCAAGTTCACTTCTCTGAGGATTCCAGAAGACTCTTGGAGGCCCACAACGCGTGGACATGGCCGAAGATAAAGGACAGTCGACACCTCTGTTCAGGATCTGCCAAGGATGCGGGCTACGGAACATCTTCCTGCAAGATGAGCACTCCATGTGCCTTTATTGCCTACATTTGGACAGCTTGCACGTGGAAGATGCCTGTGCGTTCTGCAAGGACATGTCCTCCCACACCATGAAGGACCGTCACAAGCGGCTTGCCAAGTGGCTGGAGACGAAGAACCCGGTGGCAGGTGAACCCTGGCAACATACTTCTCCCAAGATAAAGTCTGAGCGGTCTTCTAAGACCTTTGAGGGTGCTCCGACGACAGGGGCTCAACGTAAGGCAAAGCACTGCGAGTCCGTGGGCACCGGGAGTGCTGTTGGTACGGGCTCCGCGGCAGCCAGGCCGGGCGTAGCATCGCCGATGCAATGAACCACGAGCCAGCGCTCCGGCACGGCGAAGAAGAGGAAGTCGGATCACCCAGGTAAGCTTCTGGAGAAGGCTGATCGACTCTGACGTAGAAAGCGAAGGGGGAGCGAGGCGCTGACCCTCCCCCCACGGTGAAGGCCTCAGACGCGCCCAAGGTCATGAAGACCCTGGTTCACCAGGCGAAACCATCATTTGAGGGAGTGGTGGCATCCCTAGCGAAGGCCGAGGATGCGTGTTCCCAAGAGACATCCACCAAGGCGAGAGTTTCCCTGACCGCCCAGAGGAAATAGTCCTTTGTGCCCATTGTGAAAACTCCCGTGAAGACGATGCTGACAATCTCCCGAGACTGTTGCCCCTGGCTGAGAATAAAGGGGGCGGGGGCGCAGTGGTCCAGCTGGACTTGGAGAGCTCTTCCGAAGAGGAGCTTTCAGGCCTGACAACAGTGCCTGAGAAGAAGGGCGTCGAGGCCAGGTCCTACTGGAAGGACCCCGACGAGGCAGATGGGGAGAGCGGCGAGGGAACCGACGAGGAACGGCAGGGTGGTGAGGAACCGGACACCATGCCACTTCCAATGTTCCAGTCGCAACTGCCTCCACCTCCGACGGACAGGTCGGAGGACATCCTACTAGCTCTTCACACCCTGTGCACGGAGATACGGACAAGGGTGCCCACGCCTCCAACGGGCGATCCGGCACCTGGACCTTCAGAGGATTCACCAGCTAAGAGGAGATGAGTCCATCCTCCTCTATCGTACCAACCATCCCCTCCCTCCTCTCTGGCGAGGGACGAGACAAGCCGTATACGGCGGTGACAGGTATAGACGATGGCAACGATGATGGAACAGATCTCCCATCGCCGGTAGCCAGGGCTCCCCCCCCCCGACGAGATCGGCTCCTTCCACGCCATGATCTCTAGGGCATCAGAGCTGTTCCAGCACAACCCTGAGGAAAAGAGGCAGGAAGGATTCCTTTATCAATGATGAGAGGCCAAGAGGAAGACCATGCTCTCGATCCTGCTGTTGGACGACATTTGGGTCGAAGGGCTGTCCCTCCTGAAGAACCCATCCTCGGCCCTGGCGAAGAGAGACCGGTACGAGAAGAAATACTGGGTTCCAGACTCTGCACCGAAGTGTCTCAGAGCGCAGCCGTCGCCGGACTTGGTGGTCTCTGCGGCGGCCAGGAACAAATCTGCAGGGTGGGAGGCATCGACTTCCACTTCCCCACCGGACAGCGAGGGAAAGAAGCTAGACGCCATGGGACGACGGGTCATCTCGTCAGCGGCAACGACCATTAAGGCGGCCAACGCTCTCGCCATCGTGGCCCGCTACGACAGGGAGATGTGGTTTAAAATCGCCCCTCTCCTGGATTTCCTCCCGGACGAGAAGAGGGCAGAGGCCCTTGAAATCCTGCAAGAAGGCGAGGTGGCATCGGACCATGCCATCATGGTGGCCACAGACATCGCCGACACCGGGTTCTGCCAGATGGGCAACGGCATTTGCCTTCGTCGGCGTGGTTGGCTCAAGGCCACCAACTTCCGTCAGGACGTCCAGACGAGGCTATTGGACATGCCCTTCGATGAGGACAACTTGTTCGGCAAGACGGTGGACGAGTCGCTGCAGGCCATCAAGCCAGACACCAAGAAGGCCCGTGCCTTGGGCACACTCCAGCAGCGACGGCCATCCTTTGGGGCTTCCGGAGGCAAGTCACAGGGTGCCTCCAAAGGATTCGGTGGCAGCTTTTCTTCCTACCGTCAAGCAGCCCGTTCTTAGCCCCAGGAAGCCTACAGGGGCCAAAGGAAGGCCGGAGGAAATCGGTGTCGCCGCCAAGGGGCCCAAGGCGGTATGGCCTCGTGAAACAGGACTGAACCGGCCGTGACGTCGGGCCCCCACACGAGCACCCCGGTGGGAGTCTGGCTGGCGAACTTCATCAGCGTGTGGAAATCCATCTCCACCGACCGTTGGGTGCTGGATGCCCTGGCACACGGATACACCCTGGAGTTCCAAAGGAAGTGTCCCCGTTTTCCACCTGTGCCCAGGAAAGAAAACCATGTTCCGTAATTGCTTCTACAGGTACGAGCAATGCTGAAAAAGGGCGTGATAGAACCCGTCCCGAAGAGGCTCCGGGGCTCCGGAGTATACTCGTGGTACTTCCTCGTCCGAAAGAAGACCAGAGGTTGGCGACCCATTCTAGATCTCCGCCACCTCAACAAATACATCAAGTTACAGAAGTTCCGGATGGTCACCCTTCAGCACGTCCTGGGACAGCTAGAGAAAGAAGATTTGCTGTCGTCCCTGGACTTGGAGGATGCTTATTTGCACATACCAATCCACAAGGGGCATCGAAAGTTCCTGCGCTTTGTGGTCCAAGGACAGCACTATCAATTCAATGCCCTTCCCTTCAGTTTGAAGGGTCTTCACCAAGTGCCTAGCTCCGGTGGCGGCGCGGCTGCACCTGCAGGGGGTCCACGTCTACCCCTATCTGGACGATTGGCTAATCCGAGCGAAGTCAAGGGAACTCGCCGTCAAACACACAGCAAGGACGGTCCGCCTGCTCACGTTACTGGGGTTCTCGATAAACTATGCGAAGACCTGCTTGGTGGCATCGCAGGACGGTCGGTTCCTGGGGTCCAGGCTCAACACAGTGGTACGCCTGGCTTCACCATCGGAGGACAGGATAAAAGCAATCCTGGGCAAGGTACAATGGCTGTTGACCATGGAAGTTGCCAGCATGAGGTCCATCAAGTCCCTACTCGGCATGATGTCTTGATGTGCAGGCTGCGGATGCGGCTGCTGCTGGAGTTCCTTGACGCCTGTTGGATACAAGTGTCGGGAAGCTTCGAAGACGAGATCGCCCTCAACGATACATTCCGTCGAGTGATTCGGTTGTGGGGCGTCCGCGCGCATCTAGCAGCGGGCACGGACTTTCAGACCCCAGCACATCAGGAGACGGTGACGACGGACGCCTCCCTGGAGGGATGGGGCGCGCACACCGGAGATCTCCACACAAGAGGCCTTTAGCTACCGGAGGAGAAGTCGTTGCACATCAACGTTCTGGAACTCCAGGCCATGTTTTGGGCCCTCAGATCATTCCTCCCGTCCCTCAAGGGCAAGGTGGTGCGGGTCTTCACCGACAACACCACCACAATGTTCTACATTCGGAAGCAGGGCGACACCAGATCCCCAGCCCTCTACAAGGAAGCGCAGGATCTGTGGCACTGGGCCGTCGCCCAAGGGATGTTCCTGGTACCCTTTCATCTGGCAGGAGTGAAGAACACTCGCGGACTCACTCAGCAGGAAGCTGCTATCTTGCCACAAGTGGGAGATCCGGCAGGATCAAGTGGATCTACTGTTTCGATGATGGGGCAATCCCCAGATCGACCTTTTTGCAGCAGCAAGGAACACCAAGTGCCAGAGGTTCGCCAGCAGGTTTCCCCAGCCAGCGAGCATGGGGGATGCGTTTTCCTTTCTTTGGGATGGCCTGTTCCTCTATGCGTTCCCTCCGTTGCCATTACTGCTGCAACTCATCAGTCAACTCAGACGGTCCTGGTGCAGGATGATCCTTGTCGCACTGGCGTGGCCGAGGCAAATATTGTTCCCGGACCATCTGGAGATGTCAGCGTCCCCTCCAGTCAAGCTTCCGGCAGAGGCAGATCTTCTCGCCAGTGAAGGAGGCGCGATTCTGCATCACGACCCAGGGTCGCTGCGCCTACAGGCCTGGCTCCTGCAGCACTAGAGTTTGGAGGGTACGAGATCCCGGCGGACTGCAAGGAGGTACTTGCCAAGGCCAGGGCTTCTTCGACTCTTAAGTGCTACGGACATAAATGGAAGAGGTTCACCGTCTGGTGCCGTGCACAGAAGCTAAACCCTCTAAGGATTAAGGCCCCTCAAGAGCTGCGGTACTTGCTGTTGCTAGCCAAAGTGGGGCTGGCACACGCCTCCATCAAAATTCATCTTGCGGCTATCTCCCGCTATAACAGAGCTCAGAGGCGATCGTCGCTGTGGTCTCATCGCCTGGTTAAGGAGTTCATGAAAGGACTTTTCCGCTCGTTCCCGCCAGTGAATGCTCCGGCCCCGGCATGGGAGCTCAATGTGGTGCTGACTAGGCTCATGGGTCCTCTGTTCGAGCCTTTGCATTCGGGCACCTCTGAAATTCCTATCATGGAAGACAGCGTTTCCTGTGGCCATCACCTCCGCACGACGAGTGGGAGAGATCCAGGCCCTCTCCTGTAAGCCTCTGTACTTGACATTCCACGAGACGAGGGTGGTGCGGAGGACGCACCCCTCTTTCATGCCCAAGGTGCCGTCGGACTTCCATCTGAACGAGCCCTTGGTGTTGCCTGTTTTCTTCCCGTTGCCTTCGTCGCCGGCTGAGAGGACTTTGCACTCGCTGGATGTGGCTAGAGTGCTGAAGTTCTATGAGGACAGCACGAAGAGTTTTCGGAAGACATCACAGCTGTTTGTGAACTTTGGCCCTGTGAACCAAGGGAAGGCCCTCTCCAAGGCTTCCTTTTCCAGGTGGCTCTCCGGCTGCATCACCCATTGTCATCGGTTGGACCGTTTCCTGGCCGTCCGAGAGCCCATTCGACCAGAGCGATCGCTGCAACTACGGCGTTCCTGTCTGGTGTGCCCATGCTGGAGGGTTGCTACGTGGAGGTCGACGCACACCTTCACGAGATTCTACTGCGTCGACCGGGATTCCAGGGAGGAGTCCTGAGTCGGCCAAGCAGTGCTGCGCAACCTGTTCGCTTGAAGGTGAGCCTGGTGAGGAGGTAAGAGATGCTTAATGTTGAGATGTTGAAATACTTAATGTTGAGCCTTGCCACCCCCCCCATGGTTGTGCATATGTGTACTGCTATGTATTCCTTATTCATGAGCATGTGAATCCATGCCAGAATCCATGTTGGAGAAAGAACAAGCTACGTACCTGTAACTGTTGTTCTCCAACATGGGTCTGGCATGGATTGACATGCAAACCCTGCCACTTACCCCTCTGCGGCTCTTCTCTTGGTCCTACTGCTACTTTACGTGCTACCAAATCTGAAGATGGCTGCCAGAGGAGGGGTTTAGGTAGAGGGCAGTCATTGACTGGGGGCAGTATGACCCAGAGACCAGTGATTGGTTATTAGGAGGAAGACAGTTCAGAAACAAACCTGAAACTGATTTTGTCTTTACCGAGGATTCCCAGCCTGATGACGGGGAATATTCATGAGCATGTGAATCCATGCCAGACTAATGCTGGAGAACAACAGTTACAGGTAAGTAACTTGTTTCTTAAAGAGGAGGAGATTGGCCTGAGGGCCCTGGACCAAGACGGTGCCATTTAAGTAGAGATTAATGATGGTCTTAGAAAAGTGGAAAGGGTCCAGGAATCCCTTCCACCGGTTGCTACCATTAATGGGAGAAGAGGAAAAAGGAGAGAGAACAAAGACCATATTGGGGGTCCATATAGTATGTCAGTAAAGGTCTGTCTGGAGGAAGCACTAGTATAGTTATCAGCCATAGGGAGCCCTGGGATGGAGACCAGGATGTCCCTTTTGAGTTTATTCCTGCCAGACCTAGTGAAAGGGGTAGGATAGTCGATAGAAAAGCAGTTAGAAAAGATAGGTGGGACAGAGAGCACCATAGGGGGTGCAGGGAGGGGGAAGAGAGGGGGGTAGAGGGAGGGGAGGCGGGAGAGGGGAGATCACGCAGGGGGGGCAGACAGGAGGGAGGCGCAGGGGGACACGAAAGGGAGGGGGCACAACAAAGAACAAGAACAGACCTACAAATCAGATGCAGTACAGAACCATCCGCAAAGAACAGAGCGCAACAGGGAACCTGGATGTAAAGAATGCAGATGAAATACAGGACCAAAAGCAAAACACTGAGGTCAGCAGGGAACCTAGAAGTGAAGAATACAGGCAATTGCAATGTGCTGCCACAAACAGTGGATAGCAACACAATATAAAGAACCGTAGAGAGAAAACACAAAGTCAATACAGTCAACAAGGCACAGAACACAACAGAACCCAGATGAAGAATGCAGGCAATGCAAAGTAATGCCAGAAAAACAGTGGAGCACGGGACAGTGTCAGAATAGTACACAATATATCGAAGAGGGAAGGGCTGAGATGTGAGAGGAAGAAAGGGAAATGCAGGTGTGGGGAACGGCACATGATGAGGGGAACTGCGATGCGAGGGAGCGCACGCAGCTAGGGAAGGAAGTGAGCACATGCAGCCAAGTTGCGTGCAAGCGCACACACGCGAACAGGTTGAGGGGTCCTATGATGCAACAGAGCGGACGCGGCTAAGGAATAAAGGGAGCGCACGTGGCCTGAGTTGAAGGACGC